>NC_140579.1:295027457-295627457 GCF_964204655.1 Triturus cristatus
TATGCCTCACGCATTGCTGTAATATCTTGTATCCCCTATGTTTCATGGGTTACCTTTTAGCCATTGACCACTTAAAGTTGTCTTTTCTTTGATAAGAGACTACAGTATCTTTTCACATTTTTTACGTTATTCAACAAGATTGTACGTCAGGTTCTCCATGGGGATACCATATATAATGGCCTATACCGGCTATATTATTTGGTATCCCCTCTGTTTCTGGGGTTACAACTTACCAGTATTCAATTTGACATGGTATTTTGTGCTATGGGTGGGCACAGTATTTCTATGCCAAATAGCACCCTTCCTTTTGCTTTCCAATGTCAATTTCTATAGGGATACCAAATATTATGACTCGCGCATTGCCGTAATATCTCGTATCCCCTGTGTTCCAAGTGTTACCCTTTAGCCATTGACCAGTTGAAGTTGCCTTTTATTTGATTGCAGACTTCAGTATCCTTTCATATTTTTTACATCATTCCACAAGATTTTAGATCCGATTTACTTAGGGGATACCATATATAATGGCCTATACCAGCTATAATATCTTTTATCCCCTGTGTTTCTTTGATTAGAACTTACCAGGAATCTGTTTGACATGCTCTTATGTTGGATGGGTGAGCACAGTATTTCTATGCTAATTATAACCCTTCCTTTTGCTTTCCAACACTGTTTACAATGGGGATACTAAATATTATGGCTCACGCATTGCTGTAATATCTCGTATCCCCTAACTTTCATAGGTTACCCATTAGCCATTCAACAGATGACGTTGCCTTTTATTTGATAGCAGACGAAAGTAGCTTTTCCAATGTTTTTACATTATTCCACAAGAGTTCAGATCTAGTTCCCTTAGGGGATGCCAAATATAATGGCTTTTACCATCTTTAATATTTGGTATCCCCTGTGTGCCTGGGGTTAGAATTTACCAGTATTCATTTTGGCATGGTCTTATGTTGGATGGATGAGCCCAGTATTTCTATAGGAAAGAGCTCCCTTCCTTTTGCTTTCCAACATCGTTTATAATGGGGATACCAAATACTATGGCTCATGCATTGCTGTAATATCTCGGATCCCCTGCGTTTCATGGGTTACCTTTTAGCCATTGACCACTTGAAGTTGTCTTTTCTTTGGTAACAGACTACAGTATCTTTTCACATTTTTGACATCATTTCACAAGATTGTACATCTGGTTCCCTTAGGGGATACCATATATAATGGCCTATAATATTCGGTATCGCCTATGTTTCTTGGGTTAGAACTTACCAGGATTAAATTTGACATGGTCTTATGTTGGATGTTGAGCACAGTATTTCGATGCCAAATAGCACCCTTACTTTTGCTTTCCAACATCATTTACTATGGGGATACCAAATATTGTGGATCACGCATTGCTGTAATATCTCATGTCCCTTACGTTTCATGGGGACCATTTAGCCATTTGCCACTTGAAGTTGCCTTTATTTGATAGCAGACTAGAGTACATTTTCACATTTGTGATTTCATTCTGCAAGCTTTTACATCTGGTTTCTTTAGGGGATACAAAATATATTGCATCATAAGCGCTATACCATTTGGTATCCCCTATGTTCCTCGCGTTAGAGCGTACCCGGTTTCAGTTTGACATGGCCTTCTGTTGGCTGGGTGAACACAGTACTTTCCTGCCAAATAGCACCCTGCCCTGTGTTTTCCAACATCTTTTACTATGGTGATACCACATATTACGGATCCGGCATTGCTGTAATGTCTGGTATCCCCTACTTTTCAACGGTTACCTATTAGCAGCTGACCAATTCAAGTTGCATTTTTATAGAAGATTACAACATTTTTCACACTTTTTATTTCACAAGCTTTCGTATCTGGTTCCTTTAGTGGATACCAAATTTAATGCCTCATAGTAGTATAATATTTTACATCGCCTATTTTTCTAAGGGTTAAAACTAGCCTGGATACAATTTGTCATGGCCTAATGTTGGTAGGTTGAAGACACTGTTTTCAGTTACTATGCACCCTTCCTTTTGTTTTTCATTCTCTCCTTCTATGGGGATACCAACTATTATGGCTCAAGCATTGCTGTTATATTTTGTATACCCTCTTTTTCAAGGGTTACCATTTCAACACTGACAAGTTCAAATTGACTTTTATTTGACAGCAGATTACAGTATAGTTTAGCACTTTTAATATCATTCCACAAGCTGTCACATCTGGTTCCTTTAGGTGATACCAAATATAATGTCCCCAATGAGCTGAAATATTTGTTATCCCCTATGTATCTTGGATTAAAATTTACCAGGACATAATTTTCTATGGTTTTTATGCTGGCGGGATGACACATTATATTGTTCTCAGACTACTGTGGAGAGGCAGCCTTCGTGTAGGATGACCTTTCTCATTATAGGAAACATTGGAGGTGACTCTGAGCTTCAGCACCCACACCGTGGACAAAATGTGGTTTGGGATCTTCCTGATGCAGCGATTTGGGACAGGCTGTCAACAGGTCTGTCCTAGAAGTTATAACTCTTTAGTAAAGCTGAGGTTGGTGTCTCAACCCTTGTCACAGCCATCCACCAGGCGACTTTGCTGGGAGGAGTATTCTGCAATTCTTTGATAAACAAAAAGCCTCTCGGAATTTCTAAATGTAGCCTGATCTCTTCTTTCTCACCTCAGTGTCTGAGTATCCTCTCTCCAGCTATCCGGATGCAGGTAATACACTTCCAGGAAGCTATCCTCATCTTGTACAAATACAAGCCAGGGGCGTTCAAATTGACCTCAGAATACATCAGTTATAGCATTCAGGGCATCGTCTTTTCAATGTTTGGATTACTTATCTTGCATATTCTCGCGTGTTGCTTTTATCATGAAGTAACTGATTCATTCATGTGCAGCCGAAAGTGCTTGATATTTTCTTTTAAATGCATCCAGCCATTACTTTGCGGTTCCAACCTCTGAGCTGATCAGCGGTCTTTGCTCAAGCGGTGGTCTAGCAGTAGCCTGGTAGTGAACAGACTGTTCACCTGTTTATAGGGCCCATCAAAAAGGACTTAATAGAGACCAATCCCAAATGCAAATGCTTTGAGTACCTAATGGATTGAGCATCGTAGCTTCTGTTTGGTGGCGTCACTAGCACCAACCCAGCGCACCACATATTGATGCCAACAATTGGCCCAGCTGGGGGCGTGGCCAAGCCGAGCAGCAAGATGGCTGCATAATAAGGTGGCTCTGCCGGCAGAGCTCACAATCCACATATTATCCGAGGACTGGCATACGATCTGTGCTTAAAAACTGGAAGAACTACAAGACTTACCCCCATGTAGCAGTTTGTGGGGCTCCGGGCGGTGAAATCCAGCGGAGAGTGGCAGAGCCGGCGGAGACACGAGAGGCCTACACAGGGCCCTGCAAGCACAGTGGAGGCCCACAGCAGGAGCAATCACCGGCAACGTGCAACTGAGACCCCCCGCGGCACTGCCGATCAAACCGCCCACTTCGGGAGAACAGCTCGGGCGTGGACTGAACAGAACGTGGCGGCAGTGGAGGGTCGGGGGAGGCGAGCTGTAGTGAGACATGACCCAATATGGTGGCCCCCTGCAGCCGGAGACGTACATGAATACATGTGGGAGCTGAGGACACCGTCATTGCACATCAACCGCGGTGAGTCTCGCTGGCTGACACATCTCTGTCCCCCCCTCCCACCGCAGTCAGCTAGCTAAACATCAGACTGAGGAAGGTAGAAGCGGGCTGGTGCGTGTGGCGGGGGCCGGTGGCTCGGGGCTAGCGTGTCAATGGAGGATCGCCGCCGCAGAGAACAGCCCCGCTGAGACAATGCGCTAGAATGGCACCAGCGCTAACGCGGTCCCCGGACCGCCGCCTACCAAGAGCCCGCAGAACCCCCGCTCTACTCCCTCCGGTGCTCACCCCATGCAGAATCTGTTCCCACGGACCTCTGGTCTCGGAGAAGGACTACCCGACCGCCGCATCCTGATGTCCCACGAGGGCGAATGTTGTGAGGTAGAGCTGGCCTAGCCTGGCTAACTCAAAATAACAGAGACAGGCGTGACAGCAGGGTAGGGAACCTCCTCCCGATACCCACATACAGGGAGCAAGAAACGTAATAAGCAGAGACCCTAAAATGACTCACTGCTTTTGGCGACACCCAATTGTACCACAGCATCGATCATGAGATGAACGGAGCAAACAATTGCGAAATTCCCTGTAAGAGTATTAGCTCAGCAGCAGCTAGGCAAGGGATGAGCCGGTGAAGGGCACACAACCGGCCACACAAACTACACGAAAAGCCGCCTGTGGAGAAAGCCAGAACAGTGCTGATTCTAACTGTGGATAACCAGCAGCAAAATCAGTGGCGCGTCGCCTGCTAGCTTTCCAGAGACAGCAGCAATACCAGCAACCCCTGTTTGGCCCCGGCCGGATGTTACGACGGGCCTCCCTCTGATAATCAGGCCAACCTACTCGAACTGAAATAAACAGTGGCTACACTACCAGCGGTGGGACACTAAAGCTTCAGAATACAGTGTAACTTATCCACACTTAAGACCAGCCCACATCACAAGTAGTGGGAAAAAAGCATAGCCCCCGCAATGCCAAGAACTGCGGGGGTAGAAGAACCGAATATCATTATGGGGAAGGCCGAGAACAAGCAATCGAAACTCACCTTTGAGAAACGGTCAACATGTCTTCAAGAACCTCTCACTGCTTCGCTCACAGTAGTCCCCGAGTCCAAAATGGACTCAGACCCAGACAATGACATCGGAGCAATGCTGCGCGAGGTGCGTGGCAGCTTGAAAACCATTGACACCAAATTAGACAACATGGCAGAAAGAATGGACCACATGTCCCAAAAGATCGACAAGCAGGAAAGTCGGATAGACACGCTGGAACAGCGAGTCTCAGACTCGGGTGATCATCAGGAAACGTCATGGGGAAGTATACTCCACATGGAGAGAGTCCTTGAAGTGATCTGGGTCCGCAACGAAGATTTGGAGGCGAGATCTAGAAGGAACAACATCCGTATCACGGGGATTCCGGAATTGACTAACATCCAAAATATGGGACGATATGTAGAAGACCTGCTCCGAGACCTGTGTGCGGCCGACCTCACCCCGATGTTCCTGGTAGAGCGAGCGCATCGCACCTTGGGCCCCAGACCAGCCCCGGGAGCCCCCCGAGACCGATCATTGCTCGCCTGCTTAACTACAGGGACAGAGACACCATGTTGAGAGCCGCCAGAGATAAAGGAGACGTTCAATATCAAGGAAACAGGATTGCGCTATACCCGGACTTTACCCAAGCAGTCCAAACTGCGAGGCGAGAATTCACACCGGCCAAAAAACTGCTCCAACAGACTGGTACGAAATACGCCATGATGTACCTGGCCAAATTGCGAGTCCAAACCCGAGGAAAGCATCTGCTTTTCACAGATGCTAGCGCTGCCTTGAAGTTCGTGAAACAGAACACCAAGAAGCACCGACAGCAGGAGATGGAGGCTTCACATGATCCTAGCAATCAGATGAGTGACAATGACTGATGATATGTAAAACATGAGGAAATGCATGTTACAGTACCGGGGAGGCCACTGTTGATAACTATGTATGCCAGAGCCGCCCATATACACTCTGCCACCCTGTCCAAGAGCGACAGGGCTGTTAGCAGGCAACCCCCAGGGGGGAGTTGCAGCTTGTTGTTGTTTGACGCAAGACCATACAGTCATGGACCTGTATGATTTCACCCACAGTCAGCTACGACTAGTCACAGCATTATGCAGACTTACACATACAATGCAAAGTAGACTTCATGCGAGAACGAGGACAAAGTGAGGGAAGGAACCAGACAGGGACACACTTGCTTCAGCGTTAGATATGCCATCACAGCCGCCTGTCTAAACTCACTTGCCTTACTTGGAATGTGCGGGGTCTAAACGACCACAGAAAGTCCAGGCTTGTGTAATCTTACCTATCTAGACACCAAGTAGATATTAGCCTCCTACAGGAGACTCACCTCCTAGAGATGACAAGCACAAGACTATCCGCTGCTCGCTGGAGCAAAATCCATAGTGCGGGCTACTCTAACTATTCCAGAAGGGTGGCAACTCTTATTCGTAAAGGGGTCCCCTGGCAGACACACCAATTGATTAAAGATCCAGAGGGGCGATTTCTCCTCTTAAAGGTACACTATATCACCGTCCGCTGATTATAGCTAACATCTATGGGCCTAATATAGACAATCTCACTTTTTTTCAACACCTCTGGCACAAGATCCAGTCTATGGGAGACGCCGCGCTACTATGGGGCAGGGACTTCAACATCACGCTCTCCCTTACATGGATAGGGAAGGAACAGTGCGCGCCCATCACCCCCACGTGACAGCAACATTACACAGTATAATACAAGATTATGACCTTTCTGACCCCTGGCGGGCACTCCACCCCACATTGAGTACCTGCATTATGCACCACCGACAAGCCTGGTCCAGAATAGAATTTTGGCTATTATCCAGAGACCTACAGGTATGGTGCAAGATGTTAACCACCATGCGAAAACACTGTCGGATCACGCCCCTGTCGCTTTAGCACTTCAGATCCCGCAGTCTTATCAACTGCCATCCTCGTGGCGCCTCCCTTTTAATGCCCTATTAGATTCAGCATTCCGCGAGAGTATTCAAACACAGATCCAAGAGTATTTTTAACACAACCCCGGCTCGTTAAAGACAGAGTGCAATTTTATGGGAAGCGTTTAAAGTGGTGATCCGGGGACATTGTATAGCAGGGCAATCTGGGGTCCTCCGAGATATAAGAAATAGTTTAAACCGTATTGAAAAGGAATTGCACGACCTAGAAGCACAATATTGCACAACACCAACACCCTTTATATTGGCTAAGATGCGCAGCACGCTCACGTCCTAGAAGGAAAAGGCTGAATGGGAACTCAAATACCTACAAAACAGGCCACAGCAGGAGAAGAGGACAGACCGAGCAAGACACTGGCCAATCTCCTACGTAAACCCAGGGGCTCCCCAATCATAACAGAATGATCTAACGCGAAGGGGAACTGGTCCGCTCTCCACCAGCTGTCCTTGCTACAATGCGTAGTTTCTACGCACAATTGTATAAATCCGATATCGGCCTGACAGAGGCCTTACTGAATGAATATTTTGACTCCATAGCACTGATGTGGTTTGAAAGAGCCCACCGAGAGTACATGGAGATGCCTTTTACAGTAGAGGATATCAAACAGACCATAGGTGGAATGACAGCAGATAAAGCCCCTGGCCCTGACGGCTTCACAGCCCAATTCTATAAGGAGTACGCGGAGATTCTAGCTCCTCGCCTTCTGGCGGTATACCATGAAGCTATGGAAGTGGGCTATTTGCCCCCTTCGTTGAGAAAAGCTCTTATCATAATGATTTTAAAACCAGACAAAGACCCCACCCACTGTGACTCCTATTGCCCGATTTCATTAATAAATATAGATGTAAAAATATTCGCAAAACTTTTAGCCACCCGAATGCAACCTTTACTTACCCGAATAATTTTACCAGACCAATCTAGTTTCATACCGGGACGGTCTACATCCCACAACCTCCGGACAGTATTTGCTTTAATGCACTATTTAGCTCTGCACGTCCCAGCAATTGCGGCCCTGCTCGATTCCACTAAGGCATTCGACTCCCTGTAGTGGAGCTTCCTTTTTCCGCTGCTAAACCGAATAGGTCTCATCCCCATCTTCATTAAACAGATACAATAATTATACACAATGCCCACAGCGCGCGTATGGGTGAACAGACTGGTCTCTGAACTCTTCCACATAACCAGGGTGGCAAGACAGGGCTGCCCCCTTACGCCCCTTCTTTTTGCCATCGCCACTGAGCCACTGACAGCCCGTATTCGACAACACCACACACACCGCAGCATAGGGTTTACATCACGTGGCCTGTCGATCTCCCTATATGCCGACGACATCATACTTTATATGACCGACCCCAGGGAAAATCGGGCACCCATGACGAGGGAACTGATCCATTACGGGGAACTCTCCTACTCTCCTGGCTGCGCATACAATGGAGCAAATCTGTCATCTTCCCCTTAACCTTCGGTACTCGCCCCTTCAAGATGGAGTACCCCATCACCTGGGCGACAGGACCAACGCTGTATCTGGGTATTTGGCTCAGTAATGATCTGACTGAGCTGTGGTCCGAAAACTATGGCAGGACAATTGACTGGATTACGGAGAGGGTACACCAATGGAAGACACGACCCCTCTCACTGATAGGACGCGTTGCACTGGCCAAAATGATCATACTGCCCAAGCTACTATACCTTTTTGTTAACATCCCCATCTCACTAACGACAGACTTCTTCAAAACACTGCGTTCCCTTATGATCGAACTAGTATGGGCCGGGAAACAACCCAGGATAGCGTGGGAGATAGTAACCCTACCCCAATCCCAAGGGGGACTAGCTGCACTGGATTTTGTACTGTATACTTATAGCGCACAGGCGCACTTCCTACACTATTGGGTACACCCTGCACCCTTTCAGCCACATGTAGCTATAGAAATGGATAGAGCAGCACCACTGCCATTGGCCACTGCCATTTTTCAAGCATTTAAAAGACCACGAGATGAGGTTAACACAGGGGAGGTGCTACGCTGGGCCTGGGTATGACTGCGCAAAAGAGCAAAGCTAGACACACTATACGCCCCCTCGATGCAGGTAGCGAGTCATCCACAGATACCCCCACTGGGAGATCGCAGGGCACGAGAGAGAGCAACACAGCTTAAAGTATGCAAAGGCAAGGACTTATTTCCCGCAAACACCTTCTTGACGATGGAACAGATGTGCAGACAGATTCCCGCCACACCAGCGGACATGCTCCTATATTACCAGCTGCGCTCTTCCTGCAGGAGTAGGTTCAACACATTCCCACATCCCCCCCGACACTGACCGCACTGGAAAACATACTTGCGATTGAACACAGCCGCAAGCTGATCATCCGCATATATAATACTTCTCAGAGCAAATCCCCACTAATCATCCCTGAGGCTAAAGCAGGATGGGATACAGAGACGGGAACGAGCATTTCAGACGACCAATGGAAGTCGATCTGTGGACAGTTGAGACTGTTGTCTTCTAATTATAGGCTAATATTAATCCACTTTAAATATATACATCGCCTTTATTGGACTCTGACGCAACTGCACCGAATGGGCTTGAGCTCTGATGATCGCTGCTGGCGATGTGGGGACATACAAGCCAATTTCCTGCACGTGGCATGGCATTGCCGGCCGGTTGCCAATTTCTGGCCACGCACATTGCAGTGCATACAGGCCATTACTGGACATAAGCTACCTTGCACGCCGCTGGCAGCATTGCTGGGAGACAGCACTGATATTCCACCCAAACGCAAGAGGCTAACTGCGATGTTGCTAATCATAGCAAAACGCCAAGTAGCCATTCATTGGAGAGCGTCTCGACTGCAGACCACAAAAAATTGGGTCACTAGTGTTACACATTGTAAAGCGCAATTGGAGATATATTGAGAACAGCTGCCAGCGAGATCTCACCCCCGGGTTTTTGGGAGCCATTTGTAGACTGGCTAAATACTGATGACTTTTAACGCGCACACTCGGTACTTATGCCCTCTCCGGCGCAAGTGTCCAAGATCCCAATGCATATTACTAACCCATAATCTGAACATGGGACACTGTTTGTTGACCAATATCGTAATAGTGTAATGTACTGCTATTGACTTTGTCCGACATGTGCTGTATATGATATGGCAGGTCATAACAACTATGACCTGTAGACCGCATATTGTTTACTTATTGCCTTGCTGAATGTTATTGTTTTTCTTTTTTTGTGTTACAAATGCAAATAAAAAATGTATTTAAAAAAAAAACAATTGGCCCAGCTAGATGCATCTCGACTCAGCGTGACGCATCTCAACGCAAGTACTCACACCACTAGCGGCTTCATTGACCTCGATGTAAAGCATCTCGTTGCCCGCATCACAGCTCTGTTTGGTGGCTTCAACAGAACTGACACAATGGAACACAGCGCATCTTGATGCAGTATCTCAAGTGCTCGTCGACTTCTTCTTGACAATCACACCACACAGGCCAATGCAAGGACTTGTCATCTCTATGCCCAGGACACAAGATACTTTATAACTACGGACTAGAGTCAGTCCTGTATCCGACTCACGCTCCATCGTAGTCGGCCTTTGTGACTTGGATCCCATCCTACATGACTGGTTAAACGCAATTAGTGCTTCTTCCTTCTAAGAGCTACTTTTCTTTAAAACCTTTAAAATTGCATATTTCTGGTTCTGCTTATCTGATTTTTGTTGTTTTTCCTAAAGTTTAATCTACTTTTCGAGATTGGTGTGGGATTCTTCTTGTGTTTTGTTTTCACTTTATTACTGTTTGAAGTGCTGCATAAATAGTGTAATAATATTCTGTGTGCCTATTTTACATGTGCTAGGCAACAGATTGAACCTGTTGAAATAAACCCTTTTTTAATCATAATAGGGATTTAGACAGAATGTTGGGAATAAAATTACATTGGGACAAAATATTGTGTCAAGAATCTTCATAGAAAATCCTGTTATGACATGTGAACGTATACATGCAGCACAGAATCCCTGAGGCACTAGGAACCTAGAGCCTGTGAATTGAAAAAACAGGTCCTATTGGCATAAGGAAGGGCTATATTTCCCCAGTGAGGAACTGTATATCTCAGCAGCCTTACAGCTCAACTAGGTGGGTAATCTATCAAGAAAGTAAACAATTGGGCCCACTTGTGACTCCATGGATCTTTTCATTAAGATATGGGCTTAAGCCAAGAGATTGGATGCAAATGACAATTGAGCCAAATGAACACGAAAAACTCTCACTTTCAGTTGGTGTATTTTAATATGTGTAATCATGTATGGGAGATATCGTGTGGTCCTTAAGAAGGTGGTCAAAGTCTGTGTTAACCACCAAAACACATTGACGCTTAGGTTATGCTAAATCAGATGAACACATGGATAAAATAGATGATGATCTTTTGAACAGTCAGGTGTCCCATTCTTCGATTCACACAATTGAGCATGATACAAAGACAGATATAATAGTCTTGTGTGTGCTCCATCTTTTTGAAAAAATCTTTCTATTGTGTATGAATTTTGGTAATTCTTTATGTAATATATTTGTTTTTAATTGATGATTTCAAGTGATTTGGTTCACTTTTATATAGCTTTTGTACATTTTATTTGTTGCCCTAAATGTAATGTGTAAACATTTGGAATTAAAGATCTGAACGATCTGGTACTTTTTGTTGTATTTGACTTGATCAGTGTTGGGGTATTTAAGGAATTATGTCTGAGTCCATTGCGGTGAATGTTTGAATAAATGTTTGTAGAAACTAAGTTGTGGTTGATTGAAGTCCCAAAAGGAGATTTTTTTGACTTTTTAGTCTTACACAGGTCCCTCTCTATTTACCTTCCTATCAAGAATATTGAGGACAAAAATATCATGACAAAAGGTTTCTATAGGTAAGCAAAGTTTAACTATATATAACTCCACATATATGTACCTTTACAATCGCATATGTTATCAAAGTACGTAGACATGGAGTTAAGAATAGTAATTCTATACTTACCTATTTCCATTTACCTTCTCAATAGTTTGGTCCTTCATATTTTTTACATGAGATTCTGTCCACACAATATTTTTTTCCGATATTCTGTCAGTGATCCCATAAAAGCATTTTTCTTAGTGGAATGATTGTGTGTTATATTGGAAACCACAACACTGGGCTCTCAAATTAGTACTGCGTCTCTGAATCCCTGTTTGGGGACTGTTGGCAGTGGCGGCTCCTCTGTAATAGCGGAGGAGAATCGCCCCACTGCAGAATAAAAAATGAAACAATTTTATTATCATTTTAGTTTTCACTGGCAGCCAATGCTGCCGAGTCTTAGGCATACCCAGGCAATCCTTTCTTGACAGCACAGGGACTGGTAGGAGTGGAGGTCACTTGTAAGTTTCATGTCAGTTTTGGCCTACCATATTAGGCCAGCCAAACAGACATGCGCACTTAGATTTCTCCAACCCAGCTGTATTGTACAGCTTGGTTATGAAATTACACAGGCTCCCAGTCTAGTGAGCACCTAACCAGGCCACACAGACCAATCCAGGCACTTCGCTCACAGCATGAGAGCAGCTTCTGGATTGGGTAGAGAGTCTGGGAGCCTGTGCTGGCCTAGGGACTTCCGGAAGAGAGGAGTACCTGCGGCGGCAGGCAGTGGGAGCTGCAGCTGAAGTAACAGATTAGTGCTTTTTATTATTATTTGCCCCGCTCTGCCACACCACTGTATGTTGGCACCAGATGCTGCTAACTGTTAGAAACTTCAACAATGTATTGGGTTGTGGAGGGCTACAACCTGTCTTTCGCATTCAAGCACTGGTGCATTGAACTAAGTTTACTTGTTGCATCTGTTGTGATGAAAACAAACCTTGTAGATCTAAACCAGAGCCTTAGTTTACGCAATATCATGACATGCAGATTACAAAAAGGGCCCTTCAATAGCCCTGATAAACAAACTACCTCAACCTCAAATGAGCTTTAAGACACATCAAATGGAATTTAGCACTCAATAGGAAGACCTAAGTATTCACCATCTCAGGCCCCTATCTGAGGGCCATTGGGCCACATCCCTGTAAGTTGGGTTCGATGACACATTATTGTGGTAAACAATATTGTTAACAAAAATATTGTGTTAAAAATATTGTTTGCCACAATAGTGTGTTCCTATACTAATGAAGATTGCAAAAATATCAACAAAAATTGTAGACATTAATATCATCCAAAAATATCAATGTTGTGATATATATACATTTTAAAGTAGTAAATTATATAATGTATAAAAGTAATATAATGTACAGCAAATAAATTACACAAATTATTTAACACCATATATAAATATATTTGTATATGAAAACACACATACATATGTGTGGATGTTAAAGAAATAGACTGGATTACACTAGTGTACAGTGGAATGCTATAGAGTGGAGTTATGTATGGTAGAGTGAAGGGGCACAGAGTGTCATTCAGTGGAGTAGAGTATCATAGCGGGGAGTAGTGTGGAGCGGAGTACAGTACACTGTAGTGTGTAGTATAGTGTGGTCGAGTGGAGTTGTATAGAGTGGAGTAGATTGCAGTGGCATACAGTAGAGTATAGTGAAGTGGAGTAGATGGGAGTAGTGTGACATAGTGGAATGAAGTAGTGTGTCATTGGGGAGAGTGGAGTAAAGTGGGGTGGAGTGGCCTAGAGGGAGTTGCGTAGTTTATCTTAGTGTGTTGTAGACTGGCATAGAGTAGAGTGTCGTACAGTAGAACACAGTGGAGTAAAGTGTTGTACAGTGGTGCGTAGGGGCATACAATGTAGTATAGTGTTGTACACTGGCATAGAATGTAGTAGAGTGTTGTAGAGTGGAGTTGTATAGAGTAGGGTAGAGCATTGTAGAGTGAAGCAGCATTGAGCGGTGTGTCCTACAGTAGCACTGAATGGGATAAAGTGTTGTACAGTGGAGTCTAGTGGAGAGGCATAGCGTAGAGTGAAGTAGAGTTGAGTGCCATGTCATACAGTACAGTGCCATCGAGTACAGTGGAGTGACATAGCATAGAGTGGAGTGGTGTGGCATGTCATATAGTCTAGGAAACGGTCATAGGGAGGAGTGGCATAGAGTTTAGTACAGTCTTGTAAGGTAAAGTGATGTTGAGTAAAGTACAGTGTGGCGGAGTGTGGTACAGTGGAGTTCCATAGAATGTCTTAGAGACGAGTGGCATAGAGTGGAATGTAGTGGCATAGAGGTGAGTAGTTGAGTACAGTGGAGTAGTGGGTCAGAGAAAATCATGGAATAAATGGGACGGAGTGGTCTAGAGGGAGTGAAGCAGAGTGGAGTAGAGTGTGATAGAGTGGCATACAGTGGACTACAGTGCTCTACAATGACATACACTGTAGTACAGGGTTGTACAGTGGAGTAGCATACAGTGGAGTAATCTTTGGTAGAGTGGAGGGGCATAGAATGTCAGAGTGGTGTACAGTGGTGTAGAATAAACTACTGTGGTATACACTGGTATAGACTGGAGGACAGTGCTGTACAGTAGAGTAGCGTAGGGTTGAGTTGAGTTTGTACAGTGGGTGGCAGACTCACACATCCTTTTTTTTCTATTTTTTATTGAGCATTTCAAATTAACATCAACAATGTATGCACATCACACTTGTCAAATGATAGATGAAAAAATAAAGTTCGACCATCCTATTTGAACATGTAACATTCCATTTGGACGTGTTACATTCCATTTACAAATATTTCACAGTATTAACTATGCTTCAGCCGGATAGCACTAGTCATTGGGATACTCTCGGCATCAGATAGCGCAGAGACATGTATAAAGTGACGTGAATGCTGAGCTGTATTTCATTCCACTCTATAGATGACAGGTAGGCCTGGAAAGGGGCCCAGACGTTTTTGGGATGTGAGATCAGGGGTTGCATCGGTGCATAATCCTCCCCTACTTTCTAACAATGACACATACTCTCCAGCCATCCCGAAGCTGTGGTGGGACAAGCACTACCCCATCGCAGTGCTACCTCTCTTTTAGCCAGTAGCAGCGCCATGGACACCAACCTATGGGCGCTGCGTGGCACCTTGAGGGTATATCCCAATAATGCCATTAGTGGACAAGGTGCAAGCCCTGCACCCGTCATAGCTGAGATCCGTTCGAACACCGTCACCCAGTAAGCATGTACTACATAGCCGGTCCAGGCGAGGTGTGCATAGTCAGCTTCTGCATCTTGGCACTTAGCACAGGCATCAGATCTGATATAGTCAAACTTAGCAATATCGGATGGGGATATATAATATCGATGTAAAAATGTAAAGTGTAACAATTTGCGGCGTTGACAGGTAGAAATGCGCTGCCTCTGTGTGCAGCAGTATGCCCACATTTTGTCATTGATTTTCATCCAGAGTTCTGTCGCCCAAACCTTACGCACTCTATTGGTAGTGTCGGGTTTTAGTTCAAGACTAGATCTATATAGTCTAATAATCATGCGTCCTCCCTCTGTAGTCAAGATTGTCAGTGGGGCAAAATCGTCGGGAGGGAGTGGATTGGAAGGGTGGAGCGATCGTACCTTGTTGCGCAGTCTCCTGAAAATAAATTGGTCCATGTATGGACTATCCCTATCCCATGGTCCCTCCAAAAGGGGAGTAACATGCCCATCAGGGAACAAGTCCCCCATAGTGGGGAGGTCATACCTATGAAGGGTGCCTTGGACTATTTTCTCCCTAGCGAAAGGGAGCCAAGGGTTGTCATGCAGCGGGATGGCGTTGGAATGGAGGGGGCCACCTTCCAATGTGCCGCTCATACGGCACCATGGCCAACAGGTAAAGGACACCGTTTGTATTTCCATATCGTCGAGTGGGATTCCCTTGGGTAGAATCTGAGTGTGCCTGATTCTTTCAAGAACCACTTTTTCAGGGCGTCAATAGGGTATTCGAGTGTCAGGATGGTTTTAACGGTATGTGTAATGGCACTGAGCTGCTAACATAATATAAATGTAGGTCAGGGGCACATAGGCCCCCGCGCTCATAAGGGAAGTGTAAGTGTATCCCAACAAATACGGGGACAGGTTCCCACTCATATCAATAGCAAAAGGGTTCCTCTTAGTGTGTTGAAAAAGTACTGTATTAAGGGAATAGGGATGTTAGTGAAGAGCTATAGAAAGCAAGGCAGGACGACTATTTTTATAATTGCAACTCACCCAGCTATTGACAAAGGGAGTTTTATCCAATGCTCCACCTGTGCATTGAGCTCTGACAGAGCTGGCCTGTAATTTCGTTGAAGTACCTGCTCCTTTTCTCTATGGATGTGGATGACCGAGTATTTAGTTCCATCAGGTGCCCATTTAAAGGGGAGCTCAGCCTGGGTAGGAGCTGATGCGTCCGTTAACGGGAACAGCTCTGATTTTGCCCAATTTATACGGAGGCCTGAAAAGACACTGAATCTGACTATCTCCTGCTTAAGAAGGGGGAGATTGAGGTGGGGGTTGCAGATGAACAGTAAAATGCCGTCTGCATACAGTGATATTAGTAAAGGCCCATGGGTGAGTTGGAACCTGCGATGCAAGTGGCGCTCCTGCATCACCTGGACTAGAGGATCCATTGCCATTATAAATAAAAGGGGGATAATGAGCACCCTTGCCGAGTACAACGCAGAATCAGGAACGCATATGATATAGCACGTTCACTCTAATGTGGGCCGTCGGATTGGAATATAGTAGCATAATTAGTGATATGAACTGGGGGTAAAGCCCAGTTTGCCTTGCACGGCCCAGAGAAAAGGCCACTCGAGGGAGTCGAAGGCCTTCTCTATATCGAGAAATGCCACTACAGCGGACATGGCGGGAGAAATTTTATTAAGCATGGCAAAAGCAGTACGGAGATTCAAGGAGGTGGACTGGTGTGGAACAAACCCATACTGTGCCGAGGAGACGAGCTGCTCCATTAGCAAGGCTATTCGGGTTGCTAGCACCCTGGTCAAAATGTTATTATTTCACTTTAACAGAGATAGTGGGCGATGTGACACACAATTACCAGGATCTTTACTGCGTTTCAGCAACAAGGTGAGGACTGCTTCTCGGGGCGTGGGGGGTAAAGTGCCAACCTGCATGGCCTTATTGTATAATGCCAACAATCTTGGTGCAGGATGTTGCTTATACAATTTATAAAATGCCCCCCTGTTAGTCCGTCGACGCCAGGCGCTTTTGAGCCATCCTCTATGGTGAGTGGCTCAGTGAGGAATTGCCTCTGACCATCCTCAAGCCATACCATGGCAGCATCCGCTAGGTATGCTGATAGTGTCTCAGAGTCCTTAGTTAGTTACCTGAGAAGAATACAATTTTTGGTAGTAAGTACAGAGCGTGGCCATGATACGTTCTCTGCTCATAATGGCCCCTCCATTCTCTGCTCTGAGTTCTGCGACATAATTAACTGATATGTTGTGGCGTAGAATGCGAGCAAGGGTGCGGCCAGGTCGCTTGCCCTCACAATAGTGATAAGCTTGGGAGTGTTTACTCTGATATGCGGTTTCCCGTTCTGCCAACTCGCGATATTCGGCCAGTAGTTCTGCCCATCGAGTCAGTCCAGGCGCTCGATCAGTCTCCTCGCTATGCTCCAGCTCCTGCAGTTTTGTTTCAATCCAGATTAATTGCGTGCAGATATCTCTAAGAATACCCATCTGCTTGGAGATACACATTCCTCTGCTAAAGGCCTTAAAAGCCTCCCACAAGGTCACCTGTGAGGGCACAGTTCCTGCATTGTGCTAAAAATATTAAAGAATGGACTTATGAATCTCACTACGGAACACTTGGTTCCAGGGAGAATCGCTGTTGAAACACCAGCTGAACTCAAGGCCACTTCCATATGTAATCTGAAGTTTCAATTATACTGGATTGTCATCTGAGAGTGTTCTAGGGAGCACTGTTACCTCGGATATCCACTAGTGAGATGTGGCCGACAATAGCTAAGGGCCTAATCGAGTCCAGACGGAATGGGGCGCTGAACAGAAGGTGTGTCTGGATTGCGTAGGGTGATCAGTACGCTATGCATCATGCAGCATATAAGTCTCGGGCCCTAGGTTTGTCAAACGGGACCGTGCTAGCGGAATCGGTGTGCAAACAAAGTGGTAAATTAAGATCCCCACCAATAATAAAATGGTACACCACAAATCTGTCCTGTCGGGAAAAGAGGTTTAACCCCTTCAGCGCGGCGGGAATTCCCCCGCGGTGCTGAAGGGTTCGAGCGCGGGCGGGGCCATGACGGAACGGTTCCGTCATGAGCACAGCGCAACCGATGCTCATGACGGAACCGTTCCGTCATGGGCATGGAAGGGGTTAAAAAATCAGGGTCATCAATGTTAGGGGCATATATATTGACTAATAATGTACTTTTGTCTCCCAGCGTTCAATGTACTAGCAGATATCGGCCTGCCATGTCTGTGTAGTAGGAGTGATAAAGAAAAGGTACAGTTTTATGAATTAAGATATAGGTACCCGCGAGTAGGAACTGTAACATGAGAAATATCGATGTGTGCTCCAGTTCCTAGAAAATGTATGGTCAGCACATGGGGAGAAATAGGTCTCCTGAAGAAAAATGATTTTATCGGAATATCTATTAAGATATGTCAGTACCTGTTTCCCTTTGTGGGGATTGTTAATACCGCGTAGATTCCAGGTAACTACACCTAGGTCGATGGACGTGACCATGTTGTGGAGATAGTATGAAGTGATCATACATCAGAACAAGGGCCTTGTGCCATACAACAGTGTAGGTGTTGAATGCTAAGATGTGATGTGCAACATCAAAAACATTTCAACTCTAGTAAAAGAGTCCCACAGTAGAGTGCCACCCCTCACCCACACTAGATCCAACATTATCCTGTGAATCCCATTTAGTCCCTCAAGAAAGAAAGAAAAACATAAACCACAACAATCTAAAATGGTGTGCACCATGGGGGCATGGGGGCAACTCGGTCTCCGGCGGTCCCTACAAAGTAAAGAGCCAAAGCTGGAATGTGGTGCTTGCCAACATGAATTCGGATACGCAAGCGAGGAGATATTCAATATGAGTCATTTGCTGATGTATATACAAGCAAGGAGGCAAGGGTATCAGACATCAAACCCTGCAGCTAACCACCCCCCCTTTCTCATTTCGAGATGTGGGCGGGCTCCTGTGACCCCGTGTCCCATTAGCATCTGGGGGAGCATGGTCATTCTATGGAAATCCAGCATGGATAGTTTTGTAATAGGCCTTGGCGTCTAAAGGGGTATTTCCGCCGAGCTTCCTGAACTGTTGGGGTGAAATCAGGGAAGATGGGGATATTCGAACCTTGGCATTGAAGGGGAACCTTTTCCTGGGCCAACCGCAGCGCTGTTTCTCTGTCCCTATAATTGAGCAGACAGGCTATAAGAAATCGTGGTGGAGCGCCTTCCAGATGTCGGGGGCCAAATGAGCAGTGTGCACGTTGGATTGCAGAAGTATTGGAGAAACTAGGGCAGTCAAAGTGGGCCAGTAGCAATTGTTCAACAAAGTTCTCAGGACGCCCCATGTCGTTATTTTCTACAATTCCCGAGATACGAATGTTATTCCTACGAGATCTGGCATCGAGGTCCTCGTTCTTGATTGCCACTTGTTTTAAAAGGTGCTCCATTTTATCTATGCGCTTCTGCGTTGTCACAGAGTTATCCTCCAGGAGATCCTTTCTTCAGCGCCGCCAATCCGGGCTCACTGTCTGTCCATCCGCTCGCACAGACTGTCCATGTGGCCAGTTAGTCTATCGAAGCATGCCTCCATGGCTCTGAAGCACGCCTTGAGTTTGACCATCACAGCCGAGATGTTGCATTGGGGGGCTGCGGCACCACCTCGTCCCGAGGGCTCTTCTGAATCTGACTGGTAGCCGCGGTGACCAGCGCGGTCCGAACGACTCATGTCATGTCTTCAGTAAGCGAACACCCGGGGTACAGGAAGAGGGCGTGCACTCAGCATCTTCAATCCTCCCCCCAGCTAGGCCTGCCCCACAATTGTTGTACAGGCTTTAGTCAACATCGTGGAGTTTCTTGATGCGCGGGGAGCTACCATCCAGGGTGGATGTGGGGCCCCCAGTGTTGTGTCTATGTACGTAGAGATGTCAGTGGGTCACAACTGCTGTCACGCAGTGTGTCAGTAGGCAGGGATTCTATCCCCAGCTCCCCAATTCTGGGTGTAAGTAGGCAGTGTGGCAGATCAGCTCCCAGAATCCGCTCACATAAGACCAGAGGATCAATATGCAAACAGTGGGGAGTCCGGGCCAGTGGGGGGCAATGTACTCAGCATTCCCTGTCTCTTCATAGCCCCATACCGGCCGGTGTCCAGACGATGGTCTATATCTCAAGCACTCCCTGCTATGGAGCAGATGATTTAGGCTACTGTCTCTGGGGGGCTGCCAAGTAGACGAGCGAGCGCAGCACCTCCCTTTTTCACAGCTCCACATGTGCCAGGAGTTTTGCTTCGTTAAACAAGGTCAAAGCTCACAGACTGGACTTACCGTTCTTCCCCCGCAGCAGCCTCCCGTGAGCGTTGTACAAGGGCATGTGCAGGGCACCAGCCACGCTGTGCGGGCAGCCGCAAAGGGGAGACACAGCCTGCGGCACTTAGACAGCCGCCCAGGCCGCACTTCACCCACACTACGGACTCCCAGCAGCTCTCTGCCTCACAGCTCTGGGATCAGGAGCAGGGCCGTGGGCCAAGTCTGAAGGAGCCAACCGCTCCATAGCCCTCACATGGAGGAGGAGGAAGGGGGCGGGTTGGCAACCCACAAGATCGAGCGATCTCGGCCTGTTGCAGCTGGGCCTCTGAGGCAATGTCGGTGGCACCGCAACACTCCTGATTCCCCTCAGCTTCAGATAACAGTGGTGCATGAGGGCATCGCCCCTGCGTCTCCTCAAACCACAACACTCCCAGTATGCAGTGGGGACACCAGCGTTAGTATAACGCAGTGGCGAGCAGAATATCCGAGACCGCCGGATCCTGAGCTTCACTAAGATGCAGCCATCATGTTGGTGGTCTTTGCCACGCCCCCGGACTCACATATCCATAAGGCCACTCAAATGAACAGCATGATAACTCGGGTTGGTGAATATATGGCTTTAGCAGTTTCAGACTCCATGTATCACTACAGCAGCGATGATGGCTCTCATAGGATGTACCACAAATTCAGAAGCTCCTGGACACGCACCTCAAGAAAGCTGCAAGAGTGCTGTATAGCACACTGTTGGCTGTCTTGTAGTTTCTTGATGTGATTTCACACATTAATCGCACAGGGAAACGGTTGACATCACACAACTTCAGAAAGTACAGGCTTGGCTTGTGTCATTCGGCCTCTTTTGGACACTCCACAGCTGGGAACATAGCTGGTCTTCTCCTCCTGGACAGCCTCTCCTCCAGTATGGCTAGG
This sequence comes from Triturus cristatus, assembly GCF_964204655.1. Classification (NCBI taxonomy): domain Eukaryota; kingdom Metazoa; phylum Chordata; class Amphibia; order Caudata; family Salamandridae; genus Triturus; species Triturus cristatus. Next base: position 295,048,507 of record NC_140579.1, read on the forward strand.
CCTAGGCTCTCTCCTTCCCTCCCTGGGCAGTCATTCAGTCTTCTTGGTGCTAGGCAGAACCACAGCTTCTCCATCTAGTATTAAAGACTTTGGGTGATATACACTCACCTCTGCGAGACTGGCTGACATGCAGATACCAGCACTGCATCACAGTACCTCTGTGAGTAACCTGCAAAACATTCTCTTTCATGGTCAAGAGGAACTGGAAACTGCATAAACGTTATTTGGACACAACCATTACACTCATTTTCCAGACAGGACGTGGATGTACTACCTAAGGTCCTGGCACTGGTTTGAAGTGTTCCTTTTTTTATGTCTTCTTTGGGGCTGTAGTGCAGGCAAAACTGCAGATACCACATGGTCAAGCCTTTCTGAAAGGTAATATCTCTCACAACACGTAGTTATGGGCATCCATCATGTACTTTTCTGACATAGCAATAAGGACATACAAAAAGGCAGGCCAAGCCTTGAAACATCCTCACCTTTAACAATAGAATCTCCGGGAAGACTTCTTCCCTACTAACTATCAAATAGTAGTGTCCAGGAAGAGCAACCCCTTGGTAAAAGGTTCTCATAAAATTTCCAAGGGTATCCCAGTTTCCATCCTCCCACGTTCCAATTTGTGGGTCTGCACCCTCCAGCCTCAGGAATGCAGGCAATACACTCAAGCAAGTTAAATGTTGCCCCAAACGTTTCTGTAAACTCCCCTTCTGTTACTCTGTGCCCTATAACCTGGAAGTACAACTAACTCGTTGCCATGAATAAGTAGCCACTTAGATACACGTTCTATACAGGTATTGAATACTGGTCTGCAGCTGAAAGATGAGTGCAGATTGAAGAGAGAATAAGGGATTATTGCCCCAGGTTTCTGGAAAAACACGACCCAAATGACAGGTCAGGAAAACAATGCCTCACCACCTTACTTCATATCCAAAACACCAGTTTCATGTCACCTTCCTCCATACATTCTCAAACATAAAAGCTGTGTCATGCAATAATTTTATGCTGTAATCTGAAAATATAATTTCCATTTATGTTATACATTTTGCATGTCATACACTACATTTTTCCTTTATCATTTATAGACATTTTCTTGACAAGACTGATAAATCGACTGCAATACAATTTAAATTGAAATTCTGTGAAATATGCTTCCACCTTATGCACCCACAGTTGCCACGTGTACCTATGTCATTGATTTTACTTAGAAAAACAAATTATTCCTAGGGCCATATTATACAAAGTGCTCTGGGGTAGCAACGTGTGTTTGCGCCAGGGCACTTTTGTATTACAGAAAGGGCAACAGACAAGTGTGCAGCCCCTTATGTACCACAGATAGCGCTGGTGCACATATAGCGCCAGTGCTATCATCAGAGGGTGTGTTTTCTCATTTGCAATTTCGCAGGCATCCCCAGGAGAGGAAGGGTCCAACCATGTGCTATTTTGTGGAACATGGCTGGCGCAAACAGGGTGCCCATGAAACTATAAGCTCAATACCTTGTGGCAAATGTAAAAAGAACAATTGATGGATGGAATGCAGAACAATGTCATACATTCACCCTAGTACAGAGATCTGGGCCTCAATCCATCGTTTTCTGGCTCCACATGCAATTCCGGTTTGAACTCAGCCATAAGCAAACAAGTCTTCACCCTGCGCCCAATGGGAACAGTCCAGCTAAACCTGCCAGGCCAGGTCCTCCCTGGACTGGAACCAAGCATTCTTGGACCAGTTTAGGGGTTTCACCCCTCATCAGCCAGTGTAGCTTGTCTCCAGTGGCATGGAGAGCACGGGACACACATCTGGACATGCCCATCCCACTCGGGGTGACAAATGCAAAAATAACAATTGATGGACAGAGTGCAGAACAATGTCATACATTCACCCCAGTACAGAGATCTGGGCCTTGTGGAGCACCCATCAAGTGCCCGCGCGGCGACTGCCACCATGAGCTGTTCCCAGACCAGTGGTCGCCAGTCTTAAGAACTAAAGGGATATAAAGGCCAATCCAGGAGCAGTGGGACCACAGAGCCAATGCTCTATGACAATGTGTGGATATTCTTATTCCCAAATTACACTCTGGCCAACTAGGGACGTAGGGCCTCCTTCCTGGGAGTAAAGAAAAGCTTGAGGCAGGCAGGACTGACTTACTCGCTACTCTCCCCAGCAAAATTGAAGATAATGGTGAACAACACCATCTATTTCTTCACTGAGACAGCTGATGCCTGGGACTGGGTGAGCAGATTCTTATATTCCTGACTATCACTAAACCGCAATGGGTCAGTGACCCACCTTGATGGTGAACTGATTTTCGGACTTACTGTATGTGGTGACGGTATGCCAACCGCCCCCCAGACCCTCTCCTTAGGCGTAGTTTTGCATTAAAATATGCCAGTGGGATAATCCCACCTGTGGGTCAGTTTGTTAATTGTTTGGACAGTTGGAGTTTTCTTGACCTCCCTGGGTTGGGAGTAAGTGGTTCTAGTTTACTTGTTTGCAAGGTCACATAATATGCATTTGCCCAGCCTGAGTATTGCCTGTCTCACATGCTACCACCCACCAGAATTTTGAGGGGCCCCTCCCTCCACTGGTGGGTGTCTCCCCTCCCTTGCCTAGACATTGTATTATGGCCAGGCTGCATATCTTAACGTGGAATGTCCAAGGTATGGGGACAGCAAACAAGCGTCACACAGTCCAAAAATATATTGGAAGGCATGAAGCCCAGATAGCTTTTCTCCAAGAAACCCATAATGCTGCAGGAGCACGTGTCCAGGAACGTTGGTGTGGTCAATGTTACAGCACTTGAAATTCAGGCTCTTTATATGGGTTAGGCCTGCGTTTCCCTTTCGATGCATGGCCATGGAAATAGACCCTGAAGTGCGAAATGTTCTGGTGGAGTGACAGTTAGATGGCAGGCTCCCTTTATTAGCCCGTATGTATGCGCCGGATGTAGCACAGCAAGCCTTCTTGGCCCATCTCACTGTCATCCTGACCAGATTTGCACATATACCTTTGATTATTAAAGGGGATTTTAACTGTGTCTTAAATCCGCAATTAGATCACTCCAAACAAGACAAAAGTGTAATTCTTTAGTTATAACTGCATACCAAATGTTGGGCTGGAAAATTGGAAGTTGATGCACAACCACTGGGGCAGCATTCCGTAGCTCCTCATAGCTTCTGAGACTCCTTTGCCTAGCGTGTTAAGTTTCATACCCTATGTACATGAAAGGTCAGAATCACGTCCAGTTTTAAACACAAGGGACATGAGGGATTAAAAGCTTTTGGGTAAAAATAATGCCTATGTGAATATCTAAATGGTTCACGCAATGGGCATTAGGTCTCATGAAATTATGAGCAAGTGCAGTAGGCAGATGCCACCAGACATGTCAGCATGAATTAGGAGTTGCCATTTCTTCATACCACAAGATTGATAAGTGATTAATTTGCATTTATAGTATTTATTGTGAGATGTCACTCAAAATGGTACGGCATTTATTTTCTAATCGAAACTCAATGGGTAGCTTGCATTCTTTTCATTGTGTTATGGCTTTGATCACTCTTATGTGGAAATGGTGCCCATGCTTGCAGACCCTCTCTAATGTATTATGAGCACTGTGTCCTCTCTCTCTGTGAATTGCAAATCAGTGAAAGGTATAAGTGGCAAGCATGGTGTCTGCTTCCTGACCTGTGAGCAAGGAGACTGATGTCTCAGAAACATGTTGGGATATTCGTGTATATCCTGAATAAACTATTGAACAGCAGAGGAGACTTGTGGATTATTGTTGAGTGATGCAGCATTAAGGACTGGTTTAATATATGTATAAACATATGTATATATATATAAATTGTGGTATAAAGGTAGTGATTATACATATTTATTTTATTGAAGTTATTTATTGAGTTATATTTTCTTGGGTTTATTTATATTTATTTGGTAATGTAATGTAAATATTCTATTGTTAAAATATGTGTATATGTTGTTTATTGTTTGGTTTAATTTTTTCTTTAATGTTTAATGTCATTATTTTTATGATGAGTCATTAAAAATGTACTTATTTTAGCAATATTGCTGTTGTCATTGTGTGATGCGATATTTTCGACAATTTATATGTTTGTTTATAGGGAACAATATTTTTGCAATTTATACTTTTGTATTCAATATTAGTAAAAAACTATTGTTAACAGCAATATTTTTGTTCTTCATAATTGTTGTTTTGTTAGATAAGTATAGAAAGGCCATATTTTTGTTCACAAGATTCATTTTTGAATATATTTGTGTATCGGTATTTTATGCCTCGATATTCCATCATTGAACCCACTAACCCTGTAGCAGTCTGTGTCTCATTCATTAAAAATATCTTCACTGAATTTAGCACACACCTTACGGCTTCATGCAAAGAGGCCTTCAGACTGGCTTGTGCTGCGCCCATAATGCTGCAGAGGAAAAGGACTTGCTACATCTTGCTTGATCCTGCCCTCCCATAATGAATATTGGGAAAAGGTTACCACTGCTATGGTTAATATGACTGAGAAAAAAGTAGCACCTGGGTCCAAACCAATGCTTATTTTGTGTCAGTGGTTTCCAGTGCTCAGCATCAGCACTTATTTCACAGGGCCATGTCTACTGAATGCTCCGTCCCTGGGCATTGGGCCCAGTAATTATTAAAAATGAATGTATCTGTTCTCCTTTTGATGTCTGCCTGGTATGGCTGACCTACCCAGATCCAGAAATGATGACTGCATCACAATAGTAAAGTCAGCAGTGCATACCTGCCTTTCACCAAGGAACATCATCATTTTCTAATTCCATTGGTAAATTGTTATGGAGGACAGCTGATGGCTGTGCTGGGAGGGAGCAGGCTGGCAAAGATATGTACAAACTTTAGAATGTTGTGGCGCAATTTAAAAGTGCTTAGCATACTGTTTGTATCAGTTTGCACTGAACTGAAACCAGTTGAAGCGGTGTATAATACTGTCTTTACATGCTTGTGGCCTGGCCCCACCAAAAACTGCAGTCACTGTCAAAACTCAGTGCGCATGTGTTGCTCTGCACTGACATTGTATAAAAACTGCTACCACTCTAATTGCTCAGCGGCACGAGCATGGCAGTGGCAGCATTGCAGAGAGCAAGCACGGTAGGCCAAGCAGAACTGTAGGCACTGGCACCTGCCTGCCTGGCCTCCACTGATTAGAGCATGACGGTGACCTGCTGTGAGCAGCCATCACCATATCATCCCTCCTCACCGAGCCGGTAAGTGGTGGTGGATAGGTCATGGGGGGAGTGTGTGTGTGTGCGTGTGTGTATGTGTGTGTGTGTGTTTAAATCGACGATTCTGTGGGGCGGTGCAAGTATGTGTGTATCCTCACCCTAGCCTGACATTAGCAAAGTGCATTAACCCTTGGAAGTGTCTGCCAGGTACTTTTTTTTCTGTTATGTTTGTATTTATTAACTTTTAAACCCCTTTTTGTTATGCATTTTTGCAATGTTACTACCCATTTATAACTTTATATCAAAGTTGGCCCATTTTTGTAGCTTATAGAGCCACAAAAAAGAAAAAGAATATGTGAGTGCTTTGAAGCCTGCCAGGCATGTGCTAGAGTACGTACTAAAGCAACTGGCTCTCGTCCAGCACGGGCACCGAAAAGAGCCTTTACAGCATGTCCATTAAAGCAACATTTTGTCATGCAACAGGCAAGCCCAAGGCGCTGCCAACCACTCTCAGTAGATCACGCCTGCAAAGGATGTGTCTTCAATTCATGAGGAACTGTAATAAGGTCATCCAGGTGTCCCTTTTCATGCTGCACAGTAATTCTCCCAACCAACCTCCCCTTCCTGGCCAAATCATGGAAAAATCTATGATGGCTCATTTCAAAAACTACTTTGAAAAATACAACCTGCACAACACCTTCCAATCAGGGTTCGGGAAAGGCTGCAGCACAGAGACTGCAATACTGAACATTGTAGATGACCTACACAGATCTCTTGACGAAAGCCAGGCCAGTCCTCCTGGACCTCTCAACGGCCTTTGACACTGTCAACCTTGACATCCTCCTTAACATCCTCGCACTACGTGCAGGTATCAATGACACTGTCCTTCAGTGGTTTGCTTCCTTCCTGAATGAATGCTCATAGTAAATCAAATTAAACCACTCCATCTCAAAAGTACCACCAGAATTACAAGGAGGTCCGCAAGGGTCTCCTTCCCTATTCAACCACTAAATGAAACCCCTTGCAATGATCCTGAAACAAGCCAGAATTGCCTATCATATGACACTCAAATCTAAATAAAAATGTAATCTGCTAAAAAAAATTAAACAGCACTCCCTCCATGGTTCAATCCTGGCTGTCCAACAACCATCGTAAACTTAATCCTTGCAAAACCGAACTCCTATGCATCCACCCAAAAAAAAGTCCGTCCCTGTTGCTTGACGGCCTCACTGCATTAAACTGCAAATTATCCATCTCTAACTCTGAAAATCTCTGAGGATTACACTTGTCAAAAACCTGACTATGAAAGAGTATATTAATGCCTCAGCTAAACATGCCTTCTACACGTTAAAACACCTTAAAAAAATAAAAAAACATTCATCCCCATCGAAGACCTAAAGACAGTGGTACAAGTCTTCGTCCTCTCCAAACTGGACCATGGTCATGCAATGATCACGGGCACCTCAAATACACACTTAACCCTTTGAAATCTACACTCCTGTTGGGAAAGAGCCGCCTCGACCACATCACTCCCACTCTCAGAACCTCAACAGGCTACCAATCTAGTCAAGATGTATATTCAAAAGTGCTTGAATAACACTCAAAGCGCTCTACATGAAAAAAACAGTTTACCTTGCAAACAATCTATCAAAAGCCAGCCAAAAGAGACCTCTTTGAAGCTCCAGGAGTCTATTCCTGATTCCGCCATAATTCAAGAAAGAAAAATAGTACACCTGCTCCTTCTCTGGGAACGCTCTCAGAATCTGGAACTCGTTGCCTTAGGATTTACGTGACAATCACTAATTTCCTCACTCCAAAAAGAAACTTAAACTTCTTCTTATTAATAAATACTTAAACCCTCCCCACTAAATGACCAGATTGGCCTAATCCTCCTACCCCACAACCTCCATTTAAATGTCAGTACCATTGCCCTTGGCAAAAACTGTTTCTCTATTCTCACCATCTTCGCAACACCCAACCGTAACTACCTCAGAACTATATAACTTGCATATGCTACTGTCTAGTATATACTTCTTCTTTATACAGTTAATAGGTACTTCTACTTACTCTTTTTATGTACTTCGTGTAATTGCTGCTATATCATTCACATATCCTGCTGTCTATCGTATGCTACTTTTTATACGGTTACTATGTACTTTCATTTGCCCTTTATGCAACTTGTGTAATTGCTGCTGTGCTAACTCCGTAAAGTGTTCTGATGCCTTCAGGTCTAGATCGTGCTATACAAAACTCAATAGATAAATATTAAATTCTAAAGTTGGATCAGTGTATTTAGCATCCATTTTAGCGCTATACCATCAAAGTCCCTGCTGTGAATTAAGTGTCATGAAGCCACCTGAGCAAGAATTGTTTAGAGCAGCTGGTTCTGGTCAGGGTAAAGGACGAGCTCTAGGGAGTTGAATGAGGCTGTGCTGTGCGTTCGACAATAAATGAGTGTGTGCACAGTATCAAACTGTTTAGTAAAGTGAAAAGTCAAACACAGATCTAGCTCAGCCAGGGCATATAAATGTTGTTCCATCGGGATATTTTCTACAAACGTTTAGCCCCAAAACCCAGGAGACTCAATGAAATACAACCACACAGCCACTGCCAACACACAGCTAAGCTGCCACATGGGAATAGGTTTCAGGTTCTATCTAGCTTGGAAGATAACAATTGACAACTGATGGGGAATTGTGACCTGGCTACAGTTCAGATTAGTGGGGGTTTTGTACGACAATCTTGGACTCCCCTAGATTCCCCCCTGTCTCAAGTCCCCCAGCAAGTATTAATAATATAGAGCTACCCCAAGAAGTGCTGAATCTTTCACCTACAGTCGACCTGTTCAGAGGCTCTCAAGCGTCATGATACACTTTTGGGCCCCTGTTCACCCATGTTTAGTTTGGATACTCAGTTTGATGGTTTTTCACGCCCGGATACCATCTATACTAACTGGGTAAGCTTGAATACTCATGACTTATCTACTCACTCCCAAATTTACAATGTTGGCATACCTTGGTTATTATGTACTGGTAATGATTCTCTAGTTCTTGAAATCTCAAATAGCACACTAACTAAATCCAAAGGCACTTTGTCCCCTCCCCAAGTGATCCATTAAAAATCATGATTTACCATTGATCGTTGTGGTTTCTTGTAATGTGGCTGGCCTCAAAGCCAGGATGATGCAGCCACCATGGGGTGAATTTGTCGACAAGCATGACATATGCCACTTCCAGAAACTTGGTCAATAGAATCTCTACATAAAGTGGGGTACTTGTGAAGGAAGGTAGGATCCTTCTGCATGTGTACCCCCACTCTGTGCCTGGTGCTAAGCTGGTTTTCGACTAGTCTGAGCTGGGATCCTGCTAATCAGGACCCCAGTCTATCTGCTTTCTCCCTAAACTGTTATGTTATGTACTTCGGTACACTCCAGATTGGATACTGGTGTACACTTGTCAGTCCCTAGTATATGGTACCCATGTAACCCAGAGGCCTCCCATTAAGCATGTATAATGCCCCCCATGAGAGGCCATGCAAAATGGAACTACAGGTCCGCCACCACAGCCTGTGTAAGTCGGTGCATGCACCACTTACTTCAGACATAGGTTTATTATATCTAAGGGTCACTGCACTTAAAACATATCAGTCACCCCTATAGCAGGCCTTTACAATCCTGAAGGCAGGGTGCTTGGTTCTAAGTGAGAGGGTGGCACTGCATGAGCAGGACACCCCTGCAGCCTACGGAGTCCATTCTCCCAGGTTGTCAGTGAAGCAGCCATATACGATATATAGAGGTTCATTACGCGACCGCGTGATGACCAACTCTAAAATGGCTGAAACTAACCGTATTGTGTTTGGTATCAAACATGTTGGAATCATACCCCCACACAGGTAACCGGTATGGGAGGTATGATTCCACCCCTCAGAAGCGAGCTTCGTGGGGTCCCTGGTGTTCCCAGTACCCGCCTTTTAGTCATGGACAGCACAAAATGGTTGCTGTCGACCAGAGACACATTTCTGCCCTCCTGCTGCTGAGCCAAGCTCGAGCAGAGGAAGGCAGAACAATAGGCATCCTGTCACAGGGAGGTGTGACCACCTCCCAGACACAATTTAGTGTATTAGGGCTGGGTGGGTGCGCTTGCCAGTGACTGAAAGTCTGCACGAGGGGCACATTTGGTGTCCCTGTGCATAGATCAGTTCAAACCAGTCCTGGGAGCTGTTGGCTCCCACTCTGGCACAAAACTGGACAAAGGACATGGGAGTAACCTCCCCACTGTCCAGACCATCCCCTGGGAGGGTCCACTGAATCTTGCCAACCCTCTTCCATGGGTACATAAGGGCTTACCTGGCTGTAGGACCTTTGATTCGATGTGGACAAGATTCTGAACCAAAAGCCACTGAACTTTGACCATCTGGACACTCTGCACTTCGCTGGACTTCGTTTGGGATGACTTTGACTCCTACTCAGTCTGCTGCATCGTCTGTGCCTGTGCACCATACAGGATACATGCAGGACCTGTGGAGCTTCAAGGACAGCCAAAAACATCTACCTTGGAGTGAAGGAGTCACTCCCCTGCATTCACAGGCACCTCATCACTGCTGACCAGTCTGCTGATCCCAAGCACCTATGTACTCTGAAGGGTCCAGCAACACAGGAGGTGGGTTTCTATGTCGCTCGAGGCCCAAGCTGCCCTCTTACCAATTTTGAGGCTAGTATCTCTCATGGGGGCTGCAATACCCGAACCCCTGTGCACTGTGTTCATTTGCAAGTGAATGCACTTGTTGGCATTCCTTTAACAAGTACATTGGGCTCCGAGTAGCCCCAACCTCTGGCACTATTTCCTGCGAAGAGCTTTGACCTCCTCACGCCAAAAGCTCGGTGGGCTGTTGTTTGGTGAAACACTCGAGGTCCTCTCGCAACTCCTGTGCCTCTGGCCTTTGGGTCCACTTGTGGGTCAACTTTTCTTGGGGTCCCCTGGTTGCCCCAGGCCTGCCAGGACTCCTCTTGCTGTGGTGAGTCTTCTGGATCTTGCTGGTCAGAGCCATACCCATCCTTGACCTTCTGCGTGGGTTGCCGTTGCCAAGGCTTGTTGGTGCTCCTACCAGACACCGACCCCTCAGCACTCTACATCCTTCATAGGACAGCTCGTATCCAGCTCCTGGTTGTCCTTGACATCTCCTGGTCCCCGTAGCTACAGAGTCAAGGACTCCATCCATTCACCTGAAGCACCAGACATCGGTGAACATTCGTCTACCAAGCCCCTGGTCACTTGTGAGTGACCCAGACTCTGTCCCCTCTGCTTTCAGGTACTTCTCGACAAGAGTCCACCTTTGGATTCCAACTGACACTTTTCTTCTTTCCAGCAGCAGTTCTTCTTCCAAGTCCTCCATTGGGTTTGACTGCGGTTTCCGACACCACTTCAGACCTATGCACCCAGCTTCCCTGGGATAGGTAACTTGGGTATCTCAGTATCCACGGGTGGGGTGGCTCTCCAACCTTCTATCTTCCACTGGGTTTCTTTGAAGTCCACTGGGAAGGGTCCTTAAACTCTAAAACTTCAATTGCGACTTTCCTGTAGAATTGGGCAGAGTTCCCACACTGCACCCGTCCTCAGTGGGTTCCCTATCTACTCACCTTGGGTGGTTCCTTGGGGTCCCAGCGATTCTACTTCCTCTCGACACTGTCTTGACTCAAGTTGTGTTTCTTATACCACTCACTTAGTATATGGTTTGGTGTCCCTCTGGGGCCCACTGTGTATTAGTGCTATTTACTGTCATTTCTGTGCTTAAGTAGTGTGTGCTTTGTGATTATCTCCATGTAGGAGATACTGTGTCATATTAGATAGTGTTATATTAATAAATTCATATTTGTATAACTACTGTGTGGTTCTCCTTTCCTTTAACCAATACTATAAGATTGCATTCTGGTAAAATAAGCTGCTTAACATTCCTTCAAGACTAAGCCTGAAGGCTGCTCTCCACAGCTACTACTTGGAAAGCTTTCTAAGGTCATCTTTGACCTCTTAAATCACCATAAAGGTTGTTTGGACTTGTGCAAGTTGCCCACTTTAATTAGTGGACAGCATATACCAGGCCAACTTCTCACAACTTGTCTTTTCAATTTTTCAGCTAAACCTAATAAGTTTGTAATACCTATGGGTGGTCTAACAATATTGGTGAATTCCTTACCAAATTGTAAGATTTTCCGATTAACAATTGACTGTACTGACATACTAGGCATTGAAGTAAGTAGGGCGAGGGACCATAATGTGATGATCTTCAACATATGTGCACATGTGGTTAAGGGTAGACACACTTCAGTGACAATTCAAGCCCTAGAGGCTCATCTGGCTAAGTCTTGTTCAAGTTTATATATGATCATTGCAGGGGACTTAATTCTTAATTTGAGCCCCTAGTCATGGATGATATTGAAATCACTGCTGAGGAGGAAGAATCTTGCGCTATCCCCCAGCTGGAGCCTCACTCAATCAAAAGATGGACCCAAGCCATCCTTCAGTCGATAGAGCTCTCCATTGAATTGGGGGTCGGGCTACTAAGGGTCGTACTAATTCCGATACCAAGGGGGCATACACTTTTAACAACCATTTGTCCAAAATCTGAATTGATTACATCCTCATCGACTTAAGATTGTGGTCCAGAGTGGGTGACATGGTAGTACAGGTAGTAGGAAAGAGTGGAGAGAGACTATGACCCTCTATGTCTTAGGCTGTTAGCTTTGTTTGATAAGTATGCAATAGTTATACATATATCTGAGAGATGTCACCTCAAATGGCATCCGATTATGGAAAGCCAGAAATCTTGTCAAACATCGACAAAGATGTTAAGGCAACTCGGAGTACCATTGCAAAAAGTATGGAAAAGGAATGAGACCAGCTAGACTTTAGTGTGTTGCAAAAAGACTTTTGCGAGGATTGCAGCTTATTTTAGGATTTAAGAAGAAGCACCCCAAATAAAAGACACTGGATGGTCTAACAGGTAGTGTGGGCACCTGAAGTGCACTCTAGCTAGGGCGATCAAGTTGAAAAAGCCATCCATGATTTCAGCCATCAGAAATTAATACAAACTTAGCATATTGAATGCAAAGAAGGAGTGTGACAATAATGGATAGCAGGAGTTAGCGGAAGCATGTTAATCCAGAGGCTGTTCGCACTTCACTTGGTTGCCAGTGGTACAAATCCCTGGGGGGGGGGAGAACCTCAAAACCATGTTCCACCCTCAGAATAGGTTAATCATTTTGCTGCACTGTACTATGCACTGTACTATGAGAAGGTAGTTCCTGTCACCAAAGTTACTCTGTTGTATAGTAGCCTCCAGAATGTTACCTCTTTCCCCATTCACTAGAGAGGAAGTTCTAGACTCACTGTCATTTGCGAGGAGAAGGGTCCAGGCCCAGTTGCCATTCCTCTTTATTTGTTTGCTCACAATGCTGATGCCTGGGTTGACTATATAGTAGCTCTATCAAATGTGATTGCTCTGGGAAACATCTATTCCAGAATCTTGGCTGGGTGCCTTAAGTTATACCAGTATATATAAAGGGCAACATTATACCAGTATATATTAACATCTATTCCAGAATCTTGGCAGGGCGCTGAAGTTATACCAGTATATATGAATTATAGGTTTATTAGTCTTATTGTTGTGTTCAAAAAGTCTATTCTCGTTTGGTTCTGGTATGAAATCAAACGTGGATATCAGATTGGGATATTATAAGCCAACTTCAAGTGGGATTCAGAGCTAAAACCTCTACGATTCAGCAGGAATTTAGGTTTATCCTAATTGTTTTGGAAGATTGATCTGACCAGCAAGGGCAACTTATTTCTTTCTTCTGTCAATCTCAAATCTGTCTTTGACCTGGTTCCATGCTTGAGGCTGTGGCAGGTTTTGAAGGCGATGGGTATGCCTCACAATATTCCGTCAATACTGATTAAGCTACATGAGAATAATTTTGCCTGTGTCAGATGGGGTAAGCGGGCCAACTGATCGACAAGATCCCAGTGCTGAAAGGTATTCTGCAAGGGTGTGTACTAGTTCCCACTCTCTTGACTTTGTATCTAAATGAATTGGGTGACTATCTTTCTGACTGCCCAGTGGATGTCCCTGTTATAGCTAACACCAAGATCCCTATATTTGATACTCTTTTAATATCGAAAACTCTGAGTGGCCTGAACATTCTTCTTAACAAATTTGCTGCCTTTTGTCAAGTTTGTGGCTTAGAAATCAACGCAGACAAAACAAAATTTATGCTGTTTAGCAACCATAAAAAAGTTAAGGAAAAGCTGATGCCAGGCGATAAGGCCCTAGAGAGGGTTGATGTGTTTAATTACCTAGGGATCAAATTGTCAGCTAATATGTCATGGTGTCCACATATCAATAGTGCTTGCTTGAAGCACAGACAGACTATCGGTGCTGGCCTGAAAGAACACCAGGCTTCTTTCACTAAGCCAATAGTGCCAGCTCCACAGGTGTATGAGCCGGTGGTTAGTCTAAATATCGAGTTTTAAATTTCGACCTACAAGTATAACGAGTTGTTAATATCGTAGGTAAAGAATATCGAAGTCAAGAATATCGATGGACAGAATATCGACCCCAAGGTAAGTATTATCGAAGTTAATAATATCGAAGTCATTAATATAGATGTAAGTAATATCGTAATCAAAAATGTCGATGTCAATAATATCGATATTTTATTAGTGTAATGTATTTTAATATGTATTTTATTTGTATGTTAAAGATTATTGTAATGTATTTTAATACATATAAAAATAAATGTTTAGAGATTAATAATTATTTAAAATATAATTTAGCGTTTTAGTATCAGAGCGGGTTGTGGGTTTATAGGGGAATAGGGTGGGAAGTAATTTAATTATAATTAATTAATTAATATGTATTGTTTAATTGGTATTTATGATTAATTAATTGTTAATTAATTATTAATTGTAAATTAATTTTATTAATTGGTTAATTATATAAGTTATAATTAGTTTAATATTAATATTTATTTATTGGTATTGTTAATTAATTAATTGTTAATTACTAATTAATTGATTTATTTTTATTAAGTGATTAATTGATGATTACAATAATTATGTGAATTTTTATGTGTAGTGGGTTGTGGGTTTATAGGGGAATAGGGTGGGATGTAATTAAATTCAAATAATAACTGATAATTTTTATTTATTTGTAATTAATAATAATTAATTGTTAATTAATTATTAATTGGTAATTAATTGTTATTAGTACGTTAAATATAGTAAATATACAAAATGTATTATTTCATGTTATTTGTTGTTATTGCTAATTAATGTATTGTTAATTAATAATTAATTTGTGAAAAATTGTAATTTGGTAGTTAATATGTATAAATTAGTAAATAATAAGTATATTAATTATAAAGAATGTATTATTAATTGTAAATAATAGATAAACTGATATTTAAATGTATTGTGTATTTTGTATGTGTAGTGTGTTGTGTGTTAAAGGGGGAATAGTGTGGGTTGTAATTTAAAGTTATTTATATAAATATTTATTTTAAATAATTGATATTTAATAATAAATATTTTGTAAATTAATTATTAATATGCAATTTTTTTATAACTAATTATTTAATTGGTTATTATGTTTATAGAATCCCTATGCTATCCAGTGCTTTCCCAACTGTTTTACTATCTGGAGTAGGAATAGTAATTTTTACCCCTACACTATCCAGCGCTTTTCCTACTGTTGCACTCTCTGGAGTTGGAATAGTAATTTTTACCCCTACGCTATCCAGCGCTTTCCCTACTGTTTCACTTACTGGAGTGGGAATAGTAATTTGTACCCCTACACTTTCCAGCGTTTTCACTACTGTTGCACTCTCTGGAGTGGGAATAGTAATTTTTACCCCTACGCTATCCAACGCTTTCCCTACTGTTGGACTCACTGGAGTAGGAATAGTAATTTTTACTCCTACGCTATCCAACGTTTTCCCTACTATTGCACTCTCTGGAGTTGGAATAGTAAATTTTTTTCCCTACGCTATCCAACACTTTTCCTACTATTGCACTCTCTGGAGTTGGAATAGTAATTTTTACCCCTACGCTATCCAACGCTTTCCCTACTGTTGCACTCTTTGGAGTTGGAATAGTAATTTTTACCCCTACGCTATCCAGCGCTTTCCCTACTGTTTCACTTACTGGAGTGGGAATAGTAATTTGTACCCCTACGCTATCCAACGCTTTCCCTACTGTTGCACTCTCTGGAGTTGGAATAGTAATTTTTACCCCTACGCTATCCAGCGCTTTTCCTATTGTTGCACTCTCTGGAGTTGGAATAGTAATTTTTACCCCTACACTATCCAGCGCTTTCCCTACTGTTTCACTTACTGGAGTGGGAATAGTAATTTTTACCCCTACGCTATCCAGCGCTTTCCCTACTGTTTCACTTACTGGAGTGGGAATAGTAATTTGTACCCCTACGCTATCCAGCGTTTTCACTACTGTTGCACTCTCTGGAGTGGGAATAGTAACTTTTACCCCTACGCTATCCAACGCTTTCCCTACTGTTGGACTCACTGGAGTGGGAATAGTAATTTTTACTCCTACGCTATCCAACGTTTTCCCTACTATTGCACTCTCTGGAGTTGGAATAGTAATTTTTTTCCCTACGCTATCCAACACTTTCCCTACTGTTGCACTCTCTGGAGTGGGAATAGTAATTTTTACCCTTACGCTATCCAACGCTTTCCCTACTATTGCACTCTCTGGAGTTGGAATAGTAATTTTTACCCCTACGCTATCCAATGCTTTCCCTACTGTTGGACTCACTGGAGTAGGAATAGTAATTTTTACTCCTACGCTATCCAACGTTTTCCCTACTATTGCACTCTCTGGAGTTGGAATAGTAAATTTTTTTCCCTACGCTATCCAACACTTTTCCTACTATTGCACTCTCTGGAGTTGGAATAGTAATTTTTACCCCTACGCTATCCAACGCTTTCCCTACTGTTGCACTCTTTGGAGTTGGAATAGTAATTTTTACCCCTACGCTATCCAGCGCTTTCCCTACTGTTTCACTTACTGGAGTGGGAATAGTAATTTGTACCCCTACGCTATCCAACGCTTTCCCTACTGTTGCACTCTCTGGAGTTGGAATAGTAATTTTTACCCCTACGCTATCCAGCGCTTTTCCTATTGTTGCACTCTCTGGAGTTGGAATAGTAATTTTTACCCCTACACTATCCAGCGCTTTCCCTACTGTTTCACTTACTGGAGTGGGAATAGTAATTTTTACCCCTACGCTATCCAGCGCTTTCCCTACTGTTTCACTTACTGGAGTGGGAATAGTAATTTGTACCCCTACGCTATCCAGCGTTTTCACTACTGTTGCACTCTCTGGAGTGGGAATAGTAACTTTTACCCCTACGCTATCCAACGCTTTCCCTACTGTTGGACTCACTGGAGTGGGAATAGTAATTTTTACTCCTACGCTATCCAACGTTTTCCCTACTATTGCACTCTCTGGAGTTGGAATAGTAATTTTTTTCCCTACGCTATCCAACACTTTCCCTACTGTTGCACTCTCTGGAGTGGGAATAGTAATTTTTACCCTTACGCTATCCAACGCTTTCCCTACTATTGCACTCTCTGGAGTTGGAATAGTAATTTTTACCCCTACGCTATCCAATGCTTTCCCTACTGTTGCACTCTTTGGAGTTGGAATAGTAATTTTTACCCCTACGCTATCCAGCGCTTTCCCTACTGTTTCACTTACTGGAGTGGGAATAGTAATTTGTACCCCTACGCTATCCAGCGTTTTCACTGCTGTTGCACTCTCTGGTGTGGGAATAGTCATTTTTACCCCTATGCTATGCAATGTTTTCTCTACTGTTGCACTCATTGGAGTGGGAATAGTAATTTTTACTCCTAAGCTATCCAGCGTTTTCACTACTGTTGCACTCTCTGGAGTGGGAATAGTAATTTTTACCCCTACGCTATCCAACGCTTTCCCTACTGTTGGACTCACTGGAGTGGGAATAGTAATTTTTACCACTATGCTATCCAGTGGTTTCCCTACTGTTGCATTCTCTGTAGTTGGAATAGTAATTTTTTTCCCTACGCTATCCAACACTTTCCCTACTGTTGCACTCTCTGGAATGGGAATAGTAATTTTTACCCTTACGCTATCCAACGCTTTCCCTACTATTGCACTCTCTGGAGTTGGAAAAGTAATTTTTACCCCTACGCTATCCAACGCTTTCCCTACTGTTGCACTCTTTGGAGTTGGAATAGTAATTTTTACCTCTACGCTATCCAACGTTTTCCCTACTGTTGCACTCTCTGGAGTGGGAATAGTAATTTTTACCTTTACGCTATCCAACACTTTCCCTACTATTGCACTGTCTGGAGTTGGAATAGTAATTTTAACCCTACGCTATCCAACGCTTTCCCTACTGTTGCACTCTTTGGAGTTGGAATAGTAATTTTTACCCCTACGCTATCCTACATTTTCCTTACTGTTGTTTTTGTTGGAGTTGGACTAGTAGTTTTATTGTGTCTGATATTTAATATGTTTTGTATTATTTTTGCTATTGTAATATATCATTAATAATAAAAATTATTCACATTAAAAATATTGATTATTATTTGCTATATGTAATTATTAAATATTTATTAATGTTATTGTTTTATGTGTATAGATGTATTGGTAATTTTTAAAAACATTTAATAATTTATACGTTACAGAAATTATTATTAAAATTAATTATTAAGTAAGTATATATATTATATATTATATGTATATGTTTAATTAAAGTTTTATTAAATTATACATATTAATTATACATTTTAAATATTATACAATATATTTAATTATGTTTATTTAATTTCTAAGTATAATTTGGTTTATTTTACATATATTTTTAAAGTAAAAGAAAAACGATATTTTTAATAACGATATTTTTGACATCGATATTTAATTTTCGATATTTTTGTACTTACCATGTTGTAGATAGGATGTCGATATTCTTGACATCGATATTTTTGTTGCAATATATTTGTAGGTCGATTTTCTGTCTGTCGAAATTATGTCATACAACCGTATGAGCCCAAGGCCCTTGGCTCAGCACTATATGGTGCTGAGCTGTGGGGCTTTGGTGACGTCTCGGTTTTGGAGCAATTAGAGAACATTTTTTAAGATCCCTGACCTCCCTTCCACGAAGTTCACCATTGCACTTTCTATTTTTGGAAATGGGAGATAAAAAGTAGCCCTTAATGTCCCCCTATGGTCCAAGCTATTCTGACAAAGATGATGGGCTACCCCAGAGCTCGCTCAATATGCTGCTGCCTTACAAGTCATCATTAAGTTAGATAGAATTCAAAATATTCTCTGGTTGACCACAACCCAAAAAAAATCATTTTTTTAGGCTTTAGGGATATTTGGCACCACCCTACTGAACCCCAAATACCCTCCTAGGAGACACTAAAAAAAAGTATTGGTCATTTATGCTGCAGAGGGAAGAGCAAAATGTTGCAGGCACTTCACTGACAGGGGATTTTTTTATGTTTAAATCGGTGTATGGCCTAGAGAAGTACTACGACTTAATTATGGGGCCTTTAGACACAGTCAATGTAAAGCAGGGACGCTCCATCTGAAATCATTCACTGCAAAATGGTTGGAATCTGTCTCTCGGAATTACCCTTTCTGCCTTGATCAAAAAGAGTCTTTGCCACATGTGCTGTTTGCATGCCCGGCTTATTTCCAGTCACACTCTGCACAGCTGTCTCCCATTTGCAGACAATTGGACACATCTAGCCACTGCATTGCTTTGAGGCTATTGAGATCGGACCCTTCCATACTGTATACCTGTGCAGTAGCAACAATTTTAGGGCGGATGTGGGCGAAGAGAAGAACTGTCATAAAATGATTATGTTTTTTATATTGATTTTAGGATAGTGATGCACTGGTATTGGTGTTATCAATTTTTGAATGGTATGTTATTTTTAACAGTTTGTGTGTTCCAATGTTGATTGATACTTGGCATTGTGACAACCTTCACATTAACAATGTAATAATGTGTTGCACTTTTCTTTTACCTATATATTTATTGTATTTTATCAAACTTTTATGACTGTGCTGAAATGGAGTTATATTTGACGTGAAAATTCAGGATTAAAACTGAGGTGATCTCTCACAAAGAAGGTACTGTTAACCTTATTACTGACAGAAATTATGTCATACCGTGGATTATTTGAAATTTGGTATTTCCTGTTTGATGAAAAAATCAGAGCAAAGGGAGAGGATCTGTCATTACATCATAGCTCTGACTTTGCAACTGGGAATCAGCTGTGAATCTCGGCGTCCGGGCTCACCATCCTGTGATTCTCGACAAATCTCTTAGGTGCCAATTACGATCCGGCAAAAAAATTCCCCGTACGACTCGTATCCGGTCTTTTTACCGTACGAATCGTACAAGTGCCGTACAAACTGGCAATCACAATTCGCATGGTAAAAAGTCCATACGAACCGCATTCGGAATATTTCCCCACACGTCCTCGGGTCGGAAAATGTGTCCGTCACGTCCTCGTACGATTTACCGTACAAATGTGAAAAGTGAAGTCCGACCGAGGAATCACGATCCAACCCGTGCGTCCGATCTCACAACCGTATGGTAAAAACACCGTCCGCACCGAACTCCCATTGCAACCATGGAGACATGTCCCCGCATACGCGCCCAACACTCCCCCAGCACCCATACGTTCGAGTCGCACTCCCCGTTAATGTACACATCCCCCCTGTATGTACACCCGTGTACGTGTCGAACCCCCACCCGTGTATGTACACCCCTGTACGTTCGAGTCGTACCCCCACCCCTGTACGTGTCCTACCCCCGTGTATGTACACCCCTGTACGTTCGAGTCGTACCCCCACCCCTGTACGTGTCGTACCCCCGTGTATGTACACCCCTGTACGTTCGAGTCGTACCCCCACCCGTGTACGTGTCCTACCCCCGTGTATGTACACCTCTGTACGTGTCCTACCCCCGTGTATGTACACCCCTGTACGTTCGAGTCGTACCCCCACCCCTGTACGTGTCCTAACCCTGTGTATGTACACCCCTGTACGTGTCCTACCCCCGTGTATGTACACCCCTGTACGTTTGAGTCGTACCCCCACCCCTGTACGTGTCCTACCCCCGTGTATGTACACCCCTGTACGTGTCCTACCCCCGTGTATGTACACCCCTGTACGTTCGAGTCGTACCCCCACCCGTGTATGTGTCCTACCCCCGTGTATGAACACCCCTGTACGTGTCCTACCCCGTGTATGTACACCCCTGTACGTTCGAGTCGTACCCCCACCCGTGTACGTGTCCTACCCCCGTGTATGTACACCCCTGTACGTGTCGTACCCCCGAGTATGTACACCCCTGTACGTTCGAGTCGTACCCCCACCCGTGTACGTGTCCTACCCCCGTGTATGTACACCCCTGTACGTGTCCTACCCCCGTGTATGTACACCCCTGTACGTTCGAGTCGTACCCCCACCCCTGTACATGTCCTACCCCCGTGTATGTACACCCCTGTACGTGTCCTACCCCCGTGTATGTACACCCCTGTACGTTCGAGTCGTACCCCCACCCCTGTACGTGTCCTACCCCCGTGTATGTACACCCCTGTACATGTCCTACCCCCGTGTATGTACACCCCTGTACGTTCGAGTCGTACCCCCACCCCTGTACGTGTCCTACCCCCGTGTATGTACACCCCTGTACGTTCGAGTCGTACCCCCACCCCTGTACGTGTCGTACCACCGTGTATGTACACCCCAGTACGTTCAAGTCGTACCCCCACCCCTGTACGTGTCGTACCCCCGTGTATGTACACCCCTGTACGTTCGAGTCGTACCCCCACCCCTGTACGTGTCCTACCCCCGTGTATGTACACCCCTGTACGTTCGAGTCATACCCCCACCCCTGAACGTGTCCTACCCCCATGGATGTACATCCCTGTACGTTCGAGTCGTACCCCCACCCGTGTACGTGTCGTACCCCCGTGTATGTACACCCCTGTACGTTCGAGTCGTACCCCCAACCCTGTAGGTGTCCTACCCCCGTGTATGTACACCCCTGTACATTCGAGTCGTACCCCCACCCCTGTACGTGTCCTACCCCGTGTATGTACACCCCTGTACGTTCAAGTCGTACCCCCACCCCTGTACGTGTCGTACTACCATGCATGTACACCCCTGTACGTTCGAGTCGTACCCCCACCCCTGTACGTGTCCTACCCCCTGTATGTACACCCCTGTACGTTCGAGTCATACCCCCACCCCTGTACGTGTCCTACCCCCGTGTATGTACACCCCTGTACGTTCGAGTCGTACCCCCACCCCTGTACGTGTCGTACCCCCGTGTATGTACACCCCTGTACGTTCGAGTCGTACCCCCACCCCTGTACGTGTCGTACTACCGTGCATGTACACCCCTGTACGTTCGAGTCGTACCCCCACCCCTGTACGTGTCCTACCCCCGTGTATGTACACCCCTGTACGTGTCCTACCCCCATGTATGTACACCCGTGTACGTCAGAGTCGCACCCCCACCACAACCTCCTAAGTACGGAGCGCACCCCAGGCCCCAACATCACAACCGCATGTACGAGTCGTACCAAGCCACACACAAGGACAGCACCGTACAACCAAATGGCCCATGTACACACCGTACACACGCTAAAAACGCACGTACACAACCAGGACAAAACAAAACAACACAAGAATACACCATTCGACTGGCACAAAGCCACAAAACATGTCCAACAAACACTAAAAAAACACATTCACTGACCTGCAACTGCCAAAAACAAACAGAGGCCCAAAACACCACCACTCCTTATAACACACCCACCCAAACTTCAAACACAGCCACACCCACCAATGGACCAATAAAAAGGGCCCACACACACAAACCATGAGCCTTTGCAACAGACTCACTGCTGCCAGACACCACATACAACCTACAGCACCATACTACAAGCTTCACCACACCTTACACTTGCACACCTTCACACAACCACCTTCACAAACACCCCCTCATCACATTCACACACACACACACCTGCACAACCACACCCACAAACCCACAACCATCCACACACCCCCCCCACCATCCACACCCACACCCCTCACCATGCCCACTAACAAGAATCCAAAGTTCAGTAACCGAGAGTTGGAGGTCCTTGTCGATGAAATCCTCAGAGTCGCGCCACAGCTCTTTGGAACATTGGTCAGACAGACCAGCATTGCAGCAAAAACAGCCATGTGGCAGACCATCGTCGATGCTGTGAATGCTGTTGCGCACACCAGAAGGACCAGGCATGAATGCCAAGCCAGGTGGTACGATCTGCGGAGGAGGGTCCGAGCCAAGATGCTGGAGGAACACAACCAGGCCAACGCCACTGGAGGAGGGCCCTCCCGCAGACCCGTACACTACCAGCCCTGGGAGGAGATGGTGATGGCCATACAGCCGGTGGAGGCAGTCGAAGGATTAGGAGGACTCTGAGACCCGGGTGAGTACATAAACAACGCACCTCACATGGGGGGAACGTCATCCACAACCAAAATCAGTAACAGGCACGCAACCACCCCAAGCTATCGCATGACTCAACCACACTCCATGAACACGCACATGCCACTGGCGCCACCATGCCCCATGCACCCAGCTGGACAATGTCAAGTCACAGGCCACAGAAGACACCAACACATGACACGGTAACCCGGATGGCGGGAGGGTGGGCCCCAAAATTCACATAGTGCAACTCAGAAGCAGACAACAATGCCCTGTGCCCATATGGCCTAGGTCACAGCCATACAAACACTGTGTCCCCACACAGGAAAGACTCGCCAGCAAATGGCGGACGCCTTGCATCAACACATGGGGGTGAAGGCACTGTTTTGCACATGACAGCAGCTAATGAACAGCCAACATTGTGAAAGAGTGGCAGCACACACCACCACAGCAGCAGCGCAGAGACAGACACTACACCCAATGGGTGCCTGGAGATCAGAAACAAACTCACATCAACAAGCCAAGGGCCATTCAAAGATCTGCTAACAGTGTGTGCCCAGGAAGCTGGGCTGAGGTGACAGAGGGTGACACACAGAGGGAGGGAGAGGGGGACACAGAGGGAGGGAGAGAGGGAGGGAGACACAGGGAGACGGACAGAGGGAGGAGGCTGACACACGGAGGGAGGGAGAGGGGGACAGAGAGGGAGGGAGACACAGGGACACGGACAGAGGGAGGAGGCTGACACACGGAGGGAGGGAGAGGGGGACAGAGAGGGAGGGAGACACAGGGACACGGACAGAGGGAGGAGGCTGACACACGGAGGGAGGGAGAGGGGGACAGAGAGGGAGGGAGAGGGGGACAGAGAGGGAGGGAGACACAGGGAGATGGACAGAGGGAGGAGGCTGACACACGGAGGGAGGGAGAGGGGACAGAGAGGGAGAGAGACACAGGGACACGGACAGAGGGAGGAGGCTGACACATGGAGGGAGGGAGAGGGGGACAGAGAGGGAGGGAGACACGGACACGGACAGAGGGAGAAGGCTGACACACGGAGGGAGGGAGAGGGGGACAGAGAGGGAGGGAGACACAGGGACACGGACAGAGGGAGGAGGCTGACACACGGAGGGAGGGAGAGGGGGACAGAGAGGGAGGGATACACAGGGAGAGCAAATCAGCCGTGTGGTGTGTGGGAATGTCTGCTCGTCAACAGGTAGACTGCGTGCATGTAGCCAAGGGTGGCCAGTGCCAGAACCCCCCCTCTTCCCCATGGCAAAACACAGGGCCATGTCACAACCTGTTCACGAGCACAACGACAGCTACCTGCATTATATAAGTGTGTGGATCCACTCCATGTGCACATGTACAGTGCTACACGGAAGGCACCAATGCATGGCTCGCCACACCTGCCCACTCCACTGCTGACTGCAGTCACACTTGACGCAGCAAGTAAGACTGTGCCACACATAGTTAAAGGGGCCAAAGTGGTGATCAAGGGACACACCCATGCACAAGTGCACTGTGAGTGGAATGCAAGACAGATCCTAATTGCAAGAGGAAATGTGCCAACGTTGAAACTGATGAAACATGGATGTTGCATGGACCAAAATTAACATTGTCTCTCTCACACACAGGTCAACGTCGTGGTTCACCCCCCAACACTGGGGGGGAAGACTCACAGGACCCGGATCTGCGGGAGCCCGATCCCACCGGCAGCGACGACTCGCACCACTCTGTGGACGACCCCGACCAACCTGGCACCTCTGGTGTCCAACCACCTGCAGCACC
This sequence comes from Triturus cristatus, assembly GCF_964204655.1. Classification (NCBI taxonomy): domain Eukaryota; kingdom Metazoa; phylum Chordata; class Amphibia; order Caudata; family Salamandridae; genus Triturus; species Triturus cristatus. The sequence goes on from NC_140579.1 coordinate 295,073,061, forward strand.
TGCGTCAGGTACAACGGGGCCAACCACCACCCCCACTCCTGCCACATCCCAGGAGACACCCAGGATCCCTGCCCACCACCACAAAGCAGCCAGGCTGGCCAGGAGGGACACGGTGTCCCGGGCACCCAGGAGGAGGCAGGCGACAACGCCAATGCCACCCCTCAGGGGTCCCGGAGACCCGATGTGCCCACAAGGGCAGGCCAGGTGCAAGTGGGCAGGGGTGGTGGGAGTGGAGGACGGTGGAGGCGCCAGCCTGACCAGTTGGCTGGGGAACCGGTATATTCCCATGTCCGTAACATCCTGGACTCATACCGGCAGGACACCACGGGCATGGCCCAGGTTGTGTCCATCCTCGAGGGGATCAAGACCCAGCAGGCCCAGCAACATGCCTGTCTACTGCAACACCAACGGAGGATGGAGGACAGACAGGCTGAGCAAGTGACGGTGTTCCAGGGGATTCACGATACACTCCGTCGGATGGCCGACAACATGGGCAACCCTCCCTGTGCCAGAAGGCGTAGAACATCACCACCCACAGGGAGGGATCAGGAGGAGGAGGAAACATCCGATGGAGCATCCCAAACATCGTCACGGCCTGCTTCTGAGGGTCCCCGCAGGAGGCCGGGTCGTCCACGGAAAGGACCGTGAGGGTCGGCGCTACATCACCATCTCCCAGGACACCTGGCCTGGCACCTGGCCCACTGGAGCAACAGCATCACAGCATCACGAGACATTCTCTGCCACATGGCCTTGCTGGTCACTGTCTGACCAATGTGGACAAAGACTGTGGCATTGACTCTGAGGATTTCCAATGGCAAGGACACCAACTCCCCTACTGAACTTTGGATTCCAAACTCCCGGAAAGCCCCTCACGTCATACCCCCCCCCACCCCCCCACAAAAATAAAAATTCACACCATTAAGAGAAGATGCCTGCTGGTTGCATTATTACCTTACATGAGTCTTGTAAAGTCTAAACATGCCTGAGTTCTCTTTTGACTTCAACCATCCACACCCTGGGGCCTGAGTCTGGCACAGGACACACGGGCCACAGTGTATTAGGCAAGACAGACATGGAGCACCATACACACCCGTGATGGGCCCAACCAGCTGAGGGGGTGGCCGCACAACCGTGCTGACAGACACATTGAGTACAGCAACAGTCATGCGCAGAGGTCAGGGATCCAGTCCAGTGTCCTGGGGAGCACCCAGGTATGTGTAGACAGGTGGCAGAACCATGTCCTGCAAGCTTGAGTCCGGTGGATGCAGAGAATGGGGGCCTGGCCAACGTTGGATGCATGGGGATGACACGTCACAATACCCACACAGTCATGGACATCATGCATAATACACAGTCTCAGCCCACACACACAGCTTGCATCTTGCTACTCGACACATAGACACATAGCCACTATCAGGGGAAACCCTGCCAGACATGCTGGATGCACCGTGGCAACACACCAGCATTGACTGAGAAGAGGCACCTTGGAGGCATAGGGTCACCTTTATTAGTCATGTATTCGGGATTGCAGAGGCAACTTGAAGTACACATGAACACCTCATGTGGAGTAACATGTGGGTCCAACACTGGCACCCCCCTTCTGCAGCACAAATGCGTGATAGCCATGGAACTGGCACACAATTGTCGGCCAACAGCTAAACACCCACAGCTGCTCACGGAGAGACTGCCATACACCATTGATTCGCTGATGTAGAAGTCCCACACCATGTCAAGCCAATGCAAACCGTATGTGTCTGAGGGCAGTCTTACACACATTGATGCCATCATCACAATCCACTATCCCATCACTGATGACTGTCAACCAGTCAGACCATCTATTCAGGCGTACACAGCTGCATGTCATGTCCCATGGTGATGCTACATGGCTGCAGAGGAACCAAACATCGACAGGGGCAGTGTGCATTCATCGTGAACAACCGCCACACCCAATACACCCCTGATGCATCCCTTACCCTAAGGAGACTTCCAAACTTGTCCGTGCGTGTAACGCTGAGTCAGCACACGATGACGTGTCCATGAGGAATAGCAGTGCCACAACAATGCAACCAGCAGACGGCATGCGCAAGTACCTGGGGATGAGAGACACACAAGAAGTCAGCCACAAAAAGCACAGCCACTTGCATGTGCGTGTACTCGACACATGTATGGATGACAACATGCTAGGTCACAATTATGACTGGGGAAATTCAACCATCACTGCCACCATCACTCCAGTGACACACCCACACACACATCTGACTCACGTGCCATACATGCAGGTGGAGACACACATCACAACACATGCCACACGTGGAGCAATGTGTGCACACTCAGACACTGGTACTCACCACTAAGCAAAGAAGTCGCGTATGAGCCGAGTCCGGATGTCCTCTTGCGGCTCCACATCCTCCACATCACTTGCCCCATTGCCAAGCCCTTCGTCCTCCACGGGTGGATGGTCCTCGTCATGTTGATCCAGGATGAGTGGCACAGCTTTCTCAACTGCCATGTTGTGCAGCATGCAGCAGACCATGAAGATTTTGCAGACCTTCGCAGGGGCATATGGGAGCGCGCCGCCGGTCTTGTGGAGGCACCGAAATCAGCTCTTCAGCAGGCCAAACGTCCTCTCTATCACTCGCCTTGTCCGGCCATGGGCGGTGTTGTAGCGGAGCTGGGCCGGCGTGATGGGGTTGCGGAGAGGTGTGAGCAGCCATGGCATGTTGGGATAGCCAGCGTCCCCTACATGGGAAGCACATGGACATCGTTAGAACTGGTGAAGCGGTCGTGCTGGTAGGCTATGCAAAATACAGGACAGACAGACTGTACCCACCAACAACACATGCTCGTTCGTTGCGCAGCTGCATCATCATTTCAGGCATCCTGCTACGCCTCATGATGTAGGCATCGTGTGCTGATCCTGGAAAACGAGCACAGACATGTGAAATCACCATGTTGGACAGACACACCACAAGGGCATTGATGGAGTGGTAGTGCTTCCGATTGCGGTACGCTACCTCCCGTGCGTGTGGTGGTACCAAAGCTACATGTGTCCCATCTATGGACCCAATGACATGGGGCATCCCTCCCAGGGCATAGAATCCACGCTTGACCCCAGTCAACTGTTCAGGGGTTGGGAACTTGATGAAGTCATCCAGGTGAATCAACATGGCCTCTAAGAAATCATGCAGCACACGGCAGAACATGCTCTGGGACATGCCACCAACATGAGCTATGGTATTTTGAAAGGTACCCGTGGCTAGAAAATGTAGGGCTGCCATTACCTTCAGCTTGGGTGTCAGTGCCGTAGGGTACCTGTGCAGCGGTTGCAGGTGTGGTGCCAGTCTCGCCGTCAACTCCAGAATCAACCGTCGTGGGAAGCGGTAGCACCGGATCCGATCATTCTCCCGCATGGCAGCCAAGTCCGGCATTGCTCGGGGAAGAGGCGGCGCTCTGCAGTAATTTGGAAGTGACAAGGAAGAGTGAGTGCACCACAACAACAAATCATTTGTACTGAGCACATGTTAATCTGTCTATACACATATGCTACATACGGAGTGAGGTATGTGCCACATGCCCTGGACACGTATGGCTGCCAGGTGACACTCCTACCAAGACCCAGCTACACACGGAGATTGAGAACCTCCCCATGCCATGCCATGGGATTAGCTGTGTCCCAGTGCAAGTGAACAGCCAGACGCAAGACAGGAGTGACATACACCCACACATCAGCAGAAGTAGGAGGCCGATTGCAGAGACTGGTAGCGGAACACTAGAGCCACAGGTCACATGACATTACACTAGGACAGCTCACACACCTTGCCATGAAGGTGCACATGTCATGACTCACCACACATTCATTGAGAGGATGCAGACATGTCCTTGTCACGCTACTCCGTGTCCCATGCATACATGCGCACCTCACATCCGAAACCACATGTGGCATGGTGTGTGGAATAGTGTGCAATGTCAATCTACACACAGACACATGTTGGTTGCTGCAACAGCTGCAGCTTTTGAGGGTGCTCCAACATCAACCAAATGGGAAGCCCCCACACATACATGACATAGTCACATCGTGCACCGTGGGTAGTGACAAGTCAGGTGTGGTAACCCCTGTACCGGGCATCAGGGGACACTTCCGTGTGTTGGTGTCCGTGCCATGCCAGTGTCGGTCATCCCAAGTGTGCAGTACGACATGCACACATGTCCAAGGAGTCAAGGGCATGCCTGGCACACATTGCACCGTCACACATTACATCTGTACACATCTCATCATACATCTGGTGCCTTCTCGACTCAGGAGTAATGTGCCACATCACAGCCTGTCACACCTGTGCCCCACACATGTAGTAATGCACAGACAATGCCTTGATGTCCATTCATGGACAAGTATGTCCATCCATGGACAAGTATGTCCGCCCCATTCCTTCCTGTGTGCTGCCTGTCACCACTGTGATGTGTGAAAACCGCCGTACTGCTGCTAAGAGGGCCTGTGTACATTCCCATATCACTATGGGAGTGCTGCCGTATGTGTACCCATCGTGATGGCGAGCGTACAGGCATGTGTACGGTCCGTACCACTACGAGTACGCATACGCAAGAACACCCATAGTGGTAGGGCCGTACACACGCCTGTACGCTCCCTATCACTATGGGTGTCCTCGCGTATGCGTACTCGTAGTGGTAGGGCCGTACACACGCCTGTACGCTCCCTATCACTATGGGTGTCCTCGCGTATGCGTACTCGTAGTGGTAGGGCCGTACACACGCCTGTACGCTCCCTATCACTATGGGTGTCCTCGCGTATGCGTACTCGTAGTGGTACGGGCCGTACACACGCCTGTACGCTCCCTATCACTATGGGTGTCCTCGCGTATGCGTACTCGTAGTGGTACGGGCCGTACACACGCCTGTACGCTCCCTATCACTATGGGTGTCCTCGCGTATGCGTACTCGTAGTGGTACGGGCCGTACACACGCCTGTACTCTCCCTATCACTATGGGTGTCCTCGCGTATGCGTACACGTAGTGATAGTGAGCGTACAGGCGTGTGTACGGCCCGTACCACTACGAGTACGCATACGCGAGGACACCCATAGTGATAGTGAACGTAGGCACGCGTGTATGGGCCGTTGCTATGCATTTGGGGTGCCCTAGGGCCCCGGAATGCACCGTACCTGTGTGTGAAGCTCCAAATTACATAGAGGACACATGAGGGACAAGTATTAAGGCCTACATGCATGCTGGTTGTCATGGAGACCAAGTTCAAATTTTGAATTTGTTCAGGAAGGTGCACAGCAGAAGTCAGTTGGAATGAATCTACTTTGTTGCAATGTGTTTGTGGGTCTGACATCATGCAGGAGAAAAAAACAGATTGAGAACCCACAGACTGCTAGGTTTGAAGGGATTGGAGGAAACATAGGATGCAAATGTGAGTGACCAATCACTCTGTACTCCTGTGCATGAGATGGGCCAGCAAGGCAGATATAAGGCAGCCAGGTCCCATGAGGGAGCACTTGCCTGCACATCTCTGTATTCCACGACCCAGCTGCTGCTACTGATTCCCTGGAACCATGTCAAGAGCTGTGGAGAGGTCACAGCCATTCACCCTGGAGGAGAACATGGCTTTGGTGGATGTGATCCTCCCACGGTACCCCATGCTGTATGGGCGACCAGGTTATCAGGTGAGTTCAGTGTCCACTGGCACAGACTGTGTCCCTTTTTTGTGACTGTGACTTCTGCCATTGTGTCCAGGTGTGACACACATGCTATGTACTGTAGGGGGGGTCCCAGGGGGGGGAATGCCTGATGTCTCCCAGCAGTGCCCTGAGACAGGAGGGGTGGGTTCCTATCACTCCCAGCAGTGCCCTGAGACAGGAGGGGTGGGTGCAGAGTCCTCCCAGCAGCGCCCAGAGACAGGAGGGGTGGGTGCAGAGTCCTCCCAGCAGTGCCCAGAGACAGGAGGGGTGGGTGCAGAGTCCTCCCAGCAGTGCCCAGAGACAGGAGGGGTGGGTGCAGAGTCCTCCCAGCAGTGCCCAGAGACAGGAGGGGTGGGTTTGATGCACAGTGTGAGCCTGGCTCATTGATTGTGTAGTTGCCCTCATTCCACCTGTGTCCTTTCAATGGCACGTACTGCTTTTGGCCTTCCCCCAGAGGATCATGTCCCTATGACAAAGGTGCAATGCGTTGGATGCACATTATGCCTTGTTGTAAACAGCAAATGTGTTCTAATCTGTGTCCCTGTGACATGTGCCAGGTGTATTGATGTAGTGTCACTTGTTCATCCTCACAGGTAGACGCCTCTGCCAAGGAGCAGATATGGCTGGACGCCGTCAGCGCCGTGAGGAGTGCGGATGGTCGAAGGCGGCACCTGTCCCAGGTGAGGAAACGCTGGCAGGATATCCGGTGCTGGACGCGGAGGATCGCACGGGTCCTGCTGGGGGACTCACCTGAGAGCCATAAGAACCGCGGGTGCCGCCGTCTCTCCCACATCCAGACACGTGTGCTGGCGGTGGTCTTTCCAGACTTGGACAGGCGTCTACAGGAGATGCAGCAGCCGGAAGGGGGTAGGTACATGTGTGTGTTTGTTGTGTTTCACCAGCATTTGTAAGTGCACTGTTCCATGGATACACTTCCAGGGTTTATGGTGCTGTGCAGATCCTGTTCCCCACAGTATTGCAGTGCTCTCCTGCCTCCCTTCCCCTCCTTGCAATGTATTCTCTGGTCTGTGTGTAGTCACTCCATCACAAGGTTATGTAGCCTGACACCTTCTACAAGTGTACAATGCCTGCAGCATCATGTGTGGGGGTGGTGTGTAACAGGTTTTGTGACCTTGCCTGTGCCCTGTCCAGTTCTGGACTTGTGGGTTCCATGTCAGTTGGCACTAATGCTGAGTCCAGACATGGGAGTTAATCTCTCGAGTGGCAGGCCTTCCAGCAGGCATGTCCCATGTGGTGGCCTGTGACATGATGTGCATGAGTTACGCATAGTGCAGGGATGTTAGCGTGTGTTGCAGTCATTCCCATTCAGGAGCATGGAGTTGTGTGGCCACTACTGTCCCCAGGGGCATATTTTCCTAGGTATCATGTGTGTAATCCGAGAACGTCGACAATCTCTGTGTCTACAGCATAGGTTGTGCTCTGTGCCATTGTCCCCTGGCACCATGTTTATTGACGTGAGATGTATTACAAGTGTCCACTGTCCAGCCTGACCTGATTTTCCAAGTACATACTCACGGTGGCCATTGCCTGTGTGTCTTGTAGCAATCATCTGATGATGCCCATTTGTACATGATTATTTGGACAGGCGCACCTTGGGTATTTGGTGTGCAATCTTGAATTATTGCATCCCATGTGTATTTCACCCAGACTAAGAGATGTAAGTGCTTCCTGTGTCTCCACAGATTTGTCTCATGTAGGGGGTGGGTGGTGCGGCCATGGCCTACATGTCAAGACCTGTAATCTCCTTGCTCGGACTGGCCAGTGTGTGATGTTTGTCTGGACATACACTCAAGGTGCAGTGTGCCAGTCAGGGTGGGCATGTTATCAGTATTACCTATGCTGCATGTGCCTCTAGTTCCTGGATATGGTCCCTGCTCATCCCAATTTCCTGCCACGCTGTGTGGTGCAGATGCAGTGCTGTATTGTCCCCAGGGCCTTGCTCCTCAGTCAAAATTCCATGTCATCTCATTTGCTATTGTGTCATGCTCTCCATAGTTTTTCCATGGCATGGTGGGTCACACAACTGTGTCTTGCAGGGCCTACATATGTACCTTGTTTTGTAGTTGTAACTCTTCCTTTGTTTCAGGCTATGCACTGTAACCTAAGTAGATTTGACTCATGTGACATATGTATACAGGTGTATGATTAATTTCTGTCTCTTCACCCTGCCCACAGCATCGTCGGGGGACACGGAGGGAGACATGGACACAGACGGCGCGGAGGGACCGAGCACCAGTGCCAGCGGTGACATCGGGGCTGGCACTTCGAGTGGGACTGAGGCAGAGGAGAGTGAACCCGGGGACCTGTCGACTGGCACAACAGAGTATGAAGCTGACGGGTCCGAGGATGATCTCTCCGAGTGGGCGGTGGCTGCACCACCATCTGACAGCAGCCCTACATCTGGCACCGCCCCCTCCATTGGCATCAGCCGCCTCCCACGTGCTCGTGTCCCTTCCCAACGTGCCCGGTCACCACATGTCTCCTTCCTGCCAGGCACCGCACCCCCTGCCCCTGTCTCCACTGCTGCCGCCAATGCTGAGTCTGTGGACATCCAGCGGCAGTTGCAGTTTGGTCAGACTGCGATCCTTAATGTCCTCCATGCCCACAGCCAGGTCCTCAACAACATGGAGGCATACTTGGAGGGCATTCATTCATCGCAGGCTGACCAACGCAACTTGCTGAGGTCCATAGACTCCACACTGACTGCAGCAGTGGGTCTCCTGCAGCGCTACGTCCCACCCCTACCCCTGCCCCTTCCACACTTCCCACTCCCATGCCTGTCCCACATACACCCAGACGTAAGCATGCACCCACCACAACAGACACAGGCACCACACCAGCAGGGAAGGTCCGCCGCACACCTCCTGACACGCACACACAGGGTGAAGTAGGCACACCCACTGGGTCGGGGAGCAAACGTGTGACACGCAGCCAGAGTGGGAGTCCGCATTCCACCCAATCCACTCCCTCCAAATCCCCTCCCCTCAGCTCTCCTGGCCACATCTCCCCCAAAGACTCCTTGATGGCCGCTCTGTCCCTGAGCCCCACAGTGACACCACCCCGCAAGCGGTCAAGGAAGTCCACAGTCAGGGTGCTTGAGTCCCCCCCCTGTCCACACCCTCCCCCAGTGGCGCTGCGACCCATCCCTCTGACCCCCCCCCTCCGTGGGGCCTGTGGTTCCTTCGGGTGCAGGGGAGTCCCTGGAGGACCTTGCCAAGGTGTGCAGCGCGCTCCTAGAATCCACCTTTGGCCCTGCCCCACCCCCTGTGGTGGAGTCCTCCATCCCTGCACCCACGTCGCCTACCCTTCGCCCTCCTGTCCCTGCGGTGCCTGTTCCTTCCCCCCAACATGATGCCCTGACCCCTGTGGAAGACAACGGCTTGTAACTGTGCAGGCAAGCTAGGGGACACGCATCCCACTGTGTCCCCCATCCAGCTGGGACTCCTGGACTGCCCTATGGGCTTTGTTAATATTGGACTTACTTCATACTAGTTTTTTGCTCATGCTGAATAAAGCTATTTATTTTTTGCCCTTGGAACACTCCTGCTTTGCTGGCATTGCTGTTGGTGGGGCTGCTACATGGTTGTGGGTGTTGGTCATGTGTTGGGTGTGTGGGAAATGTAGTAGTGTGCTGCTCATAGGGGGGACCCTGGGATCTGTGTGCCATCACACGGTGTTAGCTACCTTTCTCCATTCATGTAAGCAGTTGCTGCATGTTGCAATTGTCCCAAGGTGTATTCCTTCCTCTGTGTACCCTGACTTCTTCCCTGCAGGGTGTCCCCTGACTTTAGCGCAGAGCTGTGTGTACATTAGCTGGGTGTGTGACGTAGTCCTTCACCTTTGCACATGCATGCTGAGCCATTCTCCACCTGCATCATTCGTGGCATCCTTGGTAGTCATTGTACTTGTGTATGTGGACTATTGACATGACTTCATGTGGACATGTTTTCTTTTTGGCCCTATGCATGCGTATACTCCCAGCCTCGCACACATGTGGTACATGTACTGCAGGGTCTTTGTGCACCTGACTGACATTTGTGGGCATGGTATCTGTGGCTACTCCACCCTTTGCGTTCCATGGGCACTGCTGGGAGTGATTGGCACCCACCCCTCCTGTCTCTGGGCACTGCTGGGAGGACTCTGCACCCACCCCTCCTGTGTCTGGGCACTGCTGGGAGGACTCTGCACCCACCCCTCCTGTGTCTGGGCACTGCTGGGAGGACTCTGCACACACCCCTCCTGTCTCTGGGCACTGCTGGGAGGACTCTGCACACACCCCTCCTGTCTCTGGGCACTGCTGGGAGGACTCTGCACACACCCCTCCTGTCTCAGGGCACTGCTGGGAGTGATAGGCACCCACCCCTCCTGTCTCTGGGCACTGCTGGGAGGACTCTGCACACACCCCTCCTGTCTCTGGGCACTGCTGGAAGTGATAGGCATCCACCCCTCCTGTGTCTGGGCACTGCTGGGAGGACTCTGCACACACCCAACTTGTCTCTGGGCACTGCTGGAAGGACTCTGCACACACCCCTCCTGTCTCAGGGCACTGCTGGGAGTGATAGGCACCCACCCCTCCTGTCTCTGGGCATTGCTGGGAGGACTCTTCACCCACCCCTCCTGTGTCTGGGCACTGCTGGGAGGACTCTGCACACACCCCTCCTGTCTCTGGGCACTGCTGGGAGTGATAGGCACCCACCCCTCCTGTGTCTGGGCACTGCTGGGAGGACTCTGCACACACCCCTCCTGTCTCTGGGCACTGCTGGGAGTGATAGGCAACCACCCCTCCTGTGTCTGGGCACTGCTGGGAGGACTCTGCACACACCCCTCCTGTGTCTGGGCACTGGTGGGAGGGCTCTGCACACACCCCTCCTGTCTCTGGGCACTGCTGGGAGTGATAGGCACCCACCCCTCCTGTGTCTGGGCACTGCTGGGAGGACTCTGCACACACCCCTCCTGTGTCTGGGCACTGCTGGGAGGACTCTGCACACACCCCTCCTGTGTCTGGGCACTGCTGGGAGGACTCTGCACACACCCCTCCTGTCTCTGGGCACTGCTGGGAGTGATAGGCACCCACCCCTCCTGTGTCTGGGCACTGCTGGGAGGACTCTGCACACACCCCTCCTGTCTCTGGGCACTGCTGGGAGGACTCTGCACACACCCCTCCTGTCTCTGGGCACTGCTGGGAGTGATAGGCACCCACCCCTCCTGTGTCTGGGCACTGCTGGGAGGACTCTGCACACACCCCTCCTGTCTCAGGGCACTGCTGGGAGTGATAGGCACCCACCCCTCCTGTCTCTGGGCACTGCTGGGAGGACTCTGCACCCACCCCTCCTGTGTCTGGGCACTGCTGGGAGGACTCTGCACACACCCCTCCTGTCTCTGGGCACTGCTGGGAGGACTCTGCACACACCCCTCCTGTCTCTGGGCACTGCTGGGAGTGATAGGCACCCACCCCTCCTGTCTCTGGGCACTGCTGGGAGTGATAGGCACCCACCCCTCCTGTGTCTGGGCACTGCTGGGAGGACTCTGCACACACCCCTCCTGTCTCTGGGCACTGCTGGGAGTGATAGGCACCCACCCCTCCTGTGTCTGGGCACTGCTGGGAGGACTCTGCACACACCCCTCCTGTCTCTGGGCACTGCTGGGAGGACTCTGCACACACCCCTCCTGTCTCTGGGCACTGCTGGGAGTGATAGGCACCCACCCCTCCTGTGTCTGGGCACTGCTGGGAGGACTCTGCACACACCCCTCCTGTCTCTGGGCACTGCTGGGAGTGATAGGCAACCACCCCTCCTGTGTCTGGGCACTGCTGGGAGGACTCTGCACCCACCCCTCCTGTCTCTGGGCACTGCTGGGAGGACTCTGCACACACCCCTCCTGTCTCTGGGCACTGCTGGGAGGACTCTGCACACACCTCTCCTATTTCACAATATGTACGCTCATTACATACACGGATGTGGGTACGCTCCATGCATTCGAGGTGGGGGTACGTGTCGTACTTACACTGTTGGGGTGGGGGGTACGCTCCATGCCTTTGAGGTGAGGGTATGCGTCGTACTTACACTGTTGGGTTGGGGGTACGCTCCATTCGTCCGCGGGTGAGGCCACGGGTCGTACTTACACTGTTGGGGTGGGGGTACGCTCCATACGTCCGCGGGTGGGGGTACGGGTCGTACTTACACTGTTGGGGTGGGGGGTACGCTCCATGCCTTCGAGGTGAGGGTACGTGTCGTACTTACACTGTTGGGGTGGGGGTACGCTCCATGCCTTCGAGGTGAGGGTACGTGTCGTACTTACACTGTTGGGGTGGGGGTACGCTCCATTCGTCTGCGGGTGAGGCCACGGATCGTACTTACACTGTTGGGGTGGGGGTACGCTCCATACGTCCGCGGGTGGGGGTACGGGTCGTACTTACACTGTTGGGGTGGGGGTACGCTCCATTCGTCCGCGGGTGAGGCCACGGGTCGTACTTACACTGTTGGGGTGGGGGTACGCTCCATACGTCCGCGGGTGAGGCCACGGGTCGTACTTACACTGTTGGGGTGGGGGTACGCACCATACGTCCGCGGGTGGGGGTACGGGTCATACTTACACTGCTGGGGTGGGGGGTACGCTCCATGCCTTTGAGGTGAGGGTACGTGTCGTACTTACACTGTTGGGATGGGGGTACGCTCCATGCCTTCGAGGTGAGGGTACATGTCGTACTTACACTGTTGGGGTGGGGGTACGCTCCATTCGTCCGCGGGTGAGGCCACGGGTCGTACTTACACTGTTGGGGTGAGGGTACGCTCCATACGTCCGCGGGTGGGGGTACGGGTCGTACTTACACTGTTGGGGTGGGGGTACGCTCCATTCATCCGCGGGTGAGGCCACGGGTCGCACTTACACTGTTGGGGTGGGGGTACGCTCCATACGTCCGCGGGTGGGGGTACGGGTCGTACTTACACTGTTGGGGTGGGGGTACGCTCCATTCGTCCGCGGGTGAGGCCATGGGTCGTACTTACACTGTTGGGGTGGGGGTACGCTCCATACGTCCGCGGGTGAGGCCACGGGTCGTACTTACACTGTTGGGGTGGGGGTACGCTCCATACGTCCGTGGGTGGGGGTACGGGGCGTACTTACACTGTTGGGGTGGGGGGTACGCTCCATACGTCCGCGGGTGGGGGTACGTGTCGTACTTGCACTGTTGGGGTTGGGGGTCCGCTCCATGCATATGGGGTGGGGGTACGGTCCGTACATATCCGTCCCCACGCTATGTGATGCTTGTGCGGGCCGTCCCCAGGCCTTTGCCACATGGGTACGAGCCGTCCCGCCATTGTTGGGGTGACGTAGATGTGGGCGTGGTACGACTCGTACCCACGCTCTTAAGGCGTGGGTACGGGACGTACCTGTCTGGTTGTGTTGCAGGTTCGCGTCGTCAAGGACTTCTGTTGTGGCGGTCGCTGGCTTGGCTGGACACGGCCCCGCCCCTCGTAGTGACCAGGGCCTGGGAGTCAGGTATGTCCAGGGCATGTGTGCTGTGTGACTATGGTGGGGGTTTTGTGGCCTGCCCCTGGTCCTGCCCCCCCCCTTTCCCCCCCTTTCCCCCCTCCCTTAGTTGTTCTGACCTTCTGCGGCGTCTGCGTCGTAACCTGTAGAGGAGGTCGACTGCTATGAGGGCCGGGATGACACGTAGGTTCGGGTCCATGTCTGTCCGTCGCGTACGGGTACTCCTTGTTCGCGTCGTCCTGTCTGTCCGTCGCGTACTGGTACTCCTTGTTCGCGTCGTCCTGTCTGTCCGTCGCGTACTGGTACTCCTTGTTCGCGTCGTCCTGATTTCCCGCAGTTTTTGGCAGCCGGAAAATATTCACCGTGCGGGATGACGTCGGTGCGAATCGTAATTCCTGGTTCGTGAATGGCAGGCTGCGAGCGTCCCGACGTCAGGTCGGCGCTTTCCCGGATCGCATTTGTAGGTTTATTTTCGTCGGTTGGGGTTTTGTACGATTCGTACGGAAATGGTGTTTTCGTGCGAATCGTAATTCCATGTTGGTAGATTTTGACGACCGGGTACGCGTCGGACGGAGAATATGCTCTGTCCGACAGTTCGTACCCGGTTTTTACAGGATCGTGATCGGCGCCATTATCTCCATGTGCAACCCCTCCCCCCCAAAAAATATTAATTGTGTAATACAGCTAGTGCTCATATGAAAGACGTGTGCCTTCGAGTGGAGTTTACGCTACATAAATATACCAGAATAAAAATGTTAAAAACACGACGTTGGAAGCTGTTTACACCTGTGCAATATCAGTAATTAATGACTCGCTGTAACATAAGAGTAAATAAAATACATTGGAATACCCTTAGGTACCAGATGTTTCTCATGTCTGAGCATCATCTCAAGTCTCTTGTTTTATGCGTTTTGTCTTTGGCATTCTGAAGTTTTCAGGATAATGATTTGCATAGAAACGTACATAATTTTTTCTACAGAGGTAGGTTTGTTTTTGCACAAATATAAAGGTTCTAAACTACAATATGGGCAGTTTTACCAACAGCAGTTCTTGGTTGATGGGAGATGGACCATGCAGCACCTGGATATCTTTAGTGAGTCTACTGCTCGCAGAAGGTGACTAGTTATAATACTAAGGAAAGAACTGCTCGAGGACTTGGTGAATCTATTTTCTCAAATGCCTGGTGAGCACAAATGAAAGTTGCAATAAGGTATATTGTAGGTGGTACCAGTTGCACATTGCAACCCAGAAAAGAAAAGGCAATTAAATATAGTGAAAGCTGTTTAATATTTAACAGTTTTAAGACTCTTTCTTTTGATACCTCAGGATGAAAAAGCGAAGGGCAGGGAAAGCGCGGTGCATGCCCCTGTGTGAGAGTCAGGCCCTGACTGAGCTCCAGTCTGTTCCAAGCAATGCCTGCTTTCTCAGTCTTCCACTCCCTAGGGGCATATTTACAAGCAGGCGATAAAAAATGATTGCCGCTTTTGCGGCCGTTTTCGGCCGAAAAGCGGCGATAATTTTATCGCCTAATTAGCAAGGCCACGCTAACGTGTGAAACCTTGCATCAGCATCAGGATTCCTAACGCCCAGCTTTGTATCTCTAATGAGATTCAAAGTGGGCGTTCCTGACCTAACATGACAGGAGAAATGTCGCTAAGCGACATTTCTCCTATCATCAAGCCCCACGCTATGAAGCATAGCATCAGGTAAAGTAGCGATAACCCCAGTTATCGCTACTTTCCTTACGCCTGCTTCAGGACTGACTTAGCCATTATATCCTATGGAAGGTGGATATCATGGCTAAGTTTGTGAATCCCTATCAGCAAGCTAACGCCACATTGCGTGAGATTATCGCTGGGTTTCCAGCGATAATCTCTCGTTAGGCAGTTAGCGTGAGGTTTTTTATCGCTGAGGAGATAAGCGTTGCTAATAGCACGCTATCTCAGCGATAAAAATCCACGTTACCCGGCGTTAATTATCGTCACGCTAAGAGCGCTGAGCGATAATTATCGCCGGGTGTTGCTGATATGCCCCCTAGTTCCTTGCTTCCCAGCAGTGGTTGCTCTCACTCTTTATATTCCCTTCCGGCCTGGATCTTCTTTCCTCAGCAGTCCTTGCTCTCCCTCCTCCCCCAAAAATTCTCGCCTACAAATCTCCTGCTCTAGTGCGTTTCCGCCCTTGGCCCCCTCTCCGCGCAGAAGCGCATGCTCTCTCACTGTCCATCCCTCTGCCTGCTCTGTTCTCAGTATTGCCTTCTCTTATTCCCTCCCTCTCTTGGCCACTCTCCTCTCAGCTGTGCCTTCTTTCTATCCTGTCCCTTCTCCTGGGCACTACTTTCTCTGAAGTTTTGACCTGCGTTGTAAAAGAGGGTGCTCCACTTTTCCTGGTGAGACTGACCACAGCCACATCCCAGATCTTGGTGTCACGTATCTACAAAATGAAAGTTATAAGGCTGATATGGGAAATTGGGTTGTTGGTTGAGGGGAAGGGAGTTGAGCCCTTCTGAAGCAACAGTCACAATACCTGTCAGAGAAAACCTTAAAAGTTACTAAATTAATCTGCTTTAACCTTCTGGGAGCTTGGCACAAAAGCAGTCAGGCTTAACTTAGAGGCAAAGTGTAAAGTATTTATGCAGCATATAAACAGTAATAAAGTGAAACAAGAAAAATCCCAATCCAATGTAGAAAAATGAGATTCATTTTAATAAATGTAATTACACCAAAACAAATCCAATCAGTACAACTGAAGTTATTATTTTTAAAAGTTTTCAGTAAAATCTAGAGCCTAAAAGACCAAGGTGCCAACCACGGGTATTTGGTTGCGCAAGACCGGTATAAAGTAAAAAGTTAGGGTTTACTGCAATGGAGCCACAGGGCAGGGGTAAAACAAGACCTACAGATGAAGAGGAATGCAGATTGTGCAGCGGACTGTGGCGTCTGAGGGGAGCGGTGGAACGGCTGAGGCCTCGTTCGGTGAATTCCGGGAGAAGCAGGCGACACAAGGCCAAGGAGGTGAGGGGCTGTGCTGGGCTGAAATAAGGAGCAGAGAGATGGCAGCGGCCTGAAAAACTTTGCAGCGCAACGGCGATGCCCTCCCCCAACCCAACTCAAAGTGAAGTCCTTCCATGGACAAGTTACACTCAAGAGCACCTTGCGGGGCTGGGATCCCCCACCATAACTACGGGGGCCGTGACATCTTTAGGTGTGCGCAACGAATGGGGAGTGCCATAGCGGAGAGCAGAGGCAGCAGATGGAGGACAGACCCAGGCCTGGACCCCACCGCACGTTCTAGAGGACCGCCTCATCCCCCCTGAGGGCCCCCTTGATTACTGGCGATTCCACACTGAGCCGAAGCCCTGGGAAGGACATTGCTGCTCCCCTAACTCAAGCTCCTCGACCCCCAGGGCAATCTATCTAACATGCTGAGTGCTATAAGCTACCAAGGAGCCTGTGGTTTGGCCAATCTTCTAACTACACGCATACCAAGATGAGGTGGACTACAGCCTGCAAGACGGGGTGTGAACCTGTATATGGCCTCTGGTAGAGTAAAGAAGGATAGATCAGTAAAGGACATGCTTCTCAAGACGACCCAATCGCAATCTGAGAATCCCCCTCCCCTGTAACCCGCAACAGAAGTGGAGAGAGCTGAGGACGTGGAGACCCGGTCAGCCGCCTCTTTCTGGAATCCCTTTTTGCTTCCCTTCAAGAAGACCTCACCTCTATGAAGCTTGACTTATCAGCAGACCTCAGGGAGGGGCGCCGGGACTTAGATTCACTAGGGGAGAGAGTCAACTCCCTGTAAGATAATGAATCCAACAGGGTTAATGAGTTAGGGGGCCTGCAACAAGAGGTTCTTCACCTGTGAGAACCAAACCTTGACCTCCAGGCGCACACAGAGGACCTCGAAAATAGGTCCCGGTGCAACAACATACATAGCAAAGGTATTGCGTCCGGGACGGAAGATGCAACCATCGAGCCCATGGTGACAGACCTTTTCCACACGCTTCTCAGGGAGTCGAAGGACTTCCACATTAAACTCGATCGTACACATAGAGTGGGTCCTCAGAGGCACGCCCAGCCCCTCCTGGCCTATATCCTAACTTGTGTACATGATTTGCAGCAATAAAGAGCAGATCTTACGTGCTGCTAGAGACGATCCCACATTTAAATACAAGGGCCAGAAACCTGCTCTATACCAAGACCTGGCTGCCTCAACCCTGTTGAAACGCAAAGCTTTCAGGCCTGTTACCATGCATCTCAGATCAGCTGGCATCTCTTATTCCTGGGGCCATCCATTTAGATTAGACTCCTGTGTATCGAGGTCCAGTGGGAGGAAGAACCGCAACAAAGTAAGACAAACAGAAACCAACGTAGCAGCCATGGATGGCCTACAATTAAAGCAACAGCAAGCAAACTGGCCCCTGACCCAGACACGATGGCCAAGGAATGGCAAGCAGTACTGGCAACACTTGCAGGGGACCCCTCTAGTGAATGAAGGCTGGCGTAAGCGGGAGGAAATAGTGGACATTCCACAGATACCTCCTCCTGATCCTTTTTTTTATGGCTGTTGGGGTTGGTTTCGGGCGGGGCAGGGTGAAACTGGTCACAAGTACCCATTCATTGTTTCTTCTTTGGAGCACACTGCTCCAGACTGAGGTTCACTCCATGATGCTGGACTTTTGCCTCATGGGTTCAATTGTTGGGGTTCATTATGCTTCTTTTTGTTTTACCTTGTCCCAGGAATTTCTGCCTTACCTATAGGCACTGCTTCCCACAGGGTGAAACTCCTAGATCTCAAGGGAAGGCTCACGGGGGGGGGGGGGGGCTGGGAGGACACTGGCGTCCCCCATGGCTTTCAATTGATATAATAGTTACATGCTGGAGAACATTAAAAATCCTCACGCTAAATGTAAAAGGGCTGAATAACCTGATAAAGCAGAAAACTATTCTAACTTACTTACAACATTCAGGCCCACACATATGCTTATTACAGGAAACTCACCTCCTGGCCAGGGACACGCACAGACTTAGATTGAGGTATTTCTCAAAACAATATTTCTCTTCACACTCAGCTAAACCAGCCGGAGTTGCTATCCTCCTCTCATGCACGTTTAGGGGCAAAATAGGCACGAAACAGGCTGAAATTAAGGGGAGGCTCCTGGCCCTCTTGGTTACCATTAATGCGCATACTTATAACCTAGGCACTATTTACGCCCCTACAAGGGGCAGGAGGCATTCCTAAGACAGGCAGTGATGGAACTATCAGCTTCGCCAGACCAGCAATTTATACTAAGAAGAGATATTAGCTCCATTTTCGACAATCAGTTAGACCGTTCAGCACAACAACATGGGCAGGCCAGGGCTCTCTCACAGACGGGGCAGGAGTGGCTGCGGGATCTAGGACTAGTGGACATCTGGCACACTATACATCCCCAGGCGACAGATTACACTTTCTACTCGCATGCACATAAAACCTATGCCAGAATTGATAATTTTATCAGGTCCAGTTCGCTACTTCAGCACACGCTTCACAGATATTGAACCTCGTTCCCACTCTGACCAAGCCGCATTGACACTTACGCTTTCGATTCCCTCCCCAGACAGACCATCATACACATGGCAGCTGCCTGACACACTTTTACATGCCCAGGGGTGATCACACACCTCGATAAGGCACTGAAGGAATTCCTGATTTTTAACGATATCCCCGGCACCTCCATCACTATGCCTTTGGAAACACTCAAAGTATTCGCTAGAGGGGAACTCATCTCTATAACCACAGTGGGCAATCAAGTTAGACGGGACAAAAGAGAGGGCCTCAACAGGCAAGTGCAGGAGCTAGAACGCATTCATAAATGAACCGGGGCATTGCGACAATTAGAGGCCTAGATTTGGATATGGCGGTGTTTGCAGCCCTTAGGCTGCGACATTCTTTCTACATGGGGGAGATAGATGCGGACGCCTTTTGGCTAATGAGCTCCGTGCCCAACACCAAGCTGCCTCCATGCATACAGTATGCAATGAATCTGGCAGTGAGTTCTCAGATGATACAGTCATAACGCGAGCATTCAGTGATTTTAATGCAAAACTATACACAGCCCAACACCTTTCAGAACAAGATTCTTTCACCTACACACAGGGGGCAATTCTCCTCAGATTAACACCAGATCAGGCAGCCAGCATGGAGAGCCCTATTTGCATAGAGGAGGTGATAACAGCTATAGCCTCTTAAGTCCCCGGGCCCTGATGGGTTCCCCGTCATCTTCTACAAGACCTTTTGCACAACATTGGCGCCAATTCTCACCAAGCTTTTCAATGAGGTAGGCGATACCTTGGCATTCCCCCCACAATGCTTATGGCCTCGGTTGTAGTGATTCCAAAACCTGGCAAGGATGTTCAACTCTGTGCCTCTTTTAGACCGATATCTATTTTAAACACTGATTTAAAGCTCTTTACAGGGATATTGGTGGTCAGGCTAGGTCCAATAATGCCGGGGTTGCAGGATCCCGACCAGTCTGGCTTTGTGGCCACCAGACAGTGCAGTGACAACACACGGAGGCTACTTCACCTTCTCGACAAGGCTGAACACCAGAAAGAGGAATGTGTGGTGCTATCGGTCGATACTGAAAAAGCATTCGACCGAGTACATTGGAAGTGTCTGGAGACCACCCTTGCGCAGTTCGGGATGGGCGACCGCTTTCGTAAATGGATATTCAGCAACTGTAGCCACCCCACGGCCACGGTGCGGGTGAATGGCCGCTCCTCCGACTCTTTCCCAATCGCCGAGGCACGAGTGTCCAATCTGTTCCCTGCTCTTCGCTCTTGACATGGAGCCCGTGGCCCAGAGGGTGCAGGTGAACCTGCTGTTGTCTGAGGTTAGAATCAGGGGGGACTTTCACACTATCAGTCTTTAAGCAGACGACGCGGAACTACACTGGAGAAACCCCAGACTTCCATCCCTGTGTTTTTTGCTTAACTAAAGAGCTTTGCGGAGGGCTCTGGGTTCCAGGTCAATGTTACGAAATCACGAGTCCTAGGGATTTCCCTACAGCCTTCCACCCGGGAGACCCTTGCGTGTTCTGTTGCATTTCAGTGGGAGATGGAATCGATTCCATATCTAGGGATCATGCCGACGGTGTCCATGTGTGCTACGGCTACCCTGAACTATAAGCATCTTCTCTCCCAGGTTCGTAAAGATCTACGTCTCTGGAAGCCATTTGGCCTTCCCTTGCTCAGCCGAGTGGCAGCACTCATGATGAACGTGTTACCCAAGATATTATACATCTTTCAAATGCTCCCAGTGAAGCCTCCCCCTGGTATTATTAAATCGCTTCAGCTGGAATTCTGTTCGTTCGTGTGGGCTGAGAAAAAAGCCTAAAATGAGCAAGGAATTGAGCTATAGGCCCTCCTGAAAGGGAGGACTGGGAGTCTCCAATATAGCTCGTTACTACCAAGCTACCCAATTGCGTGTTTTGCTAGAATGGTCCTGTAGTAAGTCGGAGAAACATTGGCTGTTTATGGAAAGAGCGATCTCAGGTCAGGCGCTGTGGGGGATCACTTTCCTTCACAAGACTCAATGCCCAGCTGGTTTATATGGCTCGCCAATCACTCACACAACTTTGAGGGTATGGGACTACACTGCAACAAGATATGGCTTAACCTCCTTCCCATCACCCCTCACACCTACAGTCAAAAATGCAGAATTCACCCCAGTTCTAGATTAGAGGGCTTTCCAATGCAGGGATAGAGAAGGGTGTAGGTCAATAGGACACCTTTTTGACTTGGAGGGCCCTTTGACCTTCGAAGATCTTCGTTCCGAACTCGTCTCTGCCATGGTCCGAGCTGTACCACTTTCATCAGGTACGACATTGGGTGATGCACCCCTCGATGCGACTAGGGGCCCAAAGACCACTAACCCCATATGAAAAATGGCTCCACACCAAGAAGTCCAACTCACACCTTATCACTGAACTTTATCACTTTCTGCGCCCCCCAGAAATGTTGACCTCCTCAGCATGGCAATGGTGTTGGGAAGTAGAATTGGGGCGAACACTTTTGCAGAATGAATGGGGTGACATTAACTACCGCACACGCCACACCGCACAGAACATTTCCAGCATTGAAACAGCGACCAAAGTAGTCACCTACTGGTACCTTACGCCCCCAGACTACACAGACACAATCCCAATCGCTCTTCGCAATGCTGGAGGGAATGTGGAGCAGAGGGCACACTGACACACCTACTAGGGGACTGCCCTGTCATATCACCCTACTGGGACCAAATTTTAGGCGAAGTAGACAACCATTTCAACACACAGATACAGCGTTTCCCGGTGGATGTCGTCTTGGGCCTACCCAACGCACTTACATTTCGCCTCAGGTCACGCAAGGGTAGACAAATGGGAATAGCCCTTGGGGCAGCATTGCAAAACATAATATCCCACTGGGGCACAGATAGAATAGCCACATACCAGGGGTGGTTGCAAAAATGATGGCTCGTTCTGGGCATGGAACGCATAACTCCTTCACTACAGGGAGATGGGGCCTCTTTTGCAGATCTTTGGTGCCCGTTTCTTTCCCTATTTGGCACTGGGCTGAGGGAACTCACCTGCCCTAAGTACTTGCACCTTTTATGGCTCTCGTAGCCCCCACAAGAATCCACTCCACTGGCACCACCAGGCACGACATCCTAGTGAACTTGTATGGGTTACAGCTACATGACATTCAACTGGCCCTGATGGGAATGAGACAGGTGTAGGGGGTCAGGAGCATCCAGGGAGGGACTTGGAGGGGTGGGTGGTTGGGAACGGAGTTGGTTTTCTTTCTTTTTTATGTAGTCTGCCATGCTGTGACCCATTGCTCTCTATGACAATAAAAAGAATGTAACCTAAAAACATATTTTTCATTCCCCCTTCTGATGCCATTGATTTTTCATGCAGTTGTTTGCTAAGCACCCTAGAAAGAGCTTGTATGAAATTGGGTTACTGATTGAGTGGTGGTGAAACCCTTCTTAAGCAGCAACCACAATTCTTTTCAGGGTAAAGTCACAAGCAAACCCTAAATTAACCTGTGCTAAACCCTTGGATAGATTGCACAGAGCAGTCAGGCTTATCTCAGAGGCAATGTCTAATTGTGCAACAGTAATAGTGAAAACACTCCACAAAAGGATTCCACACCAGTTTAGAAAAATACAGTACATTTTTATAAATAAAAAAAGATAAAATAAAAAAAAATCAAATCAATAGAACCAGAGATATGTAGGTTTTAAGATTTCAGCAAAAATAGCATCAAAAGTCATTAAGTGTCAACTATGGATACCTGGTTGCACCAGACCGAGGAAAAGTAACAAGTTCAGGCCAACCACGATGGAGCGTGGGCCAGCTACAGGAACCCAGTTAGGCCTGCTGAACAAGGTACCTTCAATCCTGGTTTGCACAGCATTGTGTGGTTCTGAGGAGTTAAGAGGCTGCGATGCTCCACTCGGCATCGTATTTGAGGCTGCTGTCCATGAGGGATGAGAAGCCCCTACACCACGAATGCATCGCACATTGGCAGTTCCGATACGTCAATGGGCTGAGATGCAGTACAGCTCTTTGTCGCAGGAACTGATCCACGCATCAGTGGCAAACATCGGTTCTGCTCAGAGTTGTGCTTGGTAGCAGTGGAGATGCATCCATTTCACTGGATTCACAAAACCTGGCAAAGCACCTTAGGCCCATTTACAAGGGTTCGGGACTGAGGTGGCACCACTTTAGAGGGTAGACTCACAAATGGCACAGTCCAGGCGCTAAGTTCAAGATTACTGGAGGCTACTGTCCCTGAGGCCCAAGTCAGGATGACCGCCAACTGGCCCATTTAATCACTTTGTGGTCCTGGGTTCAACAGATGCAGATCCAGTCCTTCTCACTCTGGAAAGATGACAGCAGGTCAGCACAGCATGGCAGTGGTCCGTCTTCCTGGCAGAGTATCTACAGGTCCAGAAGTGTACTGAAGAGTTAGTGTCTGAGGTCCAGTATTTATATCAAGCTGTGCATTAGAAGTGAGGAGGAGCTTCTAGATGTTTCCCTTTAAAGTCCTCAGTGATCCTGCTTTCCCTGCCTTGGCTCCAGACTAACTACAGGGGGTATGCAGCCCTTAGTGTGGAGTCAGAACACAGCCTATTCAAGTGTAACTAGGGCTGGGTCCAGCCCCACCCTCCAATTCTGCCAGTGATGGAAACTACTAGGCACACCGCAGCTCTCTAGTGTGTGTGCTTGTCTAGGAGGAACACACAAACCCCATCTGTCAGCTACACTCAGTCATGTGACCAAGAGAAATGTTACAGGCACTAAACGGCTACGGCAGGAAAATGTCAACTTTCCAAAAGTGGTATTTTCAAAATTGTAACTTAAAGTCTGACTTATTCATAAGTTAGGATTTTTCAATACAATTCCAAAGCCACCAAACATGAACTGGGTACCTGCTCCCATTTAGAAATTACAGCTTATTAAAAGTAATAAAGTAACAGCAATGCTATCCTGTGGAAGAGGTATGCCTCGCAGAAGAGAAAAATGAATGTAAGGGTTTTTGACCACCAGGGCATGTAAACACTGCACCAGGCCCTCGGGGCTGCCCACGGTCTACCCTGGGGGGTGTCTTATATGTATTAAACAGGAAGGTTTGGACCTAGATAAAAGGTTTATTTTGCCAGGTTTGAATGGAAGTTTAAATGCGCTTACACATTCTGTGATGACAGGCCTCAGAGGGCTACTTCAGTGGGTGTCACAATCAGTGAAGTAGTCCTATGAGTAGCATTTAATTTACAGACCCTGAGCAAAGGTAGTGCCACTTTACTAGGGACTTAAAGGATATTAAATATGCCAATTGGGGATAAGCCAACGTGACCATGTTTAAAGGATTGAGCACATGCACTTTAGCACTGGTTATCAGAGGTAAAGTGCGCAGAATCCATGGGGGAGGAAAGTCAAATGATTGGGGGAATTCCACCCGATGGCTGGCAGATCTACCAGAGCTTGTCACTTCATAAGTACTCAAGAGGTAAACTAGGGTAGATGTTTCACGGTGGAGGGGGAAGATGTTTGACCCATCCATCATTTAGTGTGATGTTTGATATTTCCAAACTAAGACATATGTAAGATTTATTAGAATGTCAGATGCATCTTTCTGAGTCATTATTAGGATGTATTTACTAATACAAGGATCACCACACAAAAAAGTAATAACCCACTGACATGTCCACTTAAAACACAGAGCTATCACACAAGAATACATACTTGCATGTTACACATTCGAGATCTACATTTATTTTCTCCTTTGTTTTACACGTAGTGCAGTTTAGTTCAAATAGTCAGAGGTCAAGGCAAGATAAACAAACAGTTAAGCACTTTAATGGGACCCTTTCTTAGTGTCCCCGTAAACAGAGCGACTGGGGAAACAGCTTTGCTTGGAGCGCTGCTGCTTCTGCCTGCTAAAGCCGAGGTTCGCCTCTCCGTAGGTGGGCGGGGCTGCTATGGGCCAGTCCGAGATGTCTAATATGAAGGACCTCGAAGTCTCCCGAAGAGCAGGGGATACACGATCCCAAGAGGATGCCAAATATTACACAACAACTGTTAGTTTCTGCTGGTGCACCGGTATCTCTGAGTCAGAGACATGTTTTCTGTCAGTACATTGAGGTTCCAGTGTCATGTAGCAGGGTGACTGTGATCCTGCAGCAGTTCAATCACCAAAAGATGCCTGAGCCATTGAACCCCTCACCCGTTCCCAAAAGAGATGCCATTGAGTTTTTTCCGGACCACAGTAGCCAGTGTGCACGCCTCAAGCACAGATTACGGCTGAGGTAATCACAGAGTCACCAGATACACTTGCAACACATGCAGTGTACTAGGAATCCTCAGGGTGCTTACAACTGGCAGGCTATCTGCAGGAGAGGTGACGGGCCTAGTCAGCATGCTTTCCTTCCGAGCAGGATATAGTACGTACCAGAGTGCTGGCACGAGGGACCTAATTGCCATCTTATCCTTCCGAGCTGGATATGGTACGCAAATGAGTACTGGCATGGCAGGCCTAGTCAGCATCTTATCCTTCCAACCGTGATATAGTATGCATGGGAGTGCTGGCACGCGGACCTAATCAGCATCTTATCCTTCCAAGCTCGATAGAGTGTGCATCAGAGTGATGGCACGAGGGGCCTAATTAACATCTTATCCTTCTGAGCTTGATATAGTATGCATCAGAGTGCTGGCACGAGTGGCCAAGTCAGCATCTTATCCTTTGGAGCTGGATATAGTATACATTAGAGTGCTGGTACGACGGGCCTAGTCAGCCCTCTGTCTTTCCAAGGTCGATACATTGTGCTTCAGATTGCTGGCACGAGGGGCCTAGTCAGCATCTTATCCTTCCCAGCTGGATATAGTGTGCATCAGAGTGCTGGCACGAGGGGCCTCGTCAGCATCTTTTCCTTCTAAGCTCAATAGAGTGCTGGCACGAGGGGCCTAATTATCATCTTATCCTTCTGAGCTCGATATAGTATGCATCAGAGTGCTGGCATGAGTAGCCTAGTCAGCATCTTATCCTTTGGAGCTGGATATAGTATACATTCGAGTGCTGGTACGACGGGCCTAGTCAGCCCTCTGTCTTTCCAAGGTCGATACAGTGTGCTTCAGATTGCTGGGACGAGGGGGCCAAGTCAGCATCTTATCCTTCTTAGCTGAATGTAGAATGCATCAGAGTGCTGGCACGATGGGTCTAGTCAGCATCTTATCCTTCCCTGCTGGATATAGTGTGCATCAGAATGTTGGCACGAGGGTCATAGTCAGCATCATATCCTTCCGACCTTGATATAGTACGCATGAGAGTGATGGCTCGAGGGACCTAATCAGCATCTTATCCTCCCGAGCGTGATAGAGTGTACACCAGAGTGCTGGCACAACGGGCCTAATCAGCATCTTATCCTTCCAAGCTCGATATAGCAAGCATCAGATTGCTGGCACGAGGGAAATAGTCAGCAACATATCCTTCTGAGCTTGCTATAGTATGCATCAGAGTGCTGGCACAGGGGGCCTAATCAGAATCTTATCATTCTGAGCTGGATATACTATGCATCAGTGTACTGACACAATGGCCTAATCAGCATCTTAACCTTCCGAACTGGATATAGTACACATCAGAGTGCTGGCATGAGGGGCCTAATCAGCAAATTATCCCTCCGAGCTGGATCTAGTACGGATCAGAGTGCTGGCACGAGGGGCCTAATTGGCATCTTATACTTCTGAGCTGTTTATAGTATGCATCAGAATGTTGGCACAAGGGCCTAATCAGCA
Source organism: Triturus cristatus (assembly GCF_964204655.1). Taxonomy (NCBI): domain Eukaryota; kingdom Metazoa; phylum Chordata; class Amphibia; order Caudata; family Salamandridae; genus Triturus; species Triturus cristatus. Next base: position 295,099,587 of record NC_140579.1, read on the forward strand.
TCTTATCCTTCTGAGCTGGATATAGTATGCATCAGAGTGCTGACACGAAGGGCCCAGTCAGCTCTCCGTCATTCCAGTGTGCTCCAGAATGCTGGCACAAGGGGCCTAGTCAGCATCTTATCCTTCCGAGTTGAATGTTGTACACATCAGAGTGCTGGCACGAGGGGCCAAGTCAGCATCTTATCCTTCCCAGCTGGATATAGTATGCATCGAAGAGCTGACACAAGGGGAATTTTCAGAATCTTATCTTTCTGAGCTCAATAGAGTGTGCATCGGGGTGCTGGCATGAGGGGCCTAGTCAAAATCTTATCCTTCCAAGCTGTAATATGTATGCATCAGAGTGCTGGCACGAGGTGCCTAATCAGCATCTTATCCTTCTGAGTTGGATATAGTATGCATCAGAGTTCTGGCTCGAGGGCCCAATCAGGATCTTATCCTTCCGAGCTGAATATAGTATGCATCAGAGTGCTGGCATGAAGGGCTTGATTAGCATTTTATCCTTCTGAGCTGTATTTAGCATGCATCAGAGTGCTGGCACAAAGGCCCTAGTCAGCCCTCCGTCCTTCCAAAGTTGATACAGTGTGTTTCAGAGTACTAGGATGAGGGGCCTAGTCAGCATCTTATCCTTCTGAGTTCGATAGAGTGTGCATCAGAGTGCAGGCACGAGTGGCCTAGTCAGCATCTTATCCTTTCTGAGCTGAATGTAGTACACATCAGAGTGCTAGGATGGGCCTAGTTAGCATCTTATCCCTCTGAGTTTGATAGAGTGTAGATCAGAGTGCTGGCATGAGGAGCCTAGTCAGCATCTTATCCTTCTGAGCTCGATAGAGTGTGCACCAAAGTGCTGGTACGACGGGCCTAGTCAGCCCTCTGTCCTTCTGTTGGAAAGGCGTTCGCCGGAGAGGGGCTCGATACACGTCTTGCCCACCCCTTTGACCCACCTCTCCCAAGTAGGCCGAACCAGGCGCGCACACCCTGAGCTTACACTACGAACAGAGGGACACCACACGTGTTTCTTCGTAAGACGATAGGTTCTTTTATCGAAGGGTTCAAGGGATCTTTATGATCCAAGTTGCAAGTAGTACATCAGTGCCACAAGAGACTACAAATCGGTGGTAGGGGAATGGGGGGTAGCGGGACAGTCTTTGAATATAGTGTCTCTGCAAAGTACCCTGCGGACAGCTCACAATCCTCGAGCTGGAGGGTGTTGTTTCTCTTGGCGATCTTTTGCCAATCTTCCTTGAGGGGAGAGCAGGCACAGGTAGTTCAGAGTTCGGGAGCCGCGACCTCGTCAGCAGGGCTCAGGTGGTGCAATGGTCGGTGGCCGCGAGTCACTCAGCAGGCACCGGTGGTTCGGAGATCGGGAGCCGCGACCGCGTCAGCAGGGCTCAGATGGTTCAACGGTTGGAGGCCGCGAGTCACTCAACAGGCCTAGGTGGTTCGATGATCGGGAGCCGCGACAGCGTCAGCGGGGCTCCGATGGTTCCAGGTCTTCTCTACCATTCGTCCCTCCGGCACCCCTTATTATACTCCCCCTGCCCTTTGAAGTCCGGAGTCCTCGCAGAGAGGGGTCTTGGTGACTGAGGGGGTTCGGCGGGATTTCCTGCTGCTCGCTCCTTTGGTCTTTCCAGGTGGGTCTGGGAGGGACCCCAGACGCTCGGCAGGCGAGGCGCCTGCGCCACAGGGGCCTGGTGGCCGATCGAGCCCGCCCGGGGGAAGGCGATCCGAGGTGTGACTGGGCTGGCGCCTCTCGGTCTGACTCGGGGGGTTCCCGCTCCCTTGGTCGGGCATGCGTGGTAGGGTTTCAAGTCTGGCGGGGGCTCTGGCCGGCCCTCGGGTCTGTGTGGATGGGGTGGCCGGAGTCGGAGATGCCGTGTCTTGGGGGTGGTTGCAGGTCGGCTGGATGATCGGGAGGGCCTACGCCGTGAGGCCGGTCTCACACGCGTCCCGCCCAGCTGAAAGGCGTGGAGAACTACCCATCCACTGGGGGGTTCTTCTCGCTGAAGCGGAAGAATCGAGACAGGCCGTCGGCGTTGGCATGATCCGTCCCGGGGCGATGCTCGACAGTGAAGTCCATCCCTTGGAGGGAGATTGACCATCGTAATAGCTTGGGGTTCTCTCCTCTCATCTGCATCAGCCACCGCAAGGGCCGGTGGTCCGTCTGCACTCGGAAGTGGGTTCCGAACAAGTAGGGCCGTAGTTTCTTGAGGGCCCAGACTACGGCGAAGGTCTCTCGTTCTATGGTACTCCAACGCTGTTCTCGAGGCAGTAGCCTTCGGCTGATGAAGGCTACAGGCTGATCTATGCCCTTGTCGTTGAACTGCGAGAGGACGGCCCCGATGCCGTGTTCGGATGCGTCGGTCTGGACCACAAACTCTCGGGGGCCTTGAGTACTGGGGCGGTGCACATGGCGGTTTTCAAGGCGTTGAACGCTTGCTGGCACGGGGGGGTCCACTGCACCTTCTTCGGGAGATTTTTGGAGGTCAACTCCGTGAGGGGCCCTGCGAGGCTACCATAGTTTTTAATGAACCTCCGGTAGTATCCTGTGAGGCCCAGGAAGGCCCGGACTTCCGTCTGAGTGGTGGGGGGCTCCCAGGACTTGATGGCGTCGATCTTTGGTTGGAGGGGGGCGACCTGCCCGCTGCCCGCTGCCCACCTGATGCCCCAGATAGACCACGGAGCCTTGCCCGAGCTGACATTTGCTGGCCTTCACGGTTAGGCCGGCTTGGCGCAGGGCCAGCATTACGTGCCGGAGGTGCTGGAGATGCTCGTGCCATTGAGAGCTGAATACTGCTATGTCATCAAGGTACGCTGCGCTGAACTCCTCGAGTCCGGCCAAGACTTTGTTTACCAACCGCTGGAAGGTGGCCGGGGCGTTTTTCATTCCGAACGGCATGACCCTGAAGCGGTAGTGTCCATCGGGTGTGGAGAAGGCGGAGCGTTCCTTTGCTCCCTCCGTGAGTGCAATCTGCCAGTACCCGCAGGTCAAGTCGAAGGTGCTGAGGAAACGAGCGGCCCCAAGGCGGTCGATGAGCTCGTCGGCGTGGGGGATAGGATGGGCGTCCGCTCGGGTGACCGCATTGAGCCCCCGGTAGTCCACACAGAATCTTAGTTCGGGGGCGACCCCAGGGGCGGCCGCTTTCGGGACCAGGACTACCGGGCTGGCCCAGGGGCTATCGGAGGGTTCGATCACTCCCAGGGTCAACATCTTCTGTACTTCGGTCTTGATGCAGGTGCGGACCCGGTCAGGCACCCTGTAGGCTCGGTGTCTCACAGGTGGGCTGTCGCCGGTGTCCACATCGTGGACACACCAGTCGGTGACCCTTGGGATTAGGGAGAAGACGTCTGCGAATTGTCTGAGCAGCTGGCGACAGTCGTCGGACTGTTGGGGGGTGAGGGTGGTCGACAGTTTCACTCCCTCCACGGAGCCATCTATTTCTTTAGCGCACAGGGGGTCGGGCAGGGGTTCAGTGTCTTCTTCCGCTCCATCGTCGGTGGCCAGGAGCAAACTCAACTCCGTTCTCACAAAGTGGGGCTTGAGACGGTTCACGTGGAGAACCCGGAGGGGGTTCCGTGGGGACTGCACATCGATCAGGTACGTGACCTGACTCTTCCGCTCGATCACCTTGAAGGGGCCAGTCCATTTGTCTTGTAGGGCGCAGGGTTTCACCGGGGCCATGACCCAAACCTGCTGGCCCGGCTGGAACTCGACCAGAGTTGCGTTCTGGTCATACCAGCGCTTCATTTCTTCTTGACTGGCCTCGAGGTTAGCTTCTGCGAGTTCTCTGAACTTCCGGGTCTGGTTGCGGAGCGCCAGGATGTAGCGGAACACATCCGGGGGGGTCCCCCGGGAGCTTGTCTCCCAGCCCTCTTTGACCAGGCTCAGGGGCCCCCGGACGGGGTGTCCGTATAGTAGTTCGAATGGGCTGAACCCCAGGGACTTTTGGGGAACTTCCCGGTACGCGAACAGGAGGCAAGGGAGGAGGACGTCCCATCTGCGGCGCAGGGGCTCCTCGAGGCCCAGGATCATCCCCTTCAGGGTTCTGTTAAAGCGTTCCACCAGGCCGTTGCCCTGGGGGTGGTAGGGGGTCGTGAACTTATATGTTACTCCGCACTGCTGCCACAGGGACTTCATGTAGCGGGATATGAAGTTAGTGCCGCGATCACTCACAACCTCGCGGGGGAATCCTACACGGGTGAAGATCCCCATGAGAGCCCGGCCCACCACTGGAGCCGTCACGGTGCGGAGGGGAATGGCCTCGGGGTAGCGGGTGGCATGGTCCATAAGGACGAGGATAAATCTGTGGCCCTGGGCGGTCTTCGGATCCAGGGGTCCCACGATGTCGATGCCTACCCGCTCAAACGGGGTACTCACAACGGGAAAGGGTTGTAATGGAGCCTTGCGCTTTCCGCCACTTTTCCCACTGCCCTGGCACGTGAGGCAGGATTTACAGTGGACCTCTACATTTGCTCGCATCTTGGGCCAATAGAAGTGGGTAACTAACCGCTGATATGTTTTGTCTTGGCCTAAGTGTCCTGCCAAGGGTACATCATGGGCAAGGCCCAGGAGGAGGCTTCGGAAGCGCAGGGGTACTACCAGTACTCGGGCTGTGCCTAGCTCGGCTGACTTTTGTTCGCTGTATAGGAGGCCATTGTCCCAATATACCCAGTGGGTTCCGGACCGGTCACCGGCGGTCTGGGCTTCGGCTTGCTGTCGGAGTCCCACGAGGGAAGGGCAGGTGGCCTGTTCTTGGCAGAATTCTTCACGGGAGGGACCTCCCTCACAGCGCCACTGGGCCATCTCGGGGAGTTCTCCGAGTTCAGTCAGTGTCTCAGGGGCGGAAGGTTCCGACCCCTCGCCCGGGTTAGTGTCTTCGTCTCCTTCCGGAGGAGGGCTGTCCGTCTCTGGTAGGGTGTCCCGTTTCTCGGGGACAGGGTTCAGTGGGAGTGCCTCGACGCCCTCGGAGAGAGGCAATCGCGCGGTCATGGAGCGCGTGGTGGCGCAGACCCATTCGGGTAGGCCCATCATCTCGAAATGGGCTCTTCGTTCTACTTGCCCCCACGGGGAACTCTCAAGGTCGTTGCCCAGGAGGCAGTCTACGGGCTGGGATGTTCGGACGGCTACCTTCAATTCTCCGGAGACTCCTCCCCACTCGAAAGACACCAGAGCCATCTGGCAGAGGCTCTCGGAATTGTCGGAGGATATGACCGGACAGAGGGCATCGGGTAGGATCTGGTCTTCAGAGATTAGGTTGCGGTGGACCGCGGTGACACTCGCTCCGGTATCGCGGAGGCCCTCGACTCGGTGGCTGTTGATGGTCACCTGCTGTCGGTACTTCTTCGTGTTGGCGGGCAAGGGTGTTCCGGGGACCATTTCTCTATCCCCAAGGGAGACCAGGGCCATGGCAGCTGGTTCCCACTCTTCGGAGTCCTCTATCTCTTCCCCCAGGGCCACGGAGGCCATCTGCCGGGCCGGAGGGTTGGTCGTTGCGGGTCGTTGATACAGGGGACACTGGGGGTCATTGGCGTAGTGTCCGGGCTGTTGGCAGCGGAAGCAGGTGGTCCTGGTTCGGGGCCCCAGCTGCCCCGGGGCTCCGGTGCTAGCTGGGGACGGGGCTGGACCTGCCGCCGGTGGGCTGTTGGGAGGGCTGTGCGGGGGCCCCCCTTGGAAGTCTCTCGGTCGGCCTTGGTTTCCTCCCCCCCTCTGGCGGGGGGGTCCTTGACTGTGGCGACCGTAGTCTCCCACGGGGCCTCGGGTGGCCCGGGTGTTCACCCAACGGTCAGCCTCGGCGGCCAGCTTTCGAGGGTCGGTGAGTTTACTGTCCATGAGATGTTGGCGCAGTTCTACAAAGCAATTGGCCGCTAAATGTTCCCAAGCTATCAGATCAAACAGCTCTTCGAAGGTGGAGACCTTGCTGCCCTTGACCCACCCGTCCAAGGCCCGGCTGTAAAAGTTCACGTATTCTACCCATGTGGTGCCCGGTATCTTTTTGCAATCTCGGAACCGTTGCCGGTACATTTCGGGGGTGAGTCCATATCGGCCCACGAGGGCTTCCTTCATGTGGCTGTAGGAGTTCATGACCGTGGAGGGCAGATCCAGCAGGGTATCTCTTCCTTCGCTTAAGAACCGGCCCCATAGCCCAGCCCCCCAATCCTTCTGCGGGACTCGGTGAGAGGTCATGGCGACTTCGTAGGCCTTAAACCACTGCTGGATATCGTCGTTTTTGTAATACTCCTTTACCACATCCTTGGGGATGTGGACTTTGGCTTCCACGGTGGGAGCGGATGGTAGATTCCCGGAGGGTCGTGACTCTTCACTTTTAGCCCTTAACTCGATCTCTTTTAGACTGCGTTCATGTTCCAGCTGGAGTTTCTTTTCTTCGTGCTCTCTTTGGCGTCTCTTTTCCTCGAGTTCCCCTTGTAGCCGTAACTGCTCGACGGCTAACTTTTTCTCAGCCAGTTTTATTTCTCCCTCGATTTTCAGCTTGGCCAGTTCAAGTTCGTGGTTGCGGCCTCTCTCTCGGTCTGCTAGTTCCTCGGGGGACAGGTTCCCCTCTGGCCCGCTGTTTCTCATCGGGATGCTTCGTGGTTCATGGGCGGAATCTCCTTCTGTTTGGGTCGGGGACGCCCCTGTCTCGACCCAGGTCTTCAATACTTTCTGGAAGTCTTCCTTTGTGCTTAATCCGGTGGTAGCGATTCCAAGGTCTTTGCAAAATTGTTTTAATTCTCTATGCGTATAATAGTCCAATTGATCTTCTCGGAACGTCGAGCTCATTTCGGTACCTGCGGCACCCAGGGAGGTTTCTCCTTCCATCTCTGTTTGGTAGTGCGTCAGTCGTTCACTGCACGCTCTCTTTCGGTGTCGGCTCGGATCCCATCGCTGCCACCAAATGTTGGAAAGGCGTTCGCCGGAGAGGGGCTCGATACACATCTTGCCCACCCCTTTGACCCACCTCTCCCAAGTAGGCCGAACCAGGCGCGCACACCCTGAGCTTACACTACGAACAGAGGGACACCACACGTGTTTCTTCGTAAGACGATAGGTTCTTTTATCGAAGGGTTCAAGGGATCTTTATGATCCAAGTTGCAAGTAGTACATCAGTGCCACAAGAGACTACAAATCGGTGGTAGGGGAATGGGGGGTAGCGGGACAGTCTTTGAATGTAGTGTCTCTGCAAAGTACCCTGCGGACAGCTCACAATCCTCGAGCTGGAGGGTGTTGTTTCTCTTGGTGATCTTTTGCCAATCTTCCTTGAGGGGAGAGCCGCGAGTCACTCAGCAGGCACAGGTAGTTCAGAGTTCGGGAGCCGCGACCTCGTCAGCAGGGCTCAGGTGGTGCAATGGTCGGGGGCCGCGAGTCACTCAGCAGGCACCGGTGGTTCGGAGATCGGGAGCCGCGACCGCGTCAGCAGGGCTCAGATGGTTCAACGGTTGGAGGCCGCGAGTCACTCAGCAGGCCTAGGTGATTCGGTGTTCGGGAGCCGCGACAGCGTCAGCGGGGCTCCGATGGTTCCAGGTCTTCTCTACCATTCGTCCCTCCGGCACCCCTTATTATACTCCCCCTGCCCTTTGAAGTCCGGAGTCCTCGCAGAGAGGGGTCTTGGTGACTGAGGGGGTTCGGCGGGATTTCCTGCCGCTCGCTCCTTTGGTCTTTCCAGGTGGGTCTGGGAGGGACCCCAGACGCTCGGCAGGCGAGGCGCCTGCGCCACAGGGGCCTGGTGGCCGATCGAGCCCTCCTGGGGGAAGGCGGTCCGAGGTGTGACTGGGCTGGCGCCTCTCGGTCTGACTCGGGGGGTTCCCGCTCCCTTGGTCGGGCATGCGTGGTAGGGTGTCGAGTCTGGCGGGGGCTCTGGCCGGCCCTCGGGTCTGTGTGGCTGGGGCGGCCGGAGTCGGAGATGCCGTGTCTTGGGGGTGGTTGCAGGTCGGCTGGATGATCGGGAGGGCCTACGCCGTGAGGCCGGTCTCACACCTTCCAAGGTCGATAGTGTGCTTCAGATTGCTGGGACGAGGGTCCTAGTCAGCATATTATCCTTCTGAGCTTAATGTAGTATGCATCAGAGTGCTGGCAAGAGGGGTCTAGTCATCATCTTGCCCTTCCGAGCTGGATATAGAACACATCACAGTGCTGGCACGAGGGGCCTAGTCAGCATCTTATCCTTCAAAGCTGGATATAGTATACAGCGGAGTGCTGGTATGATGGGCACAGAAAGCTCTCCATTCTTCCAAAGGTCGATGTGCTTCAGATTAATGGGACAAGGGGCCTAGTCAGCATTTTATCCTTCCAAGCTCAATAGAGTGTGCATCAGACTGCTGGCAAGAGGGGCTTGATCAGCATCGTATCCTTCTGAGCTGGATACAGTACACATCAGAGTGCTGACACGAGGGGCCTAGTCAGCATCTTATCCTTCCGAGCTGGATAGAATATGGATCAGAGTGCTGGCATGAGGGGCCTTATCAGCATATTATCCTTTGGAGCTGGTTATAGTACGAATCAGAGTGCCCACAAGAGGGGCCTGATCAGCATCTTATCCTTCCAAGCAGGATATAGTATGCATCAGAGTGCTGGCACGAGGGGCCTTGTTAGCATTTTATACTTCCGAGCAAGATATAGTATACATCAGAGTGCTGGCACGAGGGGCCTAGTCAGCATCTTATCCTTCTGAGCTTGATATAGTACGCATCAGAGTGCTGTCACGATGGGCCTATTCAGCCATTGTTTCTCGGAAGTGGATGTACTAGCGAGGTCCGTACTCTGCGGGTATCGGACATCAAGACTACCAGCCAGAGTTAACCGAGTGAACGGAAACAGTGCTCCGCAGTGATAAACATTTTAAGGACCCATTAGAAACTTTTATTTGGGACGTATGAAGCCCACATAGAGAACCAAATAAACTACACCCATATTTCGGACCAATTGGGACGCTGCGCCAAGGCAGAAGTGTTAGCAACTTATCCGCACCTCTACATGTCTTTTATAATAGCGAAGCCAAGAGTATCGTCTTTATGTAAAGACGCAGAAGTTCCTGAAAAGCAGTGACCGAACAAGATTGGTTTTTGTCATAAAATAAATCTTTTTGATTGATACATAACTGAAGCATCTAGTTATCAAGATTCCCCCACATCATTTAGGGCTTGTTGCCCCTCCTGTTGGTGGCCCTGAAGAAGGTGTCTTGTCACCGAAACGCGCGTAGGCCCCTTTCCATCCAGAGGAGAAGTCCCCAGAGACTCAATACTACCTGATATAACTGTATTTGCTGTTATTTCTTTGTCCTGGAGACTATGCCAAACAATCAAATGTTTAGTGCTATATTTTAACATGAGTATGACTGATGTATGTGTGAGAGTATGAATCGTCTTTTATATGACTAGCCACGGGATCATGTGTTAGGGTTTTGGATACTATTAAATGAATATATATGTGATAAGTTATGAAAACAATGGAGAAAATTTCTCAATGAATGCTTATAAAATTTTAAAAAAATATAAATAAAAATTGTTAATAAATATATGTATTTCTCTGTTTAATTTTTCCGCTGTTGGCAGGTGAGAACTCTTTGTAGTCTCAAACAAAATAATATAGGTCCTGAAAGAGCCTTTCTTTAATATCCTAGTCAGCATCTTACCTTCCCAAGCTGGATATAGCACGCATCAGAGTGCTGGCACGAAGGGCCTAGTCAGCATCTTATCCTTCTGAGCTGGATATAGTACGCATCAGAGTGCTGTCACGATGGGCCTATTCAGCCATTCGTCCTTCCAAGTTTGATACAGTTGGCATCAGAGTGCTGGCGCGAAGGGCCTAGTCAGCATCTTATCTTCCCAAGCTGGATATAGCACGCATCAGAGTGCTGGCACGAAGGGCCTAGTCAGCATCTTATCCTTCTGAGCTGGATATAGTACGCATCAGAGTGCTGTCACGATGGGCCTATTCAGCCATTCGTCTTTCCAAGGTTGATACAGTTGGCATCAGATTGCTGGCACGAAGGGCCTAGTCAGCATCTTATCTTTTCAAGCTGGCTTTAGCACGCATCAGAGTGCTGGCACGAAGGGCCTAGTCAGCATCTTATCCTTCTGAGCTGGATATAGTACGCATCAGAGTGCTGTCACGATGGGCCTATTCAGCCATTCATCCTTCCAAGGTTGATACAGTTGGCATCAGAGTGCTGGCACGAAGGGCCTAGTCAGCATCTTATCCTTCTGAGCTGGATATAGTACGCATCAGAGTGCTGTCACGATGGGCCTATTCAGCCATTCGTCCTTCCAAGGTTGATACAGTTGGCATCAGAGTGCTGGCACAAAGGGCCTAGTCAGCATCTTATCTTCCCAAGCTGGATATAGCACGCATCAGAGTGCTGGCACGAAGGGCCTAGTCAGCATCTTATCCTTCTGAGATGGTTATAGTATGCATCAGAGTGCTGGCACGAGGTGCCTGATCAGCATCTTATCCTTCCGTGCTGGATATAGTACACATCAGAGTGCTTACACAAGGGGCCTAATCAGGATCTTATCCTTCCAAGCTGAATGTAGCATGTATAAGTGTGCTGGCACGAAGAAGTGCCTAATCAGCATCTTATCCTTCTGAGCGCAAGGGACTGTGCACCAGAGTAATGGCACAAGGGGACTAGTCAGCATCTTACCCTTCTGAGCTGGATACAGTGTGCATCAGAGTGCTGGCACGATGGGCCTAGTCAGCCTTCCGCCCTTCCAAGGTTGATACAGTTTGCATCAGAGTGGTGGCACGAGGGACCTAGTCAGCATCTTATCCTTCTGAGCTCAATAGAGTGTGCATCAGAGTGGTGGCATGAGGGGTTTGGTCAGCATTTTATCCTTCCGAGCTGGATATAATACGTATTAGAGTACTGGTACGAAGGGCCTAGTCAACATCTTATCCTTACAAGCTGGATCTAGTATGCGTCAGAGTACTGGCATAAGGTGCGTAATCAGCATCTTACCCTTCCAAGCTGGATAGTGTATGCATCAGAGTGCTGGCATGAGGGGCCTACTCATCAACTTATCCTTTTGAACTCAATAGAGTGTGCATCAGAGTGCTGGCACGATGGGCCTAGTCAGCATCTTATACTTCTGAGCACGATAGAGTGTGCATCAGGGTGGTGGTACAAGGGGCCTAGTCAGCATCTTAACATTCCGAGCTCGATAGAATGTGCATCAGTGTGCTGGCACAAGGGCTAGTCAGACCACCTTCATTCTGAGGTACTGTGTGCATGGGTGTTCTGGAAATCTTCTGCATGCTTACAACAGCCAGATTGTCTGCAGAAGGGATGACAGGACTAGCTAGCCTCCCACCCTTCCGAGCTTGATACATTTTGCCTCAAAGTACCGGCACGATGGGCCTGGTGAGCCTCCCATCCTTCCGAGCTCGATACAGTGTTCTGTGCCGTGATGACTAGATAGATAGATAAGAAAAATAACAAATGGGGGAGGGAGTAAAGAGGTAACGAGATAGAATCAACCTCCTGTTCAACCTTTTTATAAACAATAAGATTCTACCCTTCAATACGAAGAATTGTTTTTCATTTTTTTGTGATAAGGGAAAGGTGTATTAGTGATCCATGAGATGTCATGGAAAAGCACTAAGTGTTTTTAAAATACCCCTCACACACTAAGAATTCCTTAGTGTCATGCTTCATCATAGGGGTCTTCCTGTCCCTCTAAGGGGCGGGGCGTGCTTCAACCTACGAGTACGTGGGAGCACTTTTTTATGAAAATAGGTAATGTATGGTGTTGGAGTGAGAGTGGTAGGGTCTGTGAAGAATATGAAGTGAGTTATAAAAATTCCCTGGCTAGTGGAAAAAAACTAATTTTATTCACTTCCCTAGCTGGAAATATTTTAAATGGGGATGCGTAGGGGGTATACTTTAATGTGATGCACCCTACTGGGTCGACATGTTTCGTAAGCCGTCACCACGGCTTGCTCGTCAGGACCTAATATGATCCCTACTGCACTCAAAATATATATATTGTTTTTTATAAATATTGTATGCCTATTTTTCAAAACAAAACATGCAACATTGGCATGTCAGAAAAAGAGGGGGAAATCGCCCGAGTAGCCTCGAAACCAAATTGGTATCTATAAGGATAGAAGAACATTGAATCAACAACGTCGATTGTATTGTTAAACACATCACCATAACGTGGAACCACATATGTGTGTTTCATTTAATAGCCTTGAGTTATCACCATTTGGGCAATATAACACCCGCTTTTAAAGAATAAGTAGGGTGCACCTGAACTTAGAGAAAATATATCTATAGATAGACAGACAGACAGTCAGACAGAGACAGACAGACAGACAGAAATATAGACAGATACACACTGCGCACCTTAGACACGCCACCCCAGTTTTTTAAAATCTTCATAACTTTTTAAAGGAAAAATGGTTCTAATGTACTGGCAATTGCTGTCTTCAAATAAACATCAGGGACTTGGTTCTTCATGGTTTTGGAATGTTATCCTTCTTGAGAATCCCTTACTGCCTACCTGCGTCTCATGAAAGTGCTCGGCATTAGGACCGCTTATTTTGTACATGCCAAGCATGAAGTGCCCTTAGGGCTGAAAGTGCTTCAGCCCCTCCTGTCGTGTGTCCCAGCCCATGCTGCTGCAGCTCGGGCTGCTGTGGGCTAGGCTGGGTAGTGTCTGGAGTGTCCAGCACGCCCGAGTTTTTTACAGGTCTTTAAAGATCATTTGCATATTTACATACCTTTGTAAACTGGTCACCGAGGCTTAGTTTTTTTTCTGGTTCCAGTACCCCCTGGGCCCCCTTACATTTGTATTTTACATTTACTGTCGTAGTGTAGAATGCATTTCCTGAAAAGGAATGCAATGTAAGGTTGCCGAAAGAAAAATGCCAGCCATGTGTTGTTTAAAGAGCCTGCAAAGACCTTGTCTTGACCCTAAATAGGGTTATAAATAAAAAAGTATGTATTCATTTGTAATGTGACTTCTCTGTCTTTGTTCCCTTTAATTATCAGTCATGGATCATTCAGGCAGCCCTAGAACACAATTAAAAGTGCTTTATATATATATTTGCTGTTTGAAGTATGCACAGACAAATGCTGAAAATACGGCTTTATGTGACAGTTCATTTTTGTACCGTCTGGGACATCAAACTAATGAGCTGGCAACCCTAATCATAAGACTGGAAGTTTGTTGCAGGATCAGCACATTATTTATTTCCTCTTCCCTTGATCCCTGATTAATGCCATAATAGCAGGACTTTAAGTGGGCCGGGTCCTGCCGGTGCTCAGCACTGCAGTTCTTAAAAGCAGGTGCCGAGACGGGTATCTATAGGGCTCTACATTTTCACCTTCATACTGGAATGGAAACAAATCTTAACTCTGCAGCAGTTCACTGTTTTGCTGTAACTTTATTTTTTTTGCTGTTCTGTATTGCCAAACTCAAAGTGCTTTCCATCAACACCGTCTTCATTTATTTTTTGGTAGGCACGGACGATTACGTGATTTGCCCTTATAACACAGGATGTTGAGCCGACGCTGAGACTCAAACCTGCTTACTCAGCACCAAAGTTGACAGCTCTATCCATTACGCCATAAATGCTTCCGCAAGAACTAAAGCATTTTCTATAATAAAATAAGCACAAAGCCATAGTTGTATGTATGCACGTAGTGTATTTATCTTTATGCAACTAACAACCTTTGACAAAGCCAATAGTCCTGGCTTGTTGTACATGCAATGTTACTTATTTGGAGGCAATAACAGAGGCAGCGAAATACCAGTCGGGTGGCACATAATGCTGAGCACAGATTTTTAGCATAAATGTTTTCATCATATCATCCACGCCCCTTTGAGAGAACCCCCCCCCCCCCCGTTTTTTTATCCCACTCAAAGCCCTACATATTAGCAATAATTTAACTGTTATCTGAAACCCTACGCCACCTTCAATAACATGCTGAGTTACTCCAAGTATCTGGGAATGCACCCTGCATTCAGACAACTCACTCCTCATTCTCGCCCCTTCACTTTCACGCTCACCATGCACTCATAGCAATCACAATGCACTCACACTGATCACCATGCACTCACAACATTCACCCGCTCACCCTGCATTCACAGTGATAACTCTGCAATCACAATGCACTTGCGCTGTTCACCCTGTACCTCACCCTGCAGTCACATGAGCACACTACTCACCCTGCGCTTATGTGACACTTTACTCACCTGTCGCCCTCAATGCTCACTCTGCAATCTCACTCAAACAAGCCCATCACTAACCATGCATTAATTAGTCCCACTCTGCACTAACATGTGTGCCCAAATTCATATGGTCACCTCACTCACCGTACTCTCACACTGGCCTATCGCTCACAGTGCATTCACATGGGCCCTCCTGCCACCCACACAGTGCAGAGGGTTAATGTGCCTGCTACCAAGAAAATGTACCATGCAGATCACAGAACTGAGTGTAAGTAAACTATAAGTAGTGCTATAAAAAATGAAATTTTTGTCAGAAAGGTCCTACAGCGAGATGAGGTGCATTGTTGGTGACTGGTAGTGAGGGAATTCATGAAGAAGGAGGAAATGGGGCAGGGGGCCCCAAAAAAGACTGTTACACTGTGAGCAACCAGTGCTAGGGCCAGCCCTGGCTGGGAGTCTTAGCAAACCCCCTCCCCCGCCCCCGAAGTTCAGGTCTTGTGCTCAGGCGCGCAACGCCCATTGGACTCAAAGGGCTTCAGCATATCGTGTGTGTCAGCGGGGGTTGAGAAAGCTTCTCGGGCACACACAGAACAGCACCCAAGTACTTCAAGGGTCTTTAAAAGACCTTTTGCTTGTTAATGAGGCTTTGATGTTTTTCACCCTTTCTTAGAGCCCCTGCAGCTCGCCTCTGCATTGTGCTTGAAGAATCAGCCCCCCCCCCCGAAATTTTTTCTTAGCCCATCCCCCCCCCCCTCGAAATGTGGCTCTAGTTGCGCCTCTGGTTGTGCCCTTGGTACATGTCCGCACCCAAAGCGCTCTGGGGCAGGGATTTTGTGTCTTGTAGCGCTTTACCAAAGCCCCATTATAAAAATAAACTTAAAAATTATCATAATACATATGACAATATACAACATAGCGCTGTGCTTACACAGATGTAAACCCCTCAATTAATTAAAAAACGAATGTCTGGCAGAGTTTTAAAGTTGGAGCAAAGTACACGCATTTCACAGTACTAATGCGGCATTTCCTCTGTTGCTTTTTAAATGAGTGAAAGCGTGTCCGAAATACAAGTTAGAGGGAAAACAACTCTTACATCAAGGGCTCCTAGTAAAATAATACAAACATGGAAGACATGCCACCAAGCCTTTCGGGTCATGTGCAGTTTTAAGCATCCTGTTTACGGACTGCCGCTTCCTATCCTACGATTTCTTATAATTTGTAAACTGGTGATTTCCTTTTACAATTGTCATGAGTGAATCGACAAACGGCGTCTTAACCCTGTATGAATGCGATGGCTCCTCGGCTTTAAGCAGAAAGGTGCAGTTCCAACAGCAGCTTTGCTCGGAGCGCTGCTGCTTCTGCCTGCTAAAGCCGAGGCTTGCCTCTCCAGCGGTGGGCGGGGCTTCCGTGGGCTCGTCCGAGGTGTCCAATAGATAGGACCTCCGGATTCTGCCGAAGGCCAGGGGATACACAATTCCCAGGCGATACCAGATATTACACAACACCGGCGATAATGTTAACGCCGTCCTTGATAATATGCCCCTTAGTTTACACTTCCGGGCGGGAGTCGGGACAGATAACTCCTTAGAGAACGCAGAATTGGAAGTTACAAACACATCGCGGCGGCAGCAGCTACTTAATTCAGTAACCCTCTGTTGCGCCGCCCGGTGGGTGTAAATCGCAGTCTCTCTTTGGACTATAAAGTCCAACACGCACCGGGGTTCAACAGAGATCTCCCGGATAAGGTGTACAGTTACCGGTCAGCGCTCACAAGCATCTTTTGTCCCCTCTATATCTTTCATTTGTGGCAGCAGAGACGATAAGGATTCTAAAGATGACATATTCTACCAATATGGTGCCCAGTTCCCGGACGGTATTTGGGATTAAGAGCGTTGTAGTCTTTTGTCAGTTCTGTTTCGGCCTCTCCTACTGCTCTGTGGTTACAATAAGCAAGGGCCCGGAAAAGGGTGTGTTGGTTTGAGCACTCTTATCCTGCCATAGGCCTTCTTTTGACAGCTGAAGTGATTTTTTTCGTGAGTACGGACTGAGAGCGTGTGGCGAGGATCGGCCGCTGGTGATCAGACCCTCACTTACCTGCATCAAGGGAAAAGACCCTTTATTCAAGCACCTCGCGCTAAGGATTGCTGTGTAGGGAGGGGAATTTACTGAACAGTTGTTGCACGACTCAGCTGTTCTAAATGCACAAGGACCTGCGATTATCTGAGCCAGCCCAGGTTTTATTATAAACTGCTGATGTGCGTTGTATTTTATAACATTTATATCGTGTCTACTATTCATATGTACTAGTATTCTAAGCCCCTTGCTTTGTGGTGATACACCACAACAGTAACTCGTTTTTAGGAAAATATTCAGCCGCCTCACAGTGCTCTGTAAATAGCAGGTGGTGGTGTTTGGCGTTACCCGTTTTACCCTTTAATTTCCCGAAGCAGACGGAGTTGGTTCTTGTCGGAATTCGAGCTCGTGGCCGGGCCAGATTACTGAACCTTCCCAGTGGCGTATATTTACTTACATAGGGGCATATCAGCAAGGCGAGGCGATAGAATTATCGCCGCTTTTGCGGCCGTTTTTAGCCGAAAAGCGGCGATAATTTTATCTCCTAATTTGCAAGGTCACGCTAACGCGTGAAACCTTGCATTAGCGCACTAATTCCTAACGCCCAGCTTTGCATCTCTAATGAGATGCAAAGTGGGCGTTCCTGACCTGACATGACAGGAGAAATGTTGCTAAGCGACATTTCTCCGATCATCAAGCCCCACGCTATGAAGCATCGCGGCAAGAAAAGTAGCGATAACCCCTGTTAAAGCTACTTTCCTTATGCCTGCTTCAGGACTGACTTAGCCATGATATCCTATGGAAGGTGGATATCATGGCTTAGTTTGTGGGGCCCTATCAACAAGCTAACGCCACATTGCGTGAGATTATTGCTGGGTTTCCAGCGATAATCTCACGTTAGGCAGGTAGCGCAAGGATTTTTATCGCTTTTGAGATAAGCGTTGCTAATAGCACGCTATCTCAGCGATAAAAATCAACGCTAGCCGGCGATAATTATCCTACCGCTAAGTGCGCTTAGCGATAATTATCGCCGGTTGTTGCTGATATGCCCCTTACTTACGTGAAGATGATGTGTTGCCATTTAGATGTGTCTGTACTTTTCCTGTGCTCGGTGGTATTATTTATGTCGGCAAGATGGTTAATGATCTTTGAGTTTGCTGCTGATATTTACTATGGTCTTTTCGGAAGTCGGCGAATTAAGGGGCATATTATCAAGAAACGGCGTTAACATTATCGCCGCTTTAGCGGCAGAAAACTGCCGCTAAAGCACCGATAATGGGCTTGATAATATGCCGCAGAGAATTCCCATAGAAGCCCATGTTGACACCAGAACATTGGCTTCTATGGGAATTCTTAAGGGTATATTATCAAGCCCATTATGGCCGCGTTAGCGGCAGCTTTCTGCCGCTTAAGCAGTGATAATTTTAACGCCGTTTCTTGATAATATGCCCCTTAGTACTTTCTAGTCAAGGAACAGCCACACATCCTTGCTTGCAGTGCATAGAAAGTAAAGAAGTGCGCTATAATGAGCTGTAGCTATGTGGCGTGTTCTCCATTCTCGTATTGTATATATGTTTTATTGTTCTGTATACATTTCTGTGATGTTATGGTGTGCTTTGTGCTGTTACGATTTGCTGTATTAAGTTCTTAAGACACATGTCGCCATGGAGTGTTGTTTTAAGCATGCTTGCTGGACAGAAAGGATAGATAGCTTTGTCTTGCAACTTAAAGCCTATAAGAAATTGATATGGGAGAGCAAATTTACCTACTTCTCTAATAACATTTTAAAGTTTGGTAAGAAAACCAAAGTAACATTTATGACCTGGTTACTGAACTCTCTAACCCTGACCTCAAGTGTCCCGGTGCTCCCTACTCAAAAATTGTGTGATGACTTGAACTCTTTTTTCGAAAAAGCAAAAGACACACAAATTCACCCTCCAGTCAAGAGATCTGCGTTAAATCCATCTTTCTTTTGCTCACCATTCCACCCCAGTTAGACCTGGCCATATGCAAATCAGTCTTGACCCTGTGCCTCATGGGAACAGTCCAGCCCGAACTGCCAAGCCAGGTCCTCCCTGGACCGGAAACAAGCATCCTACGATCGGTTTCAGGGTTTCACCCCTCATCAGTCAGGATAGCTTGAATCCAGTGGCACAGTGTGCCTGGGACCCACGTCTTGGCATACCCGGAGTACTTAGGGCGAGACAGGCAAAGACACACAATTGATGGACGGAATGTAGAACAAATCAAAACATTCCTCCCCAGTCAAGAGATCTGGGTTAAATCCATCATTCCTTTGCTCACCATGCCACCCCAGTTTAGACCTAGCCATATGCAAATTAACCTTGACCCTGTGCCTCATGGGAACAGTCCAACCAGAACTGCCAAGCCAAGTCCTCCCTGGACTGGAAACAAGCATCCTAGTGCCAGTTTCTGAGTTTTACCCGTCATCAGCCAGGATAGCTTGAATCCAGAGGCACAGTGAGCCCAGGACCCACGTCTGGGCATACCCGGAGCACTTAGGGCGAGAAAGCAAAAGACACAGTTTGGGCTGGATTGTTTCCTTTGGGTACAGGGTCAAGACAGAATTGCATATGGCTAGGTTCAAACTGGAATGGCATGGTGAGCAAAACAACAATGGATTTAGGCCCAGATCTCTGTACTGAGGTGAATGTATGACATTGTTCTGCATTCTGTCCATCAATTATGTTTTTTGCAACTTTCACCCCAAGTGGGACGGATATGCCCAGACATGGGTTCCATGCTTTCCATGCCACTGGAGCCAAGCTATCCTGGCTGATGGGGGCTGAAACCCTGACACCGGTCCTAGGATGCTTGTTTCCAGTCCAGGGAGGACCTGGCCTGGTATTTCGGGCTGGCTCTTCCCATTGGGTACAGGGTCAAGACTGATTCGCACATGGCTGGGTTCAAAGTGGAATGGCATGGTGAGCAAAAAAAGATGGATTTAGGACCAGATCTCTGTACTGGGGTGAATGTATGACATTTGTTCTGCATTCTGTCCATCAATTATGTTTTTTTGCAATTGAATTCTTTTTTTTCATTGTGAAAATTCAGATCATAGAAGATAGCATCAGATCATAGAAGATAGCATCCCCCGCCACCCTCGTTCCAATTCTATCCCCTTGGAAGATATAAACCCAATAAAACTTGCAGCATTTCAGGCAATCACCAGAGATGATCTCTTGAAGCTGATAACCAAGGTTAAATCTGGCTCCCCTAATGATATTTGCCCTCCTTGAATCCAAAATCTATCTTCTCAGATTTTCATGAGCCAGGGATCTCTCTGCTCAATGTATCCTTAAGTCAGAGCTTTGTCCCCCATACGTTTAAGGAAGCGGTAGCCGTTCTATTGTTAAAAGAATCTTGGGAAGATTCATCGGTCTTACAGAACTAATTCCCCACCTCCGTACTTCCTAACCTAGCTAAGATATTGAAGGCACACATAGCCCAACATCTCTGCTTTTTGTTTTGTTTTAGAAGACTTTGTAGTATCCTCAGGTCATGTTATTATGTTCTCTTCATTCTGTACCTAGCTGCTCAGCCAGTGTCAGTGTTCCGCGTAGAATGTTAGTGTGGGTGGAATGCTTAGATACTGTGTGGGACTGAGACAGTTGGGAAGATGGGCTGAGCAGCTAGGAGGCTGCTCCTGGTGGGGCTAATGCTGGGGCCTATGTTGGGGCCTATTGTGGAGCCTGTTCTGGATTTACTACTTCTACACCTATGATCTTAATAAACTACATCTACTCCTACCTGGCCACGTCTACAGCGTCTATCTGTCATCCTGCACACGTGGGGCCAGCCCACTACAGACTTCCTTCCTGAAACCTCATTTAGTGGGTTTTTGACCCACCCATGCTACAAAATCTGTCATACTTTTCACAGTTGATGATATGAGAGAGGAAGCAGACAAAGGAGGGGCCCAGGCATTTGTTTTTTGGGACTCATCAGCGGCCATTGACATGGTGGATCATTACATCCTAATGGATTGTGTCAAGGCCACTGGTGTGCAGGGATTAGCATTAAATTGGTTGATATCCTTCCTCTCAGACTGATTTCAGTCGGTCTGCCTCTTTCCCTTCTGTTCTTCCAAGGTCAGACTTGATTGTGGAGTAGCTCAGGGCTCCTCTTTATCCCCCCCCTTTTATTCAATGTCTACGTCTGCCCGTTGGTACATATTCTACAGAGGCGAAGGGTGAAAATATATAACTATGCCAACGACATGCAGCTACTCTTCAACGTTGATGACTCACCGGAAACTATAGAGTTTTTTCAGAGCACTATGTTCTGCATCCATAACTGGCTAAATTGTCATCAGCTAAAGCTGAACTCGGATAAAACTGAGATTGTGATGACCAAAAACAAACTGCATAGTTGGAATCCCTCTATCTGGCCCTTGGAGATGGGTGCCCCTCCTATCCCAAAAACAGCAGTTAAAAACTTCAGGATACTAGTCGATGAAGATCTATCAATGAAGCCCCAGATAGGCGCAGTGACTTTGTTTTGTTCAACTTCGAAAAATAAAAACAATTAGGCCATCATCCAGATCATAATTGCCCTTGTCATGTCAGAAATTGACCATGCTAACTCTCTGTATGTATCTGGGCCTTCCCAAGAGTTTGAATCAGGGGCTCCGGTTGGTCCAATACCAAGGAGCTAGATTGATCTGGCATCAGACTAGATTCTGCCACACCAGACCTCTGCTGGTAAAATTACACTGGGATCCATTCGCTCAGAGAACCCTTTCAAAATTGGGTGCATTATTTTCAAACTTCGATTTAGCAAAAGCCCAACTTTTGTGACCTCCAGAATCCAGTAATACACTCTCAAGGGCAAACTGAGTTCAACGCTCTAAAATCTAGTAGAGGTCCATAAGTTTGACAGGAAGAAATTGGGTAGCGCTGGGTTTTCAGTGCTCACCCCAGGCATCTGGAATTCCTTTGCCCCTAACATCAGAGACACAACTTCCTATACGAGTTTGAGGTCTTTGTTAAAAACCTGGCATTTAGACAAGCGAATGGTTAAGATTATAGTCTCTCTTGCCTCTGTGTTTTCAGTGCCATGAAACCTTTTTGGTGTGCATGTGCTTTATAAATATGGTGTAACATAACATGTTATGTGCCGTAATCAGGGGTCCTTCACACCATCAAGCCTTGTTAAAGGCTTTATTAAGATAACAGCTCTTCAATAGGTGGTGCTCCTCCTGCCAGCAGCAGCAACTGCCAGTCTTGCTGAGGTCTCCAATTCAAATATTTTTTATTGGATGTTATCAAGAAGAAGAAACAGAAATAGAAAATAAAATAACAGTGGTATATGGCGCACAGCAAGGTGGCATTAACTCCATACATCCTTAAATATACCCAGTAATTCAAACTGATGTGATAAGCAGTGGTTATTGAAAACAGTGTTTCACAAGTTGCTTAAGAGGCATGAGATCATATTTATGTTGCAAGCTGTACAAAAATAGTTAATATAATACCCCTGTGAAATAAGGAAAGAAATGAATGAAGAACACAATCAAGACAGATAGCCTATGTATGTGGCAAGGGGTTGCCCCCAGAAATGGTCCCGAGTGTGGGCCAAGTGGAACTCTTATAGGGGGGATATCTGTGCTGCACCTACTGTTCCTCCTGATGATGACCCAATGTCTCCCTGAGTATTCTATCTGTTATAAGTTCTGGTTCCCGTAATTGTTCTGTAACCTTAATGAACTGCTATATTCAACCATGTCTGACCTCCAACTAAATGTGAGTTGCAGATTGTGTTTTTTTTTGTTAAAAAATCAATAAAAAGATATCTAAAAAAAAAAAAAAACAGGTAGCCGATAGGAGTGTCAAGAGAAAGGGCTGTGGCGACACAGCTTCACAGGAGGTTCATGGAGGTTTATGCGAAATGAAATATGTATCTAGACTATCCCACATGTCTAGTGGGAGTTTTCCAGGGGGAGTTTTGGAGAGCGATATTGTCTGCGCCCCTAAAATGAGTAATCCAGTTCAACCAACATTTAAATGAAGCTTTTTGTGTGTCTTTCCAGTTATTCAAAATAATTTTAACCGCAGAAGTGAGCAGAAGGTCCAGTAGGGCTTTATTATCATCGTTTAGTTTATCCGCCCCCAAAAAGCCGGTTGTCAAAGTGGATAATTCTTTTTTCAGATTACAAGAAAATAATTTGGAAATAAAATCAAATATCTTATCCAAATATGACGCAACACTTTTACAGTGCAGAATCAGATGGGCTAAGTCTCCTCTTTCCTCTTTGCAGTTCCAGCAACTAGGATCATCCCGTAGGTGTTGCAAATGTAGGCGGGCCGGCGTCCAATAAGCCTTATGTAAGAGCCCAAATTTTGTCTGAGATAGGACTGGGGATATTTTATTTCTGGTGGTAGAGCTCCATATTAGTGACCAACTGGATTCAGAGACCGGGTTAGAGGAGTGTGATTCCCAAAAGGTTATAAGATTCTTATTAAGGTTTGAGTTTTTTGGGAAAATTAATTTATAGATCATAGAGACTTGGTTACCTAACTTATTAATCTTCATTACAAAGTTTGGTAAAGATGGGGCTGAAGTATGTAGTTTAGCTTTTGTCAGCGCTGCCTTAACTTTTAGAAAATTATAAAACTCTATGTTGTCCAAATCATATTTAGCTTGGAGTTCTTAAAAAGTAATCGGGTAATCTAAGTGTTCTAGTTGATGGGGGAAAAAGATCCCTTTATCAATCCAGGCATCGTAATGTATTATTTTCCCTTTATATAAAATATTGTGATTGTCCCATAGTACTTTTACAGCAGAATTGTCAGATAACAATATTCCATTAATCAGTACCAAGGTATTGATTTAAAGTGAAGCAGGATTAATGCAATATATTATACCTTGTCATTTTTTGCCGACATTGGTGTGTGACATGCATTCCGACAGCCACCTCCCCTTTCCATTCTTCCCAGGTTGGCTACTTTATTACCAGTAAATTGGGTACTATTGACATTCGTTAATTAATGCACTTCGAAACTGCGGTATTGGACACTACATTAAAAACAATTTATTAGTGTTAATATTTTTGTAAACTATGTTCTGTTATTTACTTGTATGTTGTATTATTTGCCTGTTGTGTTGTTTTATTTGGTGTGATTTTGTGTTAAGTAGTTTTTAGATCTTCCCTGAGACAGTTGCAAGACACATTGTTAATATACAGTGGGCTTACACCTGGTTGATTTAATTGTCACTCTCATCTCTTGCTTCTTGTTCCTTAGGTTGTGGAGGCTTTACTTCCTCCTCTTGTGTTTGTACTGTCCCTGGAGCATTGACACTTTATTATGTGCTTCCACTGCTTCAACCAAACAATCAGTAGATTTGTTGAGCACTTCTTGTCACCAGTAAGGGTATCCAGGCGCTGCTTGATTTTTTTTTTTTCTTCAGGTGCTACTTCAGTCCTTCAAAAATCACCTAACACTTTTGGTATGATGAGCCAGTATATGATGAGCCAGTGTTTATTCAGGTCAAGAGCATAAGGCACACTGGTCCTGTTTGGTGTTGGTGTACCAGCCATTGAACCATACCAATCATATCCATTCAGTCTCTGAACCTGCACAGTTCTTGTCGGCGCAAAGAATCAAACTAGCACAATCAACTACTGCAACAAGAGTCACAAAACATGTCCGTCTTGCAGCAAACCAGGCCGGGCAAACTAAGTAAAAGAAGAAACAGTCAGAAAGATAAGCTATCCGCAAAAGGCAAATGATCATAACCATAAAGGAAGAAACATCACTACAGAGTTTTCCTATGTGTGCCTTTCTGCATTTGGTTTGTGAATCGGTTTATCATAAACCAAAAAAAAATGGTTCAATAGCAGAGCTCTAGTTTTATTTTTTGTTTCCATCTGGGACATTTATTTTTGTCTCTATAATTAAAATATCAAAATACCAAGCCGGAGAATGCAGTTATTAATAAAGGAAAATTGACTGAACCTTACATCTGACACCGGACAACTGATAAGTCGATTTTAAGGGCAAACGATTTGTTTCAAGTAAAGTCACATCCTGATGTGTTTTAACACTGTACATGTAATGGCAATCTCAGCTTGCTTCATGCCATGTACGAGAAGTTCGCCTTATCCTGTTTTTTACCCTTTCATTGTGAAGTTTTTGTTTTGCGTGTTCCTGTAGAAATTAACTACAAGTACCAGAATGAAAAATAATATATAGTGCCCAGTTCGTGGATCCAGTGCATTGTAATTGGTCGAGCAAATAATGCAACCTGCAGGTCTGAAAACATTTATCAGAGGCTAAAACTGTACTCTTTTCTTTATGTTTAAGCACTTTACAAGCGTTCATGTGTTTTCTTGATATCTTCCTTGTGTGCTTCTCCCCCCGTGCTCAGTGTTCCTCTCACCTGGTTGCTTCTCACCTACTCCCCTGCGTTGCCTTCTCGCCGGTGTGTTTTCTCCCTGCCAGCTCCACATTGCTCTCTTTCACTCTATTGATCTCCTCACCCGCAGCTCTTAGGCTTTACTTGTGTGTATATTAGATATATCTTTTTTCCTCTCTTCATTTCTGTTTGTAATTATTTTTATTAATCGACAATAAAGAACTTCATTAATTCATATACACACTGTTAGAAATGGAGTTTATGGTTGGCTAGGGTATGCACCTAAGCCAGGAAGAATCCACCCCTCTAGTCGGGGCAAGGGAGTTACACACATAAGATAACCCCTGCTCACCCCCTTGGTAGCTTTGCAGAGCAGTCAGGCTTTTCGCAGAGGCAATGTGTAAAGCGTTTGCACAACACACACATACCAGTGACCCACTAGGCACTTCACAAAAAGAGACTCCACACAAGGTTATATATAAAAATATCCTTTGTATTATTCATAAACACATTAGTCCACAGTCACATAAATCACTTTGCCACAGGGCAATTGTCATAATACTGCAAGTTAGTGCAATCAAGTAAACACTTATAGGTTGCGCATGTTACAAAAACACATCCTGCACCTATATGGCGCAACCTGAAGTAATGCCTGTTATCCTGACAAATGCAAGGTATACACAACATAAATCATCACATCAGGGAATGAAATGCAATAGTAACATTGATCAATCCACACCACGATTGGCAATCCAAGCATGGATCACAAAAATATTCTGCCTCCTAACGTAGGGTGCAGCACATCTGTACTCTTATCAGGTATAATATAGTAGTTAGGCATCTCCTGACAAGAATTACATCCACCACTGAAACTAAGGCACAGGAAAATCTGCGCACCCAATCCTAGTTTTAGGTGATGTACCGACGATCCTGATCACTGAACTGTAGGCTGCAGGAACTTCTGCACGCCTACCCTTGGCAATAGGGTAATCGCAGGATTGGGACCGTCATCGAATGTTTCCCTCCTGTTCTACCACCAAGTATAGTTTCCTCAAGGCGCCCACTGCGGTATGGGCAGATTCAGTGTGGGGGTGGGGGAAGCACCCGTTACCGAGAGCAGTGGGGAGATAACGCTGATTCCCCTTCTTGGCGTATAGGAAGGACAAATGCAGTTGCCCATGAGCGTGGTGCAACTGCGAGACACCCAAGGCGGCCTCTCACTGTAGACCAGCCCAGGCCATTGATCCTATGCAGGAGCATCGTCAAACAAAGGCCGCTGGAGCAGTGCCTTCTAAAGGCGAGAGCCTGTCTCTCTTGGGCTCTCCCATGGGAAGGTGGTGTGGCCGCAACCTCAGCTTTGGGACAGCTGCTGACTGGTGTGGTCCACTCAAAGGCTTCCTCTGGCCCTACTCACCACCGAGGCTGCGGGCAGGCGGTTTCAATACCCGAGCACGTCTGGCTGTATCTCCCGCCTTGCGGTGTCCAGCGAGGCGATGTTGGCAACCTCAGTTGGTCGGGATCCCTTCCGGATGCACGTATTGCTATGCAGGTTCCGTGAAACTCCGTCCTGTGGCCGCGCTCCATCTCCCGCCTAGCCAGGCTGCTCCTGCCCAGCGTGGCAGTCTGGCACCAAGAATGGGAGCACAGTGCTGTGAAGCACCGCGCGTGGCTTCAAGAATCTCAGGGATCACCCGGCAGCTCCCTGAGGGCACTGATGGCAGGGATAAAAAGGGAGTCTGAGTGCTTTCACGCACTACACTCGATTTCCAGCAGTGCCTGATGCCATCTGTTCTGCTTGGGTTTTCGGATCAGATAGAACCCACTCATCAGGGCCTCACTAACCCAGCCAGAACGTTACCCCCTCCCTAGAACCTATTTACAATCCTACAACCACATATATCTATCACCTAAGGACAGGGGATTCCTACTATGTATACCAAGATCTCACAATCGGCGGCCTCGCGATCCCCTACGAATCCAGACCTCTCTGCCCAAACGACAGTATCACAAGTGGCGGCCTCGCGGTCCCATACGAACCCAGACCTCTCTGCCCATACGACAGTATCACAAGTGGCGGCCTCGCGGTCCCATACGAACCCAGACCTCTCTGCCCATACGACAGTATCACAAGTGGCGGCCTCGCGGTCCCATACGAACCCAGACCTCTCTGCCCAGACGACAGTATCAGCACAAGTGGCGGCCTCGCGGTCCCATACGAACCCAGACCTCTCTGCCCAGACGACAGTATCACAAGTGGCGGCCTCGCGGTCCCATACGAACCCAGACCTCTCTGCCCATACGACAGTATCACAAGTGGCGGCCTCGCGGTCCCATACGAACCCAGACCTCTCTGCCCAGACGACAGTATCAGCACAAGTGGCGGCCTCGCGGTCCCATACGAACCCAGACCTCTCTGCCCAGACGACAGTATCAGCACAATCGGCGGCCTCGCGATCCCCTACGAATCCAGACCTCTCTACCCAGATGGCAGTCTCATATGACAGTTCATCCTATGGTTACCATAACATACAAAAAGGGCTCACTATTCATCAGATCACACAAGGATTGTCAGTTTGAGTACAGCCTGTTCTCAGGTTCGAGGGGCTCCTCTTTCCCTTATTCAGTTACCACTTACCTGATCAGGGTTAACATCTGTTCATGTAGCCGCAGCTGACTAGAAGAATAGGCTACCCTCTTATACAAGAACACGCAGTACATGTTGGTTCACTACAAACTGGGTATTTTATTACTCATTACATACATAATCACATAACATTACGATATAACACATAACCTGCAAAGAAAAGTGAAAGATTAAGTTGTACACTCTAATAAGAAAGGGTCGACATCACCTTAGTAGTATGTAGCCTGCACTCAGTGGTCATCTAGGTTCCCTTCTCGTCTGTATCTCGGCTCGCCGGGAGTCACCCTTCTTTGAGTCACTGGGACCTCTCCCTTATCGGCTACTCTCTCCTCTCTGGCTATTCTGCTAGGAAAGTATCTGTCTCTCGGTTCTTCTCCGCCTTCAAGATGGCGTCTGTCTTCCCTGGAATAAGTAGTAGCTTTACTGCTAACGGCCAGATGCCGCCTACGGACTGAACGTGTAACTGCCTAAGACTTTCACTAATATAGAGGTGCATTTCCTCATGGAAAATTCCGGCCCGTAACCTGCCGCCCACCAAATTCTTGTACCTCCCCGTACCAAGGACACGTTCCCAGCCGGCCGGCCTGATGTAGTGTCTTCGGCATGAAGAAAAATACAATCCTTCGATAAGGGCCGGCCTGAACCGGTTCTCTCCAAGCGAATAACACCTCATAACTAAAACATAGCTTTTGGCCTAGAAGCATCCCAAGCTGCCGAAGCAGAAAGAAAGATGGAGTCTCTCCCGTTTGAGGCCTAACAGGCCTGAATTCAGCACAGCTCCATGAAATACTCTCACTATAGGACAGGTTATCCCTAATACTAACGAATCTATCCCCTAGGCTATATATGCAAGCCCTGATCTATGGGGAAGAGCACAGAATCATATCAAAGTGCCTAGTAAATAGGCTCCATTCACTACTCTAACCCTTAGGCTTGAATGATAAGAGACTGAAGTCACATCCAATCACTTGTTAACACAAGAAGGCCAGGAAAATCGAGCAGTACATTTCACCCTTGACTTCAGTCTATTATACATTCATTAAACGGAACTAACATCTGTGGAAGAATAATATGAAACAAAACTAACTGATCTATATCGAGTACCAGGTGTGCAGAATTGAAGTAGTGAAGGAACACACTGAATAAAGCAACAGATGGAAATCAAAATGGCGATAGTAATCAGAATACCTCCTAATATTTGGCGTAAGAAATGCAAATCAGGTAACCAATTAAAGAGCCAGTCAAACCAGCCCTGATCAATGTGTTTTCTTACTTCTTCTGTCAAGTCATGTAAGTTGTTAATGTGAGCTCGAATGGATTGTGTATGATCAGACAAGTTAAAACAACAAAGACCCTCAAAATCGGAACAATCGTGTCCATGTTTAAGCAAAAGATAATCAATGGCCGCTCGATTTTGCAAGATAGCCCTTCGTTCACCCTGGGCGTCTAATAGCATGTCCGACAGGACTGTGGAAGTATTATTAATGGATTTCACCATCCAGCAGGCCATTTTCTCAATAGATTTGGCATTATAAACAGCCAAAGCAGGAACACCAATAATTGAAACAGCCAGGCTAAGATATTCGGACTTAGAATATAAATGCAAAGATGAGTCACAATCCTCCTGTAATCTCACTGTATCTCGAATCACACGAGGATTGGCATTCGGATGTGAGGAAAACATGAGTAGGCTCAGCCTAGTAATGGCACAAGGGCCTCCAGAAATATTTGCGGGGACATATGGCCAGGAAGTATTACCACATGAGAAAAGCCATCCGGCTGGTAGTAACATCGTGCGATAATGACTAGGGGTAACTACCAAACTTTTGCAAGTCATATTGTTCTGGACCGAAGCACATGTTTTCGGTGTCCTTTGAAAGCACAAAGTTCGCTCATAAAGGGTGAAGGAAGTAGCACCTTTCAATTTTAGACGCAGACATTCAGAAATTGCACTAGGATTACACGTAAGGAAAAAACACATATCTCCTTGTGTGATATTATAGGTAACTATTTGGGACTGGACGGGGGGTATCTGGTCTGGTAGTTCAGTACATAAGGGGCAATACGCATGGGTGGCAAAATCGCCCAGAAGAACATTGGGGCGGGCCTTTGAAATGTTAAAAATATTAGTCAAAGTTTCCAGCGAGGCAGGGACAGCAACCAGACAGGTCGCTAAGATGTCGTGTACAGATCTCATCGGCGTCAAACAAAAGTGAGGGGCATCGGTCACCCTTTTCGCCAGTAAGGTCCAAAAGTTCGATGACGAATCCCACGCAGCGAGGGAACGCGACACTCGGGTGCGTAGCTCATCCCGGGTTGACGGGATTCCTCCTCTCTCGTCGAACCAACCCGAAAATAGTCCGACGACGACACATCCTGCAGCAGCAGTCCAAAGAATGATCTGAAAGAGAATCAAATACAGGCATTAATCATTCTCGTAAGTAACATTTGTCAGCCGGGACCGCTTCCCAGCTATCTTTCCCTGGTCTCATAACTAAAATGGTGTTATCATGACCGGTGGCAATGACCTCTGCTTGTTCAGGGGGATTCTTAGGCGACTGCACCCAAACCCTGGCCCCAGGGTTATTTGTGGAGCCAAAACCTTTCTGGCCTCGTACAGTTAGCAAAGTTGGGGCAGTGCCTTTTACCATCCCACCACTGAAGACAGGCATTATGAGTAATTGAGCCACTCGGTCAGTGCGATGGATCAGCAAGTCAGCCTCACTGCTATTCAGCAGGAGCACCTTAATCTCTCCCTGATAATCACTGTCAATGACCCCTCCAAGTACCTGAATGCCTTTTACAGCCAGCCCCGATCTAGGGGCGATTAATCCAAAATTCCCGGGTGGTATATGAACACCAACACCGGTCGCAATGATGACCCGATCTTTACCTTTTATAACGGTGTCATCCATGGCATGCAAGTCTAAACCTGCCGACCCTGGGGTCGCTCTACATGGAGCCATAGCTCCGGGAGTAATTTCCCAGTACATCACGGTCTCTCCGATTTCATTTGGCTGAGCATTAACATTCGGAGGGAACAAACGCATAAGTGGAGATTCAGCATTTAGAAAAGGACGATTATTCAAAATTAATAGCGCTTGGGGCAAAAAGTCTCGCCAATTCTTGTATTTGTCATCTGTCAATCTACGCAGCTGCTCCTTCAGCAGACCATTCAATCTCTCCACAAGACCCGAGGCCTGCGGATAGTATGGGATATGAAATACCCAGTCAATATTGTTTTCCACACAGAATTCCTGTACCAATCTTCCACGAAAATGGGATGCATTATCAGATTGAATTTGGAATGGCACACCATAATACATCATAATCAATTCCAATGTTTTAATGGTATTCAATTGGGTAGCTTGCTTACAGGGAAGGGCCACCAACAGGCCACTGTATGTATCAACAATGGTGCAAACATATTGACAATTCCTACTCATAGGGAGTGGACCAATGTAATCAATCTGCCAAATTTGAGCGGGCACTTTCCCGCGATGTATCTGACCTTTAACAATTTGGGGCACTTTGCGCTGCCTGATATGCTGACAAATGGAACAATGTAAAATAACATTTTTAATTAAATCTAGGGGAATATAAATTCCTCTATCAGCAGCCCACCTGCTAGTGGCTTTCTCTCCAAAGTGTCCTGCTTTCTGGTGTGCCCATTTCGCCAATCCCGCAATATCAGAATCTTGCGTGTCCACCACTGCCTCAGCAATTTTAGATTTCTCATCTGCAATATTATGAAAGAATTTGTCAAGAGAGTCTATCGGGGTATGAGCATCCACATGGAAGATTGTAACAGTACTCCGTGGGAGCATTTCCCAAATCTCCTGCCATAATTCTTTTCCCCACAATTCCTTGGAATGGATTTTCCAACTATGGGAATGCCAAGTCGGTAACCAAACTGCCAGTCCATTGGCAGTAGACCAAGAATCGGTAAAAATATGACATATGCCAGGTAACTCTTGTTTCAGAACTTGATAAACAGCATAGAGTTCAGCAAATTGACTGCTCTTACCCTCACCAGTTGTACTCAGCAATTTTTGTGTGATCGGATTATAGGACACTGCCTTCCAATGCCGTTTCGTCCCTATGAACCTTGCTGAACCATCCGTAAACCAGACATGGTTTCTGTCCTCTGCGGACAAATCATCGAAAGGTTTACCCCACTTAACAGGAGATTCCTGTACTAAAGGTACGAAACATTCACTCTCAGTCTCAGTTGATGGCGCCCGTGCCACCTGCTCATGCAAAGATGCAACTCCTTTTTGTCCCACACGTGCCCTATCTTGTATATACCATTTCCATTTAATCACACTCGCCTCTTGAGCGTGTCCAATTCGGTGAGTTTTCGGCGAACTCATAACCCACTGCATGATAGGAATTTCAGGTCGCAAAACTATATCATGTCCCAAAGTCAACTGCTCGGTATCCACCAGAGCCCAATAACATGCAAGTAGCTGTTTCTCAAAAGGTGTATAACGCTCACCAGCATCAGGTAACTTTTTGGTCCAGAAACCTAACGGTACTCTACTCTTGCCTTGTTTCTGCCACAAACTCCAATTCGCATAAAGACCTTGTACAGACACATTCAAATCCACATCACCATCACATACAGGCCATAAATCCAGAGCATGCTGAATTGCTTCTTTTGCCAGACTGAACGCATCTTGCTGTGGTTTATCCCATTCAAATGCATTCTTTTTACGAGTGACACGGTACAAAGGGGCCAATATTTGACTCAAATGAGGAATATGCTGGCGCCAAAATCCAAACAAACCAATGAAGGTTTGGGCTTCTTTCCTATTTCTCGGAACTGCGAAATCAAGAATTTTCTGTTTAACCTGAGGGATCACTTCTCGGTGCCCTTCATGCCAATTAATACCCAAAAATTTTACAGCCTGGGACGGGCCTTGTAATTTATCCGGATTGATTTCCCAACCTTTCTCACGCAGGCACTCAATGACTCTGTCCAATTGGGTCTGAACTTCCTCTTGTGTTTCGCCTTGGATCAAAACATCATCAATATAATGACACATCTGAATTTGTGGATGAACCGGTACCTCAGCCAAATGCTCTGCCACCAGCCGGTGACATATCGTAGGACTATGTACATAGCCCTGAGGAAGACTTCTAAACGTCATCTGATGCCCATTCCACGTAAAACTGAACTGTTCCTGACACTCAGGGGCAATCGGAATCGAAAAGAAAGCATTAGCAATATCAATGGACGCATACCATGTACCTGGATGTTTTTGGATTCTTTCAATTAGGGTAATAACATCCGGTACTGCAACAGTCAAAGGGGGTGTGTGTCTATTCAATTCTCGATAATCAACAGTCATGCGCCAAGAATTATCACTCTTACGTACAGGCCAAACAGGATTATTCCAAGCAGAAGTAACTGGGGTGATAACACCTGCATCCACCAACTCCTGAATAGTGGTACTAATCTCTTCATGACCACCCGGAATACGATACTGCTTCTGACGAACCACTTTTGTCGCCTGGGGAACTTTTATGGGGGGCATTCTTAAACGACCAACCCGCACAGGCCTGGACGATATATAATGCCTAGTTCCAAATTGGTAACATCCATCATCTAAGTGCAAAGTCATTCCTTTCAAAATATCAATTCCAATTATAAATTCTAAGAGTGGCACCACTAATACAGAGTATTCTTTTCTAGGAATTCTACCTATTCTCATTTCAAGTAAGGTTTGAACTGCGGGAGTTTCCTTTCCGCCTAATCCGGTAATTGTAAAAGGCTGACCTTTAAACTTCTTTGATTTTCCATGAATAAGAGTGGCCTCCGCTCCTGTATCTACCAATGCTCGGGCCCTTTGGACATTACGATGTCTCCAATAAATATCAATATCTACATAGGGTCTATTATCTCTGTGAGCCCATCTGTGTACTGGAGCTTGACCTATTTCCTAGTCATCTTTACTGCGTTCTGTGTACCAGGATAAATCAGGATAAAGACTCTCACGTTTCCTAGGTATCGATATCTCCTGTTCATATCCATCTCCATTACGAAATGGATTACTGTTCCCTGCATTGTACTGCGGGTTTCGATCGGCCAATGTGTGTCGATCCTCTCTCCTTCTCAACTCAGGGGATTGATCCCTATCATCTCTGCGTCTGCTGTTAACATAATCATCTCTCCCCCTCTCTCTTTCCCCCTCTCTCTCCCTGTCTCTCTCACGACGGGGGGACAAGTCACGCACATAACGTCGATCATCACGACGATCAGAGCGCCCACGGCGGTCGTCATCACCGCTGTCGTCAGAAAAACCACGATCACACTCAGTCGTCCGAACACGCCGGGCACCCTCCTTCCGATCCAAGCCACGTTTGCGAAACATTTCCCACAAACGAGAAGTAGTCTCACCATCAATGTCCTCTTTCCGCACACCATCGGCCAGAAGACCAAGAAACATATCACGTCTAGTAAGTTTATTGTCACCAGGAGTACGAGTGTCAGGCCGGGATTGCCGTTCAGGTCTAAACCACTCACCCAACTCACCGAGTTGGCGTACCGATTCCAGCACCACAGATAACATGTTACCAGTCTGATTAATCAATAAAGTCATCATAACCTGCTTATAAGCAACAGGAGAAGAACGAATAATACGATTCCGCACAGAAGATGTCAAGAAACCATCAAGCAACCTGTCAGCAGTATTCAGAAAAATTGCCGTTTTCATCACCTCCTCTTTGAGACGTTGCGTAGCATCGCGCAAAGTATACCACGGTTTGTCATTCACAGGCCAATCAGATTCAGTAGGATATTTTTGATTACAACCCTCAGTCGCCAATTGAAGCAAAGAACTTTGACCACCAACATTAAAGTTACGAAAATGATCCTGTACAGTAGAATCCGAACTCAAGGAACAAAACTTCAAACAATCGCCAACATCCAACATAATGCCAGCAGCGCCCAGTTCATAAAGGCGCACCATCCATGTGAGTAAGGACTCACCAGCTCGCTGCCGAAATCTTTGTAAAATATCACTAATTTCTTGTTGAGTAAAATCCTCCAAAGAGTCTAAAGCAATACCATTCGGGGCACCGGGAGCCTGCTGCAACTTCCGCCGAAAAACCGGATGCACCGAGACCGCGGGACGAGCAGCACAAGGAGCTCGACCAGTACACGTAGATGAACAATCAGTGGAAGAAGCATCGACCCCACTCGAAGGACGAACGCAATCATGGAGTGCACCATTAGAGGCGCAAGAAGCAGACTTACAATCACGGCCGGAGCGAGAGGACTCGCGCTTGGCAGACTCCTCACCCGAGGAAGGAGAATCACTCGAGTTCCAGATATTACCATCCCATTCATCAGGATTCCAATCCAGACCGGCTTTCGCCACGACCAGACGCACCTTTCGCTTCGAAACTCGACCACGCCGATTTTTGTATTTATAACGAGCAATTCGCACAGCCGCCCTCTCGGCAATAGTTTGGTACGTCTCAAGTTTGTCAGCAAGCAACTTATTTTGACACCGCAACAAAGTATGAGCATTCTGAATCTCAACAAAATTCGCTTCCACATCCTCATGCACATTCTGCAACTTCAACAACCTCTCATGCAGGATCCTGTACGCAGACAGAACAATCCAACCTCTGCGCCCCAAAACGGGAAGTTCATCACCCTTAGATACCGGCGCCTTCTGTAAACAAGTAATCACATCAGCCGGCTCCGCCAGCTCCAAAAAAGAATTCCAATTCTCACTCAAACCAGTAGAATCAGCCCACTCACGGGCTAAGGCGTCATAAGGCGTTGAATCCCAGCCGGGAATATCAACGGGTAACTTAAAAGTAGATTTCGACTTTCTAGAAAACATATTTGAAAAGAAAGAAAAAGAGAAAAAGAAAAAGAAGAAAGAGAAAAGAAAACCACACGCAGGTAGATACAAATAATATACAAACAAAACCACGCACGTGCCGAAGGCAAACACAATACAACTACAACGCACACAGGTTTCGTAAACGGTTCGTGACGCCAAATGTTCTGCTTGGGTTTTCGGATCAGATAGAACCCACTCATCAGGGCCTCACTAACCCAGCCAGAACGTTACCCCCTCCCTAGAACCTATTTACAATCCTACAACCACATATATCTATCACCTAAGGACAGGGGATTCCTACTATGTATACCAAGATCTCACAATCGGCGGCCTCGCGATCCCCTACGAATCCAGACCTCTCTGCCCAAACGACAGTATCACAAGTGGCGGCCTCGCGGTCCCATACGAACCCAGACCTCTCTGCCCATACGACAGTATCACAAGTGGCGGCCTCGCGGTCCCATACGAACCCAGACCTCTCTGCCCATACGACAGTATCACAAGTGGCGGCCTCGCGGTCCCATACGAACCCAGACCTCTCTGCCCAGACGACAGTATCAGCACAAGTGGCGGCCTCGCGGTCCCATACGAACCCAGACCTCTCTGCCCAGACGACAGTATCACAAGTGGCGGCCTCGCGGTCCCATACGAACCCAGACCTCTCTGCCCATACGACAGTATCACAAGTGGCGGCCTCGCGGTCCCATACGAACCCAGACCTCTCTGCCCAGACGACAGTATCAGCACAAGTGGCGGCCTCGCGGTCCCATACGAACCCAGACCTCTCTGCCCAGACGACAGTATCAGCACAATCGGCGGCCTCGCGATCCCCTACGAATCCAGACCTCTCTACCCAGATGGCAGTCTCATACGACAGTTCATCCTATGGTTACCATAACATACAAAAAGGGCTCACTATTCATCAGATCACACAAGGATTGTCAGTTTGAGTACAGCCTGTTCTCAGGTTCGAGGGGCTCCTCTTTCCCTTATTCAGTTACCACTTACCTGATCAGGGTTAACATCTGTTCATGTAGCCGCAGCTGACTAGAAGAATAGGCTACCCTCTTATACAAGAACACGCAGTACATGTTGGTTCACTACAAACTGGGTATTTTATTACTCATTACATACATAATCACATAACATTACGATATAACACATAACCTGCAAAGAAAAGTGAAAGATTAAATTGTACACTCTAATAAGAAAGGGTCGACATCACCTTAGTAGTATGTAGCCTGCACTCAGTGGTCATCTAGGTTCCCTTCTCGTCTGTATCTCGGCTCGCCGGGAGTCACCCTTCTTTGAGTCACTGGGACCTCTCCCTTATCGGCTACTCTCTCCTCTCTGGCTATTCTGCTAGGAAAGTATCTGTCTCTCGGTTCTTCTCCGCCTTCAAGATGGCGTCTGTCTTCCCTGGAATAAGTAGTAGCTTTACTGCTAACGGCCAGATGCCGCCTACGGACTGAACGTGTAACTGCCTAAGACTTTCACTAATATAGAGGTGCATTTCCTCATGGAAAATTCCGGCCCGTAACCTGCCGCCCACCAAATTCTTGTACCTCCCCGTACCAAGGACACGTTCCCAGCCGGCCGGCCTGATGTAGTGTCTTCGGCATGAAGAAAAATACAATCCTTCGATAAGGGCCGGCCTGAACCGGTTCTCTCCAAGCGAATAACACCTCATAACTAAAACATAGCTTTTGGCCTAGAAGCATCCCAAGCTGCCGAAGCAGAAAGAAAGATGGAGTCTCTCCCGTTTGAGGCCTAACAGGCCTGAATTCAGCACAGCTCCATGAAATACTCTCACTATAGGACAGGTTATCCCTAATACTAACGAATCTATCCCCTAGGCTATATATGCAAGCCCTGATCTATGGGGAAGAGCACAGAATCATATCAAAGTGCCTAGTAAATCGGCTCCATTCACTACTCTAACCCTTAGGCTTGAATGATAAGAGACTGAAGTCACATCCAATCACTTGTTAACACAAGAAGGCCAGGAAAATCGAGCAGTACACCATCCCAAAGTAAGGAACAACTGGCAGGGCAAATCCAGGCGCGCTCAGCACGTTCTTATGTCAGCAGGCAGGAAACAGCAGCCTCTTCCAGAATCGCCAGCTATAAATAGAATTAAGGATGAAATAGGAAGGGAGTCACCCAGTCCCTGGAGAACACTAGGGGGGACCAACAACTGGGCACAGGCAGGCCAGCACAAAGGTCTTTGTAACAGTGGCAGTCCTTCTTTCCACCCAGCCGGCAGCAGGTCAGATCTCCAAGCAATCAAATCCAATGGTGGTTCCTCCTGGCAGCCTGTAAAACCAGCAGTGTCTCTTACAGTCCCACTCAGTCTCTTCTCTCTTTCGTGGGTTCACAGCCCATGTACTTATAGTGCCAATGTCTTTGTTCTGGGGGGCACTTCAAACACTATATTTAAGTGCACAACACCACCATCCACATTTCCAGCCCAGGCCCCAAACACCAGGTGGGGGGGAGGGGGGCAGAGCCAGCATTGTAGAAGGCAGACATTCCCATATTCAGGTGCAGGTGCAACTCCTCCCACCACTCCAAATGCAGACCAGGCCTATTCAGGTGCAAGGGAAACTCCTCCCGCTACTCTAAATTTAGCCTGGGTCTGAGTGACCCAGGAAAGGCAGGACACATACCAACCCTCCCCCCCCCCCCTTGTGACTGTCTAGAGTGAATGCACATCCCTTCTCTCTGTCAGTCAAAACCAGACGGTCAGTACACACCCAGGCAGGGCACAAAGACACATAAGCACACAGAAATGCACCCTTCTAAAATTGGCATTTCTAAAACGGTAATAATAAATCTGAGTTCACCAATAAGCAGGATTTATCACTACTGTTCCACACATACCAAACATGGTCACGTTACCCCTCTCAGGCCACAAATTACCACTGAAGCACATATCAGGGAATCCCCAATGCAACCCTATGAGAGGGCAGCCTCACAGCAGTAGGAAACCAAATAGGCTGTTCACTACCAGGACATGCCACACTGTAAAGGCACATGTCCCACCTTTTACCTACACAGCACCCTGCCCACAGTGCTAGCTAGGGCCTACCTTAGAGATGACTTATATGTAGTAAAAGGGGAGTTGCAGCCGTGGCAACCACTTTACATGCCACGTCACTGCAGCAGTAAACTGCGCGCGCAGGCCCTGCAGAGGCCTGAGACACGTTTGAAAGGCTACTTCGGTGGGGGGAGCAATCAGTGCTGCAAGCCCACTAGTAGCATTTAATTTATAGGGCCTGGGTATATGACATACCACTGTACAAGGGACCTACAGGTAAATTAAATATGCCAAACAAGTGTAGACCAATCTTACCATATTTACAAGAGAGAGCACATACACTTTAGCACTAATCATCAGTGGTAAAGTGCCCAGAGTTATAAAACTAACAACATGTCAGACAAAAATACAGTAGGAAAGCAAAAAGTTCTGGGATAACCCTACAAAAATGGCCATGTCCAACACAACCCCCTCCCATCCTAAAGCCAGGGTAGACTAATCAATACCTTGATGGGCTTCCCTGCATGGGGCGATAGAACTTGGACTGATCTGAACCCGTATGGATCCCTCTGTCTCTGCTGTTGGGACCAACTAAGCTAACCCATAGGGACTTCTTAGCTGTCCGATACCAGAACCAGGTCCCAGGCAGTCTACGGGTCTCTGGTCCTAGCCATCTCACAGAGTGGGGGGGTGGTAGCCCCATGATACATAGTATCCTGCTCCACTCGACCTCTCATAAATGCAGGAGTTCTACTCTGCCACTGTTCCCTCAACCCCGGGTTTGCAGCCTCAGGCTGACCAGGGGGTCATGGGTGAGGCTCTCCTCCCCCTACCCCTCCTTCTGGGGTTCCATACCCTCCTCCTAGGAGGTACCCCCAGAACCTAACACTGTTGGGTGCTGGTATCAGCCCTCCCACACAATTCTCCCACCAGTTCAGGGTTTCTACCCTGCATCTCGTCTCCCAACCCAGGAACCAAACCCTCTGGGTGAACCGGAGCCAGAGGCGAGTACTCCCTCCCCCTGCAACCCCTTCTTAAGTTCTGCACCCTCCCACCTGGAGTGGTACCCCCAGAAGACAAAATTGTAGGGACACTGCTAGCAGTTGTCCTTCCCTACAGGTCCGACATTACCTCCTGAACCTGGCCTCCCAACCCAGGGACTACACCCTGCGGCTGAGCCTGTGCCGGGCAAGCCAGGACTTCCTGGGGCTCACACCTGTCACCCCCCCAAGGATAACACATACCTCATGTGTTGCGTGACAGTCTGCCTGGCGCAGATCTCCCGACCCCTGCCCATCTGACAGTGCGCGAAGATCCCCCCCCCCCCAACCAGAAGCGGTGTCACCATGACTAACCTATCCACCACTTAAAATGTTTCACTATACTAATTCAACACTAATCCTCTATGGATCCCGGAGTAGCGTGCTACTCGCAAAAAAAGCGCTTCAACGCCTCGCCAGGGGTTGTAAGCGCTATACAAATGTAATTACAATACAATACCTGGGGAGCTTTACCCTCAGAGATGGCCTTGACCCACTGGTTCTCCCACTGGGGACTGCCTCCCCCTCTCACCCCTCCATCTGGGCTTGCACTCTCTGCACTCAGGAGTGGTGCTGCCAGACACCAGACCCAGGGAAACGCTGCTTACAGGCGCCCCTCCAAGTTCTCCCGACACTAGGAGATCCCCCTCACTGGCTGGCCTTCCAGTACAGACGAGGCTACCCTCATGGCATTCACTCATGGGACCAACCAGGCTCTGGGTTGTGGGTCCCAACATCCCTCCCACTACACTGGGACCTATCTGGGTGACCACAAACCTTTCCCACCACCCTTGGTTGGGAAATACCTGAGCCACTCCCTTTAGGATCACTCCCAAATGCCTTTCTAGGTGTTAGAGCTGAAGCAGGAGTCCACAATAAAAAATGACTACTGAGAGAAAGTCAGGAGAAAGTAAAACACGTGATTGTCTAAGTGCAGAGTTTGTAGTGCAACAATGTGCCACTATGGCACTGCGCAAACGCAAGTCCTATCCTCACCGCTGACAACCAATGTTAGAAATTGTGTTTCTGGTTGGCTAGGGTATGCACCCAAGCCAGGCAGAACCCACCACTCTAGCCAGGGCAAGGCAGTTACACTCATAAGATGACCCCTGCTCACCCCCTTGGTTGCTTGGTAGAGCAGTCGGGCTTATCGCACCTTTTACCTACAAAGCACCCTGCCCACAGTGCTAGCTAGGGCCTACCTTAGAGGTGACTTATATGTAGTAAAAGGGGAGTTTGGAACTGGCCTTTCTAGCATCTCACATCACTTGCTGCCAATTGTCAGTCCTTGTTCAGGGAATTAAGAA
This sequence comes from Triturus cristatus, assembly GCF_964204655.1. Taxonomy (NCBI): domain Eukaryota; kingdom Metazoa; phylum Chordata; class Amphibia; order Caudata; family Salamandridae; genus Triturus; species Triturus cristatus. The sequence continues at coordinate 295,140,101 of NC_140579.1, forward strand.
GTTACTAGGTTTTAGCTGTGGCAGCTGAGGTCATTTGCCTCTGATGTCCCAGGGTCTGTCCTATTATAGCTGTGCAAACTAGGCCAAGTACAATTCATTCAGCATTTGACTATCAATGATAGTGATTGTGATCGGTCACAGGCTTCTCTGGTAGTTTAGTGAGTGGATACATCAAGCTGACCCATCAACAATGACCCAACAGCAAAACAACTTTTATTGTCCAGCCCATTGCTTATCTCGGTAAAAGAGATTAAAACATAATACCACAGACTATAAAACTCATGTTCTCGGAGCCTCTCATACAGAGAAACTGTCCTATGCATGAGGATAACGTCCACTATATCCCCCACAATCCTTCCCCTCCTTCTCTTTCAGCTTTAGGGTAACTTTGATATGCGTCTCTTTGGTGCAGTGCACCACCCCTCAGGCAAAGTTAAGATTATCATCAAATGCAGTCTCTTTAGTAGGCACCAGCCAGGCCTCCTCGTGCTTCAGTCTGTCCTGCTTTCTGTGTGGAAAGATGTGCCAGCTGCAGATGGTCCGGCCCTTTGCTCCAAAGATTGTTGTCCGGCATTTAGAGTCCAGAGGGGGCAGGCAAGAGTGCAGCAGTCTGGGAATCAGAGGTCCTCTTCCAGGTATAAGGTGAATTGGCAGAAGGTTGATGAGTCGGTGGCTCAGATAGGCAGGCTTCCTACTGGGTCAAGGAGTCAAATACAGTCCCCTTTTGGCTTCAGGTCTGGGTGGCATCAGTTGGGGTACCTGTAGGCACTTCAGAGTTCTGCTGCGATGGCAAAGTCCAACCGGGCACACTTTTAGTCAGTATCTTGCGGACCAACATAGTCACTCAGGGACACAGTGGGCAGTGCGTTGAGGCAGCAGCTTCAATAATGGCATCGTCATCCGTTCAGGCACACTTGGACAAATGCCACAGGCTTGGCAACAGTCAGTTGCTCAATGGTGCAGGCTGCTCTACACCCTTAGGTTAGTGCCGTGGGCTGCAATTGCAGGGGTCCTGTTGGGCAAGTAGCACAAACCAACAGGTTTCGTAGGGATGATCCAGATAGGCACACTTAGGCAGTGCCACGGATCTTACACTTCAGCTCGGGCGAGGGGCTCTGAAATGGGAGTACAAGAGTCACAGCCTGGGGAGTCTGTTTTTAATGGACCCTCAGGTTGACGTTAACCGCTTTTGGACATGCTGGCAGTCATCTCCTCTTATAGGGATGCTATAAGAGGAGCTTAGGAGAGAAGAGGTCGCTGCTTACCTCTTCTCTTGGACAGGTCACCTCAATGCGTTTCAGGACAGGAAGACAGTTCTTCTTCTACTAAGACTCCATGTGATGCCCCCTCATCCTTTGGAAGCTTTCTGCCTGGCAGACACCAGCTCTGGTTACACAGACTGGCAAAGCTTAATATTGCTTTAACTTCATTTTCCAGATCCTTGAAGAAAGGTTTTTACCTTTATCCTGGTTTCATTTTCCTAAAAGCCTGGCACTAAATGTCCCGCATTCCACCCAGGCATGAATGACGTGAACTCACATTATTTCTTATGTAACAATTGCCATGAAACCCAGATAATGAAATACAGTCATATATAGGGAGGAGCCTGATACTTTACTCCTATGGTTTACATGATTTTGACCCTATTTGATTTAATGCCACTAGCAAGCCTGATCATTTATAGTTCGCACAAGTTCCAAAGATAGGTTTCAAGATAAGTAACCTTAATTTATGAGGTGTAAACTAGGTTGGTGCACAACGTGTCCCAGTGTTATCTATAACCTGGACGTTTCTCTATATAACATGCACTTAGCCTGAGTGAAGCAAACTTTCCACAGGACTATGGTACCAAGTTTGCCAAACACAAGCCAATGATTCCTCTGGAGTTTCATACAAATAAGAAACTATTATTTCCTTCATGAAGATCAAACGTGCGCAAACATTCCTATTGTAATTTTAAATAGAAAATCCAATCAAACTACCAAAGTGCTAATTGCCCGACCCAACCAAAATCTGGCATGACAGGTGGCACCGCACTGGTTACTCTCTCTTCAAAGCCTTTCTATTCATTTACATCTGAATAAATATTCCAGCTTCTATGTAAAAGTTACATTACCTCACAAATCGTATTGTTTTTATACACGCTACATCCTCCTATAAATTCTTTAAGAATTTAACATTGCACTACAGAACTCACCCTGGAGGCCAGCAACCAGGGGGATGTGGAAGTCACTCGACACGTACCTAGACTCTTACGAACCCCCATGAAACTATTTCCTCTCGGCGACACCCCCCCCTCGGTGGGAGGTGGGCCGAAAAGATGGAGCGCTACTACCATGGCTCTACGTGGAGACGGGTGGGCTGACTTGACTACCAATCTCGCCACAAGCAACCCAGCGGGGTGACTGCTTTGTCACGTGACTTTAATTCTAATTAGCCTCATTATTACAGAACATTTCTTGTATCCTCCTTTCACCTCTTTCTCTTCTGCTTCTTTCTTTCACCCTTTGCCTAATTTTCAGCAAGTCAAGTCAGAGGGGATTAGCTAAACACATATTTCAAAGTGCCTGTAAACACTGCTCTACAAACTACGTTTGGCTAACCTTGTAACAGAAATGCTAATGTACTTGCTTTTAAAATTAATAAAATACTTTGAAATCAGAAGAATTTAGCCTGAGCCTAGCAACTTTTCCACCATAAAATGTGCCGCCATGTGCCACTCAATTCAGTGCATTCCTATGGAGCTATATACAACTAAGTTACCAAGTTTTCCCTTCATACCAATCAACCTCAATCACAAATATTCAAATTCCATATTCTACATGGAGCACCCCTGTACAATACATATATATAAATTGCACGAGCCAAGACAAATTGGCACAACAAGTGGCACGAAACATGTGATAATCACTTTTATGCATTCCTTTGCAGTTATGTCCAACTAAGTAATACATCTTGTCCTAGGTGAAACTCCCATTATCTCACAAATTACGACGTTGTTTTTCAAGCACACTACATCCTCCCTCCCGATCAGTGAAGATTTAGCCTGGAGTCCAGCATCTTTTCCACCAAAACATGGGTAACTGTGCAACCCTTGTTCCAATGCATTCATATGAAGTTATCGACAAATAAACTACCATAATTTTTTCCATGAGGATCAACTTGGCTCAAAAATCTTCATATTGCTATTAATAAACAGAGCCCCCTTCCACTTTTGTGTAAATTGCCTAAGCCTGGTAAAATTTGTCACACAGGTGGCTCCAAACAAGTAACGCTTGCTTCAGAGCATTTCTATGCAGTTATGTCCTAATAAGGAATTATATTTGTCCAAAAGGAGATCGCATTGGCTCCCAAATAGTTGTAGTTTTTTAAACCACCCATATCCCATTATCTATAAGAATATTAATGTTTAAAGTGTAGTAAAGTGTAGTATATTAAAATATTTTGTGTGTGTATGTATGTGTGTGTGTATATATATGTATATATATATATATATATATATATATGAACTGATTTTCTTACCTCTTCTAAGGCAATTAGCAATTTGTGCATATCCGCTTTGCATGCTCGATATGTCTAAAGGGTTTCAGATTGTTTCATACACCCACGCAACTGCTATGGTTTGATGAATTACCCTGTTAATTTTGTCTTCATTTTTTGTAAATTGACTAGGCTAAAATGGCCGACATACAACGATTGATTTATTGTAATCTATTTGATTAGTCCTTTGTTAGTTTTGCTCACTTTCCTTCTTGTCCAATGAAGACAGTGATTATTTATATGTGGCATTTGCGATGCACTAACTGACACTGACGAAGGCCAGGGTGCCGGAACGCGTATGTCAGCTTTCCACGGAGAGTGAGGAATAAAGATTTACTTTTGGATTACGAGCTCAGAGTGCGCCTCACGTTATCTTGGGAGACGTGTGTTTTGGAGATATATATATATATATATATTATCTACTGGCGGTCGCCAGTAGATAGTTATAGTTAGGCCCGTGTTTCCATAGGAAATCTGAAAATTCTATTTTGAATAACTTTGGCGCCGGTTGAGGAATCCTCGCCAAATTTTCAAAACTAATGGGGCGCTCCGCTCAGCTCCTACCCTGAAAGTCTCGGGGGGATTCGTCAAGCGGGGGCCGAGAAAAAAGGGGGGTCCCAAAACGCGTTTTCCCCATGCATTTTCCCATAGGACCTTTAGTCGAAGGTACAGCCCGAACGGCTGAACAGAATTACTTGAAATTTGGCAGAGAGGTAGTCCTCAGGTCAGGGATGTGCCTTTTGCATATATGGAGTCAATCTGTTCAGTAGTTCCTGAGAAAATTGCAGTTAAAAGCACATACATATCTATAGCCGCGCACCATGCGAGCACCGTGCGAGCACCCTAACGTGCGCGAGCGTAATTCTGATTGGTGGTTACATGTTAGTCAACGTTCGAATCGGTCGAAATCAGGAAGTGTCAGCCGCCATTTTGTTTGTTTTCAGTGCGAGAGTGAAAAAGGAAGGTGGCGTACGTGAAAAAGGGGCAGGGTAGAGAGTTCCTGACCCCCTAGCCTTTGTTTTTTTTTTAAATCGCGGGAGTGCTAATACGTAGTTTATTGTAAAATAAATATATAAAAAAAATAATAATACATACATAACTTAGCATTTAAAAAACCGTACAAATTCACTGAAAAAACCATAGGTTTCACACACGTTATAGTTAGGAATTAGCATTTAAAAAACCTTGCAAACTCACTTAAAAAACCTTAGGTTTCACACATGTTATAGTTAGGTGGATATTTCACTCGTAAAAAACCAATGAAATTCCCCTGTTATAGTTAGTTCAGATAACTATAACTCGCGCGACCGCCACTCTATCACAAGGATGATGTCATCAGTGATGTCATGAGTGATGCCACTGACCATGTCATGAGTGATGTAATATGTGACGTCATGAGCAGGATTGCGGGCGCGCGAGTTATAGTTATCTGAACTAACTATAACGGGGGAATTTCATTGGTTTTTTACGAGTGAAATATCCACCTAACTATAACATGTGTGAAACCTATGGTTTTTTAAGTGAATTTGCAAGGTTTTTTAAATGCTAATTCCTAACTATAACGTGTGTGAAACCTATGTTTTTTTCAGTGAATATATATATGTATATTATGGTTTTTGTGTCTTTTTGTTTTATATATTAATTTATATGATAAGCAAAAGTTATGAATATTTTTTATTATTTATAGTGTTGTGGGGTTTATTGGAGGATTGGGTGGGTAGTGTTACAAATTAAATATTCATTCATTAATTTATAATAGTTCTTTAACCCCTTCAGTGCCCATGACGAGCTGGACTCGTCATGGAGCACAGTCGCGCTGTGCCCATGACGAGTCCAGCTCGTCATGGGACCCACCCTTGGGGGAAGCGCTGGCGCTCCCCCCGTGATTCCGCGATCTTTTTTTTTTTTGCTTGGGAGGCAGGGGAAGACCTTCCCCTGCCTCCCCCCGCCCCCCCCGCCCGCGTCATCAATGACGTCAGCGCGGGAGCCGCGCTGACGTCACCGGAGGCTTCCCCTTTGCTCTCCGAGGCGCTGGAAGCCATTTGCTTCCTGCGCGTCGGAGAGTAAAGGTCAGTTTTGGGGCTGGGGAGGGGGTATCAGTGGATGTGTGCGCTAGGTAGGGTGGGGGCACAATGTTGGGGGGGGTGTAAGTGGGTTTTTGAGATCTCTGCTTTGTTTCTGCTCTTTGATCGTCAAAGCGCAGGCGATTTGATGCGAATTTCGAAAAAAAAAAAAACGCTCGTTTTCGTTTCTTTGTCTGTTTCACCTGGGGGGTGGTGCTAGCGTGTGATGGGGGTGGGGGGCGTAATAAAGTCAGTCCTAGGGGTTCCAAAGTGGCCAGATTGATTTTATTGGCTTATAAAAACACCAGCATCCGAGTTTGCCAGTGCAGTGTGACTTTCGTTTTCTCCTGTAACTTTGAACTGCATTGTTGTACCAAGGGGGGGCGAAAGAAAGTGAGACAGGGGTTGCAAAGTGGCCAGATTGATTTTATTTGCTTCCAAGTACACCAGCATCAGAGTTTGCCAGTGATGTGCTTTTTTCGTTTTTTTGTCTTCCTTTGAACTGTATTGTTGTTCCCAGGGGGCAAAGTAAAGTTAGACAGAGGGATTGCAAAGTGGCCAGATTGATTTCATTTGCATCCAAGCACACCAGCATCAGAGTTTGCCAGTGCAGTGCGACTTTCGTTTTCTCAGCCTTACTTTGAACAGTATTCTTGTTCCCTGGGTGGGCGAAATAAAGTAAGACAGAGGGGTTGCCAAGTGGCCAGATTATTTTTATTTGGATCCAAGTACACCAGCATCAGAGTTTGCCAGTGATGTGCTTCTTTCGTTTTTTTGTCTTCTTTTGAACACTGTTGTTGTTTCCAGGGGGGGCGAAATAAAGTTAGACTGAGGGATTGCAAAGTGGCCAGATTGATTTTATTTGCATCCAAGTACACCAGCATCAGAGTTTGCCAGTGATGTGCTTCTTTCGTTTTTTTGTCTTCCTTTGAACAGTGTTGTTGTTCCCAGGGGGGGCGAAATAAAGTTAGACTGAGGGATTGCAAAGTGGCCAGATTGATTTTATTTGCACCCAAGCACACCAGCATCAGAGTTTGCCAGTGCAGTGCGTCTTTAGTTTTTTCGCCTAACTTTGACCAGTATTGTTGTTCCCAGGGGGGGCGAAATAAAGTTAGACAGAGGGATTGCAAAGTGGCCAGAATGATTTTATTTGCATCCATGCACACCAGCATCAGAGTTTGCCAGTGCAGTGCGTCTTTAGTTTTCTCGCCTAACTTTGAACAGTATTGTTGTTCCCAGGGGGGGCGAAATAAAGTTAGACAGAGGGATTGCAAAGTGGCCAGATTGATTTTATTTGCATCCAAGCACACCAGCATCAGAGTTTGCCAGTGCAGTGCGTCTTTAGTTTTCTCGCCTAACTTTGAACAGTATTGTTGTTCCCAGGGGGGGGCGAAATAAAGTTAGACAGAGGGATTGCAAAGTGGCCAGATTGCTTTTATTTGCATCCAAGCACACCAGCATCAGAGTTTGCCAGTGCAGTGCGTCTTTAGTTTTCTCGCCTAACTTTGAACAGTATTGTTGTTCCCAGGGGGGGGCGAAATAAAGTTAGACAGAGGGATTGCAAAGTGGCCAGATTGATTTTATTTGCATCCAAGCACACCAGCATCAGAGTTTGCCAGTGCAGTGCGTCTTTAGTTTTCTCGCCCAGCTTTGAACAGTATTGTTGTTCCCAGGGGGGGCGAAATAAAGTTAGACAGAGGGATTGCAAAGTGGCCAGATTGATTTTATTTGCATCCAAGCACACCAGCATCAGAGTTTGCCAGTGCAGTGCGTCTTTAGTTTTCTCGCCTAACTTTGAACAGTATTGTTATTCCCAGGGGGGGCGAAATAAAGTTAGACAGAGGGATTGCAAAGTGGCCAGATTGATTTTATTTGCATCCAAGCACACCAGCATCAGAGTTTGCCAGTGCAGTGCGTCTTTAGTTTTTTCACCTAACTTTGAACAGTATTGTTGTTCCCAGGGGGGGCGAAATAAAGTTAGATAGAGGGATTGCAAAGTGGCCAGATTGATTTTATTTGCATCCAAGCACACCAGCATCAGAGTTTGCCAGTGCAGTGCGTCTTTAGTTTTCTCGCCTAACTTTGAACAGTATTGTTGTTCCCAGGGGGGGGCGAAATAAAGTTAGACAGAGGGATTGCAAAGTGGCCAGATTGATTTTATTTGCATCCAAGCACACCAGCATCTGAGTTTGCCAGTGCAGTGCGTCTTTAGTTTTTTCGCCTAACTTTGAACAGTATTGTTGTTCCCAGGGGGGACGAAATAAAGTTAGACAGAGGGATTGCAAAGTGGCCAGATTGATTTTATTTGCATCCAAGCACACCAGCATCAGAGTTTGCCAGTGCAGTGCGTCTTTAGTTTTTTCACCTAACTTTGAACAGTATTGTTGTTCCCAGGGGGGGCGAAATAAAATTAGACAGAGGGATTGCAAAGTGGCCAGATTGATTTTATTTGCATCCAAGCACACCAGCATCAGAGTTTGCCAGTGCAGTGCGTCTTTAGTTTTTTCGCCTAACTTTGAACAGTATTGTTGTTCCCAGGGGGGGGCGAAATAAAGTTAGACAGAGGGATTGCAAAGTGGCCAGATTGATTTTATTTGCACCAAAGCACACCAGCATCAGAGTTTGCCAGTGCAGTGCGTCTTTAGTTTTTTCGCCTAACTTTGAACAGTATTGTTGTTCCCAGGGGGGGGCGAAATAAAGTTAGACAGAGGGATTGCAAAGTGGCCAGATTGATTTTATTTGCATCCAAGCACACCAGCATCAGAGTTTGCCAGTGCAGTGCGTCTTTAGTTTTCTCGCCTAACTTTGAACAGTATTGTTGTTCCCAGGGGGGGGGCAAAATAAAGTTAGACAGAGGGATTGCAAAGTGGCCAGATTGATTTTATTTGCATCCAAGCACACCAGCATCAGAGTTTGCCAGTGCAGTGCGTCTTTAGTTTTCTCGCCTAACTTTGAACAGTATTGTTGTTCCCAGGGGGGGCGAAATAAAGTTAGACAGAGGGATTGCAAAGTGGCCAGATTGATTTTATTTGCACCAAAGCACACCAGCATCAGAGTTTGCCAGTGCAGTGCGTCTTTAGTTTTCTCGCCTAACTTTAACCAGTATTGTTGTTCCCTGGGGGGGCGAAATAAAGTTAGACAGAGGGATTGCAAAGTGGCCAGATTGATTTTATTTGCAACAAAGCACACCAGCATCAGAGTTTGCCAGTGCAGTGCGTCTTTAGTTTTCTCGCCTAACTTTGACCAGTATTGTTGTTCCCTGGGGGGGTGAAATAAAGTTAGACAGAGGGATTGCAAAGTGGCCAGATTTATTTTATTTTTACCAAAGCACACCAGCATCAGAGTTTGCCAGTGCAGTGCGTCTTTAGTTTTCTCGCCTAACTTTGACCAGTATTGTTGTTCCCAGGGGGGGGGCAAAATAAAGTTAGACAGAGGGATTGCAAAGTGGCCAGATTGATTTTATTTGCATCCAAGCACACCAGCATCAGAGTTTGCCAGTGCAGTGCGTCTTTAGTTTTCTCGCCTAACTTTGAACAGTATTGTTGTTCTCAGGGTGGGGCGAAATAAAGTTAGACAGAGGGATTGCAAAGTGGCCAGATTGATTTTATTTGCATCCAAGCACACCAGCATCAGAGTTTGCCAGTGCAGTGCGTCTTTAGTTTTCTCGCCTAACTTTGAACAGTATTGTTGTTCCCAGGGGGGGCGAAATAAAGTTAGACAGAGGGATTGCAAAGTGGCCAGATTGATTTTATTTGCATCCAAGCACACCAGCATCAGAGTTTGCCAGTGCAGTGCGTCTTTAGTTTTCTCGCCTAACTTTGAACAGTATTGTTGTTCACAGGGGGGGGCGAAATAAAAGTTAGACAGAGGGATTGCAAAGTGGCCAGATTGATTTTATTTGCATCCAAGCACACCAGCATCAGAGTTTGCCAGTGCAGTGCGTCTTTAGTTTTCTCGCCTAACTTTGAACAGTATTGTTGTTCACAGGGGGGGCGAAATAAAAGTTAGACAGAGGGATTGCAAAGTGGCCAGATTGATTTTATTTGCATCCAAGCACACCAGCATCAGAGTTTGCCAGTGCAGTGCGTCTTTAGTTTTCTCGCCTAACTTTGAACAGTATTGTTGTTCCCAGGGGGGGCGAAATAAAGTTAGACAGAGGGATTGCAAAGTGGCCAGATTGATTTTATTTGCATCCAAGCACACCAGCATCAGAGTTTGCCAGTGCAGTGCGTCTTCAGTTTTCTCGCCTAACTTTGAACAGTATTGTTGTTCCCAGGGGGGGCGAAATAAAGTTAGACAGAGGGATTGCAAAGTTGCCAGATTGATTTTATTTGCATCCAAGCACACCAGCATCAGAGATTGCCAGTGCAGTGCGTCTTTAGTTTTCTCGCCTAACTTTGAACAGTATTGTTGTTCACAGGGGGGGCGAAATAAAAGTTAGACAGAGGGATTGCAAAGTGGCCAGATTGATTTTATTTGCATCCAAGCACACCAGCATCAGAGTTTGCCAGTGCAGTGCGTCTTTAGTTTTTTCGCCTAACTTTGAACAGTATTGTTGTTCCCAGGGGGGGCGAAATAAAGTAAGACTTAGGGGTTGCCAAGTTGCCAGATTGTTTTTATTTGCATCCAAGTACACCAGCTTCAGAGTTTGCCAGTGTATTGCTACTTTCGTTTTCTCATCTAACTTTGAACAGCATTGTTGTTTCCAGGGGGGGCGAAATAATGTAAGACAGAGGGGTTGCAAAGTGGCCAGATTGATTTCATTTGCATCCAAGTACACCAGCGTCAGAGTTTGCCAGTGTTTTGCTACTTTCATTTTCTCGTCTTCCTTTGAACAGCATTGTTGTTTCTAGGGTGGGAGAGGTTACCATTTCTGTAGGTACTGCAATACCTGGTTGATGGGTGAATTGGAAAACACAATGTGCACCATGGTTGTACTTTATACTCTTTGTAAGTTGACACCACTACATTACACCTGCTTGTGCTAAGACTAGAGGTATAAAAGTGCAATAAATGGCAGACACGCAAAACACAGGAACACACTGGGTAGGCACTTCTACGGGCATGGAGAACAGAATTTCCTATAATGTAAAGACTTACTTCACACAATGGAGAGGGTGTGAATTAAGTTTGGAAGTGTCTTTGCAGGAGGAGAAATTTGAGGTTAGTTTTGAAGGACTGGGAAGAGGGAGGGGGTGGTCCGGAGCTGAGGCTCAGTTCCAGAATCTTGCCGCGTTGCTTGTAAAGGATTGGGCCATCAATCTTTCCTTTTTGAAAGTGGGAGGGTCAAGCAAAACATTTTGCGCAGTACGTGATGGTCTAGAGCATTATATGTATATGTTACAATAAAGTTTTTTTTCCTCTTTTTTTTCTAGACTAAAGCTTTTCAACGGTGGCTGTTCTGCAGTTTTGTGTAGTTGCATTGTGTTGGTAAGAATTTTTTTGTTGTTGTATTTACACCAAATGAGTAATAATGTAATGTCCGAATGATTTTTTTTGTAAGTGATGTCATAATGGCGGCATATTTAGTTAGTGGTTTGAGCATGAAAATCTTTGCGATGTGTTTTGCATAGTCTTATGTGTAATTGTTTTTCTCTTTCTTTTTTAGTGGGATATTGTTGATCCATACTGTGTCTGTACAGAGTAGGTGGTGGTGAGTAGTTTTGCTGCCTCTGGCAAGTGAGTGGTATTGTTTTGGAGTATATTTGAGTTTTTGATAAAGGTGCTTTTTGCTTATTACTTATTTTACAAAGAGTTTGTTGTTGTTGACAAGTTACATTTATTAGTAAGCAATATGGCTAGCCGTAGAATGACTGCTCAACAGGTGGTCGGTATGCTTCTTGAATCTTCCTCTGATCATGATTATGAGACTGACAGTGCGTCTGAGGGAGAGGAGGGAGGGGAAGATTCTGGCAGTGAGTTTTCACTCAACATGGAATCATCGGATGATGAAGGTACTCTCAGTGCAGATGAAGGTACTCTTGGTGTGGATGAAGCAACTCTCAGTGCGGATGAAGTGCCTGTCTTAGAGGAGGAAACTGCTGTGCCGATGGTGCAAGAGGCATCTGGATTGCAGTCTGAGGCTGCTAGGCTTCCTACTGGAAGTGCTGGACTTTGGGTTGATCCAAACATGGTGCAGCCGGTGTTGCCTGCCTTTAGTGGTGTTGCAGGGTGTACAGTGAATTGTAAAAACTTTTTGCCTATTCAGTTTTTTCTGTTGTTTATGGATGATGTATTTTTGGGTGAGATTGTTGAGCAGACGAATTTGTATGCTGAACAGTTTTTGAGGATCAACAGTGACAAACTTAGGCCCCAGTCTAGAGCTACCCGGTGGACTCCCACATATCTGGAAGAGATTAAGAAGTTTTTGGGTTTGACTTTATTGATGGGTGTGGTAAGGAAGCCAACCTTGGCTTCATATTGGTCTACTAGCCCCTTGTTGGCAACTGCCATATTTCCTGCAGTTATGACTCGTAATCGGTATTTACTTTTGCTACGTATGCTGCATTTTGTTGATAATTCAATGGCGTTGCCACGAGATCACCCTGACTGTGACCGTCTTTTTAAGATTCGGCCCGTTCTTGATCACTTTGTGGATCGGTTTTCTGAGATCTATACTCCCGGGAAAGAAATATCTATTGATGAGTCTTTGGTCTTGTTCAAGGGCCGTTTGGTTTTTAGGCAGTACATCCCTAGCAAGAGGGCACGCTATGGAATTAAGCTGTATATGTCTGAGAGTAGGACAGGATATGTATTTAATTTCGTGTGTATACTGGTAGAGATTCTGCCATTGACCCCCCAGGATGTCCGTCCACTTTTGGAGTTGCAAAGAAAATTGTGTGGGATCTTGCTAGGAGACTGTTTAACAGAGGCCACCATTTGTACCTGGATAACTTCTATACTGCTGTGCAATTATTTAAGGAATTGTATAAAGTGGACACTTTTGCATGTGGCACAATCCGCTCTAACCGTAAAGCTTATCCGAAAGAGCTTGTTTGCAAAAAACTTCAGAGGGGGCAGTGCAGTTCCTTGCGTAGTGATGAACTACTAGCTGTGAAATTTGTGGACAGGAGGGATGTGTACATGCTGACTACCATCCATGATGAGAGTACTTCACCTGTGGCTGTTTGGGGTCAGGTTGCTGAAGTGCGCAAACCTGTGTGCATTCTAGACTACAATAAGCACATGGGTGGTGTTGACAGAGTAGATCAGAGGTTGGAACCTTACTCTGCTATTCGTAAGGCTTATGTTTGGTATAAGAAGTTGGCCATCCATTTCTTCGAATTAGCAATGTTCAATGCTTTTATTGTGTTCAAGGAGTGTTCTCCTGCGTCAAAGTTGACATTTATTCAGTTTCAGCACTCTGTGATAGCTAGCCTTGTTGTTGTGGAACAGGCAAGTGTTCCTAGATTTGGAGTGGTGGAGGATGTGGTTCGATTGAAAGATCGCCACTTTCCTGATTTCATCCCTCCCACACCGGCAAAAGATTTTCCCACTAGGAGATGTAGAGTCTGTTGGCGAAGAGATAAGCGGAAGGAGACTCGTATGTACTGCTCCGACTGTCCATCTAAACCTGGGCTGTGTGTCCCTGCTTGTTTTAGAGCGTACCATACCCAAAAGAAGTTTTGGGAGCAATCATGAGTGGTAAAGTTAACTGATTGGTTTGTTTTCTTTGGAAAATGTGATTCTGTTTCCAGGTTGGCTTTAGTGCAATGTGTTAAGTTTCTGATTTTGTGTTTGTAGATTTTTATGTATTTGTGATTTGTTTGTGTTTTTATTTTTGGCTAAAAAAATCCTAAATGTGTTGGCAGTGTGTGTGGACTGGCACTTCTTTGGCGGTGTACGTGGAATGGTGCTTGGCTGGCGGTGTGCGTGGACTGGTGCTTGGCTGTTGGCGTGCGTGGCCTGGTGCTTGGCTGGCGGTGTGTGTGGACTGGTGCTTGGCCGGCGGTGTGCGTGGACTGGTGCTTGGCTGGCGGTGTGTGTGGACTGGTGCTTGGCTGGCGGTGTGCGTGGACTGGTGCTTGGCTGGCGGTGTGCGTGGACTGGTGCTTGGCTGGCGGTGTGCGTGGACTGGTGCTTGGCTGGCGGTGTGCGTGGACTGGTGCTTGGCTGGCGGTGTGCGTGGACTGGTGCTTGGCTGGCGGTGTGCGTGGAATGGTGCTTGGCTGGCGGTGTGCGTGGACTGGTGCTTGGCTGGCGGTGTGCGTGGACTGGTGCTTGGCTGGCGGTGTGCGTGGACTGGTGTTTAGCTGGCGGTGTGCGTGAACTGGTGCTCGGCTAGCGGTGTGCGTGGACTGGCGCTCGGCTGGCTGTGTGAGTAGTGACTTGCTGCTGGTCACTACACACACTGCTAGCTGAGTGCCACTCCACGCAATCCATCTACTTGTGTAGTCTCTGTTTCAGGAATGTGGGCGTGTGAAAGTGATGGGCCCTTGAATGGCGCTGTGTGCTGGTGGGAGTTTTGTTATGTGATGGGCCCGCGGCTGGCGGTATGAATGGTTTTGTATGTCTCACGCGTATGAAAGGTGTATGAATGGCCTGTAAAGAGGTTGGTGCCTTGTCGTGGCTTTACAGCTCACGAGCTGTGAGTCAATGGTTCAGTTTCTCGCCCTTTCAATTATTAACAGTGCATTTCATTGTTGTGAAATCACTTGCTAATACAATTGTATATTCTAAACCATCACTCACTCTCGTGCCAAATCCAACCAGTATGTGTGTGTGCTTGAGGTTTAGATGGCTGTGCAGTAATATTTGCCTTTCTGAAGCAGGGTGTACCTTGTCCCTTTTGTGAATTTTGTAATGTGTTTTTTTTGTGCCTGGTGGTGTGAATGGTCTTGTGTGTATCACGTATGAAAGATGTGTGAATGGCCTGTAAAGCGGTTGGTGCCTTGCCGTGGCTTTACAGCTCACGAGCTGCGAGTCATTGGTTCAGTTTTTTCTCCATTGAATTATTGACAGTGCATTTCATTTTTGTGAAATCTCTTGTTAATAAAATTTAATATACTGAACCATCACTCGCCCTCGTGCCAAATCCAACCAGTATGTGTGTGTGTTTGAGGAATAGGTGGCTGTGCAGGATTCTTTGTCTGTTTAGTTTCTCTGCCAAAGTGTATGTTCCATGTAAAAATAACCCACCGACTGTAGATATTGTGGTAAACCCATGGGAGTTCATGGTGATGTCTCTCTTGTGAATTTCAAAAAGGTTTTTTATCCTCAATGTCCTGCAAACCTCAAAATATCGATCACATTGTCCATGCAATTTTGTTCCAAAATTCTCACGTTGTAGAAACAATGTCGAAACTTTCTTGTTTTGCAAGGGGGTCAACTGTCTTTTTGGCCCGTGCTCGGCGGCCATCTAGGGAAACCTACCAAATCCACCATTTCTGAAAACTAGACACCCGGCGGCTTCCAGGGAGGTATGGCTTGCGTGGATCCCCCAACGTTTCCTTACCCTGAATCCCCAGCAAACCTCAATTTTTGCTGAAAAAATCACTTTTTTCACACATTTGGGGTGGGAAAGTAGTGGCATCACCGGGCTCACACAAATTTACCACCACCCAGCGTTCCCCCAGGTCTCCCGGTAAAAATGGTGCCTCACTTGTGTGGGAGGCCCAAGTACCCGCCGCAGGCAAGGGCCCAAAACGCAGTGAGGCGACATCAAAAGGGCCTGTCGCAAAACCACCTGGTTTTGCAAGGGGGGTCACTTGGGTTTTTGGCCCGGTGCTCGGCGGCCATCTAGGGAAACCTACCAAACCCACACATTTCTGAAAACTAGACACCCGGCGGCTTCCAGGGAGGTATGGCTTGCGTGGATCCCCCAACGTTTCCTTACCCAGAATCCCCTGCAAACCTCAATTTTTGCTGGAAAAAGCACTTTTTTCACACATTTTGGGGTGGGAAAGTAGTGGCATCACCGGGCTCACACAAATTTACCACCACCCAGCGTTCCCCCAGGTCTCCCGGTAAAAATGGTGCCTCACTTGTGTGGGAGGCCCAAGTACCCGCCGCAGGCAAGGGCCCAAAACGCAGTGAGGCGACATCAAAAGGGCCTGTCGCAAAACCACCTGGTTTTGCAAGGGGGGTCACTTGGGTTTTTGGCCCGGTGCTCGGCGGCCATCTAGGGAAACCTACCAAACCCACGCATTTCTGAAAACTAGACACCCGGCGGCTTCCAGGGAGGTATGGCTTGCGTGGATCCCCCAACGTTTCCTTACCCAGAATCCCCTGCAAACCTCAATTTTTGCTGGAAAAAGCACTTTTTTCACACATTTTGGGGTGGGAAAGTAGTGGCATCACCGGGCTCACACAAATTTACCACCACCCAGCGTTCCCCCAGGTCTCCCGGTAAAAATGGTGCCTCACTTGTGTGGGAGGCCCAAGTACCCGCCGCAGGCAAGGGCCCAAAACGCAGTGAGGCGACATCAAAAGGGCCTGTCGCAAAACCACCTGGTTTTGCAAGGGGGGTCACTTGGGTTTTTGGCCCGGTGCTCGGCGGCCATCTAGGGAAACCTACCAAACCCACACATTTCTGAAAACTAGACACCCGGCGGCTTCCAGGGAGGTATGGCTTGCGTGGATCCCCCAACGTTTCCTTACCCAGAATCCCCTGCAAACCTCAATTTTTGCTGGAAAAAGCACTTTTTTCACACATTTTGGGGTGGGAAAGTAGTGGCATCACCGGGCTCACACAAATTTACCACCACCCAGCGTTCCCCCAGGTCTCCCGGTAAAAATGGTGCCTCACTTGTGTGGGAGGCCCAAGTACCCGCCGCAGGCAAGGGCCCAAAACGCAGTGAGGCGACATCAAAAGGGCCTGTCGCAAAACCACCTGGTTTTGCAAGGGGGGTCACTTGGGTTTTTGGCCCGGTGCTCGGCGGCCATCTAGGGAAACCTACCAAACCCACGCATTTCTGAAAACTAGACACCCGGCGGCTTCCAGGGAGGTATGGCTTGCGTGGATCCCCCAACGTTTCCTTACCCAGAATCCCCTGCAAACCTCAATTTTTGCTGGAAAAAGCACTTTTTTCACACATTTTGGGGTGGGAAAGTAGTGGCATCACCGGGCTCACACAAATTTACCACCACCCAGCGTTCCCCCAGGTCTCCCGGTAAAAATGGTGCCTCACTTGTGTGGGAGGCCCAAGTACCCGCCGCAGGCAAGGGCCCAAAACGCAGTGAGGCGACATCAAAAGGGCCTGTCGCAAAACCACCTGGTTTTGCAAGGGGGGTCACTTGGGTTTTTGGCCCGGTGCTGGGCGGCCATCTAGGGAAACCTACCAAACCCACACATTTCTGAAAACTAGACACCCGGCGGCTTCCAGGGAGGTATGGCTTGCGTGGATCCCCCAACGTTTCCTTACCCAGAATCCCCTGCAAACCTCAATTTTTGCTGGAAAAATCACTTTTTTCACACATTTT
Organism: Triturus cristatus; assembly: GCF_964204655.1. Lineage (NCBI taxonomy): Eukaryota > Metazoa > Chordata > Amphibia > Caudata > Salamandridae > Triturus > Triturus cristatus. The sequence continues at coordinate 295,157,125 of NC_140579.1, forward strand.
GGGGTGGGAAAGTAGTGGCATCACCGGGCTCACACAAATTTACCACCACCCAGCGTTCCCGCAGGTCTCCCGGTAAAAATGGTGCCTCACTTGTGTGGGAGGCCCAAGTACCCGCCGCAGGCAAGGGCCCAAAACGCAGTGAGGCGACATCAAAAGGGCCTGTCGCAAAACCACCTGGTTTTGCAAGGGGGGTCACTTGGGTTTTTGGCCCGGTGCTCGGCGGCCATCTAGGGAAACCTACCAAACCCACACATTTCTGAAAACTAGACACCCGGCGGCTTCCAGGGAGGTATGGCTTGCGTGGATCCCCCAACGTTTCCTTACCCAGAATCCCCTGCAAACCTCAATTTTTGCTGGAAAAATTACTTTTTTCACACATTTTGGGGTGGGAAAGTAGTGGCATCACCGGGCTCACACAAATTTACCACCACCCAGCGTTCCCCCAGGTCTCCCGGTAAAAATGGTGCCTCACTTGTGTGGGAGGCCCAAGTACCCGCCGCAGGCAAGGGCCCAAAACGCAGTGAGGCGACATCAAAAGGGCCTGTCGCAAAACCACCTGGTTTTGCAAGGGGGGTCACTTGGGTTTTTGGCCCGGTGCTCGGCGGCCATCTAGGGAAACCTACCAAACCCACACATTTCTGAAAACTAGACACCCGGCGGCTTCCAGGGAGGTATGGCTTGCGTGGATCCCCCAACGTTTCCTTACCCAGAATCCCCTGCAAACCTCAATTTTTGCTGGAAAAATCACTTTTTTCACACATTTTGGGGTGGGAAAGTAGTGGCATCACCGGGCTCACACAAATTTACCACCACCCAGCGTTCCCACAGGTCTCCCGGTAAAAATGGTGCCTCACTTGTGTGGGAGGCCCAAGTTCCCGCCGCAGGCAAGGGCCCAAAACGCAGTGAGGCGACATCAAAAGGGCCTGTCGCAAAACCACCTGGTTTTGCAAGGGGGGTGACTTGGGTTTTTGGCCCGGTGCTCGGCGGCCATCTAGGGAAACCTACCAAACCCACACATTTCTGAAAACTAGACACCCGGCGGCTTCCAGGGAGGTATGGCTTGCGTGGATCCCCCAACGTTTCCATACCCAGAATCCCCTGCAAACCTCAATTTTTGCTGGAAAAATCACTTTTTTCACACATTTTGGGGTGGGAAAGTAGTGGCATCACCGGGCTCACACAAATTTACCACCACCCAGCGTTCCCCCAGGTCTCCCGGTAAAAATGATGCCTCACTTGTGTGGGAGGCCCAAGTACCCGCGGCAGGCAAGGACAACAAACGTAGTGAGGCAACATCAAAATGGCCTATCGCCAAACCACCTGGTTTTGCAAGGGGGGTCACTTTGGTTTTTGGCCCGGTGCGCGGCGGCCATCTAGGGAAACCTACCAAACCCACGCATTTCTGAAAACTAGACACCCGGCGGCTTCCAGGGAGGTATGGCTTGCGTGGATCCCCCAACGTTTCCTTACCCAGAATCCCCTGCAAACCTCAATTTTTGCTCAAAAAATCACTTTTTTCACACATTTTGGGGTGGGAAAGTAGTGGCATCACCGGGCTCACACAAATTTACCACCACCCAGCGTTCCCCCAGGTCTCCCGGTAAAAATGGTGCCTCACTTGTGTGGGAGGCCCAAGTACCCGCGGCAGGCAAGGACAACAAACGTAGTGAGGCGACATTTGGGATAGGCAATGTTGATGTCGCCTCACTACGTTTGTTGTCCTTGCCTGCCGCGGGTACTTGGGCCTCCCACACAAGTGAGGCACCATTTGTACCGGGAGACCTGGGGGAACGCTGGGTGGTGGTAAATTTGTGTGAGCCCGGTGATGCCACTACTTTCCCACCCCAAAATGTGTGAAAAAAGTGATTTTTCCAGCAAAAATTGAGGTTTGCAGGGGATTCTGGGTAAGGAAACGTTGGGGGATCCACGCAAGCCATACCTCCCTGGAAGCCGCCGGGTGTCTAGTTTTCAGAAATGTGTGGGTTTGGTAGGTTTCCCTAGATGGCCGCCGAGCACCGGGCCAAAAACCCAAGTGACCCCCCTTGCAAAACCAGGTGGTTTTGCGACAGGCCCTTTTGATGTCGCCTCACTGCGTTTTGGGCCCTTGCCTGCGGCGGGTACTTGGGCCTCCCACACAAGTGAGGCACCATTTTTACCGGGAGACCTGGGGGAACGCTGGGTGGTGGTAAATTTGTGTGAGCCCGGTGATGCCACTACTTTCCCACCCCAAAATGTGTGAAAAAAGTAATTTTTCCAGCAAAAATTGAGGTTTGCAGGGGATTCTGGGTAAGGAAACGTTGGGGGATCCACGCAAGCCATACCTCCCTGGAAGCCGCCGGGTGTCTAGTTTTCAGAAATGTGTGGGTTTGGTAGGTTTCCCTAGATGGCCGCCGAGCACCGGGCCAAAAACCCAAGTGACCCCCCTTGCAAAACCAGGTGGTTTTGCGACAGGCCCTTTTGATGTCGCCTCACTGCGTTTTGGGCCCTTGCCTGCGGCGGGTACTTGGGCCTCCCACACAAGTGAGGCACCATTTTTACCGGGAGACTTGGGGGAACGCTGGGTGGTGGTAAATTTGTGTGAGCCCGGTGATGCCACTACTTTGCCACCCCAAAATGTGTGAAAAAAGTGATTTTTCCAGCAAAAATTGAGGTTTGCAGGGGATTCTGGGTAAGGAAACGTTGGGGGATCCACGCAAGCCATACCTCCCTGGAAGCCGCCGGGTGTCTAGTTTTCAGAAATGCGTGGGTTTGGTAGGTTTCCCTAGATGGCCGCCGAGCACCGGGCCAAAAACCCAAGTGACCCCCCTTGCAAAACCAGGTGGTTTTGCGACAGGCCCTTTTGATGTCGCCTCACTGCGTTTTGGGCCCTTGCCTGCGGCGGGTACTTGGGCCTCCCACACAAGTGAGGCACCATTTTTACCGGGAGACCTGGGGGAACGCTGGGTGGTGGTAAATTTGTGTGAGCCCGGTGATGCCACTACTTTCCCACCCCAAAATGTGTGAAAAAAGTGATTTTTCCAGCAAAAATTGAGGTTTGCAGGGGATTCTGGGTAAGGAAACGTTGGGGGATCCACGCAAGCCATACCTCCCTGGAAGCCGCCGGGTGTCTAGTTTTCAGAAATGTGTGGGTTTGGTAGGTTTCCCTAGATGGCCGCCGAGCACCGGGCCAAAAACCCAAGTGACCCCCCTTGCAAAACCAGGTGGTTTTGCGACAGGCCCTTTTGATGTCGCCTCACTGCGTTTTGGGCCCTTGCCTGCGGCGGGTACTTGGGCCTCCCACACAAGTGAGGCACCATTTTTACCGGGAGACCTGGGGGAACGCTGGGTGGTGGTAAATTTGTGTGAGCCCGGTGATGCCACTACTTTCCCACCCCAAAATGTGTGAAAAAAGTGCTTTTTCCACCAAAAATTGAGGTTTGCAGGGGATTCTGGGTAAGGAAACGTTGGGGGATCCACGCAAGCCATACCTCCCTGGAAGCCGCCGGGTGTCTAGTTTTCAGAAATGTGTGGGTTTGGTAGGTTTCCCTAGATGGCCGCCGAGCACCGGGCCAAAAACCCAAGTGACCCCCCTTGCAAAACCAGGTGGTTTTGCGACAGGCCCTTTTGATGTCGCCTCACTGCGTTTTGGGCCCTTGCCTGCGGCGGGTACTTGGGCCTCCCACACAAGTGAGGCACCATTTTTACCGGGAGACCTGGGGGAACGCTGGGTGGTGGTAAATTTGTGTGAGCCCGGTGATGCCACTACTTTCCCACCCCAAAATGTGTGAAAAAAGTGATTTTTTCAGCAAAAATTGAGGTTTGCTGGGGATTCTGGGTAAGGAAACGTTGGGGGATCCACGCAAGCCATACCTCCCTGGAAGCTGCCGGGTGTCTAGTTTTCAGAAATGCGTGGGTTTGGTAGGTTTCCCTAGATGGCCGCCGTGCCCAGGGCCAAAAAGCCAAGAGACCCCCCTTGCAAAACCAGGTGGTTTTGAGATAGGCAATTTTGATGTCACCTCACTATGTTTTGCGCCGTTTCCTGTCGCGGGCACTAGGCCGAGCCACACAAGTGAGGTACCGTTTTTCTCGAAAGACTTTGGGGAACGCAGGGTGGGTGGAAATTTGTGGATCCACGCAGATTCCGGAACTTTCCACGACAGAAATGTGGGGAAAATGTGTTTTTTTTGCCAATTTTTTAGGTTTGCAAGGGATTCTGGGTAACAGACCCTGGTGGGAGGCAGTCAAGTCACCCCATCCTGGATTCCCCTGGGTGTCTAGTTTTCAAAAATGTATAGGTTTGCTAGGTTTACCCAGGTGCCCGCAGAGCTAGGGTTCAAAAACTACAGCTAGTCATTTGTCCAAAAAAGGGTAATTTTTCACTGCGAAATTGAGGTGTGACCAGGTTGCGTTTTGCGCCGTTTCCTGTTGCGGGCACTAGGCCGACCCACACACGTGAGGTACCGTTTTTCTCGTAAGACTTTGGGGAACGCGGGGTGGGTGGAAATTTGTGGATCCACGCAGATTCCGGAACTTTCCACGGCAGATTTGTGGGGAAAATGTGGTTTTTTTGCCAATTTTTTAGGTTTGCAAGGGATTCTGGGTAACAGACCCTGGTGGGAGGCAGTCAAGTCACCCCATCCTGGATTCCCCTGGGTGTCTAGTTTTCAAAAATGTATAGGTTTGCTAGGTTTCCCCAGGTGCCCGCAGAGCTAGGGTTCAAAAACTACAGCTAGTCATTTTTCCAAAAAAGGGTCATTTTTCACTGCGAAATTGAGGTGTGACCAGGTTGCGTTTTGCGCCGTTTCCTGTCGCGGGCACTAGGCCGATCCACACAAGTGAGGTACCGTTTTTCTCGTAAGACTTTGGGGAACGCGGGGTGGGTGGAAATTTGTGGGTCCACGCAGATTCCGGAACTTTCCACGACAGAAATGTGTGGAAAATGTGTTTTTTTTGCCAATTTTTTAAGTTTGCAAGGGATTCTGGGTAACAGACCCTGGTGGGAGGCAGTCAAGTCACCCCATCCTGGATTCCCCTGGGTGTCTAGTTTTCAAAAATGTATAGGTTTGCTAGGTTTCCCCAGGTGCCCGCAGAGCTAGGGTTCAAAAACTACAGCTAGTCATTTTTCCAAAAAAGGGTCATTTTTCACTGCGAAATTGAGGTGTGACCAGGTTGCGTTTTGTGCCGTTTCCTGTCGCGGGCACTAGGCCGATCCACACAAGTGAGGTACCGTTTTTCTCGTAAGACTTTGGGGAACGCGGGGTGGGTGGAAATTTGTGGATCCACGCAGATTCCGGAACTTTCCACGACAGATTTGTGGGGAAAATGTGGTTTTTTTGCCAATTTTTTAGGTTTGCAAGGGATTCTGGGTAACAGACCCTGGTGGGAGGCAGTCAAGTCACCCCATCCTGGATTCCCCTGGGTGTCTAGTTTTCAAAAATGTATAGGTTTGCTAGGTTTCCCCAGGTGCCCGCAGAGCTAGGGTTCAAAAACTACAGCTAGTCATTTTTCCAAAAAAGGGTCATTTTTCACTGCGAAATTGAGGTGTGACCAGGTTGCGTTTTGCGCCGTTTCCTGTCGCGGGCACTAGGCCGATCCACACAAGTGAGGTACCGTTTTTCTCGTAAGACTTTGGGGAACGCGGGGTGGGTGGAAATTTGTGGGTCCACGCAGATTCCGGAACTTTCCACGACAGAAATGTGTGGAAAATGTGTTTTTTTTGCCAATTTTTTAAGTTTGCAAGGGATTCTGGGTAACAGACCCTGGTGGGAGGCAGTCAAGTCACCCCATCCTGGATTCCCCTGGGTGTCTAGTTTTCAAAAATGTATAGGTTTGCTAGGTTTCCCCAGGTGCCCGCAGAGCTAGGGTTCAAAAACTACAGCTAGTCATTTTTCCAAAAAAGGGTCATTTTTCACTGCGAAATTGAGGTGTGACCAGGTTGCGTTTTGTGCCGTTTCCTGTCGCGGGCACTAGGCCGATCCACACAAGTGAGGTACCGTTTTTCTCGTAAGACTTTGGGGAATGCGGGGTGGGTGGAAATTTGTGGAACCACGCAGATTCCGGAACTTTCCACGACAGAAATGTGTGGAAAATGTGTTTTTTTTTGCCAATTTTTTAGGTTTGCAAGGGATTCTGGGTAACAGACCCTGGTGGGAGGCAGTCAAGTCACCCCATCCTGGATTCCCCTGGGTGTCTAGTTTTCAAAAATGTATAGGTTTGCTAGGTTTCCCCAGGTGCCCGCAGAGCTAGGGTTCAAAAACTACAGCTAGTCATTTTTCCAAAAAAGGGTCATTTTTCACTGCGAAATTGAGGTGTGACCAGGTTGCGTTTTGTGCCGTTTCCTGTCGCGGGCACTAGGCCGATCCACACAAGTGAGGTACCGTTTTTCTCGTAAGACTTTGGGGAATGCGGGGTGGGTGGAAATTTGTGGAACCACGCAGATTCCGGAACTTTCCACGACAGAAATGTGTGGAAAATGTGTTTTTTTTGCCAATTTTTTAGGTTTGCAAGGGATTCTGGGTAACAGACCCTGGTGGGAGGCAGTCAAGTCACCCCATCCTGGATTCCCCTGGGTGTCTAGTTTTCAAAAATGTATAGGTTTGCTAGGTTTCCCCAGGTGCCCGCAGAGCTAGGGTTCAAAAACTACAGCTAGTCATTTTTCCAAAAAAGGGTCATTTTTCACTGCGAAATTGAGGTGTGACCAGGTTGCGTTTTGCGCCGTTTCCTGTCGCGGGCACTAGGCCGATCCACACAAGTGAGGTACCGTTTTTCTCGTAAGACTTTGGGGAACGCGGGGTGGGTGGAAATTTGTGGATCCACGCAGATTCCGGAACTTTCCACGACCGAAATGTGTGGAAAATGTGTTTTTTTTGCCAATTTTTTAGGTTTGCAAGGGATTCTGGGTAACAGACCCTGGTGGGAGGCAGTCAAGTCACCCCATCCTGGATTCCCCTGGGTGTCTAGTTTTCAAAAATGTATAGGTTTGCTAGGTTTCCCCAGGTGCCCGCAGAGCTAGGGTTCAAAAACTACAGCTAGTCATTTTTCCAAAAAAGGGTCATTTTTCACTGCGAAATTGAGGTGTGACCAGGTTGCGTTTTGCGCCGTTTCCTGTCGCGGAAACTAGGCCGATCCACACAAGTGAGGTACCGTTTTTCTCGTAAGACTTTGGGGAACGCGGGGTGGGTGGAAATTTGTGGATCCACGCAGATTCCGGAACTTTCCACGACCGAAATGTGGGGAAAATGTGTTTTTTTTGCCAATTTTTTAGGTTTGCAAGGGATTCTGGGTAACAGACCCTGGTGGGAGGCAGTCAAGTCACCCCATCCTGGATTCCCCTGGGTGTCTAGTTTTCAAAAATGTATAGGTTTGCTAGGTTTCCCCAGGTGCCCGCAGAGCTAGGGTTCAAAAACTACAGCTAGTCATTTTTCCAAAAAAGGGTCATTTTTCACTGCGAAATTGAGGTGTGACCAGGTTGCGTTTTGCGCCGTTTCCTGTCGCGGGCACTAGGCCGACCCACACAAGTGAGGTACCGTTTTTCTCGTAAGACTTTGGGGAATGCGGGGTGGGTGGAAATTTGTGGAACCACGCAGATTCCGGAACTTTCCACAACAGAAATGTGTGGAAAATGTTTTTTTTTTGCCAATTTGTTAGGTTTGCAAGGGATTCTGGGTAACAGACCCTGGTTGGAGGCAGTCAAGTCACCCCATCCTGGATTCCCCTGGGTGTCTAGTTTTCAAAAATGTATAGGTTTGCTAGGTTTCCCCAGGTGCCCGCAGAGCTAGGGTTCAAAAACTACAGCTAGTCATTTTTCCAAAAAAGGGTCATTTTTCACTGCGAAATTGAGGTGTGACCAGGTTGCGTTTTGCGCCGTTTCCTGTCGCAGGCACTAGGCCGATCCACACAAGTGAGGTACCGTTTTTCTCGTAAGACTTTGGGGAACGCGGGGTGGGTGGAAATTTGTGGATCCACGCAGATTCCGGAACTTTCCACGACCGAAATGTGGGGAAAATGTGTTTTTTTTGCCAATTTTTTAGGTTTGCAAGGGATTCTGGGTAACAGACCCTGGTGGGAGGCAGTCAAGTCACCCCATCCTGGATTCCCCTGGGTGTCTAGTTTTCAAAAATGTAAAGGTTTGCTAGGTTTCCCCCGGTGCCCGCAGAGCTAGGGTTCAAAAACTACAGCTAGTCATTTTTCCAAAAAAGGGTCATTTTTCACTGCGAAATTGAGGTGTGACCAGGTTGCGTTTTGCGCCGTTTCCTGTCGCGGGCACTAGGCCGAGCCACACAAGTGAGGTACCGTTTTTCTCGTAAGACTTTGGGGAACGCGGGGTGGGTGGAAATTTGTGGATCCACACAGATTCCGGAACTTTCCACGACCGAAATGTGGGGAAAATGTGTTTTTTTTGCCAATTTTTTAGGTTTGCAAGGGATTCTGGGTAACAGACCCTGGTGGGAGGCAGTCAAGTCACCCCATCCTGGATTCCCCTGGGTGTCTAGTTTTCAAAAATGTATAGGTTTGCTAGGTTTCCCCAGGTGCCCGCAGAGCTAGGGTTCAAAAACTACAGCTAGTCATTTTTCCAAAAAAGGGTCATTTTTCACTGCGAAATTGAGGTGTGACCAGGTTGCGTTTTGCGCCGTTTCCTGTCGCGGGCACTAGGCCGAGCCACACAAGTGAGGTACCGTTTTTCTCGTAAGACTCTGGGGAACGCGGGGTGGGTGGAAATTTGTGGATCCACGCAGATTCCGGAACTTTCCACGACCGAAATGTGGGGAAAATGTGTTTTTTTTGCCAATTTTTTAGGTTTGCAAGGGATTCTGGGTAACAGACCCTGGTGGGAGGCAGTCAAGTCACCCCATCCTGGATTCCCCTGGGTGTCTAGTTTTCAAAAATGTATAGGTTTGCTAGGTTTCCCCAGGTGCCCGCAGAGCTAGGGTTCAAAAACTACAGCTAGTCATTTGTCCAAAAAAGGGTCATTTTTCACTGCGAAATTGAGGTGTGACCAGGTTGCGTTTTGGGCCGTTTCCTGTCGCGGGCACTAGGCCGAGCCACACAAGTGAGGTACCATTTTTCTCGTAAGACTTTGGGGAATGCGGGGTGGGTGGAAATTTGTGGATCCACGCAGATTCCGGAACTTTCCACGACCGAAATGTGGGGAAAATGTGTTTTTTTTGCCAATTTTTTAGGTTTGCAAGGGATTCTGGGTAACAGACCCTGGTGGGAGGCAGTCAAGTCACCCCATCCTGGATTCCCCTGGGTGTCTAGTTTTCAAAAATGTATAGGTTTGCTAGGTTTCCCCAGGTGCCCGCAGAGCTAGGGTTCAAAAACTACAGCTAGTCATTTTTCCAAAAAAGGGTCATTTTTCACTGCGAAATTGAGGTGTGACCAGGTTGCGTTTTGCGCCGTTTCCTGTCGCGGGCACTAGGCCGAGCCACACAAGTGAGGTACCGTTTTTCTCGTAAGACTCTGGGGAACGCGGGGTGGGTGGAAATTTGTGGATCCACGCAGATTCCGGAACTTTCCACGACCGAAATGTGTGGAAAATGTGTTTTTTTTGCCAATTTTTTAGGTTTGCAAGGGATTCTGGGTAACAGACCCTGGTGGGAGGCAGTCAAGTCACCCCATCCTGGATTCCCCTGGGTGTCTAGTTTTCAAAAATGTATAGGTTTGCTAGGTTTCCCCAGGTGCCCGCAGAGCTAGGGTTCAAAAACTACAGCTAGTCATTTTTCCAAAAAAGGGTCATTTTTCACTGCGAAATTGAGGTGTGACCAGGTTGCGTTTTGCGCCGTTTCCTGTCGCGGGCACAAGGCCGACCCACACAAGTGAGGTACCGTTTTTCTCGTAAGACTTTGGGGAACGCGGAGTGGGTGGAAATTTGTGGATCCACGCAGATTCCGGAACTTTCCACGACAGAAATGTGGGGAAAATGTGTTTTTTTTGCCAATTTTTTAGGTTTGCAAGGGATTCTGGGTAACAGACCCTGGTGGGAGGCAGTCAAGTCACCCCATCCTGGATTCCCCTGGGTGTCTAGTTTTCAAAAATGTATAGGTGTGCTAGGTTTCCCCAGGTGCCCGCAGAGCTAGGGTTCAAAAACTACAGCTAGTCATTTGTCCAAAAAAGGGTCATTTTTCACTGCGAAATTGAGGTGTGACCAGGTTGCGTTTTGCGCCGTTTCCTGTCACGGGCACTAGGCCGACCCACACAAGTGAGGTACCGTTTTTCTCGTAAGACTTTGGGGAACGCGGGGTGGGTGGAAATTTGTGGATCCACGCAGATTCCGGAACTTTCCACGACAGAATTGTGGGGAAAATGTGGTTTTTTTGCCAATTTTTTAGGTTTGCAAGGGATTCTGGGTAACAGACCCTGGTGGGAGGCAGTCAAGTCACCCCATCCTGGATTCCCCTGGGTGTCTAGTTTTCAAAAATGTATAGGTTTGCTAGGTTTCCCCAGGTGCCCGCAGAGCTAGGGTTCAAAAACTACAGCTAGTCATTTTTCCAAAAAAGGGTCATTTTTCACTGCGAAATTGAGTTGTGACCAGGTTGCGTTTTGCGCCGTTTCCTGTCGCGGGCACTAGGCCGATCCACACAAGTGAGGTACCGTTTTTCTCGTAAGACTTTGGGGAACGCGGGGTGGGTGGAAATTTGTGGATCCACGCAGATTCTGGAACTTTTCACGACAGAAATGTGTGGAAAATGTGTTTTTTTTGCCAATTTTTTAGGTTTGCAAGGGATTCTGGGTAACAGACCCTGGTGGGAGGCAGTCAAGTCACCCCATCCTGGATTCCCCTGGTTGTCTACTTTTCAAAAATGTATAGGTTTGCTAGGTGTCCCAAGGTGCCCGCAGAGCTAGGGTTCAAAAACTAGAGCTAGGCACTTTGCAAAAAAAGGGTAATTTTGCATTGTGGAAATGTGGTGTGACCACGTTGCGTTTTGCGCCGTTTCCTGTCGTGGGCACTATGCCTACCCACACAAGTGAGGTACCATTTTTATCGGGAGACTTAGGGTAATTCAGATTTGTAAAGGAACTGTTATTATCTATTGACTTTACATGCATTTCTGCTTTCCAAATGAAAGATATTGTGTAAAAAAGAAGTCATTCTAAAAAATGACTGATAATTCTCATGCTAGTATGAGTATTCCCAATTTCAGAAATGTGCAAATATCTACTGTTTCTAAACTCTATATTTTGTTCCCAAATCAGAAATACATAGGTGTCTTTCATACCGTTTTTTCCATGTACACTTTTTTACAGAATAATTACTATATACCCGATACATAATAAAAAACCATTGCAAGTTACTACTCAGTTTTTGGCTCTGGGTTCGTCGGGTTCTTGGTGAACCTACAAGTCCTATATATCCCACAACCAGTAATGTCCAGCGGATGCAACGGTAAATTGCTTTCAAAGAGATGTCATAATTAGAAGAAGTTACAGGTGAAAACGTTGACACAAAAGCCTGTTTTTTTCAACTGAATTTCAATTTATCCTACATTTAACTGTTTGTTTCTATAAAAAAACCTTGATGGATCTACACAAATGACCCCTTGCTGAATTCAGAATGTTGTCTTCTTTTCAAAAATGTATAGCTTTCCAGGATCCACTATTGCTTTTGTACCCATTTCAGTCACTAACTGGAAGGAGGTCAAAAGCACAAAAAATTGCAAAAATAGGCTATGTCCCAGAAAAATGCCAAAACTGTGTAAAAAATGTTGGATTTCTATCAAAAGTCAAGTATCCCCAAAAAGCTGGGAAAATGGTGATTTCAACCCCACAAACCCTTTTTTGATAACATTTGCAGGGAAAAACCCAGATGCTTTCATTTGCAGCCCGTTTTTCCAATTTTTCCAAAAAAACCCAAAATTTTGCTGTATTTTGGCTCTTTTCTGTGACCCCTCCAGGGGAATCCACAAACCCTGGGTACCTTTAGAATCCCCATGATGTTGGAAGAAAAGGACGCAAATTTGGCGTGGCTACCTAATGCGGTCAAAAAGTTACAGGGGCCTAAGCGCGCACTACCCCAAATAGCCAAAAAAAGGCCTGGCACAGGAGGGGGAAAAGGCCTGGCAGCGAAGGGGTTAAAGATATCATTAATTATTATTGTTATTGTGTAACCTGTGAAATATTTTTGCATGTTAGAAATATTGGGAAATGTAACACCCCACACATATGCCATCCATGTTTGTGTGACTGGAGTTAGAATACTAAATAGGACTCCTAGGCCCCCAACACACAACATATGTATTTTCCCCAATGTTTGTTAGATGAAAGTTAGAAAAGTACATTTTATCAACTTTATTTATGCAACCAATGTTTGTGGGTGGGAGTTAGTATAATGCATTTTTTAATAATAGGTACTTTTCAAGTGAGACTTAAACTAAAATGCATTCTACCTCCAGTCACACAAACATGGAGAGTATATATTGGGGTGTCAGATTAACATTTAGGTATATTAATAAATTGTATTGTTCCATCTTTTCACATTTTTTTGGCAATGCTTGTAGGATTCAAAAGCCTGTATTACTTATGACATACTTTCATTTTTGTTAAGTTTTTCTTTCTTAAAAGCAATATTTTAAACTCATACATTTTTGTTGTTTGTGATGTTTTTAGGTTTAAGATCTTTTATTGATATCGATAAATCGAACAAGAACTGCTCACCTACATCCACCGGCAGGTGGTGATTGAAGCACTTACAAAAATCCGTGAGCTGTGCAGAAATAAACACATCAAACCATTAAGGAGAGAAAAAGAGGGGCGGGTCCTGGGAACAGCCTAGTAAAAGGGAGGGGAGACGGAGGGACGTGATGCCCAGTAGAATGCTGCCTCTGCTAAAAGTTATAAAGAAATGACTGTCTTCGAGGGGGGATCTGCAGAAGGAGGTGGCTAGAGGTGGGTCAGTCTAAGGATCCGCAAAATATAGCGGGCATGTTAGTTCTCAAAACTCCTCCTTAAGGTATCTACTAGAAGGCTCCCATGTCTTGTCAAATCGATAGAGAGGTGCGTCACCACTGCTGTAAGGTTCTCCAAACCAAGTATCTCTAAGTGTTCAGGACCATTGTCAGTGCCCCATTTGGAGAGAAGGACCTGTTTTGCGGCTTCCAAAGCCAGTGTAATTGCTCGATGTTTACATGACTTAAAGGGGTAAGTCAAAGGGTTGGGGAGTCCCAGAAGGATATATCTGGGGAATTTGGGAATATATGTGTCAAACATGTTGTTTATTGCTCCTAGTACCTCATCCCAGAAAGAGGTATGTCTAAGACAGTGCCATAGTAGGTGCGTGAGCGTACCTGTCTGCCTGCAGTGTCGCCAGCGTGTGCTATCTTTAGTCGTGTTCAATTGATCAACCCGGGCTGGAGTAAAGGACCAGTAGTGAGCAATTTTCAGGAACATTTCTTTGCTGGAGGTGTTGAGAGCAGAGGCTCGAGCCCGATGGAGAATATCACTCCATTCCATGTCTGTTAAGGTGCGTTGGCACTCAGTCTCCCATTGACATCGCGCAGCCGATTTCAGTGGCTTCTGCTGGGTGACAAGAAAGGTATAGATGTCAGATAGAATCCGTTTGTGCGAGAAGCGGGTTATGACCACTTCTCAAATGGCATAAGAGCCAGACTAGCATGAGGTCGGAGCCAGGGTTGTGTCAATCAGTGGCAGATGGCGATATATTTCCATTAAGCTGTAGCAGGGACTCAACGCCATTTGGACTGAGGAAAATCCATTAGGCAATCTGCATCAAACAAATCGCTCACACGCTTGCAGTTAGCCTCTTGCAATGCAGCAAAAGCAGACCTGCTATGTGCCAGAGGAATATCTTTATTCTTGAATATTGGCATCTGGTGTGACAGAGGGGTGGGCAGGCGTTGCACAGTGTCGCAAACACCCACCGTGGCACGCAACACTAGGGATATTCACACCTGTAATGTCGCGATAGGTCGTGGGCCAGCCCACACCTATCGCTGTAAGCAGGGGAGTGTTATTAGAAGTGACCCCTGTCACTGAATGCCGGCTGAATGGTCTCGCCCCTGCGGAGACCACGTGATTGAGCTAATAAAGTGCCCAGGGCTCTGGGCAGGGATCAGCTTACGATCACCCACGAACTACACCCTGAGTCCCGTTTGTCTTTGTGAATGCCCCTAGGCCCTCCCAAAGTCCACACCATTACATTGGCGACGACGGTGTTGACTCTCACCTACCGTGCACCCTCTGTCAGTGTGCTGCCTCCATCGCAGTGCCAGACCTCACCGGGACCTCGCCTGCTGTTCTGGGTGCTCCCTGCTCCGCACCTGCTGCCGGAGCGTCGCGTGGCGGCCTCGGCTCGCCTTCCTCGCCTGCCAGGCCCTCGTTGCTCTCGACCGGACCGGGACCGCATTCTGGAGACCGGTGGTGTCCCGGGAGTCACAGTGAGTGTGCGCGTGCTTTCGGCCGCCCCCCAGTGGCCGCCTGCGGTACTGCACCCATCCTCCTGCCTCGCCTGCGCCTACATAGGACCCGGCACCGGCACCACGTGCTGCGTTTGCGCTCCTCACGCCCCAGCTCGACGGCCAGAGGTCCAGCCCAGCCTGGGGAACAGTAGCACCTGCTCGCAGCGGTTTTCTTCCGTGCCCACAAGCAGGCGCGTTGTGGTGAGGCCCCTGGACTGTCGTGGGTGCCCATACCCGGCCACGTTACGTCGCTGCGGCCCCAGTCGCCGCCACGCACCTGTCCCGCCTGGTCTCAGCGCTGCTGGCTCTGTTCTGCTGCCTGCCTGCAGTGTAGTTGCTGCGCTCCGGAGCCACAATGACCACTGTCCCGCCCGTGGAGCCCTTCGAGGTGTCGGGCTTGCCACCGTCTCAGTCCGTGAGGTGGAAAGAGTGGGTTGAGCGCCTGGAAACTTTCTTCGAGGCCGCGGAGATCAAAGAACGGCGCCAACGCTCCATGCTGCTTCATTTGGGCGGGAAAGGCATCCACAAGATCGCGAAAACTGTTCATGAAGCTGGGCCCCAGAAGACCTACGCTACGCTGCGAGATGCAATCACGGCGCATTTCGAACCTTACGCAAACCCGGACTACGAGCGATTCCTCCTTCGGCAAGCAAAGCAGCTCCCAGAGGAATCTGTTGACTGTTCTATGCCAGGCTGAGGGAATTAGCAAGCACGTGCACCCTGCCCGACGAAGATGAAGTGCGCGCGCAATTCATCCAAGGGTGCGCCTCGTCCAAACTATGTGAGCGCGTGCTAGAAGAACACAACATGCCAATGAAAGATATATTAACCCTAGGACGTTCGAAAGAGCTGTCAAAAGCAAGAGCCGCTCACATGGAACTGAAAGCCCCAATGACGGTCAAAGAAGAGCCGGTGTGCGCCGTCCAGTCCAACGCCCATGGCCAACGGCCAAAACTCAGGAAGGCAACAGCTCAGGAGTCCGGACAGGGTCCGAAGCCTCGCCTCTGTGGGTGGTGTGGAGGCCCACTCCCGCATGAAGGAGCGTGTCCTGCGCAAGGGAAGACGTGCAGTGCCTGCGGAAAGGTCAACCACTTCTCCAAGGTGTGCCGCTCGAAACCAGCCCAGCGGGGGCGTGGCCCAGCAAGACCAGTACGCACGTTAGAAGCAGGACCCGAGGAAGCGTTAGACAGCGACATGGACGACGATGAAGCCGCAACGGTACACGTAGTGCACATGTTACATGCCCTGTCGGACAATCCGCAATCCGCACCCATGTGCACGGTGAAAGTGAGAGGACACCCAGTGGCGACGCTAATCGACACTGGAGCCACGATAAATCTCATGGCGCTCAGCGCGTACAGGCAGCTGCCCGATCCGCCGGCCCTCCACCACACCAATGTCCAGGTATACGCGTTTGGGACCCGTACCCCTCTCCGGATATGCGGAGTGTTTCAGCCGGAGCTATCCCATGGCGAGTCCTGCCTAACAGCCAAAGTGTATGTGTCCAGAGAAGGATCCGGTTTTCTGCTTGGCTGTCGCACGGCAGTAGACCTGCGCCTCATCCAGTTCGCGTGCGCCCTCCAATCACAAGGCCTCGACCAGCTGGTAGCAAGTTTCGCACCCCTTTTCAGGGGCATCGGATGCCTCCAAGGCCCAGCAGTGCGACTGCACATTGACAAGACAATAACCCCGGTGGCCCTCAGGCACAGAAGGATTGCATTCCACCTCAGGCCGAAAGTGGAGGCGGAACTCCGCATGTTGGAGGCGGAAGGGATCATCGAGCGGGTGACCGGACCCACGCCGTGGGTATCCCCCATCGTGGTCGCAAAGAAGCCAAAACAGCCGGACGCCGTTCGCATATGCATCGATATGCGCATCCCGAACCTAGCGATCAAACGAGAGCGCCACCTGACGCCCACGGTGGACGATATCATAGGCGAACTGGCCGGCTCCAGGTGGTTCTCCAAGATGGACCTCTGCTCCGGGTACCACCAGATCCCGCTCCACCCGGATTCGCGCCCGATAACAACGTTCTCCACACACGCCGGCCTGTGGCGGTATAAGCGCCTCAACTTTGGGATCTCCAGTGCGGCGGAGGTGTTCCAGAACATCATCAAGACAGTACTCCAAGGCCTGGAAGGGGTGCTCAATGTGAGTGACGATATCCTCGTCCACGCCCCCTCTCTGGAAGAGCACATCACCCGCCTCAACGCGGTGTTCACCCGCCTGCAGGACCGTGGGCTAACGCTCCACCGAGAAAAGTGCGAGTTCCTGAGAAGAGATATAAGTTTCTTTGGATACCGGTTCTCGGACAAGGGGATTGGACCAGATCCCACTAAGGTCAAGGACATCCAGGAGGCACCCGCCCCAACGTCAGTGACCGGTGTACGGAGCTTTCTAGGGATGGTCACCTACTGTGGCCGGTTCATCCAGAACCTAGCAGACCTGACGGGGCCACTACGAGAACTCACCAAGTCGACGGCCCAGTGGACCTGGGGCCTGCCGCAAGAACAGTCATTCCAACAAACCAAAGCCGCGCTATCAGCAGACACCACGTTGGTGTACTTCGACCCGCGCCACGAGTCTTAGTTGGTCGTCGATGCCAGCCCCACGGGCCTGGGAGCGGTGTTGTCACAACGGCAGAGCTGCGGAGAGTGGGCGCCAGTAGCGTATGCCAGCAGGACCCTGACGCCCACCGAGCAAAGGTACTCACAGATAGAGCGGGAGGCGATAGCTATTCTGTGGGGGTGCCGCCACTTCCATATCTACCTGTACGGACACCCGTTCACGGTCATCACGGACCACAAGCCGCTGGTGCCACTCTTCCAAGGGTCCTCGTCTCAGCCCCCTCCGAGGATCGAGAAATGGATTTTGCAGCTGCAAGAGTTCCAACTGACGGTGGAATACCGACCCGGCTCGAAGAACCCCGCTGACTTCCTCTCACGGCATGCCAGGCCGGTCACGCCACCGGAAGCAGCGGAAGCCGCGGCGACGGAAGACTACGTCCGGATGGTGGTCGAGCGTTGCCGCCCGCTCCCGATGTCGCTTCGGGAGGTGGTGGCAGCCACGCAAGACGATGACTGCCTACAGCTGGCGATACAGGCCGTCCGGTCAGGAGACTGGCAGCCCCTTCAGTGTCCTTCACCCATGCGGACGATGGCTGCCCAGGCCACGCTCAAGTCACTGTACCACGTGAGGCATGAACTGTCGGTGTCGGTGTCGGAAGAAGGCTGTCTCCTGCGAGGCCCGCGCCTGGTCCTGCCAGCCTCCCTCACCCAACAGGCCGCGATCCTCGCTCACGGAGCCCACCAAGGGATCGTCAAGTCTAAGAGTCGCCTTAGAAGCAAAGTATGGTTTCCCGGTCTCGACAACCTAATAGAAACACTAGTGCAGCGGTGTCCCGCGTGCCTCGCCACCAGTCTCCCGAGCAAACCGGCACCGGTGATTACAGAGGAAGGACCTCGGCGGCCGTGGGAAAGAGTAAGTGCGGATTTTGGAAGCCTCCCAGACGGGCGCTACATGCTAGTAGTAGTCGACGACTACTCCAGGTACCCGGAGGTTGAGTTTGTCTCCTCCACGTCAGCGGCGGAAATCATCCCGAAGCTCGAGAAGATGATAGCCACCCACGGGCTGTTTGGAGAACTGCGGACGGACAATGGGCCACCATTCACCAGCTCGGAGATAGCCGGCTACCTCGCGTCCCATGGGACAAAGCACCGCAAGATCACCCCGCGCTGGCCGCAAGCCAACGGTGAGGTAGAGCGCATCATGCGGACCCTCAAGAAGACTATTCAGATTGCAATGTCAGAGTCCCGCAGCATAGAACAGTCGATCTATCAGTTCTTGCGAGAGTATCGGCTCACCCCTCACTGCACCACCGGGATAGCGCCGAGCCGCCTATGTTTCGGTCGGACTCTGACGGACACCATCCCCCACCACTCCCGGTGGGAACAGGAGGACAACCCAGCGAACCCGTCAGATCTGAGGCGAGCCCAGAACAATGCAGCAGCCTCCCAGAGAAGAGGGGCTAAAGAACCGACCATCGCAGTCGGTGACCAGGTCCTAGTTCAAGACCGACACCCCTCAAGCAAGTTCCGGACACCCTTCGAAAAAGACTCATGGACTGTCAGGGCCGTCAAAGGTACCATGGTCACTGCCCGGAAAGGCTCGGAGATCGTCACCAGGAACGTGTCTTTGTTCAAGAAGGTCCTCCCCACGGAGCCGGCCACATCTACCAGCGCGCCAGTCCAGAGAGCTACACCCGGCGGCCTGCCAGCAGACCCAGGAACCAGCGCGACAGGCCAAGAGCCACCAGGCCCCAGCCTCCTGTCACCCTGCCTGCCGGAGCCTTTACCATCAGCCCGAGAGCCGAGGGACAGCCAGAGCAGGTATCATCTCCGCCCCTGCCCCAAGCCGTCCCAGAAGTACAGGGACTACGTCACCAGTGGCTAGTCGGCGACGGGAGGTCGAGTCTCAGCCGGAACCGGGGGCCGGGAGCCGCAGAACAAGTAAGACTGTTTCAGTTTATTGAGTATGGGCTGAAGCCAATGACCCGGGCCATAAGGGACTGCCGAGGGTATTTGGCCACGGAGGACTAGAAGTGACTGTTTTGTAAAAGTTATTCAGTTGTGTTGTTTGTTATTGGGTGGGGGAGGAATGTAATGTCGCGATAGGTCGTGGGCCAGCCCACACCTATCGCTGTAAGCAGGGGAGTGTTATTAGAAGTGACCCCTGTCACTGAATGCCGGCTGAATGGTCTCGCCCCTGCGGAGACCACGTGATTGAGCTAATAAAGTGCCCAGGGCTCTGGGCGGGGATCAGTTTACGATCACCCACGAACTACACCCTGTGTCCCGTTTGTCTTTGTGAATGCCCCTAGGCCCTCCCAAAGTCCACACCATTACAACACCCTTGTGGGGGGGGGTGTCGGTGGGGCCTTGGCAACCAGGGCTCCTTCCAACTCTGAATGCTAGCCACCGTCTGGTCAATAAAGCGCCAGTGTTTTTCAGAGCTGGGCCGGGACCAATCCATCATGTATCTTGGCTGCGCAGCCTGATAGTAACCTTGCAAGTTAGGGACCCCCAGCCCACCTTCTGCCTGTGGAAGAAATGTCAGAGGTTTAGCCATCTGTGCTCATTTGTTGTCCCATATGAGGAACTGCAGCTTGTTTAGCATCCGAGGGGGAAAAGAGCTTCAGGTAAGAGTATCATCTTAAATGCAGCTAGCCGACCCAGCCAGGAGAGGCCATACGTCCTCCTCTTGGAAAGGTCTGTCAGCAAGGAGGCCCTCATAGTTACGGCCACTGTGCATTCGGGGAAAGAGAAAATATGAAGTCCTAAGTAGCGTATGTTTTGGTCCACCCATATGAAGGGAAATTGGGATGCAAGTTGGGTCTGCGTTGCAACAGGTGTAGTCAAATTTCATTATGGCAGACTTTTGTAGTTTGGATTTAAAACCGGAGGCCTTCCCAAAGGCTTCTAATTCCTCTATTACCACAGGCAAAGAGGCAGAGGGGTCCGACAGGGTCAGCAGGACATCATCTGCATATTACATAATCTTCTGTTCCCTACCCACCATTCGGATGCCCGCAAGGTGCAGGAGTCTGATAATCCGCTGTACAAAGGGCGCTATGTATAGAGTGAAAAGTAGGGGGGGGACGTGGGCAACCCTGTCTGGTCCCACGTGAGATACAAAAAGGCTCGGACAATATTCCATTAACCCGTAGCCTTGCCCTAGGGAAGGTATAGCAGCACCAAATCCAATGACAAAACCATGGACCCAAACCCATACAGACCAAGTCAGCATGAAGATATTGCCAATGGATGCAGTCGATTGCCTTCTCCGCATTGATAGAAAGGAGGAGAGAGAGCACACTGAAGCGCTGCACTTTGTCCAGCAAATGGCAGACTCTCTTTCTGTTGTCACTGCAAATCCTCTCTGGGATAAATCCAGTTTGGTCAGGGCCCACCAGTCCCTGTAAATATGGTACAAGTTGATGTGCCAGAATACCTGTAAAGATCTTTGCGTCAACTTTCAAAGGCAAGATTGGGCAGTGTGAGGCACATTGTGTAGGGTCCTTTCTAGCTTTGAAGATCACAGTAACAGTGGCAAATTGCATCGACTCCGACACAGTGCTATTAGCACTGAAAGCGTTAGAGAGGCGCATCAATGTGGGAGCTAGCAGAGTACTGCAAGCTTTGTAGAATTAAGTGCTATAACCATCTGGCCCCGATGCCTTGCACGGCTACAAGTGCTGTATGGCCATAAGGACCTCTGCAATAGTGATATCCTTATTAAGTAATAGAGCAGCCACCTGAGGGATAGTAGGCAGTGGGACAGCCGATAGGTAAGCGTTGATGTCCGCAGTCTAGAGGTCTTCAGCTGTGTAGAGGGTGGCATAGAATCGTTTGAATGTCTGCGCAATACCCTCATTTTAAATCCGTGGGGCACCGTCAGGTCCCACAATCTCCGTCACTCTGAGGTCTACCGCCTGTGCACGAAGGCAGTGAGCAAGCATATGGCCAGCCTTGTTGCCCCCCTACATAGTATTTCTGTTTGACCCAAAAGTGACCCCATACAACCACTTTCAGGGTTTCCCATAGGGTCGAGATGGGGATAACCTCTAGAAAGGAGGTGATATGCGCCAAGTTGTCTGCGAGTATGTGGTCGTAAGTGAGGAGTGTCATGTTAAGTTGCCAAGTCTGCGGAGCTGTGAGAACAGCGCGTGGAACAAAGCAGAGGACAATGGGGTAATGGTCAGAGAGGGCTGCCACACCTATGTCCGCTGTCGTTGTCGCTTGAGTGATACGGGGGAAGTGAGAAAAAAATAAGGGAAGGCATACATTTGGTGTGCAGCTGAGAAAAAGGTGTATTCCGTGTCTGTGGGGTGTTGTGTGTCTCCAAACGTCTATCAGGCCTGCATCTGTGAGCCACTGTCTGATAGCAAAGGAGAGGTCCCCAGACTGTCTCATAGACATCTCCCACTGAGCCTCCATCACTTTATTAAAGTCCCCTCCTAAAGTGACATCCATATCTGTTGTGGACAGCACCCGGTCGATTGCATCTCGTATGTAAAAGCTTCTTGGTGCTCATTAGGGGCATATATGTTTGCCAGAGTAAACCTATGTCCCCGTAAGTCTATACACAGTATTAGAAGCCTACCGGGTAGCTCAGCATGAACATGTGTCCTCTGCCCTGGGAAGTGTGATGCTAAAAACTGCCTTCTTAACCGGTCTGGAAAAAAAGTATTGGTGGTCAAAAAAAGTATTGGTGGTCAAACCAATGGGAACGGAGGCGCTTCCAGTCTGACTTGAGCAGGTGTGTCTCCTGTATAAGACAAATATTGCACTTCATGTACCAGAGGAGGGACAGTAGTGGCAGGCGTTTCCCCGGGGCATTGAGACCCCCTAACAAGATTGAGTATTGTCACCATTTACCCGTGTATGTATAATAAAGTAGTGTAAGCCCTGGTTGTACATGTAAGGAGACAGTTTTATCCTGCAGGTGACTTCACCGGGAAACCAAGGGGGTGGTGAGACAAATATAGGGCGTTAGGAGGAAAGAAGGAGAAAGAAGTAAGAAATTGTGGAACAAGAGAGTTCACCGCCTGGGAACAACCATAACTGAGCTGTAAGGGTCCATGTCTTTGGTGCTGACACAGCAGGGTCACCAGTCCCATGAGAAGATGGAGTTCCACCAGAAGGTCAAATGTTGATGAGTAGGAGGAGATTGCTGTGTGACTGAGCAATAACCTAGAAGATAAAACATGGAGCCCTCAGTTAGAAGCCAAAGGCATTCTGAAGCTCACTAGAAAGGGTCAATGCTCACTGTCCTCATCTGTTAAACTATCACAATGCTTTAGCTGCCAAAGCAGCGCTTCTCGCTGTTTGCGGCTTTTATCCTCAGAGGGTTTATTCAGTGTTTTCTTCCTTCTCCGAGTGGAGCGGCGAAACTCTGATGTAGTCCTATCTGGGTCCCGAGGAGGCAAGAAGGCCTGCACTTCCGTCAAAAATGCAGGCACGTCTAGGAGCGAACGTGCATCCTCAAGAGTGGGAATACTGCTCACATCATCCTGCCAGACAAATTGGAGGTGATGTTTGTATTTGATGTTTTCATCTCGCAGGAAGTCTGTTAAGGGCCCGAGAGCTCTTCGTCGTTGCAAGGTTGTCATGGAGAGGTCTTGATAGAGCCACAACCGATAACCCTCAAATTCCATGGCCGACTTGTCTAGAGCCGCAGTCATTATGATCTCCTTCTGGCAGTATGAACGAAGGCGCTTGAGGATGTTCTGGGGTTGACCAGGGATCTGCAAGTGTTGGGGCTACATGTTTTAAGAGTCGGATGACAAAGTCCTTCAAGTTACCAGATACCGCTTGTAGTGGAACCCCTTTGATGCGTGACGAGATCTGTTTTCTAGGTCCTCCAGCTGATGGCAGAGCTCCTGAATTTTACCGTATAGCGTTCGTAATGTTTTTAAACCCATTTTTATTTTCTGTCTAATTCCAAAATGTATTTAATAAAAATTTAATATATTTATTTTTTATTTTTGGCCATGTGATTTTAAAATATATTTTAAAATATTAGTACAGTGAAGGTAAAAGTTGTTTTTAAAAGTAGATAATTATTCAAAATGTTGGTAATTTTTTTAAAATAAATATTTAAATAATTATTTGAATTATAATGCACGTTTTTATTTAGATTTTCATTTCAGAATTTTTGTAAGATTCAACAAAGAAAATAAAATTATATATTTTACATAAAATTAAAAACATCAAATTTAGGGGCCGATTCCGATCCTGGAAAAATTTCCCCCGTACGAATCGTATCCGGATTTTTTTCCGTACGAATCGTACAAGTAGCGTACAAACTGCCAAGTACGATTCGCATGGGAAAAAGTCCATACGAATCGCATCGGGAACATTTCCCCACACGTCCTCGGGTCGGAAAATGTGTCCGACACATCCCCGGACGATTTACCGTACGAATCGGAAAAATTAAGTCCGACCGCGCAAGTACGATCAGTCCCGTCCTTTCGATTTTACAACCGTATGGAAAAAACACCGTATGGACCGAACTCCTATAGCAACCATGGAGACATGTGCCCGCATACGCGCCGAACACCCCACCCCAGACCCCGTATGTACGCGCCGAACCCCCCCCAGCCCCCGCATGTACGCGCCAAACGCCCCCCGGCCACGGATGTACGTGCCGAACCCCCACCCGTGTATGAACGGAGCGTACCCACACCCCACCAGTGTATGTACGGAGCGTACCCCCACCCGTGTATGTACGGAGCGTACCAACACCCCACCAGTGTATGTACGGACCGTACCCCCACCCGTGTATGTACGGAACGTACCAACACCCCACCAGTGTATGTACGGACCGTACCCCCACCCGTGTATGTATGGAGCATACCCACACCCCACCAGTGCATGTACGGAGCGTACCCCCACACGTGTATGTACGGAGCGTACCCCCACCAGTGTATGTACGGACCGTACCCCCACCCGTGTATGAATGGAGCATACCAACACCCCACCAGTGTATGTACGGAGCGTACTCACACCCGTGTATGATTGGAGCGTACCCACACCCCACCAGTGTATGTACGGAGCGTACCCCCACCCGTGTATGTACGCAGCGTACCCCCACCCGTGTATGCATGGAGCGTACCAACTCCCCACCCGTGTATGTATGGAGCGTACCCCCACCCATGTATGTACGGAGCGTACCCCCACCAGTGTATGTACGGACCGTACCCCCACCCGTGTATGAATGGAGCGTACCAACACCCCACCAGTGTATGTACGGAGCGTACTCACACCTGTGTATGATTGGAGCGTACCCACACCCCACCAGTGTATGTACGGAGCGTACCCCCACCCGTGTATGTACGGAGCGCACACCCAGCCCCCCCTGTATGTACGGTGCGAAACACCACCACCGATGGACGGTGCGGACCAACACCCTGCCCGTGTCTGTACGCACCCTACCCCAGGCCCCTACACCAGCACCCTCACCCAACATCGCGCATGTACGAGTCGTACTAAGCCATAGCAAAGGACAGCACTGTACAACAACATGGCCCATGTACGCACCGTACAGACGCAAAAAACACTCGTACTGAACCAGGACAAACCAAAACAACACAAGGAGAGTCAATTCGATGCACACAACACCACAAAACATGTCCAACAAGCCCAAATACATCCTATACACTGACCTGCAACTGCCAAACAGCTAAACAGAGGCCCAAAACACAACCACTCCTTATAACACACCCACCCAAAGTTCAAACACAGCCACACCCACAAATGGACCAATAAAAAGGCCCAGCACACACAAACCATGATCCTTTGCAACAGATCCACTACTGCCAGACCACAGAGACAACGCACTGCAGCATACTACATCCATCAATACACCTTACACTTGCACTCCTTCACACAACCACCATCACAAACACACCCTCATCACATTCACACACATACCCCTGCACAACCACACTCACATCCCCACAACCATCCACACCCACACCCCCACAACCATCCACACCCACACCCCACACCATGCCCACTAACAAGAATCCAAAGTTCACAAAGGTCGAGCTGGAGGTCCTTGTCGACGAAATCGTCAGAGTCGAGCCACAGCTCTTTGGAACATTGGTCAGACGGACCAGCATAGCCGAAAAATCAGCCATGTGGGAGAGGATTGTCAATTCTGTGAATGCTGTTGGGTCCACCAGAAGGACTAGGCATGAGTGCCAAGCCAGGTGGTACGATCTGCGGAGGACGGTCCGCCGCAAAATGACGGACGATCACAACCAGGGGAACATCACTGGAGGAGGGCCGCCCCGCAGACCGGTACACTACCATCCCTGGGAGGAGAAGGTGATGGCCACGCTGCCGCCGGTGGGAGTAGACGGAGTAGAAGGAGTCCGAGAGCCTGGTGAGTACACAAACAACTCACCTCACATGGGGGGAACGCCATACACAACCAAAATACCAATCATGCACGCAACCCCCCCAAAGCCAGCACCGTACACAACCACACTCCAAAAACACACACATGGCACTAGCGCCTTCATGCCCCATGCCCCAAGCAAGGCCATGCCAAGTCACAGGCCACACAAAACACCAACACAAGACAGGATGTCCCCGATGCCGGGAGGGTGGGCCTCAAAACTAACATAGAGCAACTCTGAAGCACACAGCAATGCCCTCAGCCCATATGGCCTAGGGCACAGCCATACAAACAGTGTGTCCCCACACAGTACTGTGTTGCCTGCAAATGGTGGCCGCGTTGCAGGATGACATGGGTATGAAGGCACAATTTGCACATAACAGCAGCTAATGAAGACGCATCACTCTGAAAGAGTGTCAGCACACACCGTCACAGCAGCAGCAGCGCAGACTCAGACACTCCGCCCAATGGGTGCCCGGAGATAAGAAACAAACCCACATGAACAAGCCAATGGCCTTTGAAAGACCTGCAAACTGTGTGTGCCCAGGAAGCTGGGCTGAGGTGACAGAGGGTGACACACAGAGGGAGGGAGAGGGGGAGAGAGAGGGACGGAGACAGAGGTGGACACAGGGAGACAGACAGAGGGAGGGAGGAGGGTGACAGAGGGAGGGAGAAAGGGAGACAGAGGGAGACGGACAGAGGGAGGGAGAAAGGGAGACAGAGGGAGACGGACAGTGGGAGGAGGGTGACAGAGGGAGGGAGAAAGGGAGACAGAGGGAGACGGACAGAGGGAGGAGGCTGACAGAGGGAGGGAGAAAGGGAGACAGAGGGAGACGGACAGTGGGAGGAGGGTGACAGAGGGAGGGAGAAAGGGAGACAGAGGGAGACGGACAGAGGGAGGAGGCTGACAGAGGGAGGGAGAAAGGGAGACAGAGGGAGACCAAATCACCCTTGGGTGGTGTGGCCATGTCCACTTGTCAGCAGGTGGACTGTGTGCATGTAGACAAGGTTTGGCAGTGCGTGAACCCCCCCTTCAACCTTTGATAAACACTGGGCCATGTGTCAATCTGTGGACGAGTACATCCGTGCTGCAGGCACATACCTAACCTTACACCCAGTATACCCACCCACTGTGTTTGTCAGAACCCTGTCACAAATTCTTAAGTTACCTACCTGCATTCTCAAATAGCATGGAAAAAACACCATTTGGCCACGTACAGTGCAACACGTAAGGCGGCTCTGCATGGCTTGCTATGCCCGCTCACTACACTGCTGACTGCGTTCCAAAAAGATGCATCAACTAAGATTGTGTCACACATAGGTAAAGTGTCGAAAGCTGTGGCAAAGGGACATACCCATGCACAAGTGCACTGTGAGAGGAATGCAAGCCAAATCCAACCACCCAGAGGAACTGTGCCAACTCAAAAATGAATGAAACATGGATGTCGCATGTAACACAATTAACATTGTCTCTCTCACACACAGGTCAACGTCGTCGATCTCCCCCCAACACTGGGGGGGAAGACTCACAGGACCAGGCTCTGCGTGAAGAGGACCCCACTGTCAGCGACGACTCTCACCACTCCGTGGATGACCCAGACCAACCTGGCCAGTCTGGTGTCTAACCACCTGTAGCACCTGCGTCAGGTACAACTGTGCCAACCACCACCCCCATTCCTGCCACATCCCAGGAGACACCCAGGAGCCCTGCCCGCACACAACAACACAGCCAGTCTGTCCAAGAGGGACAAGGTTCTCCGGGCACCCAGGAGGAGGCAGGCGACACCGCAATTGCCATCCCTCGGGGGTCCCGGAGACCCGATGTGCCCACAACGGCAGGCCAGGTGCAAGTGGGCAGGGGTGGTGGGAGTGGAGGACGGCGGAGGCGTGAACCTGACCAGTTGGCTCAGGAACCGGTAATGTCACACGTCAGCAACATCCTGGACACATACCGGCGTGACGCCAGGGGCATGGTCCAGATTGCGTCCAGCCTCACAGACATCAAGGGGACCCTCGAGGAGATGAAGACCCTGCAGGCCGAGCAACATGCCTGTCAACAGCGACACCAAGGACGGATGGAGGCAAGACAGGTTGAGCTCGTGGCGGTGCAAAAGGACATGACCCGTGTACTCCGTCGGATTGCCGAAAACATGGGCAACCCTCCCTGTGCCACCAGGCGAAGAACATCACCACCCACAGGGAGGGATCAGGAGGAGGAGGATTCATCCGACGGAGCATCACAAGCATCGTCACGGCCTGCTTCTGAGGGTCCCCGCAGGAAGGTGGGTCCTCCACGCAAAAGACCGTGAGAGTCAGCGGAACATCACCATCTCCCAGGTCACCTGGCCTGGCACCTGGCCCTCTGGCCGAACAGCAGCACATCAGCAAATGACATTCTCTGCCACATGGACTTGCTGGTCACTGTCTGACCAATGTTGACAAAGACTGTGGCATAGACTCTGATGACTTCCAATGGCAAGGATACCAACTCCCCCTGTGAACTTTGGATTCTACACTCCCGCCAAGCACCTCTCTCTTGTCATCCCCTTCCAAACACGTACCCCACCACAAATAAAACTCATCACAATCACGAGATGATGCCGTCATTTTGCATTAGTCCACTACATGTGTGTGTTGTAAAGTCAAACCATGCCTGGTTTCAGAAGTAACTCCAACCATCCATACCCTGGGGTCTGAGTCTGGCACAGGACACACATGGGTCACAATGTATCATCCAATACAGACATGGAGCACCATACTCACCCGTGATGGGCCCAACCAGCTGAGGGGGTGCCCGCACAACTGTGCCTACAGACATATTTAGAAGAGCAACAGTCATGCGCAGAGGTCAGGGATCATGTGGAGTGTCCTGGGGTGCTACTCCCAGGTATGTGTAGACACGTGGTAGAACCATGTCCTGCATGCTTGAGTCAGGTGGATGTGGAGAATGGTGGGCCGGCCAAGGTTGGATGCATGGAGATGGCACAATGGGGTGTTGGATCACAGTGCCACAAGGTTGTGTTGTGGTTGTGGGCTGCATCCTGAGTGTGTGTGTGGATTGAGAAGGTCATCCTGCAGCTGGCAGTGATCCATTCCCCCCATCTCTGTTGGACGTTGATGTGGCCTGGTCGCCGGATGTAGAAGCAGAGCTGTGCAGATGCACCCTGGATGTGGACAAGTATCATGGGAGTTGTAACGCACATGTCCGTAGAGTGCAGGGTAGGATTAGACACGGATGTCGTAGTTGACCTGGGGGATGGTCTCTCTTGCCTTGAGGTGGATGGAACTGGGGATCTTGTGCATAATGCAGAGTGTGCTGCAGCATGAGGCACAGATGCTGCTGATCAGCATAGCACATGTCAGTAAGCAATCCATGATGAACACCAGCTCGTTTGCGTGGACACTGGGTGCCCTTGCTGCAAGGCCTGCAGCAGCATGCGCCATGTCAAGAAAACAATGCCACAAGTAGCACACAAAGACAAGGATCTCAGGAAGGAACTATGCAAAAGTTGTATGTCAAGGAAGGAATGTCTGGTTCAACATGGCACACACACACACAATGGATGCACATGCAGCACAGTGGCCGTCGTGGAGACTGACATGCCACAATACCTACACAGCCATGGACATCATGCACAATACAGATTCTAATCCCTGACAAACAGCTTGCATCTTGCTACTCTACACATAGACTCATATGCACCATCTCTGAGAACTATGCCAGACATGCCGCATGCACAGTGGCAACAGACCACCATTGACAGAGATGAGGCACCTTGGAGGCAGAGGGACACCTTTATTAGTCATGTGTGTTGGAATGCTAATGCAACTCTGTAAACACATACACAGGACATGTGGATGAACACGTGGGACCAATACTGGCACCCCCCTTTGCACCATAGATGCTGGAAATCCATAGAACTGGCACACAAGTGACGGGTTACAGCTAAACACCCCCTGCTGCTCACGGAGAGGCTGCTATACACCATTGAGCCTCTAATGGGGAATTCACACACCATGTCAACCCGGTGCTACCCGTATGTTTCCGAGGGCAGTGTTACACACATCGATGGCTTCATCACAATCCACAATCCCATTACAGATGACTGTCACCAAGTCTGAACATCAATTCAGGTGAATTCAGCTCCATGTCATGTGCCCCATGGTGATTCTACATGTATGTAAAGTATCCAAACATGAACAGGAGCAGTGCACACACACTCAAAACAAATACCACTCCCAAAAAGCCGTGCTGCATCCCTTACCCGAAGGAGATTTTCAAACTTGTCCGTGCATGTAACGCTGCTTCAGCACATGTTTCTGTGTTCATGAGGAATAGCAGGAGCACAACAATGCCACCAGCAGACAGCATGCGCAAGTACCTGTGGATGAGAGACACACCAGAAGTCAGCCAAAAGAAGCACATCCGCATGCATGTGCATGTGCTCGACACGTATAAGGTTGTCAACATGCTAGGTGACAATGATGACTCTGGAAAAACATTCTTCTATTGCACCATCACTCGAGTGACACATCCAAACACACCTCTGACTCACTTGGCAGACATGCAGATGGACACACACATTGCAACACATGCGACACACGGCCCAATGCGTGCACACTCAGACACTGGAACTCACCACTAAGCAAAGAAGTTGCGTATGAGCCGACGCCGGATGTCCTCTACCGGCTCCTCCTCCTCCACATCACTTGCCTCGTGACCAAGCCCTTCATCCTCCACGGGTGGATGGTCCTGCTCATCTGGATCCAGTATGAGTGGCACAGCTTTCTCCACTGCCATGTTGTGCAGCATGCAGCACACGAGGAAGATCTTGCAGACCTTCACCGGTGCACATGGGAGTGCGCCACCGGTCTTGTGGAGGCAACGGAATCGGCTCTTCAGGAGGCCAAACGTCCTCTCTATCACCCGCCTGGTCCGCCCATGGGCGTTGTTGTAGCGGTGCTCGGCAGCCGTGCTGGGGTTGCGGAGAGGCGTGATCAGCCATGGCATGTTGGGATAGCCAGCGTCCCCTTCATGGAAACATCATGGACAAAAGTGGGTCAGGAGAAGCAGTAAGACAGGAAGATGACGTTAAATACAGGACTGCCAGAGTATACCCACCAACAATACATGCTTGTTCGTTGCGCAGCTGCAGCATCATTTCAGGCACCCTGCATCGCCTCATGATGTAGGCATCGTGTGCTGATCCTGGAAAACGAGCACAGACATGTGAAATCACCATGTTGGCAAGACACACCACAAGGGCATTAATGGAGTGGTAATGCTTGCGGTTCCTATACGCTACCTCCTGTGCCTGTGGTGGTACCAAAGCCACATGTGTTCCATCTATGGACCCAATGACATGGGGCATCCCTCCCAGGGCATAGAACTCACGCTTGACACCTGTCAACTGCTCAGGAGTTGGGAATTTTATGAACTCGTCCAGGTGATCCAACATGGCCTCTAAAAAACCATGCAGAACACGGCTGAACATGGTTTGGGACATGCCACCAACATGAGCAATGGTATGTTGAAAGGTACCCATGGCAAAGAAATGTAGGGCTGCCATCACCTTCATTTTGGGTGTCAGTGCAGTAGGATACCTGTGTAGCGTTTGGAGGTGTGGTGCCAGCCGTGTCGTCAAGTCCTCAATCAACTGTTGGGGGAAGCGGTAGCGGCGTATACAGTCATGTTCCCTCAGGTCAGCCAAGTCCGGAATTGGTCGAGGGAGAGGCGGAGCCCTGCAGTGAATTTGAAGGGACAACGAAGAGTGAGTACAGTACACCACCAATGTCAATGTACTGAGCACATGTTCAACAGGCAATACACATATGCTACATACAGAGTCAGGTCTGTGCAATATGCCCTGGACACGTATGCCAGGCAGGTGACACTCCTACCAAGAGCCAGCTATAAACGTTGATTCTCAACCTCAATATGCCATGCCATGAAACTAGCTGTGGGCCAGTGTAAGTGAACAGGTAGACGCATTACAGGAGTTACAGACATCCACATATGTGCAGAAGAAGGATGTTTATTGTACAGACAGGTTGCGGAACACTAGAGGCACAGGTCACATGTCATAGAAAAAGGACAGACCACACACCTTGCCATGAAGGAGTACATGTCAAGACTGATCACACATACATTGAGAGCATGCAGATATGTCCTTGTTTTGAAACTCTGTGTCGATGCATACATACACACCTTACGTCGGATTACACATGTGGGCTGGTGTGCGTAACAGTGTGCCATGCCCATCTACACACAGACACATGTTGGTTGCAGCAACTGCAGATGCATTTGACCAAACACCTATAGCAAACCTATGGGAACACATGACACACACATGACATAGTTACAGCGTGCAACGAGGGCATTCACATGTCAGGGGTAATATTCCGTGTACCTTGCATCAGGGGGCAGTTGCGGGTGTCAGTGACTGTGCCATGCCAGTGACGCATGGCTCAACAAGTCTGTACTACATGCACACATGTCAAAGGAGTGAAGGGGATGTGTGGCACATAGGGCACCATTACACATGACATGTGTACACAGCTCATCATACTTTTATTTGCTTCACACCTCAGGAGTATAGTGCCACATCACAGCCTGACCCACCTGTGCCCGACACATGTAGTACTGCACAGACAATGCCTTGACCAAGTATGACAGCTCTATTCCTGTCCGTGTGCCGCCTGTCACCACTGTCAGGTGTTAAACGCACTGTACATACGCTCTGAGGGCGTGTGTAGGGTCCCTATCACTATGGGAGTGCTGGCGTATGCGTATGCCATAGTGATACGGACCGTACACGCGTGTGTAGGGTCCCTATCACTATGGGAGTGCTGGCGTATGTGTACGCCATAGTGATACGGACCGTACACGCGTGTGTAGGGTCCCTATCACTATGGGAGTGCTGGCGTATGCGTACGCCATAGTGATACGGACCGTACACGCGTGTGTAGGGTCCCTATCACTATGGGAGTGCTGGCGTATGGTACGCCATAGTGATACGGACCGTACACGCGTGTGTAGGGTCCCTATCACTATGGGAGTGCTGGCGTATGCGTACGCCATAGTGATATGGACCGTACACGCGTGTGTAGGGTCCCTATCACTATGGGAGTGCTGGCGTATGCGTACGCCATAGTGATACGGACCGACCCTACACACGCGTGTACGGTCCGTATTAATATAGCGTACGCATACGCCTGCACTTCCATAGTGATATGGACCCTACACACGCGTGTACGGTCCGTATCACTATGGCGTACGCATACGCCAGCACTCCCATAGTGATAGGGACCCTACACACGCATGTACGGTCCGTATCACTATGGCGTACGCATACGCCAGCACTCCCATAGTGATAGGGACCCTACACATGCGTGTACGGTCCGTATCACTGCATTTGGGGTGCCCTAGGGCCATGGAACGGACCGTACCTGTATGTAAATATTTAAATAACATAGGGGACACATGAGGGACAAGTATAAGGGCCTAAATGCATGCTGGTTGTCATGGAGACCGAGTTTAAAGTTTGAATTATTGCATCAGGTGGCCAGCAGAAGTCGGTTGGAAACAATATACTTTGTTGCAAAGTGGTTGTTGACTTGACATCATGCTCAATTTTTAAACCATGCAAAGCCACTCACTGGGGTAGGTTTAAAGGGATTGGAGGAAACGTAGGATGCTAATGTGACTGACCAATCACTCTGTCCTCCTGTAAATGAAACAGGCCAGCAAGGCAGATATAAGGCAGCCAGGTCCCATGAGAGAGCACTTGCCTGCACATCCTTTCATTCCACAACACTGCTCTGGCACCATGTCCAGGTCTGTGGAGAGGGCCCAGCCATTCACCATGGAGGAGAATATGGCGTTGGTGGATGTGATCCTCCCACAGTACACCATGCTGTATGGTCGACCAGGGGAGCAGGTGAGTGCAGACTCCACTAGCTTAGACTGTGCCCCTTTTTTGTGACTGTGACTTCTGGCATTGTGTCCCTGTGTGACAGACATGCAATGTTGTTTAGAGTGGGTCCCAGAGTGGGGAAGGCCTCATGTCTCCCATGCAGAGCATGCTGTAGTTCCTGTGTGCACTCCTCACTTGCATTGTGCTTACTGTGACAATCAATGCATGGTGCATGCCACATTCTGCCTGGCTACTCCTCCTGGGAATGTTGTTGCTACAGTCCTGATGTGATTCTGTGGTCCCCCCAGTGTGACTGGTGACAGTACCCATAGATGGGTGTTTGTTTAGTGTACCTGTGCTGTGAGTGTCCAAATGATGTGTTCGTCCCATGGACATTGGTGTGTGTGTGTAAGTCCCCTGTCATGTGGGTGAGTGCATATGGGGAGTGTTGCACACCAGCTGCATGAGGGATGGATATACCCTTCCCATGTGATGTGAGCAGGGAGCAGTGCTGTGTGACTGCCGTGCTGAGCCAGCCCCACACCTGTGACACCCCCCAGTCTAGTGGCACATGGGCAGAGTGAGGTTTGTACCCGCAGTTGGCAATGGCAGGTGATTGTCCTGTGCCTGTGTGTGTCTGTGTACTCTGCTGAGGTTGTGTCAGTGGGCTGGGGCATGTGACTGCTTTGAGGTGCTGTACATAATCCTTGTGTAGCTTGTGATGCACAGTGTGATCCAGCATCATTGATTGTATGGCACCCCTCATGCCACCTGTGTACTTTCAATGCCACGTAGTGCATTTTGCCTTCCACAGAGGATTATGTCCCTATGACAAATGTGCAATGAGTTGCCTGCATACCATGGCCTGTTCAAACAAGACAAATTGTTAATATGTGTGTCTCTGTGTCATTGCTCAGGTGAATTAACGTATTCTCACTTTTGCATCCTTACAGGTAGGCGTCCATGCCAAGGGGGAGATATGGAAGCATGCCGTCAGTGCCGTGAGGATGACGGAGAGTCGGAAGCGGCGCCTAGCCCAGGTGAGGAAACGCTGGCAGGATATCCGGTGCTGGACGAGGAGGATTGCACGGGTCCTGCTGGGGGACTCACCTGAGAGCCGGAAGAACCGTGGGCGCCGGCGTCTGACCCACACCCATAAGCGTGTGCTGGCGATGGTCTTCCCCGACTTGGATAGGCGCTTACAGGAGAAGCAGCAGCAGGAAGGGGGTAGGTACATGTGTGTTTTTTGTGTGTCACCAGCTTTTGGAAGTGCGCAGTTGCATGGATACACTGCCAGGGTTTAAATGTGCAGTGCATAACCGGTTCCCCAAAGTGAACCGGTGCTGTTCTTCCTCCCTTCCCCTCCTTGCCATGTGTTCCCTGGTCTGTGTGTAGTCACTCTTGCACAAGGTAATCTAGGCTGGCAGTTAATCAAAGTGCCCAATGCTTGCAGCATCATGTGTGGGGGTGGAGTGTAACAGGTTTTGGGACCTTGGCTGTGCCCTGGCCAGTTCAGTCATTGTGGGGTCCATGTCAGTTGGCACTGATGCTGAGTCCCAACATAGGAGTGTGTCTTAAAAGTGTACTGCCTTCCAGCATGCATGTCCAATGTTGTGCCCTCTGACATGATGTGCATGAGTGGGAGTAATGCATAGTGCAGGGACGGTTGCTTCAGTTGCAGTCATATCCATCCAGGACCATGGAGGAGTGTGGCCACTATTGTGCCCTGGGGCACCTTTTCCTAGGTATAATGTGTGTCATCCAACAATGTGGACATTCTCTGTGTCTTTGGCATAGGTTGGGCTCTGTGGCATTGTACCCTGGCCTCATCTGTATTGACGTAAACTGTGCTACATGTGTCCACTGTACAGTGTGACCCAATTTTGCTTGTGCATACTCACAGTGGGTAGTGCCTGTGTGTCTTGGAACGACAATCTGATGATGGTTGATTGTCAATGATATATGTGGACAGGCGCACCAGGGGTAGTTTGTGTACAATCAGGATTTAGTGCAGGCCATATGTTTTTATCCCAGAGTAAGAGGTGTAAGTACTTCCTCTGTCTCAATCACATTGTCTCAGGTAGGGGGTGGTTTGTGCGGGCAAGGCCTACATGTCCAAATCTGAAGTCTCCCTGCTAGGTCTGGCCTGTGTGTGATGTTTGTCTGGACATACACTCAAGGTGCAGTGACCCAGTCATGTTGGGCATGTTTTAATGTATTAGCTTTGCAGCATGTGCAAAAAGTTCATAGACATGGTTCCTGCTCATCCCTTTTTTGGCAACGCTGTGTGGTACAGATGCTGTGCACGATTGTCCCCAGAGCCTGGCTCCTCTGTCCAATTTGATATCAAGTAATTTGCTGTTGGGTCATGCTCTCCATTGTTTCTCAGTGGCATGGTGGGTCAACCAGCTGTGTGTTGCAGGGCCTACATATGTACCTTGTATTGTAAATGTTACTCATGTTGCTTTTCAGGCTATGCACTGTGACCTATGTAGATTTGACTCATGTGACATATGTATACAGGTGTCTGATTATTTCCTGTCTCTTCACCTTGCCCACAGCATCGTCGGGGGACTCCGAGGGAGACACTGGCAGGGACCGTGAGGAGGGAGCAGGCACCAGTGGCAGCAGTGCTGTCTTGTCTGGCGCATTGAGTCGCATGGAGGCCGAGGGGAGTGAGGCGGAGGACCTGTCCAGTACCACCACCGACTATGACGCTGACGGGTCTGAGGCTGAGCTCCCAGAGGGGGCGGAGGCTGCTCCCACAGCTGAAAGCAGCACTCGATCTCTACCCGCCCCCTCCATTCCCATCACCGGCCTCCCACTTGCTCTGGTCCCTTCCCGCCGTGCTAGGTCACCACGTGTCTCCTTCTTGCCAGGCACCGCATCCCCTGCCCCTGTCTCCACTGCTGCCGTGAATGCCGAGTCTGTGGACATCCTGCGCCAGTTGCAGGTTGGTCAGACTGCGATGCTTAATGTCCTCCTTGGCCACACACGAGTGCTCACCCAGATGGAGGCATACATGGAGGGCATCTCAGCTGCGCAGTCTGACCAACACCAGTTGCTGAGGTCCATAGACTCGACACTGACTGCAGCAGTGGGTCTCCTGCAGCGCTACGCCCCCCCCTACCCCTTCACCATCCACACTTCCCACTCCCATGCCTGTCCAAAGCACACCCAGACGTACCCATGCACGCACCCCACCAGACACAGGCACCACACCACCAGGGAAGGCCAAGCGCACACCTCCTGTCACGCACACACAGGGTGAAGTAGGCACAACCACTGGGTCGGGGGGCAAACGGAAGACACGTAGCCACAGTGGGAGTCCACATTCATCACAACCCACTCCCTCCAAATCCACTCCCCTCAGCTCTCCTGGCCAAGATTCCACCAAAGAATCCTTCCTGGCCGCTCTGTCCCTGAGCCCCAGTGTGACACCACCCCGCAAGCGGTCGAAGGAGTCCCCGGTCAGGGTAGTTGAGTCCCCCCCCCTGTCCACACCCTCCCCCAGTAGCGCTGCGACCCATCCCTCCGACCCCCCCCCTCCTTAGGGCCTGTGGTTCCTTCGGGTGCAGGGGAGACGCTGGAGGACCTTGCAACCGTGTGCAGCGCCATTCTCACCTCCACCTTTGGCGCTGCCCCACCCCCTGTGGTGGAGTCCTCCGTCCCTGCACCCACAACACCTACCCTTGCCCCTCCTGTCCCTGCGGTGCCTGGTCCTTCCCCCCCACATGATGCCCCCCCCCTGTGGAAGCAAAGGAGGTATGAACTGTGCAGGCAAGCTAGGGGACACGCGTCCCTATGTGTCCCCCACCAGGAATTGGACTATGGACTGCCCTATGGGCCTTGTACATATTGAACTTTTAATAACAAATGTTTTTTAATGCTGAATAAAGCAATGTTTTTTTCCCTTTGCACACTACTGCTTTTCTGGTATTGCTGTTGGTGGTGCTGCTCCATGATTTGGGGTGGGGATAATGTGTTAGGTGTCTGGGAAATGTAGTAGTGTGCTGCTCATGGGGAGGACCCTGGTATCTGTGTGCCATCACAAGGTATTTGCAAAATAACTTTGTTCATGTAAGCTCTTACTGCATGGTGACATTGTCCCAAGGTGTGTTCCTTCCTCTGTGGACCCTGACATCTTCCCTGCAGGGTGTTTCCTAAATGTTGTGCTGAGCTGTGTCTACATATCCTTGGTGTGTGACGGATCCGTTCAACTTTGGCCATGCATGCTGGGCAATGTCTCCACCTGCATCATTTGTGGCATCCTCGGTGGTCACTGTACTTGTGTGTGGAGTATATTGAAGTTACTTCATGTGGACATGTTCCCTTTACACACTATGCATGTGTGTACTCCCAGCCTCGCACACATGTTACGTGTTCTGCAGGGTCTTTGAGCACCTGACTGACAATTGTGGGCATTGTATCTGTGGGTACTGCACCCTTTTCTTTCCATGGGCACTGCTGGGGGGACTCTGCACCCACCCCTTCTATGTCTGGGCACTGCTGGGAGGACTCTGCACCCACCCCTCCTGTGTCTGGGCACTGCTAGGAGGACTCTGGACCCACCCCTCCTGTGTCTGGGCAGTGCTGGGAGGACTCTGCACCCACCCCTCCTGTGTCTGGGCACTGCTGGGAGGACTCTGCACCCACCCCTCCTGTGTCTGGGCACTGCTGGGAGTGATGGGGACCCACCCCTCCTGTGTCTGGGCACTGCTGGGAGGACTCTGCACCCACCCCTCCAGTGTCTGGGCACTGCTGGGAGGACTCTGCACCCACCCCTCCTGTGTCTGGGCACTGCTGGGAGTGATGGGGACCCACCCCTCCTGTGTCTGGGCACTGCTGGGAGGACTCTGCACCCACCCCTCCTGTGTCTGGCCACTGCTGGGAGGACTCTGCACCCACCCCTCCTGTGTCTGGGCACTGCTGGGAGGACTCTGCACTCACCCCTCCTGTGTCTGGGCACTGCTGGGAGGACTCTGCACCCACCCCTCCTATGTCTGGGCACTGCTGGGAGGACTCTGCACCCACCCTTCCTGTGTCTGGGCACTGCGGGGAGTGATAGGCACCCACCCCTCCTATGTCTGGGTACTGCTGGGAGTGATGGGAACCCACCCCTCCTATGTCTGGGCACTGCTGGGAGGACTCTGCACCCACCCCTCCTGTGTCTGGGCACTGCTGGGAGTGATAGGCACCCACCCCTCCTATGTCTGGGCACTGCTGGGAGGACTCTGCACCCACCCCTCTGTTTCTGGGCACTGCTGCGAGTCATAGGCACCCACCCTCCTATGTCTGGGCACTGCTGGGAGTGATGGGGACCCATCCCTCCGATGTCTGGGCACTGCTGGGAGTGATGGGAACCCACCCCTCCTATGTCTGGGCACTGCTGGGAGTGATAGGCACCCACCCCTCCTGTGTCTGGGCATGTATGCTCGGGACATACACGGGTGGGGGTACGCTCCATTCATACACGGGTGGGGGTACGCTCCGTACATACACTGGTGGGGTGTGGGTACGCTCCATTCATACACGGGTGGGGGTACGCTTCGTACATACACTGGTGGGGTGTGGGTACGCTCCATTCATACACGGGTGGGGGTACGCTCCGTACACACACTGGTGGGGTGTGGGTACGCTCCATTCATACACGGGTGGGGTACGCTTCGTACATACACTGGTGGGGTGTGGGTACGCTCCATTCATACACGGGTGGGGGTACGCTCCGTACATACACTGGTGGGGTGTGGGTACGCTCCATTCATACACGGGTGGGGGTACGCTCCGTACATACACTGGTGGGGTGTGGGTACGCTCCATTCATACACGGTGGGGGTACGCTCCGTACATTCCCGTACCCACGATCTGCAGGCCTGGGTACGTACCGTACTCATGCCTTAAGAGCGTGGTTACGGGTCGTACCACGCCCACCCCTACCTCACCCCAACAATGGCGGTACGGCCCGTACCCACGTTCTAAAGGCCTGGGTACGGGCCGTACCAGCATTGTTGGGGTGATGTAGGGGTACGCATGGTACGACCCGTACCCACGCTCTGAAGGGCTGGGTACGGTGCGTACCCCTACGGCACCACATTGGGGGTCTGCACCGTACCCAGGCCTTCAGAGCGTGGGTACGGGTCGTACCACGCGTACCCCTACATCACCCCAACACGTACCCAGGCCTTTAGAACGTGGGTACGGGCCGTACCGCCATTGTTGGGGTGACGTAGGGGTGGGCGTGGTACGACCCGTACCCACGCTCTTAAGGCGTGGGTACGGTACGTACCGGTATTGTTGTGTTGCCGGTTCGCGTCAACATCCACTTCCGTTGTGGCGGACGCTTGCGTTGCTGGACACGCCCCCACCCCCTCGAGGTGACCAGGTCCTGCAGGTCAGGTATGTCCAGGGCATGTGTGATTTGTGACTTGGGTGGGGGTTATGTGTCCTGCCCCCCCCCCCTTTGCCCCTGGGTGTTGTTCTGACCTTCTGCGGCGTCTGCGTCGGTTCCTGTAGAGCAGGTGGACTGCTATGAGTGCTGGGATGACACGTGGGTTTGGGTCCATGGCTGTCCGTCGCGTACAGGTGCTCCTTGTGCGTGTCGTCCTGATTTCCCGGCAGTTTTTGGCAGCCGGAGAATTTAATCCGTGCGGGGTGACGTCGGTGCGGATCGTACTTCCTGATTCGTGAAACGCAGCCTGAAGGCGTCCCGACGTCACGTCGGAGCTTTCCCGGATCACATTTGTATGTATATTTTCGTCGGTCGGTGTTTTGTACGATTCGTACGGAAATAGTGTTTCCATGCGAATCGTACTTGCATTTTTGTAATGTTTTTTGAACGGGTACGAGTCGGACGGAGAAAATGTTCCGTCCGCCGGTTCGTACCCGGTTTCTCCAGGATCGGAATCGACGCCTTAATTTTGGTTAGTAAAGTTCATTTTGTTATATTAAAACTATTTTTCAATCTAGTTAACTTTATTTTGTATAAACAATATTTTGGTTTACTTTACTGTTATTACAATACTCTATTTTTGTAAGCTATATTTTTGTAGTCAGTATTTTTGTCTTTTCTATATTTTAAGTCAATATTTTTGTTATTTTAATTTTAAGTATATACACTTGATCTTAATCTAATGGATAATTTGTACACAATATTTTTGTGTCGCGCCATTCTCGTTGTTAATATTTCAGTATACATCTATCCTTGCAGCCTGACAGGTTTTTGGTGAAGTGCTGTGATATGATTAATTTTGTCTTAATTTTTTCTTCTCTTTATTTGGGACATAATATGCAGTGAATGTTAAACTTCCCTTTGCCTTGTACATATTTTGTTATCGCTCTTTCACATTCCTTCTCTCGCTCACCTGTGGTCTGTCTATCACAAAGTCACCTTGGGAAGTCTCCGATCCCAAGCTTATGTGTGGATGTGAAGTTTCTTCCGGGGCTGGGGCAAGAGGTTTGCCCCTAAAATGTTTAGCATGTTGGGCGAAAGTAAAAATATAAAATCTATCCTTAGATTATGGCTAAGTGTTATTGTGAGGTTTTAGGTCTGAGTAATTGCTCCTGGTTTTATATGACAATGGCCCACTTTGAGAGGAATTTGGTAACCTACAATGTTAATAGATTGGGAGTGCGTAGGAAATGAGAGGTTGTCTTGCCAGTGCTTGCAGAGGCTTGGCTAGATGTTATTCCCCTTCAGAGACACATACTTTGGTGCCGATTCTGATCCTGGAAAAATTTCCCCCGGCCGAATTGAATCTGGATTTTTTACCGTACGAATCGTACAAGTAGCGTACAAACTGCCAAGTACGATTCGCATGGGAAAAACTCCATACGAATCACATCCGGAACATTTCCCCACATGTCCTCGGGTCGGAAAATGTGTCCGACACATCCCCGGACGATTTACCGTACGAATCGGAAAAATGAAGTCCGACCGCGCTAGTACGATCACTCCCGTCCTTTCGATTTTACAACTGTATGCAAAAAACACCGTACGGACCGATCTCCCACAGCAAGCATGGAGACACGTGTCCGCATACGCGCCGAACACCCCACCACACACCCCGCATGTACGCGCAAAATGCCCCCCGGCCGCGGATGTACGCGCCGAACCCCCACCCCACCCGTGTATGTACGGACCGAACCCCCACCCGTGTATGAATGGAGCGTACCAACACCCCACCCGTGTATGTACGTACCGTACCCCCACCCCACCAGTGTATGTACGGACCGTACCCCCACCCCACCAGTGTATGTATGGACCGTACCCCCACCCCACCCGTGTATGTACGGACCGTACCCCCACCCATGTATGAATGGAGCGTACCAACACCCCACCAGTGTATGGACGGACCGTACCCCCACCCGTGTATGAATGGAGCATACCAACACCCCACCAGTTTATGTACGGACCGTACCCCCACCCGTGTATGAATGGAGCGTACCAACACCCCACCCGTGTATGTACGTACCGTACCCCCACCCCACCAGTGTATGTACGGACCGTACCCCCACCCCACCCGTGTATGTACAGACCATACCCCCACCCCACCAGTGTATGTACGGACCGTAACCCCACCCCACCCGTGTATTTACGGACCGAACCACCACCCCACCCATGTATGAATGGAGCATACCAACACCCCACCCGTGTATGTACGGACCGTACCCCCACCCCACCAGTGTATGCA
Organism: Triturus cristatus; assembly: GCF_964204655.1. Classification (NCBI taxonomy): domain Eukaryota; kingdom Metazoa; phylum Chordata; class Amphibia; order Caudata; family Salamandridae; genus Triturus; species Triturus cristatus. The sequence continues at coordinate 295,199,086 of NC_140579.1, forward strand.
CGGACCGTACCCCCACCCGTGTATGAATGGAGCGTACCAACACCCCACCCGTGTATGTACGCACCGTACCTCCACCCCACCAGTGTATGTACGGACCGTACCCCCACCCCACCAGTGTATGTACGGACAGTAACCCCACCCCACCCGTGTATGTACAGACCGTACCCCCACCCGTGTATGAATGGAGCGTACCAACACCCCACCAGTGTATGTACGGACCGTATCCCCACCCGTGTATGAATGGAGCATACCAACACCCCACCAGTGTATGTACGGACCGTACCCCCACCCGTGTATGAATGGAGCGTACCAACACCCCACCCGTGTAGGAACAGACCGATTCTGATCCTGGAAAAATTTCCCCCGGCCGAATTGAATCTGGATTTTTTACCGTACGAATCGTACAAGTAGCGTACAAACTGCCAAGTACGATTCGCATGGGAAAAACTCCATACGAATCACATCCGGAACATTTCCCCACATGTCCTCGGGTTGGAAAATGTGTCCGACACATCCCCGGACGATTTACCGTACGAATCCGAAAAATGAAGTCCGACCGCGCTAGTACGATCACTCCCGTCCTTTCGATTTTACAACTGTATGCAAAAAACACCGTACGGACCGATCTCCCACAGCAAGCATGGAGACACGTGTCCGCATACGCGCCGAACACCCCACCACACACCCCGCATGTACGCGCAAAATGCCCCCCGGCCGCGGATGTACGCGCCGAACCCCCACCCCACCCGTGTATGTACGGACCGAACCCCCACCCGTGTATGAATGGAGCGTACCAACACCCCACCCGTGTATGTACGTACCGTACCCCCACCCCACCAGTGTATGTACGGACCGTACCCCCACCCCACCAGTGTATGTATGGACCGTACCCCCACCCCACCCGTGTATGTACGGACCGTACCCCCACCCGTGTATGAATGGAGCGTACCAACACCCCACCAGTGTATGGACGGACCGTACCCCCACCCGTGTATGAATGGAGCATACCAACACCCCACCAGTTTATGTACGGACCGTACCCCCACCCGTGTATGAATGGAGCGTACCAACACCCCACCCGTGTATGTACGTACCGTACCCCCACCCCACCAGTGTATGTACGGACCGTACCCCCACCCCACCCGTGTATGTACAGACCATACCCCCACCCCACCAGTGTATGTACGGACCGTAACCCCACCCCACCCGTGTATTTACGGACCGAACCCCCACCCCACCCATGTATGAATGGAGCATACCAACACCCCACCCGTGTATGTACGGACCGTACCCCCACCCCACCAGTGTATGCACGGACCGTACCCCCACCCGTGTATGAATGGAGCGTACCAACACCCCACCCGTGTATGTACGCACCGTACCTCCACCCCACCAGTGTATGTACGGACCGTACCCCCACCCCACCAGTGTATGTACGGACCGTAACCCCACCCCACCCGTGTATGTACAGACCGTACCCCCACCCGTGTATGAATGGAGCGTACCAACACCCCACCAGTGTATGTACGGACCGTATCCCCACCCGTGTATGAATGGAGCATACCAACACCCCACCAGTGTATGTATGGACCGTACCCCCACCCGTGTATGAATGGAGCGTACCAACACCCCACCCGTGTATGTACAGACCGTACCCCCACCCCACCAGTGTATGTACGGACCGTACCCCCACCCCACCCGTGTATGTACGGACCGTACCCCCACCCATGTATGAATGGAGCGTACCAACACCCCACCCGTGTATGTACGTGCCGTACCCCCACCCCACCCGTGTATGTACGGACCGTACCCCCACCCCACCAGTGTATGTACGGACCGTACCCCCACCCGACCCATGTATGTACGTACCGTACCCCCACACCACCAGTGTATGTACGGACCGTACCCCTACCCCACCAGTGTATGGACGGACCGTACCCCCACCCCACCCGTGTATGTACGGACCGTACCCCCACCCGTGTATGAATGGAGTGTACCAACACCCCACCAGTGCATGTACGGACCGTACCCACACCCGTGTATGAATGGAGCGTACCAACACCCCACCAGTGTATGTACGGACCGTACCCCCACCCGTGTATGAATCGAGTGTACCAACACCCCACCCGTGTATGTACGGACCGTACCCCCACCCCACCAGTGTATGTACGGACCGTACCCCCACCCCACCAGTGTATGTACGGACCGTACCCCCACCCCACCCATGTATGTACGGACCGTACCCCCACCCGTGTATGAATGGAGCGTACCAACTCCCCACCCGTGTATGTACGTACCGTACCCCCACCCCACCCGTTTATGTACGGACCGTACCCCCACCCCACCAGTGTATGTACGGACCGTACCCCCACCCCACCCGTGTATGTACGTACCGTACCCCCACCCCACCAGTGTATGTACGGACCATACCCCCACCCCACCAGTGTATGTGCGGACCGTACTCCCACCCCACCCGTGTATGTATGGACCGTACCCCCACCCGTGTATGAATGGAGCGTACCAACACCCCACTAGTGTATGTACGGACCGTACCCCCACCAGTGCATGAATGGAGCGTACCAACACCTCACCAGTGTATGTATGGACTGTACCCCCACCCGTGTATGAATGGAGCGTACCAACACCCCACCAGTGTATGTACGGACCGTACCCCCACCCGTGTATGAATGGAGCGTACCAACACCCCACCCGTGTATGTACGTACCATACCCCCACCCCACCAGTGTATGTACGGACCGTACCCCCACCCCACCAGTGTATGGACGGACCTTACCCCCACCCCACCCGTGTATGTACGGACCGTACCCCCACCCATGTATGAATGGAGCGTACCAACACCCCACCAGTGTATGTACGGACCGTACCCCCACCCGTGTATGAATGGAGCGTACCAACACCCCACCAGTGTATGGACGGACCGTACCCCCACCCGTGTATGAATGGAGCATACCAACACCCCACCAGTTTATGTACGGACCGTACCCCCACCCGTGTATGAATGGAGCGTACCAACACCCCACCCGTGTATGTACGTACCGTACCCCCACCCCACCAGTGTATGTACGGACCGTACCCCCACCCCACCCGTGTATGTACAGACCATACCCCCACCCCACCAGTGTATGTACGGACCGTAACCCCACCCCACCCGTGTATTTACGGACCGAACCCCCACCCCACCCATGTATGAATGGAGCATACCAACACCCCACCCGTGTATGTACGGACCGTACCCCCACCCCACCAGTGTATGCACGGACCGTACCCCCACCCGTGTATGAATGGAGCGTACCAACACCCCACCCGTGTATGTACGCACCGTACCTCCACCCCACCAGTGTATGTACGGACCGTACCCCCACCCCACCAGTGTATGTACGGACCGTAACCCCACCCCACCCGTGTATGTACAGACCGTACCCCCACCCGTGTATGAATGGAGCGTACCAACACCCCACCAGTGTATGTACGGACCGTATCCCCACCCGTGTATGAATGGAGCATACCAACACCCCACCAGTGTATGTATGGACCGTACCCCCACCCGTGTATGAATGGAGCGTACCAACACCCCACCCGTGTATGTACAGACCGTACCCCCACCCCACCAGTGTATGTACGGACCGTACCCCCACCCCACCAGTGTATGTACGGACTGTACCCCCACCCCACCCGTGTATGTACGGACCGTACCCCCACCCATGTATGAATGGAGCGTACCAACACCCCACCCGTGTATGTACGTGCCGTACCCCCACCCCACCCGTGTATGTACGGACCGTACCCCCACCCCACCAGTGTATGTACGGACCGTACCCCCACCCGACCCATGTATGTACGTACCGTACCCCCACACCACCAGTGTATGTACGGACCGTACCCCTACCCCACCAGTGTATGGACGGACCGTACCCCCACCCCACCCGTGTATGTACGGACCGTACCCCCACCCGTGTATGAATGGAGTGTACCAACACCCCACCAGTGCATGTACGGACCGTACCCACACCCGTGTATGAATGGAGCGTACCAACACCCCACCAGTGTATGTACGGACCGTACCCCCACCCGTGTATGAATCGAGTGTACCAACACCCCACCCGTGTATGTACGGACCGTACCCCCACCCCACCAGTGTATGTACGGACCGTACCCCCACCCCACCAGTGTATGTACGGACCGTACCCCCACCCCACCCATGTATGTACGGACCGTACCCCCACCCGTGTATGAATGGAGCGTACCAACTCCCCACCCGTGTATGTACGTACCGTACCCCCACCCCACCCGTTTATGTACGGACCGTACCCCCACCCCACCAGTGTATGTACGGACCGTACCCCCACCCCACCCGTGTATGTACGTACCGTACCCCCACCCCACCAGTGTATGTACGGACCATACCCCCACCCCACCAGTGTATGTGCGGACCGTACTCCCACCCCACCCGTGTATGTATGGACCGTACCCCCACCCGTGTATGAATGGAGCGTACCAACACCCCACTAGTGTATGTACGGACCGTACCCCCACCAGTGCATGAATGGAGCGTACCAACACCTCACCAGTGTATGTATGGACTGTACCCCCACCCGTGTATGAATGGAGCGTACCAACACCCCACCAGTGTATGTACGGACCGTACCCCCACCCGTGTATGAATGGAGCGTACCAACACCCCACCCGTGTATGTACGTACCATACCCCCACCCCACCAGTGTATGTACGGACCGTACCCCCACCCCACCAGTGTATGGACGGACCTTACCCCCACCCCACCCGTGTATGTACGGACCGTACCCCCACCCATGTATGAATGGAGCGTACCAACACCCCACCAGTGTATGTACGGACCGTACCCCCACCCGTGTATGAATGGAGCGTACCAACACCCCACCAGTGTATGTACGGACAGTACCCCCACCCGTGTATGTACAGACCGTACCCCCACCCGTGTATGAATGGAGCGTACCAACACCCCACCCATGTATGTACGGACCGTACCCCCACCCCACCAGTGTATGTACGGACCATACCCCCACCCCACCAGTGTATGTACGGACCGTACCCCCACCCCACCCGTGTATGTATGGACCGTACCCCCACCCGTGTATGAATGGAGTGTACCAACACCCCACCCATGTATGTACGTACCGTACCCCCACCCCACCCGTGTATTTACGGACCGTACCCCCACCCCACCAGTGTATGTACGGACCATACCCCCACCCCACCCGTGTATGTACGTACCGTACCCCCACCCCACCAGTGTATGTACGGACTGTACCCCCACCCCACCAGTGTATGTACGGACCGTACCCCCACCCCACCCGTGTATGTATGGACCGTACCCCCACCTGTGTATGAATGGAGCGTACCAACACCCCACCAGTGTATGTACAGACCGTACCCCCACCCGTGTATGAATGGAGCATACCAACACCCCACCAGTGTCTGTACGGACCGTACCCCCACCCGTGTATGAATGGAGCGTACCAACACCCCACCAGTGTATGTACGGACCGTACCCCCAACCGTGTATGAATGGAGCCTACCAATACCCCACCCGTGTATGTACGTACCGTACCCCCACCCCACCAGTGTATGTACGGACCATACCCCCACCCCACCAGTGTATGGACGGACCCTACACCCAGCCCCCCTTCTATGTACCATGCGAAACACCACCACCGATGGACGGTGCGGACCAACACCCTGCCCGTGTTCGTACGCACCCCACCCCAGGCCCACACACCAGCACCATCACCCAACATCGGGCATGTACGAGTCGTACTAAGCCATAGCAAAGGACAGCACTGTACAACAACATGGCCCATGTACGCACCGTACAGACGCTAATAACACTCCTACTGAACCAGAACTAACCAAAAAAACACAAGGACAGTCAATCCGAGGCACACAACACCACAAAACATATCCAACAAGGCCAAATACATCCTATAAACTGACCTGCAACTGACAAACAGAGAAACAGAGGCCCAAACCACAACCACTCCTTAAAACACACCCACCCAAAGTTCAAACACAGCCACACCCACAAATGGACCAATAAAAAGGCCCAACACACAAACCATGATCCTTTGCAACAGATCCACTGCTGCCAGACCCCAGAGACAACGCACTGCACCATACTTCAACCATCAATACACCTTACACTTGCACTCCTTCACACAACCACCATCACAAACACACCCTCATCACATTCACACACACACACCTGCACACCCACAACCATCCACACCCACACCCATCCACACCCCCACCCCCACAACCATCCACACCCACACCCCACACCATGCCCACCAACAAGAATCCAAAGTTCACAAAGGTCGAGCTGGAGTCCCTTGTCGACGAAATCATCAGAGTCGAGTCACAGCTCTTTGGAACATTGGTCAGACGGACCAGCATATCAGAAAAAACTGCCATGTGGGAGAGGATAGTCAATTCCGTGAATGCTGTTGGGTCCACCAGAAGGACCAGGCATGAGTGCCAAGCCAGGTGGCACGATCTGCGGAGTACGGCCCACCGCAAAATGACGGACGAGCACAACCAGGCCAACATCACTGGAGGAGGGCCATCCCGCAGACCGGTACACTACCATCCCTGGGAGGAGAAGGTGATGACCACGCTGGAGCCGTTGGGAGTAGACGGACTAGAAGGAGTCCGAGAGCCTGGTGAGTACACAAACAACTCACCTCACATGGGGGGAACGCCATATACAACCCAAATACCAATCATGCACGCAACCCCCACAAAGCCAGCACCGGACACAACCACACTCCAAAAACAAACACATACCACTAGCACCTCCATGCACCATGCCCCAAGCAAGGCCAGGCCAAGTCACAGGCCACACAAAACACAAACACAAGACAGGACGTCACCGATGCCGGGAGGGTGGGCCTCAAAACTAACATAGAGCAACTCTGAAGCACACAACAATGCCCTCAGCCCATATGGCTTAGGGCACAGCCATACCAACAGTGTGTCCCCACACAGTACTGTTTTGCCTGCTAATGTTGGCCGCGTTGCAGGACGACATGGGTATGAAGGCACAATTTGCACATAACAGCAGCCAATGAAGACGCAGCACACTGAAAGAGTGTCAGCACACACTGCCACAGCAGCAGTGCAGACTCACATACTCCGCCCAATGGGTGCCCGCAGAGAAGAAACAAACCCACATGAACAAGCCAATGGCCTTTGCAAGACCTGCAAACTCTGTGTGCCCAGGAAGCTGGGCTGAGGTGACAGAGGGTGACACACAGAGGGAGGGAGAGGGGCAGAGAGAGGGGAAGAGAGAGGGACAGAGACAGAGGTGGACACAGGGAGACAGACAGAGGGAGGGAGGAGGCTGACAGAGGGAGGGAGAAAGGGAGACGGACAGAGCGAGGAGGCAGACAGAGGGAGGGAGAAAGGGAGAGGGACAGAGGGAGGAGGCTGACAGAGGGAGGGAGTAAAGGGAGAGGGACAGAGGGAGGAGGCTGACAGAGGGAGGGAGTAAAGGGAGACGGACAGAGGGAGGAGGCTGATAGAGGGAGGGAGAAAGGGAAATAGAGAGAGACGGACAGTGGGAGGAGGCTGGCAGAGGGAGGGAGTAAGGGAGACAGAGGGAGACCAAATCACCCTTGGGTGGTGTGGCCATGTCCGCTCGTCAGCAGGTGGACTGTGTGCATGTAGACAAGGTTTGGCAGTGCATTAACCCCCCCTAAAACCTTTGATAAACACTAGGCCATGTGTCAATCTGTGCACGAGTACATCCATGCTGCAGGCACAAACAGAACCGTACACCCAGTATACCTACCCACTGTGTTCGTCAGAACCCTGTCACAAATTGTTGTTACCTACCTGCATTCTCAAATAGCATGGAAAAAACACCATTTGGCCACGTACAGTGCAACATGTAAGGCGGCTCTGCATGGCTTGCTACGCCCGCTCACTACACTGCTGACTGCGTTCACAAAATATGCATCAACTAAGATTGTGTCACACATAGGTAAAGTGTCGAAAGCTGTGGCCAAGGGACATACCCATGCACAAGTGCACTGTGTGAGGAATGCTAGCCAAATCCAACCACCCAGAGGAACTGTGCCAAATCAAAAAAGAATGAAACATGGATGTCGCATGTAACACAATTAACACTGTCTCTCTCACACACAGGTCAACGTCGTCGATCTCCCCCCAACACTGGGGGGGAAGACTCACAGGACCAGGCTCTGCGTGAAGAGGACCCCAATGCCAGCGACGACTCTCACCACTCCGTGGATGACCCAGATCAACCTGGCCCCTCTGGTGTCCAACCACCTGCAGCTCCTGCGTCAGGTACAACTACCACCCCCATTCCTGCCACATCCCAGGAGACACCCAGGAGCCCTGCTCGCACACAACAACGCAGCCAGTCTGTCCAGGAGGGACAAGGTTCTTCGGGCACCCAGGAGGAGGCAGGCGACCCCGCAAATGCCATCTCTCAGGGGTCCCGGAGACTCAATATGCCCACAACGGCAGGCCAGGCACAAGTGGGCAGGGGTGGTGGGAGTGGAGGACGGCGGAGGCCCGATCCTGCCCAGTTGGCTCAGGACCCGGCTATGGCACACGTCAGAACCATCCTGGACGCATACCAGCGTGACTCCAGAGGCATCGCCCAGGTAGTGGAGACCCTCAATGAGATGAAGGACCTGCAGGTTGAGCATCATGCCAGGATGGAGGCAAGACATGCAGAGCACTTGGCGGTGCACAGGGACATGAGCCAATCCCTCCGTCAGATCGCCCAAAGCCTGGCAAACCCTCCCTGTGCCAGCAGGCGTAGAGCAGCACCAGCCCCAGGGAGGGAGGAGGAGGAGGAATCATCTGACGGAGCGTCCCTTGCACCGTCAAGCCAGGCGTCTGAGGGTCCCCGCAGGAAGGTGGGTCGTCCACGCAAGAAACCGTGAGAGTCAGCGGAACATCACCATCTCCCAGGTCACCTGGCCTGGCACCTAGCCCTATGGCCCAACAGCAGCACAGCAGCAAAGGACATTCTCTGCCACATGGCCTTGCTGGTCACTGTCTGACCAATGTTGACAAAGACTGTGGCACAGACTCTGATGACTGTCAATGGCAAGGACACCAACTCCCCCTGTGAACTTTGGATTCTACACTCCCACCAAGCACCTCTTGTCACCCCCCCAAACACGTACCCCAGCACTAATAAAATTCATCACAATCACAAGAGGATGCCTTCATTTTGCATTATTCCACTACATGTGTGTGTTGTAATGTCAAACCATGCCTGATTTCTGAATTAACTCCAAACATCCATACCCTGGGGTCTGAGTCTGGCACAGGACACACATGGGTCACAACGTACCATCCAAGACAGACATGGAGCACCATACTCACCCGTGATGGGCCCAACCAGCTGAGGGGGTGGCCGCACAACTGTGCCCACAGACCTATTTAGAAGAGCAACAGTCATGCGCAGAGGTCAGGGATCATGTGGAGTGTCCTGGGCTGGGAGTCCCAGGTATGTGTAGACATGTGGCAGTACCATGTCCTGCATGCTTGAGTCAGGTGGATGTGGCGAATGGTGGGCCAGCCAAGGTTGGATGCATGGAGATGGCACAATAGGGTGTTGGAGCACAGTGCCACAAGGTTGTGGGTGTGGGCTGCATCCTGAGGGTGAGCGTGGATTGAGAAGGTCATCCTGCAGCTGGCAGTGATCCACTCCCCCCATCTCTGTTGGACGTTGATGTGGCCTGGTCGCCGGGTGTAGTAGCAGAGCTGTGCAGATGCACCCTGGATGTGGACAAGTATCATGGGATTTCTAACGCACATGTCCGTAGAGTGCAGGGTAGGAGTAGACACGGATGTCATAGTTGACCTGGGGGATGGTCTCCCTCTTGCCTTGAGGTGGATGGAACTGGGGATCTTGTGCATAATGCAGAGTGTGCTGCCGCATGAGGCACAGATGCTGCTGATCAGCATAGCACATGTCAGCAAGCAATCCATGATGGACACCAGCTCGTTTGCGTGGACACTGGGTGCCCTTGCAGCAGGGCCTGCAGCAGCATGCGCCATGTCAAGGAAACAATGCCACAAGTAGCACACACAGACAAGGATCTCAGGAAGGAACCATGCAAAAGGTGCATGTCAAGGAAGGAATGTCTGGTTCAACATGGCACACACACACACAATGGATTCACATGCGGCACAGTGGCCGTCGTGGAAACTGACAGGCCACAAAACCTACACAGCCATCGACATCATGCACAATACAGAATAGCTTGCATCTTGCTACTCTACACATAGACTCATATGCACCATCTCTGAGAACAATGCCAGACATGCCGCATGCACAGTGGCAACAGACCACCATTGACAGAGATGAGGCACCTTGGAGGCAGAGGGAGACCTTTATTAGTCATGTGTGTCGGAATGCTAATGCAACTCTGTCTACACATACACAGATCATGTGGATGAACACGTGGGACCAACACTGGCACCCCCCTTAGCACCACAGATGCTGGAAATCCATGGCACTGGCACACAAGTGACGGGTGACAGCTAAACACCCCCTGCTGCTCACGGAGAGCCTGCTATACACCATTGAGCCCCTAATGGGGAATTCACACACCATGTCAACCCGGTGCAACCCGTATGTTTCCGAGGCCAGTGTCACACACATTGATGGCTCCATCACAATCCCATTACAGATGACTGTCACCAAGTCTGACCATCAATTCTGGTGAATTCTGCTCCAGGTCATGTGCCCCATGGTGATTCTACATGTATGCAAAGTAACCAAACATGAACAGGAGCAGTGCATACTCATTCAAAACAAATACCACTCCCAAAAAGCCGTGCTGCATCCCTTACCCGAAGGAGATTTTCAAACTTGTCCGTGCTTGTAACGCTGATTCAGCACATGTTGCTGTGATCATGAGGAATAGCAGGAGCACAACAATGCCACCAGCAGACAGCATGCGCAAGTACCTGTGGATGGGAGACACACCAGAAGTCAGCCAAAAGAAGTACATCCGCATGCATGTGCATGTACTCGACACGTATTAGGTTGTCAACATGCTAGGTGACAATGATGACTCAGGAAAGACATTCTTCTATTGCACCATCACTCGAGTGACACATCCAAACACACCTCAGACTCACTTGGAAGACATGCAGATGGACAGACACATTGCAACAGATGCCACACACAGCCCAATGCGTGCACACTCAGACACTGGAACTCACCACTAAGCAAAGAAGTCACGTATGAGCCGACTCCGCATGTCCTCCGCCGCCTCCTCCTCCTCCACATCACTTGCCTCGTGCCCAAGCCCTTCATCCTCCACGGGTGGATGGTCCTCCTCATCTGGATCCAGGATAAGTGGCACAGCTTTCTCCACTGCCATGTTGTGCAGCATGCAGCACACGAGGAATATCTTGCAGACCTTCACCGGTGCATATGGGAGTGCGCCACCGGTCTTGTGGAGGCAACGTAATCGGCTCTTCAGGAGGCCAAACGTCCTCTCTATCACTCGCCTGGTCCGCCCATGGGCGTTGTTGTAGCGGTGATTGGCAGCCGTGCTGGGGTTGCGGAGAGGCGTGATCAGCCATGGCATGTTGGGATAGCCAGCGTCCCTGTAGGAAGGTGGATATCTGACTATGGTTACCCCCAAATTTTTGCCTAGTGTCTAGCTGGTTTTTCGACTTAGTTAGCCTGAGATCCTGCCATTCAGGCTCTCAGGCTATCTGCTCTCTCTGTAAAATGGACTCCATGTACCCTAGGTACATACCCAATTGGTTGGATCACCCTGTCAGCCCCTGTACCAGTGTACACTAGGTACCCAGGGCATTGGTGTACCCAAGGCCTGCCAGGGGCTGCAGCATGTATTATGCCACCCCAGGCTTGGCCTAACAATCTGACACAACTGGCTGATCACTCAGCTGGGGTAAGTTGGTGTAATCACCTCTTACTTAGGTGTAGTATACCTATACCTAACCTTAAATGGGACACCTGGTAACCTATGAGTCACTCCTATGGCAGGCCTTAACAATCCTGAAGGCAGAGTGCTTGGTTCCATGTGAGATGGTGCTCTGGCATGAGCTGAGCCTGTCTGCAGTGGTCGGAACAACTTCCTTCTACTGTTTCCAGATATCGTCATACCATATACTCTTAAGTGCATTATGAACCTCGCGGTTAAATGCTATCTTTGGTTTGGCTTTATCAAAACATGTCGAGTAAGGTGTCATACGAATTGGAATACTAACCCCTCGCCAATTCTGGCGACGGGGTTAGCATTCCACCCTTCTAGAGGGACACGACATGTACAGTACCTGAAACCCGGGTAAAATCAGACATAGCCTCAGCTCCACAAAATGGATGCTGCCACCACAGACACAAGTCTGCCCTCCTGCTGCTGGGAGTCCTTCCAGCTTGGGAGGTGTGGACAAAGGGTTTCCTGCCAGGGGAGGTGCGTGCACCACCCCAGACAGGATTTTGTGTATTGGTCAGGTAGGGCTTGAAAGAAACCAGACATGCCTGTGGCTCACAAGGAGCCTCGGTGCATATGCCAGTTCAAACCGGTCCTGGGGCACACCAGTCCCGGGCCTGGGGCGAGCTGGACAAAGGATTGGGGGTGTAACCACCCCCCTTCCTGGTCCCACCCTTAGGGAGGGACCTAGCAGGTAGTCCGGCCCCTAGAATCCGCTTAAAGGTAGGAGCTGTGTCCTAAGACTTCAGACATCCTGGAATCAACTTGAAACTAAGAAGAAGACGGGAACTTCGACATTCTGCTGCACAGAAGACTGAAGAAAATCTCCCCTGTGGTCAGGGAGTGACCACCTTGCTAACGCAAGCACCATCCAGCGAATCACCGTCTGCTTTGCCGCCGCCTCCCGCCGGAGCCCGAGCCCAGAGACTGACAAGACCTGGACCTCCAGACCTCTCACCGCCCGATCCACAGTCCCTGAAAAGAGGAGACCCGTGGAGGCACCGAGACACGTGGAGCCAGCCATCTTGGAACGACTACGACAAGCTGACCAGTGCAACAACCGAGGCTCCCTCCAAGTTGTGCTTTGGGTCCTGAGAAGCCCAACCCTCGAGCAGCATCTGCACCAAAGGTGAGCCCTCCAGCATCTCCACGATCTGCGTGGGGCCCTTCTGCATTTTGCCACTCGACGCGCCTAACCGGTTGCTGGCCCGCTGGCTAGTGGCCATCTTGGCGACGAAATCTACGACAAACACCGCTGGTCTGGTTGCTCCAGACTGGCCCTTGCTCCGCACCAAAGGAGCAATCCCTCTGACCTTGCTGGTCAGAACCAACAGCTGATTTCCGAATCCTCCTGCAATTGCTTTTGCCAAGGCTTGTTTGCTTCGATCAAGTCGCCGACACCGCCGACAGCGAGAGCCTGCGTGGGACAGCTCGTGAGCCGACTCCTGGACGTCGTCGACCTTCAGGGACCACGTGGCTGCGGAGACAAGCTACCCCTCATCACCTGTTTGCACCCGACCTCGCCTGGTACCCACCTGGTGCCACGCTGGTCACTGGCTAGTGACTGTGAACACTGTCCCCTCTGCTTACAGGTCTTCAACATCTCCGATCCACTCTTGGATCCACTGCATCTCTTCCCGACCGACCGCCTGCAGCATCTTTGTCCCAGGCTCAACGGAACAGATAGAAGAAACCCGACGCACTTTGAGGCCTATGCACCCGCTTCCTGTGGGTGAGGTAAAGCTGGTACTCCGGTGCCCATGTGTAGTAATACATCTCTAGTGCCTGTGTTCCAAATCTTAAGTTCCTAGGTCATCCGGAAGATTCCTTTTGCAGTAACTTTGTACTTTTTACGCACCCATTGAAACCTATGGGAGCCCGCGTGTGACTATTTGCTCTGCACACGCCACCCGTGGACCTCCTGGTCACTAACTGACGTTAGCTCCTTGTAGGCCCAGCGATTCTAGAGGCCCTAGGCCTTTTCCCTTTTCTGTTCGTGGTACTTATACCACTATTTTAGTATATGGTTCGAGTGGCCACCAGGGCCTATCCATATAAAGTGCAACTTCTGTGTATTCTGTGATAATCTTGTTTGACGATTTGTGCTCCTGTGCTCATAAAGAGACTAGGGGTTACTTTGAGAAATAAATACATATATATTTTGAATATATATCTGTGTGGTGTCCTTTCATTGGTATAAAAGGGGGTTACTATTGGTAAAACAGCTTGCTTAACACGTTTCACGAGTTTAGCCTCAAAGACTGCTTAGCCTACGCTACCACTAGGGCAGCTAGTCCAAAAAGGTTGACTTACAACCACACCATAAGGGTTGCTTGGCATGGTACAAGGTGGTCACTAGAACTAGTGAACAGCATATACCAGGCCAACTTCTCACAGTCCCCTACATGGAAACATCATGGACAAGAGTGGGTCAGGGGAAGCAGTAAGACAGGAAGATGACGTTAAATACAGGACTGGCAGAGTATACCCACCAACAATGCATGCTCGTTCGTTGCGCAGCTGCAGCATCATCTCAGGCACCCTGCTACAACTCATGATGTACGCATCGTGTGCTGATCCTGGAAAACGAGCACAGACATGTGAAATCACCATGTTGGCAAGACACACCGCAAGGGCATTAATGGAGTGGTAATGCTTGCGGTTACGGAAGGCTACCTCCTGTGCCTGTGGTGGTACCAAAGCCACATGTGTTCCATCTATGAACCCAATGACATGGGGCATCCCTCCCAGGGCATAGAACTCACGCTTGACAGCTGTCAACTGCTCAGGAGTTGGGAATTTTATGAACTCATCAAGGTGCTCCAACATGGCCTCTAAAAAATCATGCAGAGCACGGCTCAACATGGTTTGGGACATCCCACCCACATGGGCAATGGTATGTTGACAGGTACCCGTGGCCAAGAAATGTAGGGCTGCCATCACCTTCACCTTGGGTGTCAGTGCACCAGGATACCTGTGTAGCGGTTGGAGGTGTGCTGCCAGCCGTGTCGTCAAGTCCTCAATCAAACGTTGGGGGAAGCGGTAGCGGCGTATACAGTCATTTTCCCGCATGTCAGCCAAGTCCGGAATTGCTCGAGGGAGAGGCGGAGCCCTGCAGTGAATTAGAAAGGACAACGAAGAGTGAGTACAGTACACCACCAATGTCAATGTACTCAGCACATGGTCAACAGGCAATACACATATGCTACATACAGAGTCAGGTCTGTGCAATATGCCCTGGACACGTATGGCAGCCATGTGACACTCCTACCAAGAGACAGCTCCAAACGTTTATTCTCAACCTCATAATGCCATGCCATGAAACTAGCTGTGGGCCAGTGGAAGTGAGCAGGCAGATGCATTACAGGAGTTACAGACAACCAAATATGTGCAGAGGAAGGATGATTATTGTACAGACAGGTTGCGGAACACTAGAGGCACAGGTCACATGTACTAGAAAAATGACACACCACACACCTTGCCATTAAGGATTACATTTCAAGAATGATCCCACATACATTGAGAGTATGCAGATATGTCCTTGTTGTGAAACTCCATGTCGATGCATACACACACACCTTACGTCGGATTCCACATGTGGCGTGGTATGCGTAACACTGTGCCATGACCATCTACACACAGACACATGTTGGTTGCAGCAACTGCAGATGCATTTGACCAAACACCTACAGCAAGCCCATGGGAACACACGACACATACATGACATTGTCACATCGCGCAACGCGGGTAGTCACATGTCAGGTGTGAAAACCCCTGTGGCTGGCATCAGGGGACAGTTGCGTGTGTTGTTGACTGTGCCATGGCAGTGACGCTTTTCACAAGTGTTCTGTACTACATGCACACATGTCAAAGGAGTGAAGGGGATGTCTGGCACATACTCCACCATTACACATGACACCTGTACACATCTCATCATACATCTATTGCCTGCACAACTCAGGAGTAATGTGCCACAGTACAGCCTGACACACCTGTGCCCGACACATGTAGTACTGCACAGACAATGCCTTGATGTCCAGCCTTGGACATGTATATCAGCTCTATTCCTTTCTGTGTGCTGCCTGTCACCACTGTCAGGTGTGAAATGCACCGTACATGCGCTCTGAGGGTGTGTGTACGTTCCCCATCACTATGGGAGTGCTGCCGTAGGCCTACCCATAGTGAAACGGCCCGTACACGCGCGTGTACGCGGCGTATCACTATGGGTACGCATACGCGAGCAAAGCCATAGTGAAACGGGCCGTACACGCGCGTGTACGGGGCGTATCACTATGGGTACGCATACGCAAGCAAAGCCACAGTGAAACGGCCCGTACACGTGCGTGTACAGGGCGTATCACTATGGGTACGCATACGCGAGCAAAGCCATAGTGAAATGGGCCGTACACGCGCGTGTACGGGGTGTATCACTATGGGTACGCATACGCGAGCAAAGCCACAGTGAAACGGGCCGTACACGCGCGTGTACGGGGCGTATCACTATGGGTACACATACGCGAGCAAAGCCATAGTGAAACGGCTCGTACACGCGCGTGTACGGCCCGTTTCACTATGGCTTTTCTCGCGTATGCATACCCATAGTGATACGCCCCGTACATGCGTGTGTACGGGCCGTTTCACTATGGCTTTTCTCGCATATGCGTACCCATAGTGATACGCCCCGTAAATGCGCGTGTACGGGCCGTTTCTATGCACGTGGGGTGCCCTAGGGCCCTGGAACTCACCATACCTGTGTGTGAATGTCCAAATTACATAGGGGACACATGAGGGACAAGTATAAAGCCCTACATGCATGCTGGTTGTCATGGAGACCGAGTTTAAAGTTTGAATTTTTTTCATCAGGTGCCCAGCTAAAGTCGGTTTGAAAGAATCTACATTGTTGCAAAGTGGTTGTTGAGTTGACATCATGCTCAATAAAAAAAAGAGCAAAGCCACTGACTGTGGTAGGTTTAAAGGGATTGGAGGAAACATAGGATGCAAATGTGAGTGACCAATCACTCTGTACTCCTGTGAATGAAACAGGGCAGCAAGGTAGATATAAGGCAGCCAGGTCCCATGAGAGAGCACTTGCCTGCACATCCTTTCATTCCACACCACTGCTGCTGCTCGTGAATCCTCTGGCACCATGTCCAGGTCTGTGGAGAGGGCCCAGCCTTTCACCCAGGAGGAGAACCAAGCCCTGCTGGATGTGATCCTCCCACAGTACCCCATGCTGTACGGTCGACCAGGGGTTCAGGTGAGTGCTGAGTCCACTAGCAAAGACTGTGCCCCTTTTTTGTGACTGTGACTTCTGCCATTGTGTCCAGGTGTAACACACATGCAATGTACTGTAGGGTGGGTCCCGGGTGGGGGAATGCCTAATGTATCCCAGCCAGAGCATGCTGTGGTGCATGTCTGCTCTCCTCACTTGCATTGTGTGTACTGTGACAATCATTGCATGTGGCATTACACATTCTGCCTGTCTAATCCTCCTGGGAATGTTGTTACTACAGTCCTCATGTGAATCTGTGGTCCCCCCAGTGTGACAGGTGGCAGTACCCACAGATGTGTGTTTGTTTAGTGTACATGTGCTGAGAGTTTCCAAAAGATGTGTTTGTCCCCTGGACATTGGTGTGTGTGTGTAAGTCCCCTGTCATGTGGGTGAGTGCATATGTGGAGTGTAGCACCCCAGCTGCATGAGGGATGGATATACCCTGCCCATCTGATGTGAGCAGGGAGCAGTGCTGTGTGTCTGCGGTGATGGGCCAGCCCCACACCTGTGACACCCCCCAGTCTAGTGGCACATGTGCAGAGTGAGGTGTGTAGCTGCAGTTGTCAATGGCAGGTGATTGTCCTGTGGCTGTGTGTGTCTGTGTACTCGGCTGAGGGCGCCTCAGTGGCCTGTGGCATGTGACTGCTTTGAGGTGCTGCACATAACCCTGGTGTCGCTTGTGATGCACAGTGTGAGCCTGGATGATTGATTGTGTCGTACCCCTCATGCCACCTGTGTACTCTACAATGCCACCTAGTGCTTTTTGCCTTCCACAGAGGAAATGTGTGTCTCTGTGACATGTCGCAGGTGTATTGATGTTGTCTCACTTTTTCATCCTCACAGGTAGGCGCCTGTGCCAAGGAGCAGATCTGGAAGGACGCCGTCAGTGCCGTGAGACAGACGGATGGTCGGAAGCGGCGCCTAGCCCAGGTGAGGAAACGCTGGCAGGATATCCGGTGCTGGACGCGGAGGATCACACGGGTCCTGCTGGGGGACTCACCTGTGAGCCAAAAGAACCAAGGGTGCCGCCGTCTGACCCACATCCACAAGCGTGTGCTGGCGGTCGTCTTCCCTGACATGGACAGGCGCTTACGGGAAAAGCAGCAGCAGGAAGGGGGTAGGTACATGTTTGTTTGTTGTGTGTCACCAGCATTTGTAAGTGCACAGTTGCATGGATACACTGCCAGGGTTTACATGTGCAGTGCAGTTCCTGGTCCCCAAAGAGTAGCGGTGCTGTCCTTCCTCCCTTCCCCTCCTTGGCATGTGTACCCTGGTCTGTGTGTAGTCACACTTGCGCAAGGTTATCTAGGCTGCCAGTTTATCGATGTGCCCAATGCTTGCAGCTTCATGTGTGGGGGTGGTGTGTAACAGGTTTTGGGACCTTGCCTGTGCCCTGTCCAGTTCAGTACTTGTGGGGTCAATGTCAGTTGTCACTGATGCTGAGTCCAGACATAGGAGTGTGTCTCTAAAGTGTATTGCTTTACAGCATGCATGTCCTATTTTGTGGCCTGTGACATGATGTGCATGAGTGTGAGATATGCAGAGTGCAGGGATGGTGGCTTGTGTTGCAGTCATTACCATTCAGGACCATGGAGTAGTGTGGCCACTACTGTCCCCTGGGGCATCTTTTCCTAGGTATCATGTGTGTAATCCAAAAATGTCGACAATCTCTGTGTCTACAGCATAGGTTGTGCTCTGTGCCATTGTACCCTGGCATCATTTGTGTCTACGTAAACTCTGCTACATGTGTCCACTGTACAGGCTGACCAAATGTCCCTTGTTCATACTCACGGGGGCCAGTGCCTGTGTGTAATGGTAAAATGATCTGACGATGGCCATTTGTAGATGATGTATTTGTACCGGTGCACCAGGGGTATTTTGTATCCAATCAGGATTTCTTGCAGGCCATGTGTTTTTATTCAGACTAAGAGATGTAAGTGCTTCCTGTGTCTCAATAAATTGTCTCATGTAGGGGGTGGTTGGTGCGGGCAAGGCCTACATGTCTAGACCTGAAGTCTCCTTGCTAGGTCTGGCCAGTGTGTGATGTTTGTGTGGACATACACCCAAGGTGCAGTGACCCATTAATGTTGGGCATGTTTTTAAGTATTGCCTTTGCAGCATGTGCTTACAGTTAATAGACATGGTTCCTGCTCATCCCTTTTTACGCCAACGCTGTGTGCTGCAGATGCTGTGCTGGATTGTCCCCAGTGCCTGGCTCCTCTGTCCAAATCCATATCATGTTATTTGCTATTGTGTCATGCTCTCCATAGTTGTTCAGTGGCATGGTGGGTCAACCAACTGTGTGTTGCAGGGCCTACATATGTGCCTTGTATTGTAGATGTTACTCATGTTGCTTTTCAGGCTATGCACTGTGACCTATGTGGATTTGACTCATGTGACATATGTATACAGGTGTCTGATTATTTCCTGTCTCTTCACCTTGCTCACAGCATCGTCGGGGGACACCGAGGGAGACACTGGCACGGACCGTGAGGAGGGATCGAGCACCAGTGCCATCAGTGCAGAGTTGTCTGGCACATCGAGTGGCACGGAGGCCGATGGGAGTGCAGCGGAGGACCTGTCCAGTCAATCCACCACCGACTATGACGCAGATGGGTCCGAGGCTGAGCACTCCGAGGGGGCGGAGGCTGGTCCCACAGCTGACACCAGCACTCCATCACTACCCGCCCCCTCCATTTCGATCACCGGCCTCCCACTTGCTCGTGTCCCTTCCCGCCGTACTCGGTCAGCACGTGTCTCCTTCTTGCTAGGCACCGCACCCCCTGCCCCTGTCTCCACTGCTGCCACCAATGCCGAGTCTGTGGACATCCTGCGGAAGTTGCGGGTTGGTCAGACTGCGACGCTTAATGTCCTCCATGGCCACAGTCAAGTGCTGAACCAGATGGAGGCATACTTGGAGGGCATTTCAGTCGCGCAGTCAGACCAACGCAACTTGCTGAGGTCCATCGACTCGACACTGACTGCAGCAGTGGGTCTCCTGCAGCGGTACGTCCCACCCCCTACCCCTGCCCCATCCACACTTCCCACTCCCATGCCTGTCCCACGTACACCCAGACGTCAGCATGCACACACACCACCAGACACAGACACCACACCAGCAGGGCAGGGCAAGCGCACACCTCCTGGCACGCACACACAGGGTGAGGTAGGCACACCCACTGGGTCGGGGGGCAAACGTAAGTCACGCAGCCAGAGTGGGAGTCCGCATTCCGCAAAATCCACTCCCTCCAAATCCACTCCCCTCAGCTCTCCTGGCCACGAATCCAGCAAGGATTCCTTCATGGCCGCTCTGTCCCTGAGCCCAACAGTGACACCACCCAGCAAGCGGGCAAAGGAGTCCCCAGTCAGGGTAGTTGAGTGCCCCCCCCTGTCCACACCCTCCCCCAGTGGCGCTGCCACCCATTCCTCTGCCCCCCCCCTCCTTGGGGCCTGTGGTTCCTTCGGGTGCAGGGGATACGCTGGGGGACCTTGCTGACGTGTGCAGTGCCATCCTCACCCCCTCCTTTGGCGCTGCCCCACCCCCTGTGGTGGAGTCCTCCGTCCCTGCACCCACAACGCCTGCCCTTGCCCCTCCTGTCCCTGCGGTGCCTGGTCCTTTCCCCCCACATGATGGTCCCCCTGTGGAAGACAGGGTGGTCTGAACCGTGCAGGCAAGTTAGGGGACACGCGTCCCACTGTGTCCCCCATCCAGCTGTGACTCATGGACTGCCCTATGGGCTTTGTAAATATTGAACTTTATCCACACACACTTTATTTGAAAATGCTGAATAAAGCCATTTTTTTCCCCTTAGAACACTACTGCTTTTGTGGTATTGCTGTTGGTGGGGCTGCTACATGATTTTGGGTGGTGATCATGTGTTGGGTGTGTGGGAAATGTAGTAGTGTGCTGGTCATAGGGGGGACCCTGGTATCTGTGTGCCATCACAAGGTGTTAGCTAAGTTTCTCTGTTCATGTAAGCAGTTACTGCATGGTGAAATTGTCCCAAGGTGTGTTCCTTCCTCTGTGTACCCTGACATCTTCCCTGCAGGGTGTTCCCAATATGTTGCGCTGAGCTGTGTCTACATTAGCTGGGTGTGTGACAGACCCCTTCAACTTTGGCCATGCATGCAGAGCGATGTCTCCACCTGCATCATTCGTGGCATCCTTGGTGATCACTGTACTTGTGTATGTAGTCTGTTGACATGACTTCATGTGGACATGTTCCCTTTTAGGCTGTATGCATGTGTGTACTCCCAGCCTCGCACACATGTGTTACATGTACTGCAGGGTCTTTGTGCACCTGACTGACAATTGTGGCAATTGGATCTGTGGGTACTCCACCCTTTTTTTTTCGTTGGGCACTGCTGGGGGCCTCTGCACCCACCCCTCCTGCGTCTGGGCACTGCTGGAAGTGATAGGCACCCACCCCTCCTGTGTCTGGGCACTGCTGGGAGGACTCTGCACCCACCCCTCCTGTGTCTGGGCACTGCTGGGAGGACTCTGCACACACCCCTCCTGCGTCTGGGCACTGCTGGAAGTGATAGGCACCCACCCCTCCTGTGTCTGGGCACTGCTGGAAGGACTCTGCACCCACCCCCTCCTGCGTCTGGGCACTGCTGGAAGTGATAGGCACCCACCCCTCCTGCGTCTGGGCACTGCTGGAAGTGATAGGCACCCACCCCTCCTGTGTCTGGGCACTGCTGGGAGGACTCTGCACACACCCTCCTGCGTCTGGGCACTGCTGGGAGGACTCTGCACCCACCCCTCCTGTGTCTGGGCACTGCTGGAAGTGATAGGCACCCACCCCTCCTGCTTCTGGGCACTGCTGGAAGTGATAGGCACCCACCCCTCCTGTGTCTGGGCACTGCTGGGAGGACTCTGCACACACCCCTCCTGTGTCTGGGCACTGCTGGGAGGACTCTGCACACACCCCTCCTGCGTCTGGGCACTGCAGGAAGTGATAGGCACCCACCCCTCCTGTGTGTGGGCACTGCTGAGGGGACTCTACACCCACCCCTCCTGTGTCTGGGCACTGCTGGGTGGACTCTGCACCCAACCCTCCTGCGTCTGGGCACTGCTGGGTGGACTCTGCACCCAACCCTCCTGCGTCTGGGCACTGCTGGGAGGACTCTGCACCCACCCCTCCTGTGTCTGGGCACTGCTGGAAGTGATAGGCACCCACCCCTCCTGCGTCTGGGCACTGCTGGAAGTGATAGGCACCCACCCCTCCTGTGTCTGGGCACTGCTGGGAGGACTCTGCACACACCCCTCCTGCGTCTGGGCACTGCTGGAAGTGATAGGCACCCACCCCTCCTATGTCTGGGCACTGCTGGGAGTGATAGGCACCCACCCCTCCTGTGTCTGGGCACTGCTGGGAGTGATAGGCACCCACCCCTCCTGTGTCTGTGCACTGCTGGGAGGACTCTGCACACACCCCTCCTGTGTGTGGGCACTGCTGGGGGGACTCTACATCCACCCCTCCTGTGTGTGGGCACTGCTGGGAGGACTCTGCACACACCCCTCCTGTGTCTGGGCACTGCTGGGAGGACTCTGCACACACCCCTCCTGTGTCTGGCCATGTACGCTCCATACATACACAGGTGGGGGTACGGTCCGTACATACACGGGTGGGGTGGGGGTACGCTCCATACGTACGCAGGTGTGGGTACGGTCCGTACATACACGGGTGGGGGTACGCTCCGAACATATGCGGGTCTGGGTATGCTCCATGCATACACGGGTGGGGGTACGGTCCGTACATACACTGTTGGGGTGGGGGTACGCTCCATATGTACGTGGGTGTGGGTACGCTCCATGCATACACGGGTGGGGGTACGGTCCGTACATACACTGTTGGGGTGGGGGTACGCTCCATACGTACGCGGGTCTGGGTACGCTCCATGCATACACGGGTGGGGGTACGGTCCGTACATACACTGTTGGGGTGGGGGTACGCTCCATACGTACGCGGGTGTGGGTACGCTCCATGCATACACGGGTGGGGGTACGGTCCGTACATACACGGGTGGGGGTACGCTCCGAACATACGCGGGTCTGGGTACGCTCCATGCATACACGGGTGGGGGTACGGTCCGTACATACACTGCTGGGGTGGGGGTACGCTCCATACGTACGCGGGTGTGGGTACGCTCCATACGTACGCGGGTGTGGGTACGGTCCGTACATACACGGGTGGGGGTACGCTCCGAACATACGCGCGTGTGGGTACGCTCCATGCATACACGGGTGGGGGTACGGTCCGTACATACACTGTTGGGGTGGGGGTATGCTCCATACGTACGCGGGTGTGGGTACGGTCCCTACATACACGGGTGGGGGTACGGTCCGTACATGCACTGTTGGGGTGTTGGTACGCGCCGTACATGCACGGGTGGGGGTGCGGCCCGTACCCAGGCCTTTGGAACATGGGTACGGGCCGTACCGCCATTATTGGGGTGACGTAGGGGTGGGCGTGGTACGACTCGTACCCACGCTCTTAAGGCGTGGGTACGGTACGTACCGGACTTGTTGTGTTGCCGGTTCGCGTGTACATCCACTTCCATTGCTGGACACGCCCCCACCCCCTTGAAGTGACCAGGTCAGGTATGTCCAGGGCATGTATGATTTGTGACTTGGGTGGGGGTTTTGTGTCCTGCCCCTGCCCCCCCCTTTGCCCCTGGGTGTTGTTCTGACCTTCTGCGGCGTCTGCGTCGGTTCCTGTAGAGCAGGTGGACTGCTATGAGGGCTGGGATGACACGTAGGTTCGGGTCCATGGCTGTCCGTCGCGTACAGGTGCTCCTTGCGCGCGTCGTCCTGATTTCCCGGCAGTTTTTGGCAGGCGGAGAATTTTATCCGTGCGGGGTGACGTCGGTGCGGTTCGTACTTCCTGGTTCGTGAAACGCTGCCTGAAAGCGTCCCGACGTCACGTCGGCGCTTTCCCCGGATCACATTTCTATGTATATTTTCGTCGGTCGGTGTTTTGTACGACTCGTACGGAAATGGTGTTTCCGTGCGAATCGTACTTCCATGTTTGTAATGTTTTTTTCCCGGGTACGAGTCGGACGGAGAAAACGCTCTGACCGACGGGTCGTACCCGGTTTTTCCAGGATCAGAATCGGCACCTTAGTATGCAGAAAAATACCTTTGAAGCTAGTTTGGGTATAGGAGTTAATCACCTCCTTGCAAACCTGAACTATCCAAAAGATGGCCATTTTGCTTAAAAAGGTAGTGTGATTTTAACCCCTCAACAGCTCTCTGGCCAGAAAAATAGGCAATGTACTGAAATATTGGTCCGCCTCATTAACTACTGTTGAAGCTTTCATGGCCCACTACACCAGTGACAATGTATCTTCATATGAGCTCGGCTCTATTCTAGGGAAAGTGGAGCCCTACGTAATTGCCTGAGATGGAATAATACTTTGGTGCCGATCACGATCCGGTAAAAAATTTCCCCGTCCGACTCGTATCCGGTCTTTTTACCGTACGAATCGTACAAGTGCCGTACAAACTGCCAATTACGATTCGCATGGCAAAAAGTCCATACGAATCGCATTGGGAAGTATTCCCCACACGTCCTCGGGTCGGAAAAAGTGTCCGACACGTCCACGGACGATTCACCGTACAAATGTGAAAAGTGAAGTCCGACCGGGGAATCACGATCCATCCCGTGCGTCCGATGTTACAACCGCATGGAAAAAACACCGTCCGCACCGAACTCCCATAGCAACCATGGAGACATGTGCCCGCATACGCGCCCAACACTCCCCCCAGCCCCCGTACGTTCGAGTCGTACCCCCCGTGTATGTACACCCCCTGTGTATGTACACCCCCCCTGTATGTACACCCCTGTACGTGTCGTACCCCCATGTATGTACACCCGTGTACGTGTCGTACCCCCGTGTATGTACACCCGTGTACGTGTCGTACTCCCCCGTGTGTGTACAGCCCTGTACGTGCCGTACCCCTGTGTATGTACACCCGTGTACGTGTCGTACCCCCATGTATGTACACCCCTGTACGTGACGTACCCCCGTGTATGTACACCCGTGTACGTGTCGTACCCCCGTGTATGTACACCCCTGTACGTGTCGTACCCCCTTGTATGTACACCCGTGTACGTGTCGTACCCCCGTGTATGTACACCCGTGTACGTGTCGTACCCCCGTGTGTGTACACCCCTGTACGTGTCGTACCCCCGTGTATGTACACCTGTGTACGTGTCGTACCCCCCGTGTGTGTACACCCCTGTACGTGTCATACCCCCACCCGTGTATGTACACCCGTGTACGTGTCGTACCCCCGTGTATGTACACCCGTGTACGTGTCGTACCCCCGTGTATGTACACCCGTGTACGTGTCGTACCCCCGTGTGTGTACACCCCTGTACGTGTCATACCCCCGTGTATGTACACCCGTGTACGTGTCGTACCCCCGTGTGTGTACACCCCTGTACGTGTCATACCCCCACCCGTGTATGTACACCCGTGTACGTGTCGTACCCCCACCCGTGTATGTACACCCGTGTACGTGTCGTACCCCCGTGTGTGTACACCCCTGTACGTGTCGTACCCCCGTGTGTGTACACCCCTGTACGTGTCGTACCCCCCGTGTATGTACACCCGTGTACGTGTCGTACTCCCCCGTGTATGTACACCCCTGTATGTGTCGTACCCCCCGTGTATGTACACCCGTGTACGTGTCGTACCCACCTGTGTATGTACACCCCTGTACGTGTCGTACCCCCCGTGTATGTACACCCGTGTACGTGTCGTACCCCCGTGTATGTACACCCGTGTACGTGTCGTACCCCCGTGTGTGTACACCCCTGTACGTGTCGTACCCCCGTGTATGTACACCCGTGTACGTGTCGTACCCCCCCATGTGTGTACACCCCTGTACGTGTCATACCCCCACCCGTGTATGTACACCCGTGTATGTGTCATACCCCCACCCGTGTATGTACACCCGTGTACGTGTCGTACCCCCGGTGTGTGTACACCCCTGTACGTGTTGTACCCCCGTGTGTGTACACCCCTGTACGTGTCGTACCCCCGTGTATGTACACCCGTGTACATGTCGTACCCCCGTGTATGTACACCCCTGTACGTGTCGTACCCCCATGTATGTACACCCGTGTACGTGTCGTACCCCCCCTGTATGTACACCCCTGTACGTGTCGTACCCCCCATGTATGTACACCCGTGTACGTGTCGTACCCCCCGTGTATGTACACCCCTGTACGTGTCCTACCCCCCGTGTATGTACACCCCTGTACGTGTCCTACCCTCCGTGTATGTACACCCGTGTACGTGTCGTACCCCCCCGTATGTACACCCGTGTACGTGTCGTACCCCCCGTGTGTGTACACCCCTGTACGTGCTGTACCCCCACCCGTGTATGTACACCCGTGTACGTGTCGTACCCCACCCGTGTATGTACACCCGTGTACGTGTCGTACCCCCGTGTGTGTACACCCCTGTATGTGTCGTACCCCCGTGTGTGTACACCCCTGTACGTGTCGTACCCCCATGTATGTACACCCGTGTACGTGTCGTACCCCCCCTGTATGTACACCCCTGTACGTGTCGTACCCCCGTGTATGTACACCAGTGTACGTGTCGTACCCCGTGTATGTACACCCGTGTACGTGTCGTTCCCCCCGTGTATGTACACCCCTGTACGTGTCCTACCCCCCCTCTACGTACGTGTCATACCCCGTGTATCTACACCCGTGTACGTTAGAGTCGTACCCCCACCCGCGTATGCATGGAGCGTACCCCCACCACAACATTCTAAGTACGGAGCGCACCCCAGGCCCCAACATCACAACCGCATGTACGAGTCGTATCAAGCCACACACAAGGACAGCACTGTACAACAAAATGGCCCATGTACACACCGTACACACGCTAAAAACGCACGTACACAACCAGGACAAACCAAAACGACACAAGAATACACCATTCGAATGGCACAAAGCCACTAAACATGTCCAACAACCACTAAAACAACACATTCACTGACCTGCAACTGCCAAAAACAAACAGAGGCCCAAAACACCACCACTCCTTATAACACACCCACCCAAAGTTCAAACACAGCCACACCCACCAATGGACCAATAAAAAGGGCCCACACACACAAACCATGAGCCTTTGCAACAGACTCACTGCTGCCAGACCCCACAGACAACCTACAGCACCATACTAGAAGCTATACCACACCTTACACTTGCACACCTTCACACACACACCTTCACAAACACCCCCTCATCACATTCACACACACACCTGCACAACCACACCCACACGCCCGTAACCATCCACACACACCCCCCCACCATCCACACCCACACCCCTCACCATGCCCACTAACAAGAATCCAAAGTTCACTAACCGAGAGTTGGAGTTCCTTGTCGATGAAATCCTGAGTCGAGCCACAGCTCTTTGGAACATTGGTCAGACAGACCAGCATATCAGCAAAAACAGCCATGTGGCAGACCATCGTCGATGCTGTGAATGCTGTTGCGGACACCAGAAGGAACAAGCAGGAATGCCAAGCCAGGTGGTACGATCTGCGGAGGAGGGTCCGAGCCAAGATGACGGATGAACACAACCAGGCCAACGTCACTGGAGGAGGGCCGTCCCGCAGACCCGTACACTACCATCCCTGGGAGGAGAGGGGGATGGCCATACTGCCGGTGGAGGCAGTAGAAGGATTAGGAGGACTCCGAGACCCGGGTGAGTACACAAACAACGCACCTCACATGGGGGGAACGTCATCCACAACCAAACTCACAAACAGGCACGCAACCACCCCAAGCTATCGCATGACTCAACCACACTCCATGAACACGCACATGCCACTGGCGCCACCATGCCCCATGCACCCAGCTGGACAATGTCAAGTCACAGGCCACAGAAGACACCAACACATGACACGGTAACCCGGATGGCGGGAGGGTGGGCCCCAAAAATCACATAGTGCAACTCAGAAGCAGACAACAATGCCGTCTGCCCATATGGCCTAGGTCACAGCCAGACAAACAGTGTGTCCCCACACAGGAAAGACTTGCCAGCAAATGGCGGACGCCTTGCATTAACACATGGGGGTGAAGGCACGTTTTTGCACATGACAGCAGCTAATGAACAGCCAACACTGTGAAAGAGTGGCAGCACACACCACCACAGCAGCAGCGCAGACACAGACACTACACCCAATGGGTGCCTGGAGATCAGAAACAAACTCACAGCAACAATCCAAGGGCCATTCAAAGAACTGCTAACAGTGTGTGCCCAGGAAGCTGGGCTGAGGTGATAGAGGGTGACACACAGAGGGAGGGAGAGGGGGACAGAGAGGGAGGGAGACACAGGGAGACGGACAGAGGGAGGAGGCCGACACACAGAGGGAGGGAGAGGGGGACAGAGAGGGAGGGAGACACAGGGAGACGGACAGAGGGAGGAGGCCGACACACAGAGGGAGGGAGAGGGGGACAGAGAGGGAGGGAGACACAGGGAGACGGACAGAGGGAGGAGGCCGACACACAGAGGGAGGGAGAGGGGGACAGAGAAGGAGGGAGACACAGGGAGAGCAAATCAGCCTTGTGGTGTGTGGGAATGTCTGCTCGTCAGCAGGTGGACTGCGTGCATGTAGACAAGGGTGGCCAGTGCCAGCATCCCCCCTCTCCTCCATGGCAAAACACAGGGCCATGTCACAACCTGTGCACGAGCACAACGACAGCTACCTGCATCATTGAAGTGTGTGGAACAACTTCATGTGCCCACGTACAGTGCAACACGGAAGGCGCCAATGCACGGCTCGCCACACCTGCCCACTCCACTGCTGACTGCAGTCACACTTGACGCAGCAACTAAGACTGTGCCACACATAGTTAAAGTCGCCAAAGCTGTGCCCAAGGGACATACCCATGCACAAGTGCACTGTGAGTGGAATGCTAGACAGATCCAAATACCCAGAGGAAATGTTCCAACTTTGAAACTAATGAAACATGGATGTTGCATGGAACAAAATTAACATTGTCTCTCTCAAACACAGGTCAACGTTGTGGTTCACCCCCCAACACTGGGGGGGAAGACTCACAGGACCCGGCTCTGCGGGAGGCCGATCCCACCGGCAGCGACGACTCTCACCACTCTGTGGACGACCCCGACCAACCTGGCCCCTCTGGTGTCCAACGACCTGCAGCACCTGAGTCAGGTACAACGGGGCCAACCACCACCCCCACTCCTGCCACATCCCAGGAGACACCCAGGATCCCTGCCCCACCACCACAAAGCAGCCAGTCTGTCCAGGAGGGACAAGGTTCTCCGGGCACCCAGGAGGAGGCAGGCAACACCGCAAATGCCATCCCTCAGGGGTCCCGGAGACCCGATGTGCCCCCAACAGCAGGCCAGGCGCAAGTGGGCAGGGATGGTGGGAGTGGAGGACGGCGGAGGCGCCAGCCTGACCAGTTGGCTGGGGAACCGGTATAAGCCCATGTCCGAAACATCTTGGACACATACCGGCAGGACACCACAGGCATGGCCCAGGTTGTGTCCGTCCTCGAGGGGATCAAGACCCAGCAGGCCCAGCAACATGCGGAGCTACATGCCTGTCTACTGCAACACCAACGGAGGATGGAGGACAGACAGGCTGAGCTCGTGACGGTGTTCGAGGGAATTCACACTACACTCCGTCGGATGGCCGACAACATGGGCAACCCTCCCTGTGCCAGAAGGCGTAGAACATCACCACCCACAGGGAGGGATCAGGAGGAGGAGGAGGAAACATCCGATGGAGCATCCCAAACATCGTCACGGCCTGCTTCTGAGGGTCCCCGCAGGAGGGCGGGTCGTCCACGGAAAAGACCGTGAGGGTCGGCGCTACAGCACCATCTCCCAGGACACCTGGCCTGGCACCTGGCCCACTGGAGCAACAGCATCACAGCATCAAAAGACATTCTCTGCCACATGGCCTTGCTGGTCACTGTCTGACCAATGTTGACAAAGACTGTGGCATGGACTCTGAGGATTTCAAATGGCAAGGACACCAACTCCCCTAGTGAACTTTGGATTCCACACACCCGGAAAGCCCCTCATGTCAAACCCCCCCCCCCCACTAAAATAAAAAGTCACACCATGAAGAGAAGATGCCTGCTGGTTGCATTATTACCTTACGTGTGTCTTGTAAAGTCTAACCATGCCTGAGTTCTCTTTTGACTTCAACCATCCACACCCTGGGGCCTGAGTCTGGCACAGGACACACATGGGTCACAGTGTATTAGGCAAGACAGACATGGAGCACCATACACACCCGTGATGGGCCCAACCAGCTGAGGGGGTGGCCGCACAACCGTGCTGACAGACATATTGAGTACAGCAACAGTCATGCGCAGAGGTCAGGGATCATGTAGAGTGTCCTGGGGGGCACCCAGGTATGTGTAGACAGGTGGCAGAACCATGTCCTGCAAGCTTGAGTCCGGTGGAAGCAGAGAATGGTGGCCTGGCCAACGTTGGATGCATGGGGATGGCACATGTCACAATACCCACACAGTCATGGACATCATGCACAATACACAGTCTAATCCCACACAAACAGCTTGCATCTTGCTACTCGACACATAGACACATAGCCACTATCACGGAAAACCATGCCAGACATGCCGGATGCACCGTGGCAACACACCAGCATTGACTGACAAGAGGCACCTTGGAGGCATAGGGACACCTTTATTAGTCATGTATTCGGGATTGCAGAGGCAACTCGAAGTACACATGAACAGTTCATGTGGAGTAACATGTGGGTCCAACACTGGCACCCCCCTTCTGCAGTACAAATGCGTGATAGCCATGGAACTGGCACACAAGTGTCGGCTAACAGCTAAACACCCCAGCTGCTCACGGAGAGCCTGCCATACACCATTGATCCGCTGATGTGGAAGTCCCACAGCATGTCAAGCCAATGCAAACCGTATGTGTCCGAGGGCAGTGTTACACACATTGATGCCATCATCACATTCCACAATCCCATCACTGATGACTGTCAACAAGTCTGACCATCTATTCAGGTGTACCCAGCTGCATGTAATGTGTACCATGGTGATGCTACATGTCTGCAGAGGAACCAAACATCGACAGGGGCAGTGTGCATACATCGTGAACAACTGCCACACCCAATACACCCCTGATGCATCCCTTACCCTAAGGTGACTTCCAAACGTGTCCGTGCCTGTAACGCTGAGTCAGCACACGATGACGTGTCCATGAGGAATAGCAGTGCCACAACAATGCAAACAGCAGACGGCATGCGCAAGTACCTGGGGAAGAGAGACACACAAGAAGTCAGCCACAAAAAGCACAGCCACTTGCATGTGCATGTACTCGACACATGTATGGATGACAACATGCTAGGTCACAATTATGTCTGGGGAAATACAACCATCACTGGCACCATCACTCCAGTGACACACCCACACACACCTCTGACTCACGTGCCATACATGCCGGTGGAGACACACATCGCAACACATGCCACACGGGGACCAATGCGTGCACACTCAGACACTGGTACTCACCACTAAGCAAAGAAGTCGCGTATGAGCCGAGTCCGGATGTCCTCTTGCGGCTCCACATCCTCCACATCACTAGCCCCATTGCCAAGCCCTTCGTCCTCCACGGGTGGATGGTCCTGGTCATCTTGATCCAGGATGAGTGGCACAGCTTTCTCAACTGCCATGTTGTGCAGCATGCAGCAGACCATGAAGATTTTGCAGACCTTCGCCGGGGCATATGGGAGGGCGCCGCCGGTCTTGTGGAGGCATCTGAATCGGCTCTTCAGGAGGCCAAACGTCCTCTCTATCACTCGCCTTGTCCGGCCATGGGCGGTGTTGTAGCGGAGCTGGGCCGGCGTGATGGGGTTGCGGAGAGGTGTGATCAGCCATGGCATGTTGGGATAGCCAGCATCCCCTACATGGAAAGCACATGGACATAAGTAGGACAGGAGAAGCGGTCATGCTGGAAGTCTACGCAAAATACAGGACAGACAGTGTGTACCCACCAACAAAACATGCTCGTTCGTTGCGCAGCTGCGTCATCATTTCAGGCATCCGGCTACGCCTCATGATGTAGGCATCGTGTGCTGATCCTGGAAAACGAGCACAGACATGGGAAATCACCATGTTGGACAGACACACCACAAGGGCATTGATGGAGTGGCAGTGCTTGCGATTCCGGTACGCTACCTCCTGTGCGTGTGGTGGTACCAAAGCCACATGTGTCCCATCTATGGACCCAATGACATGGGGCATCCCTTCCAGGGCATAGAATCCACGCTTGACCCCAGTCAACATTTCTGGGGTAGGAAAATGGATGAAGTCATCCAGGTGAATCAACATGGCCTCTAAGAAATCATGCAGCACACGGCAGAACATGCTCTGGGACATGCCACCAACATGAGCTATGGTATTTTGAAAGGTACCCGTGGCTAGAAAATGTAGGGCTGCCATTACCTTCAGCTTGGGTGTCAGTGCCGTAGGATACCTGTGCTGCGGTTGCAGGTGTGGTGCCAGTCTCTCCGTCAACTCCAGAATCAACCGTTGGGGGAAGCGGTAGCACCGGATACAGTCATTCTCCCGCATGGCAGCCAAGTCCAGAATTGGTCGGTGAAGAGGCGGCGCTCTGCAGTAATTTGGAAGTGACAAGGAAGAGTGAGTGCACCACAACAACAATTTATTTGGACAGAGCACATGTTAATCTGTCAATACACATATGCTACATACGGAGTCAGGTATGTGCTACATGCCCTGGACACATATGGCTGCCAGGTGACACTCCTACCAAGACCCAGCTACACACGGAGATTGTGAACCTCCACATGCCATGGCATGGGATTAGCTGTGTCCCAGTGCAAGTGAACAGCCAGACGCAAGACAGGAGTGACATACATCCACACATCAGCAGAAGTAGGATGTCGATTGCAGAGACTGGTAGCGGAACACTAGAGCCACAGGTCACATGACATTACACTAGGACAGCCCACACACCTTGCCATGAAGGTGTACATGTCATGACTCACCACACGTTCATAGAGAGGATGCAGACATGTCCTTGTTATGCTACTCTGTGTCCCATGCATACATACGCACCTCACATCCGATACCACATGTGGCATGGTGTGCGGAACAGTGTGCCATGTCAATCTACACACAGACACATGTTGGTTGCTGCAACGGCTGCAGCTTTTGAGGGAGCTCCAACATCAACCTAATGGGAACCACCCACACATACATGACATAGTCACATCGTGCACCGTGTGTAGTGACATGTCAGGTGTGGTAACCCCTGTACCGGGCCTCAGGGGACACTTCCGTGTGTTGGTGTCCGTGCCATGCCAGTGACGCTCATCCCAAGTGTGCAGTACGACATGCACACATGTCAAAGGAGTCAAGGGCATGCCTGGCACACATTGCACCGTCACACATTACATATGTACACATCTCATCATACATCTGGTGCCTTCTGGACTCAGGAGTAATGTGCCACATCACAGCCTTTCACACCTGTGCCCCACACATGTAGTACTGCCCAGACAATGCCTTGATGTCCATCCATGGACAAGTATTTCAGCCCTATTCCTTCCTGTGTGCTGCCTGTCACCACTGTGATGTGTGAAAACCACCGTACTTCTGCTAAGAGGGCCTATGTACGTTCCCGTATCACTATGGGAGTGCTGCCGTATGTGTACCCATAGTGATGGTGAGCGTACAGGCATGTGTACGGTCCGTACCACTACGAGTACGCATACGCAAGAACACCCATAGTGATAGGGAGCGTACAGGCGTGTGTACGGGCCGTACCACTACGAGTACGCATACGCAAGAACACCCATAGTGATAGGGAGCGTACAGGCGTGTGTACGGGCCGTACCACTACGAGTACGCATACGCAAGAACACCCATAGTGGTACGGGCCGTACAAGCGTGCGTACGTTCACTATCACATGCACTTGCACTTTAATTTAGCAAAAAAACACAGTCTGTTGCCCGTGTGAAAGGAGTGCCATTTAACTCCGAAACGCGTCGGACCTGGTGTTAATAAACACGTATTTGGATTGTGGCCTCGGCTCCAGTGTTCTTTCGTCCTGTGATGGGAAAGTGAGACGCAATGGTATCGTGTGGAATATATATATATATATATATATATATATATATATATATATATATATATATATATTATCTACTGGCGGTCGCCAGTAGATAGTTATAGTTAGGACCGTGTTTCCATAACTTTGGCGCCGGTTGACGAATCCTCGCGAAATTTTCAAAATAGGTGGGGCGCTCCGCTCCGCTCCTACCCTGAAAGTCTCGGGGTGATTCGTCAAGCGGGGGCCAAGAAAAAAGGGGGGTCCCAAAACGCGTTTTCCCCATGCAATTTTCCATAGGGACCTTTAGTCCAAGGTACAGCCCGAACGGCTGAACAGAATTACTTGAAATTTGCCAGACAGGTAGTCCTCAGGTCAGGTCTGGTGTCAATCTGTTCAGTAGTTCCTGAGAAAATTAAAAGTAAAACCATATATATATGTGGGCGGAGCCTAACCACACATCTCATCCTGAGATCTGATTGGCTGTCAGCACTTCATCCAAGAAGTGTTACAGCCATCTTGGGACCAATATACATGATAGCACCTCATTAAAAAGCATTGCAGTTAATAGAAGGTTTTAAGACTTTAGTTACATTATAAATCATTTGTTGATGGTACCATACTCATTTTAGGAATTGTGGTATGTTCTAAGGTGATTTCACCATGTGAAAAAGCCTTCTGCTGGGATATCATGATTGAGAGAAAACTATTTTCTCATGCTTTTCCCACAGAGGTTTGGAAGGTGATCTATAAGCTAAACTGAGGGCATATTTTCTGTAAATTCACATTATCTTTCTCAGTCATGTGAGAATGAAGTCTGACATTCTCAGTAAAACATGTACATCCAACAAGGGCAGAGACTGTCAGTGGATTCCTTTGTGTTCTACTGCAGCTTCCCAGAGTGTTCCAAAGAACAACTAGAGCGCTAACAGTCCTACTTATGATAAACGTATGGCACACCTGAAGCCATCTTGCTTGGATTAAAGTGGTAACTCTTAAAACATTTAATTTAAAAAGGAACAAAATGAGGGGGTTCATTTTTCCATAAAAAGTATGATTAGTGCTGCAGAAAGAAAAATTAGGGCACATTTTGAGTGACTTCTCAAATCCTCTTCTATTTCATTAAAAAATTCTGACATGCAGACTGAAACATGCACTTTCAATACCAGCAGCAGTTTCCCCTGGTGAGCAGTAGCTTTACTACAGTGATCTAATGAGCAAAAAGAGTGCTAACATTCTGAATTTATGGCAAATGCTTGACACATCTGAATGCCTTCTTGATGGAATCAAAGTAAAAAACTGAAAGCATTTCCTATTGAGGAGACTGCAGTACATGAGGAAATTAGGAAACTTCATAACAAATAAATCTCCCAAGATGGCCACCGGAGACAAAAGAGCCCAAATGTAGCCCAAAATCACCCAGATGTAGCCCAAATATAGCCCAATGACAGAAGTGTGCAAAACACTTATTATTTTGTGTTTTTGCAGTGTTATATAGTGCAGACTTGTCAGGTATTGGAGTGCTTTACATGAGCATTGGTTACATCACACAAGAACAAATTCATTTTGGTTGTAGACATGGGGAGACTAAGAGATTTGACCAGAATCACAGAATATCGAGCTGAAGCAGAAACTCCAACCTGGTTCCCCAGTTGCAAAGTCTACAGTTCTGAAAGTAACACCACATCCTCTCCCCTAAGTGCAACATTTAATCAAGTGGTCAACTGGATAAAAAAACATAAAGATAACAAATAATTTAAAAGTGCTTTGTCGCTATTCATCATCATCATCATCAAATCTTTATTTCGGCCACCAGGGCCATAAAAGATAACAAAGTACAACATTACAATACAATACAATAAAAAAACAATAACATTCCATGAACAGCAAATTTTTAAGAGCATCAGGCAATTAGCTCGTTTGCAAAGACTTGATATAGCGCATGCGAGTAAAAAATGTTGCCACCGCAAGTACTATTGGGGGGGAAAGGTCTGTTTTTAATATTCTGAAAGCGGGGGCATACTGTCTAAAACCCATATTGCTGAGGAGGGGCCTGAGCCAGTAACTCCTTGCTCTGCGATAGGTCGGACAGAAAAATATGATATGGAGATAAGTTTCCTCAGGGAGGAAACACATGGGGCAATGAGCAGTGTGGTTTGAATGTGCCCACCGGATTGTGTAGGCCCTTAATGGCAGTGTGTTGTAACGCCATTGCATAAAGAGTTTCCTCGTTAAGGGCGGGCCCATATCGTCGTAAATAAGCTCTAGTTGGAAAAAGTCTTTAAAGCCTAGGAAATATGCTGTTTGAGAGCCCACTCGGGCACTTGTAGTGGCAACACTCAGGTGGTAGTCATAGTAATCTTTGGAGATAGACCTGCGGGAAACTTTGAGACAGGCCGTTGCTGGATCAGACCATAGCTCCGGTCTGCCGAGTGCCTCACAAATTCGTTTGATATAGCTGAGCCATGGAATTTGAGTACTTTTGCACAACCGTAAGATCTCCATCAGCTCAGCTCTGTATTTCAGGAGATCCTGAGATGACCAAAGTTTGCACCAGAAGGTCAAGGGTTTAAGACCGAGGACCTCTGAAATTGGTCTTAGGCCCAAATCCAATCTAAGCGGCATGAGTGGGGTGCTATTCGGTAAAGCAGTCAGACGTCTGAGAAAGTCATTCTCCGTGATTTGGAGTTTCTGGCCCATGGTATGGCCCCATAGCTCAGCTCCATATGTCACTGATGTTCTTGCTTGTGTTTTGTAAATTTGCAAGCGAGGCGCAAACGGCCTGTACGTTAGTCCCTTCGCCATTCTTGCAATGCCCCCCACAAGCTGGGAAAGTTTCATGTTCATCTTGGTTAAGTGGGGGTCCCATGACATGGACTGATTTAATACCACCCCCAGGTATTCGAACGTATATACCCGTTCTAGCCTAACTGTCCCTATAAAGGGCGGTGCTCGGGTCCTGGGGGGTGGATTGAAGATCATGTATTTCGTTTTTGCGGCATTGATCTCCAATCCACGGTCCGCACAGAAACACAAAAACCCATCTAGAACTCTCTGCAGACCCATGGGAGATTTAGAAAGCAGCAGGGTATCATCCGCAAACATAATTGCTGGAACCCTGCTGCCATCTAGCTTAGGGGCATCGGTGTTGTTCAGCTCATTTAGGAAGCTTATAACCCCGTTGACAAAGAGGCAAAAGAGAGTAGGTGCGAGAACGCACCCCTGGCGTACCCCCCTGTCAACGGGGAAGGCCTCAGACAGGGAGCCGTCCCTGCCACACCTTACCCTGGCAAAATTCCCCTGGTGCAGTCTCTTCAGAGTTGTTAATATGTCAGGCGGGACCCCCAGGTCCGCTAGGACTGCCCACAGTTTGTCTCTTGGGACCAGATCGAAGGCGGCCCGCAGATCCACGAAAATCGTGTAAAGACTGCCGCCCTCGAAAAGAACCGTTTTCCAGTAAATGAGGTGCAGGCGAAAAATTTGGTCAGTAGTCGAAATCCCCCTTTGGAACCCTGCCTGGTACGGGCTCATAATCTCGTTGTCTTCGATCCAATCCTGGAGGCGGTTTAACATGAGTCTACCAAAGATCTTTTGGGGGACATCAATAAGGCTAATAGGTCTGTAGAAGGCCGGGAGCAGAGGGGAGCCCTTCTTAAAGATTGGGACAATCTCTGCGCCCAGCCAACTACCAGGAACAGCCATGCCTTCAAGGATAGCATTAAAAAGGATCGTGAGATAGGGCGCCCAAACATCCGGCTCCTGTTTAAGTAGGTCACCGGGGATGCCATCCAGCCCCGGAGCCTTCCCAGATGCCAGGCCAACTACAACCGCACGCACCTCGCCGACCTTAAAAAGTTCCATCGTCCCCCCTTGGTGAAAAGTGGGAGTCGTACTATTGTGGGCGTCCTGTAGAGATTTATAAAGGGACTGGAAATGGTCTTGCCAGACCTTTGGTGATATGTTTGAAAGCGTGGCCGGAGCCAGCTCCTCTAGGCCGGAGTTGACACAACACCAAAATTTGCGAGAGTCTCCTCTGGCCAGAAAAGTAGTCAGTCTTTCCCACTTATCGTGCTCCCATTCCCCCTTGGCATTAGTAATCAGAATTTTGTAGGCTGCTCTTCTTGCTCTGATTTCATCTTTGTCCTTTCCCTCTTTAATAGAAAGCAAGAGTTTGGTTTTTGCCTTCCGGCAAGTGTTATTATACCATAGGGGAAGGGGACTTTTCCTGCCTAGCCTATTTGATTTTTGAGTTAGGCATTCAAAAAGGTGTTTAACCAGGTCTTCATGGATCTGACCCAATTGCATGAAAGTATTCTGGGAAGCTTCCTCTATTTTAAGTGCCTCAAGCTTTTCAAAAATAGGAATGACCTGTGCGTATAGTAAGGGGAGCTTCTCTTGGTGTGAGGCTAAGTGTTCCCATTTTAGTCTGCGCCTATTATTAGCAATGTCCAAATAGTTCTCCACAGGAGTCCCTGCAGTACCTCTGGCCTCCAGCCCAGGATGGTCATAAACTAGTTCAAGGGCGTTATGATCACTGTCCTCCCTGGCAATAACACTAAAATCCCTTAGACATATCCATGAAGACAAAGGAACCATGACATAGTCTATACGGGATTCGCTGCCCTTTCGATTAAATGTGCACCTAGAGGGGATGTCTGACTTTAGCCTTCCGTTACAGGCTCTAAGACCAAATTTCAAGGACAAGGAGGTGATTTGTAAAACTAGGGGGGAGCATGCTCTAACGGCCGGGGCGTGTGGGGGGGAATGGACCACAGGAGATCTTCGTCCGAGGTCAGCCCCTCCAGTATGCCTGGGAGGGGCTCATACTGGCAATTTAGATCGCCACCGATAATAAATGGGGTGTCCTCGGGAATTGCTTCCAGGACCGTCACTAGCTTTGCGATGGTGGACGATTCCAGTGCTGTGTTCACTGGCCGTGCATAGATATTGACCAGAAGGAGATTATGAAGGTTGGGCCATTCCAACAATACAGCTAAAATATCTTCTGAGTCAGTTGGAAAAATAGAGGCCTTGCACCCCAAGTCAATAGCCACCCATATGGCTAATCCTCTGGACGGGCGACCTTTTCCCCCCCATGTCGCATGTACTGAGAATGTGGTGAAGCCAGTATGGAAAACATCTTCCCTTGCCCAGGTCTCCTGAAGGAGGCAAATATCTTTGCCCCCAATAAAGGAGCTCCAGGCCGGGTTGAT
This sequence comes from Triturus cristatus, assembly GCF_964204655.1. Classification (NCBI taxonomy): domain Eukaryota; kingdom Metazoa; phylum Chordata; class Amphibia; order Caudata; family Salamandridae; genus Triturus; species Triturus cristatus. The sequence continues at coordinate 295,238,722 of NC_140579.1, forward strand.
CCATTTGGTGGCTAGGCCCGCGACATTCCAAGATAAAATCTTGAGGGGAGACAATTTGTCGCTATTTGAAAACTCAGAAAATATGTCCTTATTTTAGTCTTTTAGAGCACTAACCATAATTTTGATGCCAATAAGACCCTCTCATATATGTAATTTCTAAAGGAAATGCTCTAGGTATTACAGTTTTGATTACATCAAGATGACGTCAGGCGTTCCACACTTTTGTAATAAATATAGAATGTTAGCAATCTAGTTGTTCATTAGGATACTGTTGAGACGCAGAGGCCAGGGGCACGGACTCTGAAAATTGAAGGCAGGTAGGAGGGTGCAAAGGCAACATTTTAACCACACTGAGCAGGCAGGAAGGGCCGTGGCAGCACAACAGACTATGGAGGGCAGTGGAAAGGGGGGCAGGGGCAACAAACCAACAATACAGGACTTGCAAGAGAGGCTGTGGCAATGTAATAGACCATTGTGGGCAGGCAGAAGGAAGAGGCAATGGTAGTACAACCATACATGCCAATAGACCCGATTCAGCCAGGAAACGTCCAATGTTTTTAAGCTCAAATGGGCTTTATTTGATCTGTCTCCTGTCTACAATCTCCTCTTTTTCAATGTAACTCAAAGGGGAAAATCAATACCCCAGTTTTTTTTCAAAATCACCCTCTTACCCAGTTCAAAATGTTCGCAAGTATGGTACATTGGATCATGGAAGGAAATGGGGTAGGGACATGGACTTGGATAACAGAGGACAGGAGGGACATGGAGAGGTGCACCAAACTGACCCTGCAGGGCAGGCATCAGGGTTTGCAGCAGCACAATACACCACACAGGGCATGCGGGACGGGAGTGCAGCACAACAATCCATAGAAAGCAAGAGGGAGGGGACAGGACCATGCACATGGACAACAGAGAACAGAGGGGCAAGAGGCAATGGTAGCTAGCTGACCATAATGGACAGACAGGAGAGAAAGCTGCAGCATAACAGACCATAAAGGGCAGGAGGGACAGATCAGGGGCATTACAATGGAACAGACAAGCCAGGAGGGAGGGAGTAGGGGTCTGCACATGTAAACAGAGGGCTGGGGGCAAGGGGGCAGGGCAGGAGCAGCAAGATAGCCATGGAGGTCAGGCAGGATGGGCACTAGAAGCAAGACACACCATGAAGAGCAACACTGAGACTGTGATGGCATACACACAGACCATGGAGGGAAGGTGGGAGGGGGTCAGGGGCAGCTAACTGAACACACAGGGAAGGTGGGAGGGGCCATGGCAGCACAGAAGACCATGCATGGCAAGTGGGAGGGTTAGTGGCAGCACAATGGCTATGATGGGCAAGAAGGAGGGTGCAGGGGCATGCACAAAGGTCGATGGAGGATAGAAGGGAGGGTCAGGACCTGTGCACAGACAAGAAAGTTCAGGGGAAGGGGCCTCACAACAGACCGCACGGGGCAGGCAGGAGGAGCAGTTGCAGCACAACAGACCAGGGAGGGCAGAAGGGTGTGGCAGTACAATGGACCATGCGGACAGGAGGAAGAGGATAGGGGCATGGCATGTGGACAGGCAGGGTGGAGGTGGCAGGGACAGGTTACAGTCATCTGACAATGCTAGGCAGGTGGGAGGGGAGTGGCAGCTCAACAGAACACTCAGAGTAGATAGGAGTGGCAGGTCCATGGAACATGGTGGGCAAAAAGGATGGAGCAGGGGCATGCACAAAGACATCGGAGGGCAGGGGGAAGGAGAATAGGGGCAGCAAGCTAAGCACAGAGTTTAAGCAGGAGGTCAATGATGGGGCATAGAATTGGGCAATGGAGGGCAGGAGGAGTGGACTGGTACATCATACTAAATTGAGGGCAGTGTCAGCACATCAGACCATGCATGGCAGGAGGGAGGAGGCTAGTCCATGGATTCACACAACAGAGGATAGGGAGGAGGGGGATGGGGCAGCAAGCTAACTGTTCAGAGAAGGTGGGTATTAGGAACTTTATTGTTTTTAAAACGTGTGTCTGTGCGAACTACTTAAAATATGAACAAGTATGCAGCATAATCTCACTTTTATTCAGGAAGAAGAGGACGTTTGTGACTGTGACTCCGGGCTCACTTGGCAGAAACACCCCCTGACCCTCCACCCCCTATCGCAAAATGTAATGCCCGTGAAAAGGGTAGGTGAACACAGTGTTATATAGAACATAGTCCTGAGAGCACGATTGAAAATGAAAACTAGATATAGTGTATGGTATAAACAATGCACCAAAAAGTGTGATATAAGATGAACCGGGCGTGAAATATAATATGCAATACATTGTGCGTAATTACAGATTCATTGGAGAGCGCGAGATAGCACAGGCACTAGCGCGTGCTATGAGATATGCGCCTTGGAGTGTAATATGCACAGGGCAGTGTTGTGTAACCTAACTAGTCATATAAAATATGTGCTGGGGAGTGTAACGTTGCATATGCACTGTGACAAAGATATGGATCCCAGATTGTAATATGTATGGCATAGCACTGTGCGTTATAACATAGGCATCGAGGAAGGCACGTTAGATGGGGCAATATAACCCGTGCGAAGACAAGTGTGGCATGACATATTCACGGGGTGGTGTTACAGTGCACATGGGCTAGAGTGTGTCATAGCATATGCACTAGCTAGTGGAATACAACACAGAGGTGTGTGGCACTCAGCAGGCAATGGTGGGTGTAACACAGCATTGGGCTCTGCCAGGAGCGCGCTGTGACTCTCAAGTGAGTTTCCTCCCCTTTCCAGAGAGTAAAATAAAAAGTATTACACATACGGCAGTGGATGTGTGTTTTATTAACCGTGAGGGGGGTTTCTTGCATAGTTTTGGTCGAATTTTTGTCGAATCCCCTTTGAATGGCTTGGTGTGCATGTGTATTAAATGTGCCCGTCAATAGCTACCCATGTTTGTATAAATAAAAGACAAGGGTGTCTACCGGGATTAGGCACGGTAGGGCATCAGACATGTCAGAGCTTCACTAGTGGTGTAAATACATTCCACGTGGATTCATTGTATGCATAGTCGCCTTTTAATGAATATCACGCAAATCGTCATGGTGATAGGTACGTACGGTTTGTCCAGCATGTCCTAGGTGTGTCTATAAATATATATTTTTAATTTGGGATTGGGGTCAAAAAACATATAATTAGGAGACAGGCCCTGGGGGATGGGGTCATCAGGGCCAATAAATTAGAATAAGAAGGGGAACCACACAGCCCCCCTTCTTAAAAAATTAAAATAAATAAAAGACTGGCATCGTGCCGGAGGCCACGCCCCCTCCTTGCAGCACTCTGCAAACGCGCCCCCTGGCGAATTGTAAGTTGGGGAATTAATTCCTCTTCAAAACTGAGGGTCCCTGAGGGCCAACTAGCCCAACAGGCATCTCCAGTATGCGCCAGGGAGCTGCGCTGCAGACAGGTGTTCTGAGGCCAAGCCCCTTTTTACACCTCTGCAACGCAGCTCTGTGGCGCTTACTGGAGGTACCTAGTGGTCTAGTTTGACCCTAGGGTCCCTTAGGATTCAAGGGGACTTAATCTCTCAACTTAGAACAGCCACAGGGCGCGTTTACACCGTGGTGAAGGGAGGGGACGGGGCCTGAGGTGACGTGTGCAAACACGCACTATGGCACGTTTTAAATTGGGGATATAATTTCCCTTCAATACTGAGGGCCCCTGGGGGCTAACTAGCCCACCAAGTGCTTCCAGTAAGCGCCACTGAGCTGCATTGCAGAGAGGTGGTCCAGGCCGTGCCACTTTTTACACCTCTCTGCAACGCAGCTCTGTGGCACCTACTGGAGGTACCTAGTGGGCTAGTTGGACCCTAGGGACCCTCAGGATTCAAATGAACTTAATCTCCCAATTAAAAACGGACACAGGGCGTGTTTACACAGTGGTGAAGGGAGAGGACGAGGCCTGAGTTAACATGTGCAAAAACGCACTGTGGCCTGTTTTAAGATGTAGTTTTAATCCCCCTGCCCTATTATATACTAGGGGCTTACAGAGGAGGTCATGCTAATCACAGGGGGACCCCAACGCATAATGTTCCCTAGTGTATGTAGGTGTTTTCACTGTATTCTAAGTGTCTTTTAACATAGCACTGGCTCTAGGACTGGTTAGTCAGACTCAGTTACCCCCAGTATCCGTCTGAAAAAGTTGAGGGTACAGGATGATTTTGCAACAAGGCTTCTTTCTGCTCCTCTTTTTGTTCTTTCTGCACGTTATCCTTCTTCCTGCACTTTTCTTCGTCTTTGAGGACTTCTGTTGCTTCTTTCTGCACTTTTTTTTCTTTCTGTGCATTTTTTCTTCTTTCTTCACATGTCCTATCTCTGTAGGCATAGTTAGAAATTAGCATTTAAAAACCTTTGAAATTCACAGAAAAAAACATAGGTTTCAGGCACGTTATAGTTAGGAATAAGCATTTAAAAAACCTCAGAAATTCACTGAAAAAAACATAGGTTTCAGGGGTGTTATAGTTAGCTGGACTTTTCACTTGTACAAAACCATTGAAATTCCCCCGTTATAGTTAGTTCAGCTAACTATAACTCGCGCGCCCGCAATGCACTGCTGATGACGTCACATATTACATCACTCATGACATGGTCAGTGACATCACTCATGACATCACTGATGACATCTTCAATGGTTTTGTACAAGTGAAAATTCCAGCTAACTATAACACCCCTGAAATTTTAGTATATATATATACTAAAATTCAGATCAGACAAACACTGGGAAGAGGGGGCAGCGGCAAACCCCCGGATGTAACCAGAAGACAAACACGAAGAGGAGGACGAGGAGAGGAGGCTGGCACAAGCGGCAGCAGTGCATCGCCCAGAATAACAAGGAGCAAGAGGGGGGCAAAACGTCCATAAAGGCTGCTGACAATCTAACGATCGTAAACCTCACATCTAGAATTCTGACGGAGGTCGAGAAATCAGTTTTGCAACTTGGTTTATCTTTCTGTCCTTCAAGGAAATTGGAATACACTCAAACTAGAATCAATCTCGTCAAATTTGCCAGAAAAATCAAATGACGAAAATTCTTCAAATTACAAGGACCTAGGAACACTCTTAGCATGGCACCCTCTCCTAATATAGGAATGGATTTACTGACCGGTCATGACCTCGAGACAGTGTTAATCCTGGAAGTATTACAAATGGAGGGTCAGACTCCCACACAGGCTGACAGTAACTGTCAGGTCATTGCACAGGAGATGGACAGTGGGCTGATGAATCAAGAAAGCCCCAGGAGCCCTTTCAAACCAATCTCCAAATGTATCCCTCAGATGCCGCATGATGCCATCGATCTGTTCACGAATCAAGTATTCAAAGGCCTTATGCAATTCCGATACAAAGAAGACCATCAAGATGCTCACAATCTCACACAGCTACAAAGGAAAGCCATACAGAGTCTACATGGAGATCACACAATCGTTTGTAAACCCTCAGACAAAGGGGGAATGTCGTCTTACTGTCTTCCGAGTACTATATTAAGGAAGCATTGAAACAATTGGAGGATGGCATTAATTACAAACGGATTTCGATGAAAGAATATTCAGCAAGTATTCAGAATTATGAAAAGCTGCTAAGTAAGTGGAAATATAAAGGTATGTTGGACAGTAATGAATTTGCATTTCTTACTTGTAAACATCCTGTCATCCCGACTTTTTATCATCTTCCTAAGCTGCATAAGGACAGTGTTAACCCACCAGGGCGCCCAATTGTGTCCTAAAAAGGGATCTCTAACTGAAAACATGTCCACATTCATTGATTTCCACTTATTCAATTTTGTGATTGAACTGACCTCCTACATCCAGGACACTAAAGACTTTTTGAAAAAAATCGAGGGCATAACCTGGGAATCCGACTTTGTCATGATCACTTTAGACATTTCAAGTTTGTACACCAGTATCCAACATGATAAAGGTCTTCAAGCGATCGAATACTTTTTGAAAGGTCGTTCATTGAAGTACAGAGATCATAATCATATGATCTTGGAATTTGTTGAATACTGTTTAACCAACAATATCTTCCTTTTTCAGGAGCAACTGTTCAGACAACTACAAGGCATGGCCATGGGCACCTGCTTCGCCCCCAGTTATGCGAATCTTTTCGTAGGCTGGTGGGAGAGGCAGGTGGCCTGGTCGGATGCCAATGAGGTGTGGACCAGCAAATTAATTAGCTGGTACCGCTATATAGATGACCTTTTTATCATCTTTAGTGGCACTATGGAATTAGCCAATGATTTTGTCAGAAGTCTGAACAATAATGATTTGAACCTCAGGTTTAGTGGTGAAATCAGTAAATTGTCTGTGAACTTCCTAGACCTGAGGGTGTTTGTCTCCAATGGTAGATTGTGTACGACTCTTCATAGAAAGCCAACGGTGGGCAATTCCGTCTTACATTCCGATAGCTGCCATATGGATAAACTAATTCATAGTATTCCATATGGTGAGCTGTTGAGAATTAAGAGAAACTGCACCCGAGAATGCGATTTTCGTTCAGCAGCAGCAGAAAGTACAGCTAGATTCTGCATGCGGGGATACTCAGAAGCCAGTCTACATAGCGCCAGACGCAAGGTAGATACTAAGAACAGAATAGATTTAATAAGTGGTCCTTCTGCGACTAAACAGAAGAAAGAGCAAGCTATTCTGTCCTCTAACATGGATTGTAGAATGATTACCAATTATTTGAGTAACCACAATGACCTCAGACAAATACTTAAGAAAAATTGGCACATTCTTAGATCCGATCCGGTCATTGGAGAAGATCTGACAAAAACACCGCAATTGTCATTTAGGAAGGACAGATCATTACAAGATCATCTGGTTCAGAGCCTGTTAGAAATGGGATTTCTGGTTGGCTAGGGCTTGCGCCAAAGCCAGTCAGAAACCACCACTCTAGTCAGGGCTGGGGAGTTACACGCCAAGGATAACCCCTGCTCACCCCCTTGGTAGCTTGGCACGAGCAGTCAGGCTTATCCCGGAGGCAATGTGTAAAGCGTTTGCGCGCGCACCCAGCAACAACACCCAAGGCCCACCACAAAAGAAACTCCACACAAGGTATTATATAAAAATAGCCTTTGTATTATACTAAAACACATTAGATAAAAACACACAGTCTACAATGTGCCAACAGGCACGGGCAGAATTTACAAGGGATTATATGTACAGGGGACAGGGCCACATGGACCACTGTCAGGAATTAGCACTTTTAGAACTTAGCACTTAGAACATAGGATATAACATTACTGTAGCACGGACTACACATGTAGCACACAACCAGTAACTACTGGTAACAGGTAAGTACCACCTACGCAACCCTAACCACCTTAGGAAAATGTCACGCAGGGAACGAGGACCTCACTAGCACTACCTGCACTAGGAGAAAACAACCACCTAAGTATCACAATACCTGTAGGGGTATAAGCACATTACACATGATGCATAAAAACACATTCAGAGGTGTAAACACAGGGCACATGACGCATGAAAACACATTCAGAGGTGCAGGTTAGGAACAATAGCGCAAAACTCACATTAGCCACCACCTGTGGCAGTCCCTAGGCCAACTGGCCTTGTCGGGGCTAGGACGCCCTGTGTCCAGCAGAGTCAGGGCAAGGCTGCGCAGGTTGCGCAAGCCAGGAGCAACTGAGCACCACCTAAACGTTGCAGCTGCCCACGAAGTGCTGGGCAGCTGGGGAAAGGAACCTGGCACCGGCGTGCCTCCTGAGCCCTCTCTGGGCTTGGGGATGCCCTAAAACAATGTGGGAGCCTCTCGGGCTCTGAAATACAAATCTGCCCTGGGGCAACGTTGGAGCCTCGTGTGCTCTAAACAAACAATGCGCCCGTCGTTGGAGTCCTGCTCAGGGACTCGAGAAACCAATGCCCCCGTAACGTTGGAGCGTTTCAGGGCTCTATTAAACTATTGCCCCCGATGTTGGAGCGACCCACTGCCTTCCGGGGCCGCTCTGGTTATCAACAGAATGCCCCCATCGGAGTCTCTCGGGGCTCAGGAGCAAAGATTTCCCCTGATGCGCTGCCGCTGCCCACTGTCAGGCGGGGCAGCGGAACAAAGAGGAATGAGCCCGGCGCCCGCTGCTCGGACGTTACTAGGGGGACGGGGCAGCACCGAGAAACGTGCCCTGTCTCGCTCCCCGCCACCCAGCAGCTGAGCCCCACTCACCGGGATGAAGGCGCTGGTCCCAGTCACCGGCAGCGCTACGGGGGAGTCCCGCTTCTGGGACTCAGGAAACCTCCGGACGCCGGCACCACTCCCCGGATTCTCCTGACTTCCTCCCTCACCGTCCAGTATGGGGTGGCTCCCGCCTGGATTCTTCACTTCATGGAGCAGCGTCTCCACAGCTTTTCCTCCTGGGCCAACAACTCGGGTGAGGGCTTCCGGACTCCGGTTAGGCCCCGCCCATGTCACAGGCCAGTTTGCCTGACTTTCTGATCGGCCGCGGCTCGGGCCGCTGCGATGATTATTTCGTCGGGCGCAATGCGGGGTGGGCACGCGCTCAATTAAAGATCCAGGAAGCGGGGTGAGCACCCGCTAGTGAGCATACCAGCGGGGTGGGCACCCGCAGATTAAATATACAAGAATAAGCAGGGTGGGCTCCTGCTCGATAATTAAAAAGGAGCACCAAAGGCTGCCAAAACACAGTAAAATAAAGCGGCAGGGTGAGGAGAAATCCCACACGTTGCAGATTTGCGCTGCAGGCCACCAGCAGTCCTCTTGGGCAGAAACACAGCGCTCCTCAGCACAAAAGTCAAGGGCTCCTTCAGAATGAGAAATAAAGCGCTCCCAGGCGCTGTAGGCAAAAGTCCAGGAAAAGTTCTCCGCTGCATGCAGCAAGGCAGGGGGGGGGGCAAGGCTGGGCCCAGAGCCAGCTCACTGGGCCTCCAGGCAGGGAGGTAGTCCAAGTGGCGGTCCTCTGGCCCAACAACAGCAGCAGCCCCCTCAGGCAGGATCCTGGAAGAGAACAAATTGTAAGGGGACACAGACCCTTCTTATACACCTTTTCCCTTTGTTCTTGGTTCAGGGTGAGGGGGAAAACCAGTAGCAGCTGGTTGGGGAGCACCCTTGATGTGCTCAGCCCCTCACTCTATTCACTGGCAGGGCTAGGGTCATCAGTCGCACCACAGGGGGCGGAGCCAGCATTGTGTAGGGAAAGCCCTGCCCTATTCAGGTCCAAGGTGCACTCCTCCCCAGCCATCAGCATGCTAATCTCACACTCACCACTGGGGCAGACCCACCCAGACTCCTGGAGCCAGGCTCACCAGCCAGCTCCAGCCAATCACACGCCAGACACATTTTACACTAATATGCCAACTCCTAGAAGTGGCACTTCAGCACATGACATAATCACGCATTATACATCATTGCGAAGCATTCGATCACACGAGTCCGCACATACCAAACTCGAGCCTGCACACCCCACGCATCAGGAACTATCAGGGACACATACATTCCCCATGCATTCCTATGGGAGGGCAGGCCTATCTCCCAAATGCACTCAGAGTGCGCACGCACTTTACTCTGGGACAAAGGGAAAGTGCGCAGAAACCAAAAATCACTACCACCAGGTCACCAGTAAAAGCCAAAAGTTCAGGGGTGAACCTGCCAGAAGGGCCAAGTCCAACAGAGCCATTTTTCTTAACAAAGAAAAGACTTACGTCTTGGTCCAGTCAAAGGCTTCTATCCATGCCGAAAGTGCAAGGCATGTAAAAATAGTGATAAGATCCTAACATATGATGTTCCAGGTCTTACGACCTCTAAGCAAATTGGAAAATTCATGAACTGCAATACTCCCTACACGGTGTACTGTTTAATCTGTCCATGTGGACTTGGGTACATCGGGCGTACCATACATCCGTCTAAGATCAGGATCTTAGAACACCTGCGAGCCATCACCACATGTGATGTTAATTACCCAGTGGCCCGCCATTTTAAAAGTCATCATAGCAGTAACAGGGACCTGTTACGCTTTTTTTGCCTTGATCATGTACTTATAAGTACACGAGGAGGTGATAGGCTACTCAAACTCCGCAGATTGGAGTCCCGATTCATAATCGATTTACAAACTAAAATACCACAGGGCCTCAATAGTGGTGAGGAATTAGCTGTACATCTTTAACCAATTGAATACACAAGACAGGTTGTCAGTACATCTCTCTATATATATCATGTAGCATAAGAAATGTTGCAAACCTTGCCTATGCATCAAATTTGTGGCTAACTAGGATATTAAGCCCTCCTCTAACATTGTCAATTCCTTTGTAAATAGCCTCCTAGTATCATCTTTGTTTGGTCTTTGAATTGCCCTGTTTGGGTGCTCCATTAGTGGGTTGTCTCCTTTTTGTGGCTTTATTGATTTTAAGCTCACTAGATCAAGTCAGACAGAGAATGCCCATCTTGGGCTTCATTGTGATTGCAATACGCTAGCTTGGTTCTCTCTGTCCTTGACACCCACATTAATAGGGACTACATAATAGTGATAGCCCATACAGGGCGTATTAACTCGGATGAAGCTTCTGAATGAATTAACCATGTGTTGATTTGTATATAAGTATATATTCATGTTGTTCATGAAATGTTTTAATTAACAACAAACTTGCATTATGATTTCATTTGCATGTTTAAAGATGGCCGAAATTTGTCTTTGTTCCCATCTGCTAAGTCCCTTGTCTATGTTTTTGCAACTTGGAGCCAATTGACCAATCATTGTGAAGTAACTGGTTTAAATTACATTGTCCCGGGACGCCGTGTAAAATTGAAAAAGGCAGTTGTCGAAACGCGTCTTTTTGTGTTCATTCGAACCTAATAAAGCAGGTTATGAATTCTCCACGAGTGCTGTACTTTGTACTTTGAAGCGGTGATATATATATATATATTCACTGAAAAAACCATAGGTTTCAGGGGCGTTATAGTTGGCTGGACTTTTCACTCGTACAAAACCATTGAAATTCCCCCGTTATAGTTAGTTCAGCTAACTATAACTTGTGCGCCCGCAATGTACTGCTGATGACGTCACATATTACATCACTCATGACATGGTCAGTGACATCACTCATGACATCACTGATGACATCTCAAATGGCATCACTGATGACATCACTGACATCATCCAGTGAATGTGTGTTTTTCTGAAAATTACATATGTTTTATATATGTATATCTCAGGGTCGATGGAAGAATAAATGGGTATATAAGTGTCTAAATGGATGATTTGTTTTTGAAAAATGTATTGTATAACTGACTGATTAAGTGTATCTTAGTGAATACATAGCTTAATGAGTAATGTTTAAATATGTAAATATCTGTATCATTCTCTCACTTTGTGTATAAGTGGCTGCATGGGTTGGTTAGTAGCTACATGAGTGTCTATATAGGTTATTAGTTGGTTTTTTGAGTATCAGTATGAGTGTCTGAGTGTCTGTATGGTTCGGTGGAGGGTATTACATAGTGCATTGGTGCATGAATGAGTGACTCACTGTTTGTATGTGTTGAAGACAGCATGTGTGCAGGACTGTATGGGTGGATGAGTGTGTGCATGGGTGTGTTAGTGAGTGAATGACTGTCTCAATAGTGTATTTATGAGTAATATGTTTTAAACTAGTATATGTGACTATTGGTGTATATAAATGAGTATATGTGAGAGTGAGAGATTGAAAGGGTTTCTGTATGAATAAGTATGTGTTTCTTTAAGTGATTGTTTAAAAGACTAAGTATGTGTACCTTTTTGTAGAAGTAAGTGTGGTGGTGTGTGTATAACTGTATATGCAAGTAAATGGATGTTTGATTCTTTATTAGCATGAGTGACTATGTGTGTGAGTAACTCTATGGATGAGTGGCGTTGTGTAACAGGATGTATGTGTGCATTAGTACATATGATGAGTGAGTACATGTATGAGTGACTGTATAGGACTGTTGGTGAATGAGTGGATGTGTATGTGGATCTTAGAATTACTGAATAGGTTGTTGAAACTGGTATTGGTATGTCCATTGTTTTGAAAATTTTAGTTTCTATTTTTGAATGTGTGTATCAAAGGTTATATTAGGGGAGAGGAGGTCAGCACTCTATCACAAGGATGATGTCATCAGTGATGTCATCAGTGATGTCATTTGAGATGTCATCAGTGATGTCATGAGTGATGTCACTGACCATGTCATGAGTGATGTAATATGTGACGTCATCAGCATTGCATTGCGGGCGCGCGAGTTATAGTTAGCTGAACTAACTATAACGGGGGAATTTCAATGGTTTTGTACAAGTGAAAAGTCCAGCTAACTATAACGCCCCTGAAACCTATGGTTTTTTCAGTGAATTTCGAAGGTTTTTCAAATGCTAATTCCTAACTGTAACATGCCTGAAACCTATGGTTTTTTCAGTGAATTGCAAAGGTTTTTTAAATGCTAATTTCTAACTATGCATACAGAGATAGGATATATGAAGAAAGATGAAAAAACGCACAGAAAGAAAAAAAATAAATGCAGAAAGAAGCAACAGAAGTCCTCAAAGACAAAGAAAAGTGCATGAAGAAGGATAACGTGCAGAAAGAATAAACAGAAGAGCAGAAAGAAGTCTTGTTGCAAAATCATCCTGTACCCTCAACTTTTTCAGACGGATACTGGTGGTGACTGAGTCTGAATATCCTGTCCTAGAGCCAGTCCTATGTTAAAAGACACTCAGAATACAGTCAAAACACCTACATACACTAGGGAACACTATGCGTTGGGGTCCCCCTGTGATTAGCATGACCTCTTCTGTAAGCCCCTAGTATATAATAGGGCAGGGGATTAAAACTACCTCTTAAAACGCGCCACAGGGCGTGTTTGCACACGTCACCTCAGGCCCTGTCCCCTCACTTCCCCACTGTGTAAACACACCCTATGGCCGTTTTAAGTTGGGAGATTAACAGGCACATGCATCAAGCACAAAACCGGTCGCAAACGGGCAGATTCTCAGAATCTGCCCCTTTGCGACCGGTATTTTTGCATTTGGGATGCATCATCCCAAATGCAAAAATCGCTATTTAAGGAATCTCAAAATAGCGATTCCTTAAATAGCGATTGCATTTAAGGAATCCCAAATTGAGATTCCTTAAATGCAATGCATTACAATTTTTAAAATAGCGATTTCGCTATTAGCATGAGCAAATTACCATGAAGCTGGACTTCATGGTAATTTGCTAAAACTTAGAAAAATGCACTTATTTTCATTTTTCTAAGTTTCATGTTGCGCACACACATGCCCTTAGAGCATGTGGGTATGCAACATATGTGCAGAGTTAACATACATGGGTGCAATAGGGTGTCATTTTGACACCCTTGCACCATCGAAATTGCGGGAGCAATTTGCGAGTACCTACTGGTACTCGCAAATTGCTCCCGCAATCTCCAATTCATTCCTATGGGCCTGGAGGCCCATAGGAAAGAATGGGAAGACATTCCTTAATTGCGACTCGCAATTTGCTAGTCGCAATTAAGGAATTTGTGGGAATCGCTATTTCTTTAGCGATTCCTACATGCATAGGGTTTTGCTATTCCTTAATTGCGATTCCTTAATAATCGCAATTAAGGAATCGCTTAACCCTATGATGATGCATGTGCCTGTAAGTCCCCTTGAATCCTGAGGGTCCCTAGGGTCCAACTAGACCACTTGGTACCTCCAGTAAGCACCACAGAGCTGCGTTGCAGAGAGATGTAAAAAGTGGCACGGTCTGGACCACCTCTCTGCAACGCAGCTCAGTGGCGCTTACTGGAAGCACCTGGTGGGCTAGTTAGCCCCCAGGGGCCCTCGGGATTGAAGGGGAATTATTTCCCCAACTTAAAACGCGCCACAGGGCGTGTTTGGACACGTTAACTCAGGCCCCGTCCTCTCCCTTCACCACTGTGTAAACACGCCCTGTGGCCGTTTTTAGTTGGGAGATTAAGTTCATGGGAATCCTGAGGGTCCCTAGGGTCCAACTAGCCCACTAGGTACCTCCAGTAAGCGCCACAGAGCTGCGTTGCAGAGAGGTGTAAAAAGTGGCACGGTCTGGACCACCTCTCTGCAACGCAGCTCAGTGGCGCTTACTGGAAGCACCTGGTGGGCTAGTTAGCTCCCAGGGGCCCTCAGGATTGAAGGGGAATTATTTCTCCAACTTAAAACGCACCATAGGGCGTGTTTGCACACATCACCTCAGGCCCCGTCCCCTCCCTTCTCCACTGTGTAAACACGCCCTGTGGCCGTTTTTTAAGTTGGGAGATTAAGTCCCCATGAATCCTGAGGGTCCCTAGGGGCAAAATAGCCCACTAGGTACGTCCAGTAAGCGCCATTGCAGAGAGGTGTAAAAAGGGGCACGGCCTGCACCACGTCTCTGCAACGCAGAGCAGTGGCGCTTACTGGAAGCACCTGGTGGGCTAGTTGGCCCCCAGGCTTCCTCAGGATTGAAAGGGAATTATTTCCCCAACTTAAAACGCGCCACAGGCCGTGTTTGCACACATCACCTCAGGCCCCGTCCCCTCCCTTTACCACTGTGTAAACGCGCCCTGTGGCCGTTCTAAGTTGAGAGATTAAGTCCCCTTGAATCCTAAGGGTCCCTAGGGTCAAACCAGCCCACTAGGTACCTCCAGTAAGCGCCACAGAGCTGCGTTGCATAGAGGTGTAAAAAGGGGCGTGGCCTCAGAACACCTGTCTGCAACGCAGTTCCCTGGCACATACTGGAGATACCTGTTGGGCTAGTTGGCCCTTAGGGACCCTCAGTATTGAAGGGGAATTAATTCCCCAACTTACAACTAGCCAGGGGGCGCGTTTGCAGAGTGCTGCAAGGAGGGGGCGTGGCCTCCGGCGCGATGCCAGTCTTTTATTTTTTTTTTTTTTTTAAGAAGGAGGGCTGTGTGGCCTCCCTTCTTTTTCTAATTTATTGGCCCTGGGGACCCCATCCCCCAGGGCCTGCAACCTAATTTGTTTTGTTGAAAAAAATTAAATGTGGCCCTCCCAAGGCCTTAATCGGCCCCGGGGACCCCAACCCCATGGCCTTTTTTTTTTTTTTTTTAATTCTTTAGGAGGGGGGCTGCGTTGCCCCCCTCCTCAGGCCACTTATGGCCCCGGGGACCCCATCCCCCGGGGCCGGACTTTGTTTTTTCTTATTTTTAAAAATATATATATTTATAGAAACACCTAGGACATGCTGGACAAACCGTATGTACCTATCGCCATGACGATTTGTGTGATATTCATTAAAAGGCGACCAAGCATACAATGAATCCACGTGGAATGTATTTACACCGCTAGTGAAGCTCTGACGTGTCCGACGCCCTACCGTGCCTAATCCCGGCGCCCCCGACGGTGGGTACTCTCCAAGTAGACACCCTTGTAGTTTATTTATACAAACATGGGTAGCTATTGACGGGCACATTTAATACACACGCACACCAATAAAGTTCCTAATACCCACCTTCTCTGAACAGTTAGCTTGCTGCCCAATCCACCTCCTCCCTATCCTCTGTTGTCTGAACCCATGGACTAGCCTCCTCCCTCCTGCCATGCATGGTCTGATGTGCTGCCAATGCCCTCCATTTAGCATGATGTACCAGTCCACTCCTCCTGCCCTCCATTGCCCAATTCTATGGCCCATCATTGACCTCCTGCTTAGCCTCTGGGCTTAGCTTGCTGCCCCTATTCTCCTTCCCCCTGCCCTCCGATGTCTTTGTGCATGCCTCTGCTCCATCCTTTTTGCCCACCACGTTCCATGGACCTCCACTCCTATCTACTCTGAGTGTTCTGTTGAGCTGCCACTCCCCTCCCACCTGCCTAGCATTGTCAGATGACTTTAACCTGTCCCTGCCACCTCCACCCTGCCTGTCCACATGCCATGCCCCTATCCCCTTCCTCCTGTCCTTCATGGTCCATTTTACTGCCACACCCTTCTGCCCTCCCTGGTCTGTTGTCTGCAACTGCTCCTCCTGCCTGCCCCGCGCGGTCTGTTGTGAGGCCCCTTCCCCTAAACTCTCTTGTCTGTGCCCAGGTCCTGACCCACCCTTCTATCCTCCATGGTCCTTTGTGCATGCCCCTGCACCCTCCTTCTTACCCATCATAGCCATTGTGCTGCCACTAACTTGCATGCCATGCATGGTCTTCTGTGCTGCCACCTTCCCTGTGTGGTCAGCTAGCTGCCCCTGACCCCCTCCCACCTTCCCTCCATGGTCTGTGTGTATGCCATCATAGTCTCACTGTTGCTCTCCATGGTGTGTATTGTTTCTAGTGCCCATCCTGCCTGACCTCCATGGCCATCTTGCTGCCCCTGCCCTGCCTCCTTGCCCCCAGCCCTCTGTTTCCATGTGCAGACCCCTATGTCCTCCCTCCGGGCTTGTCTGTTCCATTGTAATGCCCCTGATCCGTCACTCCTGCCCTTTATGATCTGTTATGCTGCAGCTTTTTCTCCTGTCTGTCCATTATGGTCAGCTAGCTACCATTGCCTCTTTCCCCTCTGTTCTCTGTTGTCCATGTGCATGGTCCTGTCCCCTCCCTATTGCTTTCTATGGATTGTTGTGCTGCACTCTCGTCCCGCATGCCCTGTGTGGTGTATTGTGCTGCTGCAAACCCTGATGCCTGCCCTGTAGGGTCAGTTTGGTGCACCTCTCCATGTCCCTCCTGTCCTCTGTTATCCGAGTCCATGTCCCTACCCCAATTCCTCCTGCCTACCATGATCCAATGTACCATACTTGCGAATATTTTGAACTTGATAAGAGGGAGGTTTTTAAAAAAAAACTGGGGTATTGATTTTCCTCTTTGAGTTACATTGAAAAAGAGGAGATTGTAGACAGGAGACAGATCAAATAAAGCCCATTTGAGCTTAAAAACATTGGACGTTTCCTGGCTGAAACGGGTCTGTTGGCATGTATGGTTGTACTACCACTGCCTCTTCCTTCTGCCGACAATGGTCTCTTATATTGCCACAGCCTCTCTTGCCAGTGCTGTATTGTTGGTTTGTTGCCCCTGCCCCCCTTTCACTGCCCTCCATAGTCTGTTGTGCTGCCACTGCCCTTCCTGCCTGCCCAGTGTGGTCAAATTGTTGCCTCTGCACTCTCCTACCTGCCTTCAATTTTCAGAGTCCGTGCCCCTGGCCTCTGCCTCTCAACAGTATCCCAATGAACAACTAGATTGCTAACATTCTATATTTATTACAAAAGTGTGGAACGCCTGATGTCATCTTGATGTAATCAAAACTGTAATACCTAGAGCATTTCCTTTAGAAATTACATATATGAGAGGGTCTTATTTGCATAAAAAGTATGGTTAGTGCTCTAAAAAAATAAAATGAGGACATATTTTCTGAGTTTTCAAATAGCGACAAAGAACTTTTAAATTATTTGTAATCTTTATGTTTTTTTATCCAGTTGACCACTTGATTAAATTTTGCACCTAGGGGAGAGGATGTGGTGTTACTTCCAGAGCTGCAGACTTTGCAACTGGGGAACCAGGTTGGAGTTTCTGCTTCAGCTCAACATTCTGTGATTCTGGTCAAATCACTTAATCTCCCCATGTCTACAACCAAAATGAATTTGATCTTATGTGATGTAACCAATGCTCATGTAAAGCACTCCAATACCTGACAACTCTGCACTATATAAAACTGCAAATACACAACAAATAAGTGTTTTGCACCCTTCTGTCATTGGGCTACATGTGGGCTACATCTGGGTGATATTTGTGCTGCATTTGGGCTCTTTTGTCTCTGGTGGCCATCTTGGGAAATTTATTTGTTATGAAGTTTCCTAATTTCCTCATTTACTGCAGTCTCCTCAGTAGGAAATGCTTTCAGTTTTTTACTTTGATTCCATCAAGAAGGTATTCAGATATGTCACAAATTTGCCATAAATTCTGAATGTTAGCACTCTAGTTGCTCATTAGATCACTGTAGTAAAGCTACTGCTCACCACAGAAGTCTGCTGCTGGTATTAAAAGTGCATGTTTCAGTCTGCATATCAGAATTTTTTAATGAAATAGAAGAGGATTTGAAAAGTTACTCAAAATGTGCCCTAATTTTTCTTTCTTCAGCACTAATCATAATTTCTATGGCAAAATGAACCCCCCCATTGTGTTCCTTTTTGAATTAAATGTTTAAAGTGTTACCAGTTTATTCCAATCAAGATGGCTTCAGGTGTGCCATACTTTTGTCATGAGTAAGACAGTAAGCGCTCTAGTTGTTTTTAAGAACACTCTGGGACATTCTGTCATTGGGCTGTACTTGGGCTACATCTGGGTGATATTTGGGCTACATTTGGGCTCTTTTGTCTCTGGTGGCCATCTTGGGAGGTTTATTTGCTATGAAGTTTCCTAATTTTCTCATTTACTGCAGTCTCCTCAGTAGGAAATACTTTCAGTTTTTTACTTTGGTTCCATCAAGAAGGCATTCAGATGTGTCACACATTTGCCATAAATTCTGAATATTAGCACTCTAGTTGCTCATTAGATCACTGTAGTAAAGCTACTGTTCACCAGGGAAGTCCGCTGCTGGTATTCAAAGTGCATGTTTCAGTCTGCATGTCAGAATTTTTTTATGAAATAGAAGAGGATTTGAGAAGTCAAAATGTGCCCTAATTTTTCTTTCTGCAGCACTAATCATAATTTCTATGGCAAAATGAACCCCCTCATTTTGTTCCTTTGTAAATTAAATGTTTTAAGTGTTACCACTTTATTCCAATCAAGATGGCTTCAGGTGTGCCATACTTTTGTCATAAGTAAGACTGTTAGCGCTCTAGTTGTTCTTTAGAACACTCTGGGAAGCTGCAGTAGAACACAAAGGAATCAACTGACAGTCTCTGCCCTTGTTGGATATCCATGTTTTACTGAGAATGTCAGACTTCATTCTCACATGACTGAGAAAGTGTGAATTTACAGAAAATATGCTCTCAGTTTAGCTTATAGATCACCTTCCAAACCTCTGTGGGAAAAGCATGAGAAAATAGTTTTCTCTCAAACATGATTCATGATATCACAGCAGAAGGTTTTTCACATGGTAAAATCACCTTAGAACACACCACAATTCCTAAAATGAGTATGGTACCATCCACAAATGATTTATAATGTAACTAAATTCTTAAAACCTTCTATTAACTGCAATGCTTTTTAATGAGGTGCTATCATGTATATTGGTCCCAAGATGGCTGCCAACACTTCTTGGATGAAGTACTGACAGCCAATCAGATCTCACGATGAGATGTGTGGTTAGGCTCCACCCAGATATATGTATCTTTTTAACTCTAATTTTCTCAGGAACTACTGAACGGATTTACACCATTTAAGCAAAAGGCACAAGTCTGAACTGGGGACTACCTCTTTGCCAAATTTGGTGTAATTCCGTCCAGCAGTTCGGGCTGTAGCTGCGTCAACAGGTCCTATGGGAAAATGCATGGGGAAAATGCGTTTTGGGACCCCCTTTTTTCTCGGCCCCCACTTAATGAATCACCGTGAAATTTTCAGGATAGGAGCAGACCGGAGCTGGCCAAAAGTTTGGAAAATTGCGCGAAGATTCGTCAATCGGCACCAACGTTAATCCAAATAGAATGTTGCGGATTTCCTATGGAAAATAGGACCTAACTATAACTACCTACTGGCGGCTGCCAGTAGGTAATATATATATATATATATATATATATTCACTGAAAAAACCATAGGTTTCACACATGTTATAGTTAGTTGGACATTTCACTCGTAAAAAACCAATGAAATTCCCCCGTTATAGTTAGTTCAGCTAACTATAACT
Organism: Triturus cristatus; assembly: GCF_964204655.1. Classification (NCBI taxonomy): domain Eukaryota; kingdom Metazoa; phylum Chordata; class Amphibia; order Caudata; family Salamandridae; genus Triturus; species Triturus cristatus. Next base: position 295,258,494 of record NC_140579.1, read on the forward strand.
CGTGCGCCCACAATCCACTGCTGATGACGTCACATATTACATCACTCATGACATGGTCAGTGACATCACTGATGACATCACTGATGACATCTCAAATGACATTACTGATGACATCACTGATGACGTCATCCATGTGATAAATTACCACATCTTCTCACACCCTAATATAACCTTTGATACACCGACTCAAAATTTCAGAGTTCCATTCTCAAAACCATACATACTCCAATACCAATAACTACATACCCACTTATTAACTCTTAGGTCTACATACACCTCCACTCATTCACCTGTACAGTCACTCATACTTACAGTCACTCCATACAAGACTATCATATGCATTTATACACCTATATAGACACTCACACAGCACCAATCATCCATAGAGGTACTCTCACACCTAGTCAGTCATGCAAATAATCACACTCCCATTTACTCACCTATGCAGTTATACACACTCAAGTTCACTTACTCATAAAAATAGTACCACATTCTTACGCTCTTATAGAATCATTGATACAAGCACACACTCATCCATACAGTCACTCTCACAATCACACACTCTCACATCTACCCACTTATATACTCTTACACGCATATATACTGCCTTTCACATATGTAGTTAGTCACAAATGTACCACTGAGATATACATTCAATCCCTAACACACCCATACATACACTCACTCAACCATACAGTCCATCACAGATGCACTCTTAAAACCATGCACCCATAGAATCACCCACTCACACATCTATGCATAGAGTCACACACACCCTACCCACACAAACACTCAGGAACCCATACAGATACTGAGACAAGCAATCAATAACTCATATAGACACTCATATAGCTATTCACAAAACCATGCAGCCACTTATACACCAACATACAGACACATACAGACATTTACACAGTTTAGTCACTAGTCTGCAGTAAGATACATTTAATGACTCACTTATAGAGTCAGTTACGCACCACAGAAAATCATCCATTTACACACTTGTACACCCACTCATTCTTCAACAGGCCTTTCCCTATATATATTAAACATATTAAAATTGTTCAGAAACACATACTCAATGGATTATGTCATCAGTGATGTCATCAGTGATGTCATTTGAGATGTCATCAGTGATGTCATGAGTGATGTCACTGACCATGTCATGAGTGATGTAATATGTGACGTCATCAGCAGTGGATTGCGGGCGCGCGAGTTATAGTTAGCTGAACTAACTATAACGGGGGAATTTCATTGGTTTTTCACGAGTGAAATGTCCAGCTAACTATAACATGTGTGAAACCTATGGTTTTTTCAGTGAATTTGCAAGGTTTTTTAAATGCTAATTCCTAACTATAACGTGTGTGAAACCTATGGTTTTTTCAGTGAATTTGCAAGGTTTTTTAAATGCTAATTCCTAACTATAACGTGTGTGAAACCTATGGTTTTTTCAGTGAATTTGCAAGGTTTTTTAAATGCTAATTTATGAATGTATTATTATATTTTTTAAATATTTATTTTACAATAAGCTGCCTATGTATATAGTTATAGATTGACTTTATCCTGTAATATGGAATGGCTCAGCTCTTTTTTTTTTTTTATTTGGATAAAGTTGAACAGCATAGTTAATATCTTCTATAAACTTATAAACACTTTAAAGTATTTTTTTTTTTTTAAGGGTTTTTGACCATGCGCGCATGCTCCATGTGCCCATACGTACGTGCTCCACGTGCGCATGCGTACGACGTGCGTGCTCCGTACACGCGTGCTCCGTATGCGCATGCGCGTGTGTTCCATACGCGTATGCGTGCATGCTCCGTGCGCACACCGTGCGCGCAGGGTGCGCGCATGGCAAGTCATGTGATTTAGAAACAACACTTTTCATTGGTTTATAGTAGTTTCAGGTCATGTGATTAAGAAACAACACTTTTCATTGGTTTATAGTAGTTTCAGTTCCAGAAACTTCCAACACCACACCCACTCCCCTCATTATTTCTTCTGATTCCCTGGGAGAAGGAGCTGAGCAGCTTTTCCAGTACTCCAGTCCTTGAGAATGGCAGAGCAGCAGTCATCTTCTGGGAGTGAGCAGGAGACCCTTGTGAGACAGAGGAAACAGAAAGACTCTTCTATCTGGCAATTTCTTAGATTTCCAGAGGGGCAGAAGAAGGTGAATGCTCCAAAAGTCACTTGCACTATTTGTGGTGTTGTCTTATCAAGAGGAGATCCTAAAAAGAAATACTCTTTTAGTATTTTCACTATGATCAGGCACATTAAAGGAGTACATCCTGTGGCTTTTGCTCGAGCTGCTAGAGACAACCCTCCAGCAGCTCAGCCGAGCACATCCGCAGCAGCTCAGCCGAGCACATCATCGGCAGCTCAGCCGAGCACTTCATCTGCGGCGGCAGCTTCACCTGCTTCTGTTCCTCTGGATATACACCCTCTGTTCAAGAGGGTGCATATACGGTGCAATGCGTGCAATGCTCTTCTCTCTTATGGGGACACCAGCATTCCCCTAATAGAGAGCAAGATACAGCAGCACACATGCGGCACCCCATAATTTTTTTCATTTTTTTGTTCCTCTGTTCCTCAATTAACACAACGGCTCTTTTTAGAGCCACCTAACATCTAAACACTTAAATTTGATTTTTAATTCTATTTTTTTAATGATTTTTTTTCCGCCGTGCGTGCACGGTGCGCGCTCCCCGCGATTGTTAAAAAAAATAAATGTTTTTTTCACCCTTCAGGGTCCTTCAGGGACCCCCTGACAAAAGCTAGGGGGTCAGGAACTCTGTACCCTGCCCCCTTTTCACGTTCTCCACCTTTCTTTTTCACTGTCACACACAAAATGGCGGACAACACTTCCTGATTTCGACCGATTCGAATGTTGACTGACATGTAACCACCAATCACAATTACGCTCGCGCACGTTAAGGTGCGCGCACGGTGCGCGCATATAGATATTTATGTACTTTTAACTGCAATTTTCTCAGGAACTACTGAACAGATTGACACCATATATGCAAAAGGCACATACCTGACCTGAGGACTACCTCTTTGCCAAATTTCAAGTAATTCTGTTCAGCCGTTCGGGCTGTACCTTCGACTAAAGGTCCTATGGGAAAATGCATGGGGAAAACGCGTTTTGGGACCCCCCTTTTTTCTCAGCCCCCGCTTGACGAATCACCCCGAGACTTCCAGGGTAGGAGCTGAGCGGAGCGCCCCATTAGTTTTGAAAATTTCGCGAGGATCCGTCAACCGGCACCAAAGTTATTCAAAATAGAATTTTCAGATTTCCTATGGAAACACGGTATATATATATTATCTACTGGCGGTCGCCAGTAGATAGTTATAGTTAGGACATGTATATGTGGGAAAAAAGAGAGGGAAAAATAGCCATTTACTGGTTGTGGAGAGAGGAGAGAGGTGTACAGCTCTGAGATTCTGGCTCTGATAATCTGCTGTTTGAGTGCCACATTTCTTTCTCAACTAATTAATTTTAAAGGTGAGTTATGAGATTGAGAGGGGAAGTATGTGGTGTATTTTGATATAAATAATAGAATTGTCATTCTTGTTTTAAAGTTGTGATTTACATTTTGTGATTTAGGAGAAATTTAACTGTCTTGAACTAGTAAGATATTATGGAGTATGTCTTCACTGTAAGTTAAGGTGTACTGGTATCACTGAGGAATACTGTTTTGTGCCTAGAATCAAATCATGAGTCTGTCTGCACCATGACACAGTGTGCACGCAGGAATTGTTATCAGAGATTTAATTTGTGTTGGTCTTGCTCTATTACCCTTGCACTTGCAGGAAAGGGGCAGCTTGTTTTTTGTAATACATGGAGGTGTTAGGACATGTGCTCTTTTCTGCTTGTCTAAAATATAAGAAAAAAGTGTCAGGCTGTCACAGTAATTTTCACTTACTCCACCACAGTACTAAATGTGCTTTCAAATTGCCAAATGGAGGGTACTTCCAACTGCACAGGTGTCAAACCATCTACACTCTCATTGACCCAATTTATAGATGACACACTACAAAGTGATCCTATGAGTTGTGATGACTTGCCAACACCACCGAAAGCTAGATCCCCTCCACTGTCGAATTCTGGTCCAACCCTGCGAAACAAGAAGGATAAAACTTTGGGGATGCTCCCCAAAATTAAGTCCAAAGCTCCTAGTGGGAAAAGAACTAACTCCGGGGGAACCAAAACCGCAAAACGTCGGAAAAATATAACCACTGTGGCTCCCACTATGCTCACTGAAGATTCTGAGACCTGTACCCTGCACCCAGATTCCATTCCTCTAACGGATGAGATACGTGCTTCTCCTTTCACCTCGCTTCAAGCTGACGGGGCTGTATCAATTTCGCAACTAAATTCACTGTTGCATACCTTACTAGTTCCCCTGGAAAAAAGGTTAGACAGTATAGCAACTCACCTGGCATTGCTTGAGACTCATATTAAGGGCACATTTGGTAATGCTTTTAACAAAACACAATCGCAATGCCCCTGCAACTGCACCCTTAATAGTAGGATGGATGGGATAACACATGTTGCTTCTTCCAATTGTTCAAACACCCAGCCACTGATCAATCCCCCTGTAGTAGTACAGGCAGCTCCTGTCAATATCCCTAACCCCCCTTCATTACAACACGAAGACAGGCTCTCTGATATCCAACACCCAGTTCCCAATATTCCAGTAATGGCTCTTGCGGCAAAAGGTAGTGATAATGGAAGACCGATAAGGAGGGGAGGCAAGGGAGAGGTTCCTGGGCTCACTACGACAATTGATTTACCCCCAGAAGCAAGCCCCTATGTGGCCATACTCACAGGGGTACCTGAGATCAGTGAAGTTACTACGGAGGATTTTAATTCTCTGAAGAACAAGACCATACAATGGTTGTGCATCCATAGGCCCCTGCCCCCTCACGTTCGAAGTGAGATTATCATGGTCAGAAGGGTGGGTTGGATAGGACACACCCCCAAAACCCTTCAAGGTGACTGCGTTATAGTTAACTTCAGGGATCCTAGAACAGTGGAGTATATCTGCAGGTGGGGATCTTCCCGCTCAGAAACTAAAATTGCAGTATGTCCACTTACATCCTTTTATCCTAGTGAATCTCTGATCCGGCAGGAAATCAAATGGACCCATGTACCCTATTCCCATTGGGGGCGTGGTGGGAAAACAAGGCGAGATGCTTATACCTTGCCTCGCCCTCTCACCCCCCTTTATAAAAGGTTTAGCCATTTAGATCAGGTTGACTGACTGGTTAGGGCAACTGATGGGACCCAGGACTCCGATCAGAAAGAGGTAATTCGTGAAGGTAATATGCTCTTCTGCAATTGGGAGCTTCCTTCCCACCTTGCAGGGACTAGTACTGGCTCCTCCTCAGAGAGAACCAGCTGTAGTATTAGTGAGCAACATCTTCCAGTAAAACTAGTTAATGCTAGCACTGTTCCCTCGTACTCCACTGAACCCAACCAACAGGACAGTCTATCCCACTCGCCTGATCTCTTACTTTCATCCCTGAGTCACGTTCAGCACATGACTATAACTTCTTGGAATGTGGCGGGATTAAGTACCAAGCTTAAGTGCCCAGAATGGGGCACTTTTGTTGATACTTTTGATGTGATTTTATTTCAGGAGACTTGGGCCAGGGAGGAAGCCCACAGATTGGGGTTTGTGGCCTTTAATATCCTGGCACGCTGGGGAGGCATTGGCCGGCCTTCCGGCGGCCTGACCACGTGGGTTGGTATCCACCTGGGCTGCAAAGTAGAACCAATTCAGACCAATTCAGACGACATTTTATGTGTCTTAATGACATGGCCATCCTCCTTCAAACTAGCACTAATTAATGTCTACTCCCGTCCTACCGCATTGGCTAAGGAATCAAGCACTATTAGGGAACTATCAGTCTTTCTCGACTCCCTGAATCGGGAAATTCAGTATATAATTGCAGGCGATTTCAATTGCCACTATGAGCCCTTAAATGGGGTGAACGAGGGGGCACTGATGGAAGAGGATGAGTTTTGGGGAATCCCTCCCTGTAATTCTGCTCCTGCAAAGGCTTGGTCTCCGTTGGCCACACAGATTATGTCCCTAACCCTCCATAATTCAGTTAGGGCGGTTAATGGTAGGAAGCCTTCGGATATCCCTTCTAGGTGTACGTATAATAAAAAAGACCATGAATCCCACTTAGACTATGTCATGGTCGAGACCAGGCTTTGGCCAAAGATTGTGGATCTGGAGGTATTGTTCAGGACGGATAGCGATCACAACGCCCTGACGTTAAAGATGGAATCCCCCCATGTCTCAAGGAGACCAACTGAAGTGCCCAATGACCCTGGCCTTGTTATATCCACCAATAGGCGGCGGGTCAAATGGGTGAAATTGCGAGAGAAGAGGGATGCACTTTCCAGTCTATATACAACCATTCTCCCCTTCCTTACTATGGCAAGCGACATCTGGACTTCAGGAGAGTATCCTGTTCCATCTGTGAACTTGCTTACTCTTCATCAGGATTTGGTGGATACGCTAGCTGATACTTTTAATCCAATTGTAACATCTAATAAACCTATGGTGCCCCGCCCTTCCTCCTGGTATAATGCTGCGTGCAGGAAGTCAAAAACTAAACTGTTAAATGCAATCAAGGATGGCACTGATAGCTCAATTATACGTGCTCTTAGACGTTCTTATAAGGAAGTAATGGAACAGGCAAAAATTGCCTGGGATTGGGAGCGATGGCACAATCTTGCCTCTGCACTTACTAACAAGGAATCGCGGAGTTTTTGGGCAATTGTGAACACAGGGTCTGCCGAACCCCGCAATGCAATAGAAGTAAATCTAGATCCAGGGGTTTGGGAATCCCATTTTAAGTCTCTTTATGCAGTAACCTCCTTTTTAGATCTTTTGCCCATACAATCACTCACACCTGGAGATGATGAGGATGAGGTTCTGTAATTCACTCATGAGGATATCACCATTGCCTTGGGAAAACTGATGTGGGGCAAAGCACCAGGAATAGACAAACTCCCCGGTGATATGTTTAAGGAACAACCAATGATTTGGGCCCCGTACTTGTGCGCTTTATTTAATACAATCCTGCGAGGTGCAGAAGTTCCGGGCACATGGTTGGGAGCAGAGAGTATACCCATTTTTAAAAAGGGTTCTCCCCTGCTTCCCGCAAATTATAGACCCATCAGTCTCATTGATGTCCCCCAAAAAATATTTGCACGACTCATTTTAGATCGTTTGCAAGAGTGGATCAATGAGAATGAAATTCTTTCACCGTACCAGGCTGGCTTCAGGAGCAAAACATCTACTACGGATCAGATTTTCCGCTTAGTTATGTTGTACTGGAAGACTGTCATAATAGAGGGTGGCAGCCTCTATATGGTGTTTGTTGATCTCCGTTCAGCATTCGACACCGTGCCAAGGGGGAAACTTTGGGCTGTCCTCCGGGACCTGGGAGTCCCCTATGCATTATTGGAAATATTAGTGAGATTGCATACACAGAATTTTGCACAGGTCAGGTGTGCGAGGGGAGGAGTTATGTCTGCGAGGTTTCCGGTAAACAAGGGAGTTAGGCAAGGGTGCATCCTTGCCCCTACCTTGTTTTGTCTATATGTGAATGGGTTGATATCTTGCCTGGACGCAGTACTAAACAACGACGCACCTAGGTTGGCAGGCAAGAAAGTCGCGGCTATAATGTTTGCCGATGACACTCTTTTACTATCTAAGTCACCCATGGGGATACAGCGCATATTGGACGGTTTTCACAAATTTTGTACCGATCATGGTTTACAGATCAACGTAGACAAAACTAAATTAATGATTTTCAATCCCTCTCCACGCACCAGACCTCCCCCTACTTTGGACACAGTCTCTCTAGAGAGAGTGCAGACCTTCCAATATTTAGGTGTCACACTGAGCGAAAACCTTTCCTGGGTTCCCCATCTTTTAAAATCACAGCTCAAACTGACCCAAATAGCGGGCGGAATATTGAAAATGAATAATGCCTCAACATATAGGCCCATAAGTCCAGGGCTTGAAATTTACAAATCCAGGGCAAGAGCAGCGGCCCTGTATGGAGGGGAATTATGGGGGCATGTTGTAAGTCCCGAAATGACCAAAGCGGAGAATAGATTCTTGAGGCAGCTGTTATTGCTTCCACAAAGCACACCTCTTATTCCACTAAGGCTCGATTTGGGTCTATTCCCAATTCAGGAGGATCTATCTATAAAACCCCTTAGATTTTGGAGGAGATTATGGCTAACCCCCGAACTCATACAATACAGAATTGAACTTCAGGAAGTACTAAACCTGAGTAAAGCAGTGCACATTCCCTGGCTCTCTTATGTCAAACAAGAACTAGTGACAATGGGCCTTGCAGATATGTGGCACCAACCAGCAACTGCCTGTAGTGTGATTTCGGGGAAACTGTTTACCCAGTCTTATAGAACTAGATGTACTAGTGCATGGCTGCATGACTCATGTAATGGTTCTATGGTAAATTCATTCTTAGAGATAAAAACTGTATACTCTTTTGAGGATTATATGAATGTAATTTACCCTGTATTGGCCAGAAAGCTATATATTCAATGGAGGTTTGGTTGCCTCCCTCTAGCAAGCCGTACAAACAAGTGGTCTAGTTCTGGGGTTTCTAAATGTCCAGGCTGTGGCACGGACATAGAGAATGATTGTCATATCTTATTCTTTTGTCCTATGTACAGTAGAGCCCGGAAGTACTGGATTGTACCCATCTGTAGGAACCTGGGCTTCCGCAAATATGCAGATGCACTCAGAATCTTTAAATCAAATACAGCAGGTCATATTGTGTTTGCACTTTCGAAGTATCTTCATGCATTCTGGATAAAAAGGAGTTTTATAATTCGAAACAGTGCCTAGACAAACTAGGTTTTATCAGCTCTGAATTGTAGTATTGTTTTTATATTGTGTGTTCTAATGTACTGTGTTTTTATTTGCTGCTTTTATGGCCGAAATAGGCCGAAATAAAGTACTATTGAAATTGAAATTGAAATTGCCAAAGAAAATATCGCTTTGTGCCTAGAATCACACCATGAGTCTGTGTGCACACAGGAATTGTTCTCAGAGATTTAATTTGTGTTGCTGTTGTTTTGTAAAACTTGCACTTTTAAGAAAGGGCAGTTTCTTTTTTTCAAGTGTGTTGCTTAGCACTCAGCAGAAATCACTATCTGAAAAGTGTGTGGCAAATGAAAATACATTTGAAAAAGGCATGGTACTTTTTCCTACCAATTTAAAAGTTGTGTTTTACATTTCATGTTAAGGAAGATATTTAAGTGCCTTGAACTTGAAAGATATTATAGACTATGGGCCTCATGTAGGTAAATAAAAATTACCGATTCTTAAATACCGAACCGTACCGAATCGGTATTTAAGAATCGGTAAGTTATATGTAGGTAATAATTCGGTAATATTTACCGAATCGGTAGCATTCGGTAATCAAGAATCGGAATTTACCGAATCGGTAAATACCGAGGTGGTATTTACCGAATCGGTAAATACCGAAGTGTAATTTACCGAATCGGTAAATACTGAATCGGTATTTACCGAATCGGGAAAAAAAAATCACATGACTGGATGAAACAGCCAATCCTGTGCAACCACACCCCACCCAACCAGGAAGTGGCCACACCCAGGCAAGTGCACACAATTAACAGACTCTGGAGAGGCTTGGAGTGCAGAGGAGAGGCAGGCAGCCAGTGCCTGTTTGTGCAGCACAAAAACATCATGTCGACGCAGAGGACAGTGAGAGATGGAGGGGAAAGGAGGAGGAAGATGAAATTCAGCCCCAAGGAACTCCAGGTGCTGGTGGAGGAGGTGGTGAAGCAGCACCAGAAGCTGTTTGGGAGGCAGTCCCTGCAAGTGCCTGAGGCAGAAAAGCCCAATATTTGGCTGGCCATCCAGGCGCAGGTCAATGCTGTGGGAGTGACCCACAGGGACATAGAGGTCCTCAAAAAGCGCTGGTATGACCTGAGGATTGTAACCAAGAGGAAGATGGGGGAAATCCAGAAGGAGGCCAGCCAGACTGGAGGTGGAACCAACAGGGCACCTGCCCTCACCGAACTGGAGGAGCTGGTGGAGGCCACAATCGAGCAAGAGAGCGTCGTGGGCCTTGGGGATGCCGACAGCTCTGCCAGAGCCGCCACCCAACAAGGTAAGACGAATGCACAGCAATGTAGCCCCCCCTACCCCTATCCCACATCCCCCATTGTGAAATGAGTATCCCACTCCAGTCGATGTGTTAGTGCAGACAGGCAATGCATTCTGGGAGATGTAGTCAGGGAAACCCCAACCATGAAGTAAATAGCACAGGACAACAAGGCATGTTACACACATTAGCCACAAGCAGGCAGAGGACAATGTGAGAGTGTTACATGATTTTATTGTGATGCTTGCAATGCAGCCCTTCAGGTACACTGAGCCGATGTTGCATTTCTGTCCACAGATGTGACATCGCGCAGGACAGGACATGCTGCAGGAGAGAGGGCACACCGGCCACACAGATCAGCTCTGGCCAGCACAAGTTCAGCCCAGGGAGCAGTGCCACAGGCAGCCGCACCACTAACACAGGCAGCCTCGCCTCAACCAGAGCCAGCCTCACCTCAACCAGAGCCAGCCTCACCTCAACCAGAGCCAGCATCACCTCACCCAGAGCCAGCATCGCCACTCATGTTTGAGTCACCGGCCACATCACCGCCTGCATGTGTGAGAATGAGGAGGCGTGCTGCCGCCAGGCTGCGAGCCTTAGACACCTCGTCTGACGACAGCAGGGGCCCTGAGCAAATTACTATGCCCCAGGATGGGAGCCATGCCACTGTGCCCTACACCTCACAGGCAGAACAGACGGGTGCAAGAGGGCGCCGCAGGTCGCGTGTCCAGAGTCCACCAGCAAACATTGACAGCCATGGTGTCTTCTCGGGGCTTGAGGGCAAAATGTTAAAACAACAGCGCCTGCAAACAAAGGCAGTCATGTCAGTCCAGAGGCATATACGGTGCATGAAATCAACATTTGTCAACATGGACAAGAACATCAGCACAATGGCAGTGGGGATGGGTGAAATGGCAGCGGGCATTCGGGACATGTCCCAGTCAATCCAGCAGTTGTGCAGCAAATTAGATGCTGACATAGATGCACGGCGCCGGGAACGGCAGAGGAGGGACACTAACACCAGGGCACTCAACCGTCTGGCAACTGCCACTTCTCTACTCTGCCGGCGCTCTGAGTCGATGCAGGAGGGCCTGACACACTGCTGCAGCGACGTGTCTCGGGGGATGGTACAGGTCACAAGTGCACTTGAGGTGCTATTAACAAGTCAGGCGGCACAACTGCTGCAGGGGATGCTGCGGAGAGCATCGACTCCAGCAGCAGGAGCAGCATCACACCCCCCGTCCCAAAAGCACGCAGGAGCAGCAGGAGGCTTGGGGTTGGCAGTAGTGAGGATGCTCAATCCGTGCCATCCCACACTGCAGCGCGTGTGCGCAAACATTGATGCAGCCCTGCGTAGCCAATTCCCAATGGGTGACGTAACCCTGGACTTACCCCTTGTAAATATGCTATGTTGCCAGATTGGCTTGATCTTGTTGTAATGGCGTAGTGCCGCATTAAAACTACGTCATGACATACCACAACTGGCTGTGTCCCCTTACTTACTCAGAAATAGTTGCATGTGATCTCTGCCCGTCTCTCTCTCCCATCTATTGCAGTTGGCGCTCCAGCTGCGTTGCCCTCTGGCTGGCCTGACTCATCCTCGTTGTCCTCAAAATCTGCTAGTTCCACCTCTGTACCTCTCTTCGTGGCAAGGTTGTGCAGCATTGCACAAGTGGCAATGATCTTGCAGCAGTTGATCGGTGTGTACTGGCGTGCGCCTCCGCTCTTGTGGAGGCAGCGGAACCTGCTTTTCAGTAGTCCAAAGGTGCGCTCCACCACATTGCGTGTAGATTTATGTGCCACGTTATATCGTCTCTCACTCTGGGTTGATGGGTGTAGGTAGGGAGTGAGGATGAATGACCGGCAGGCATATGCACTGTCGCCTAGGTGAGTAAAAGGGAACCATCAGTCACATGCCTCTATACACTATGATTTGCAGGTTTCATGGGGCGTCACTGTTACTTACCTAGCAGGTATCCCTCTCCAAATTCTCCGGCAATCAGTCGTGTGTAGATCCCACTGTTCTGGAAGATGTAAGAGTCGTGGGTGCTCCCAGGAAACTTCGCTACAATATCAGTGATGATGTTCCCTGCATCACAGATTACCTGCACATTGATGGAGTGGGTGGACTTTCTGTTCCTGTAGATGTGCTCAGTGTCAGCTGGTGGGCAGATTGGGATGTGTGTGCCATCAATACAGCCAATGACATGGGGGAACTGTGCCATGTGATAAAAGTCAATTTTAGTTTTCTGCAGTTCAGCCTGTGTGTTTGGGAAGCTGATGTAGTGGTGCATTCTCTGCATCATGGCATCCAGGAACTTCCTGAAGAAACGGGACAGGCAACTCTGGGATACACCGCCCACCGCAGCTATCACCCCCTGGTAACTGCCAGATGCCAGATGCCAGTAGATGTAGGCTGCAGAGCACCTGCACATGTGGTGGTATGGCATGCGCCCTTCTTGTTGGCTGGTCCAGGAGTGGGTGCAGGTCCCTTATCAGGTCCATGATGGTTTGGGGGTGTAGCCTGTACCTTTCATGTATCTCTGCGTCAGTCAGTTGGAAGAGTGTGATGCGCTGTCTGTAGATGCGTTCCTCCCGTCTCCATATCCTCAGACCTGCTGCCTGTAGACGTAGGCGCCTTGCAATGACATACAGAGCGGCCATGTTGTCCACGCTGTTGCATTTTGAGATTGCTTATATGCTCTGTTGATGGTTACCACCTGCTTTCACTCAGTGTTAATTACCGACTCTTAATTACCGAATTTCATGGATTTCTTAATTACCGAATTTTCCTACATGTCTTTTTCAGTTTTACCACTTCATATTTACCACTTCATATTTACCGATTCATATTTACCACTTCATATTTACCGATTCGGTAAATATGTATTCGGTAAATATGAATCGGTATTTTAGAATTCGGTAATTATGAATCGGTATTTACCGCTTCATATTTACCGAAAACTTGTTTTTGGCCTCCTACATCTCACTTGTCTCAATACCGGTCGGTAACGGCATATTTACCGAATTTCGACCGTTACCGACCGGTATTTAGCTACCTACATGAGGCCCTAAGTCTTCACCATAAGTTAAGGTGTACTGGTATGACCCAGGAATACTGTTTTCTGTCTAGAATCACACCATGAGACAACATGCACACAGGAATTGTAGTCAGAGATTAAATTTGTGTTTCTGTTGTTCTGTAAAACTTGCATTTTCAGGAAAGGGCCTGGTATCACCCAGGAATACTGTTTTGTGCCTAGAATCACACCATGAGACACTGTGCACACAGGAATTGTTGTCAGAGATTGTATTTGTGTTGCTGTTGTTCTGTAAAATTTGCACTTTCAGGAAAGGGCCAGCTTGTTTTGTTCAAATGTGATGGTTAGCACTCAGCAGAAATCAGAATCTCACAAATGAGAGGCAAATGCTAACACATTTGAAATCAAGAGGGTAGATTTTCCTTCCAATCTTGTAATGGGTCAGGTAGTTCCTACATGTTCAAAACTCCAATTAACCCTTACCACACATGTACTCTTACACACATATCTGCAGTCTTCATGCACTTGTAAAAGTCTCCATGCAGATCTCTCTTGCAACTGACAATACACAGTCTCCAGAAACACACTGTTTGCACACATGCAGCAGCTTCTCCTACACTCCCATGCATAATACTCAGCTCTGTGTTGTATTTCAGATAGCAGTGTGTAACGCAAACACATTCAACGTCACCAAGGCTCATTTCCTTTGCTCTACTCTAATCACTCACCCTGTAACACATGCTGATGGTCTCAAGTAGCTATTGGGACATGTGCTTTTTTTTGCCTCTCTAAAATATAAGGGAAATGTGTCAGGCTGTCTCAGTAATTATCACTTGCTCCATCCACAGTACTGAATGTGCTTTCAAATTGCCAAAGGAAATATCGTTTTCTGCCTAGAATCACAGCATGAGTCTGTGTGGACAGAGGAATTGTTGTCAGATATTTTATTTGTGTTGCTGTTGTTCTGTAAAACTTGCACTTTCAGGAAAGGGCCAGCTTGTTTTGTTCAAATGTGTTGGTTAGTACTCAGCAGAAATCACGATCTCACAAATGAGAGGCAAATGGTAACACATTTCAAATCAACAGGGTAGATTGTCCATCCACTCCTGCAATGGGTGAGGTAGTTCCTACATGTACAAAACTCCAATTAACCTTTACCAAAGATGTATTCTTACACACATATCTGCAGTCTTCATGCACTTGTAAAAGTCTCCATGCAGATCTCTCTTGCAACTGACTATACACAGTCTCCAGAAACACACTGTTTGCACACATGCAGCAGCTTCTCCTACACTCCCATGCATAATACTCAGCTCTGTGTTGTATTTCAGATAGCAGTGTGTAACACAAACACATTCAACGTCACCAAGGCTCATTTCCTTTGCTCTACTCTAATCACTCACCCTGTAACACATGCTGATGGTCTCAAGTAGCTATTGGGACATGTGCTCTTTTTTGCCTCTCTAAAATATAAGGGAAATGTGTCAGGCTGTCTCAGTAACTATCACTTGCTCCATCCACAGTACTAAATGTGCTTTCAAATTGCCAAAGGAAATATCGTTTTCTGCCTAGAATCACAGCATGAGTCTGTGTGGACATAGGAATTGTTGTCAGAGATTTTATTTGTGTTGCTGTTGTTCTGTAAAACTTGCACTTTCAGGAAAGGGCCAGCTTGTTTTGTTCAAATGTGATGGTTAGCACTCAGCAGAAATCACTATCTCACAAATGAGAGGCAAATGGTAACACATTTCAAATGAACAGGGTAGATTGTCCATCCACTCCTGCAATGGGTGAGGTAGTTCCTACATGTACAAAACTCCAATTAACCTTTACCAAAGATGTACTCTTACACACATATCTGCAGTCTTTATGCACTTGTAAAAGTCTCCATGCAGATCTCTCTTGCAACTGACAATACACAGTCTCCAGAAACACACTGTTTGCACACATGCTGCAGCTTCTCCTACACTCCCATGCATAATACTCAGCTCTGTGTTGTATTTCAGATAGCAGTGTGTAACGCAAACACATTCAACGTCACCAAGGCTCATTTCCTTTGCTCTACTCTAATCATTCACCCTGTAACAAATGCTGATGGTCTCAAGTAGCTATTAGGACATGTGCTCTTTTTTGCCTCTCTAAAATATAAGGGAAATGTGTCAGGCTGTCTCAGTAATTATCACTTGCTCCTCAACAGAAGTAAATGTGCTTTCAAATTGCCAATCAAATATCGTTTTCTGCCTAGAATCACACCATGAGTCTGTGTGCACACAGGAATTGTTGTCAGAGATTTAATTCATGTTTCTCTTGTTTTGTAAGACTTGGACACGTAGGAAAGGATCAGCTCATGTGATAGGATTTGAAAAGTTGAAAAAAAAAATTGTTATGAATTAAAATTACATAAAGGTATTTTTTTTAGGTTTTTTGCAGGTATTGCTGAGCAACACTGAAAAAATATAAAGATGCCTATAAAGTCAAGAAAGAGAAAAGAAAAGAAACAACAACTATATTTGAAGACGACTGGTAAAAAAAAAATAGGAGGCGAAGCGTGTGTTGGAAAACAGAAAAAGTCTTCTGGTAAGCAAACTAAAGAATTTTAAAAAAATATCTTCCAAAAAAAAAAATTATCGAAAGATAAATTCAAACAGTGTTTCAAGTACAAAACAACAACAGAGTCGACAGCAAAAACAAAATGCTAATGTAGACTCAGAAGTAAGAAAGAGTGACTTAACACGGAAAATAGATTTTAAAAACATTAGTCGAAAAATGTTTCAGAGAAGAGTGATGTTAAATTTGCTAAAGGATGTGAAAAAATATAAGAAAAAAACCAAATTTTATAAGAAAAAGAAATTAATTGAAAGTATTGTTACCAAGGCATTAGAAATAAAAAAAAAACTATTCATTTTAATTTTGAACAGGATGCGTAGATTAGATAAATTAGTCACTGCAATGAAGTCACAAAGCAAAAGGAAAAGAGAAGTAAAAAAAAATAACTTTTGTAAAGTGTTCTTAGGAGAATGGAAGCATAGTTCAAGTACTGAACCATTTTTTAATGAAGAGAGTTATCTTCAAAGTAATAGTTTGTTGCATGCAGTTGACACCAATGGAAGAGCATATGAAGTTAAGGATGGTTGTGTAATGGAAAAGGAGAAAATGGTTCTAAGAAATGAGGAAGAAGTGATGGCTGATGAGGTTATGGGGAGACGTCCTAAAGCCCCAGTGTATACTTGGAATTGTAGTAGTATTTGTACTGTGCGTCAGGAATCTATTGATAAATTACGTGACTTTCTAAGAGAATATAGTAAAAAGAGTGTTAAACAGAAAATTAAGGTGCTTCAAAGACTAGATCCATGCAGAGTGAGAGAGAATACTGGTTTGCAAGGACATTCTCTGGCTTGTCTATCTAGGAAAGTGTGTCAAAGTGTTTTTCACCATTTTAGAATGCTCGCTGTTCATCATACTGAAATGAGAAAGTTTGTGAGAACATTGTATTTTGCTTAAAGTCCAGCACTAAAGTTGAATGAGTTGAATAATGCTCTGTTCCGTGGATCTGTATCAGATGTAGTGAAGGTTACTGATGAGATTCAGTTTTGTTACTTTGGTCCAGAACAAGAAAGTGCAGAAAATGACACGGTTATTGATGAAAATGTAGAAGAGAATGTAGAACTTACCGTTAGTAATAATTTTGAAGATGAAATGACAAAATTTGCTATCATCTCTAATGAAAGACCAAATATTACTTGTATTTGTTGCCGGAGAAGCCATTACAAAATTCAAACAAGGAATGTTGATCTGTATAAAAAAAGTGAAAATGAAGATAATTATAAGTGGAAAGATTTTGCAACATATATATTTCTGGAAAATTGTTTTGATTTGGGTGAAGATCAGCGTATTTGGAAATACTGTTATAACAAGTTAGAAGAAAATAGAATGCCAGCAAGAGCTGTACATAATAAATTAGAATTGGTTGAAATTCCTCCAGAGCTTTCGGATTTAAATACGTATGAGTCTATACTTATTCAACGTGTCCATCCGTTTCAGACCATAGTGCGTATGGAGCCAAAAACAGGTAAATTACCTCCTTCGGATTTACAAAGAGGTTTGAAAGAAAGAGTTGTCTATTTGCCATTGGATTTGAAAAAAAATATGGAAACAATTGATGCAGATACTTTGGAAACTGAACCATTAGTTATTCTGGTTAATGGTGTACCTACGAAGTATAAGAAAATTTGGCAGGAGCTGGTGGATGTACGAAAAGTACAAAGAGCAAATTTGTATTTGAAAAAAAATAATAAATGGAATGAAGCCATTTATATGGATGAAGATGAAGAAGAAATAGTAGAAGACACAGGAATACCAACTGGGCAAATTGAAAAAGTGGATAAGTCAAAAGAAGAAGAAATTTATGAACATTTCAGCGTACATCCTCTTCAGTCTAAAGAAGTTATGGGAAATGCTATTGATCTGTTTCTGATGAAGAAAGCAAAAGGAACTCCTGTGAGTGTATGGGAGGAGAGCTTGGAAGCTCGTTGTTTTCCCCAACTGTTTCCTACAGGAGAAGGTGGACGATATGATGAACGTCCAGTACACATTCCTGCTTCTGAGTATCGGACTACAAGATTATTTGCAGAAGATCCATGATTTCGTCAAAGTATTCCTTATTTGTTCCATCTTTTATTTGAAAGTGACTTGTCTGCACTATCTTATGCAGTAAATCACATTTTAAAAACTGGAGTACATCTACATAATGTGTCAGCAAAGGACTTTCTCAACAAAGTGCAACAGCGAGATGATCATTTGGAATCTCAATTAATCAATTTGATGGCTTGTCAGCGTGGAACTAATGAATATTGGTACCGACGCCATGGAGAATTGAAGTGTATGTTACGGAATTTAGGAACTCCTACATGGTTCCTTACCCTGAGCTGTGCTGAGTACGCTTGGGATGATTTACTGGATTTTCTGCGAGAGGCAAATTCAAACATTAAAAACATCCAATACAAGACAGCAGGAGAATTGTGCTCATTAGATCCGGTTAATGTTTGCAGATATTTCAATCACAGATTTGAGGCTATGATGTCCTTCATCTGCAATAAAAAAAATCCACCTCTTGGAGAAGTTGTGGATTTCTTTTGGAGAAAAGAGTACCAAGCAAGAGGTGCTCCACATATTCATATGCTGTTGTGGATCAAGAATGCCCCAAAATTTGGAACACATGCTGATGAAGCAGTTTTATCTTTCATTGAAGGATATGCAACATGTGCTATACCTAAAAGCACAGAAGAGAAAAACTTAAAAGAGAAAGTTTTACGTTTCCAAAGTCATCGGTGTGGAAAATACTGTCGACGAAAGTACAAGAGTAAAGATAAATTCTACACAAAATGTCGATTTGGATTTCCACGACCTGTTCTTTCAAAAGGAAGAGTAAACAGTTTTATGTCAGCTGTGCGACATACTATTACAAGAAAATCGCCTAAGAATACCTACAACCTAAGAAGAAAAGAAGAGTCAAAATATATAAATGACTACAACCCAGTCATTTTATCCATGTGGAATGCTGACATGGATATACAGTATGTGGCTGACAATTCTATTGCTGCTGCTCGGTATGTCACGTCTTACATCACTAAATCTGAGAAAACGGAATTGAAGGAAATGTGGGAAGAGATTTCTCGCGAGAAGACTGTCAGTAAGAAGCTATACAGTTTCACTTTAAAGATGTTATCGCATCGAGAAATTGGATCCTACGAATGCTCAGATAGGTTATCATCTGCAAGTCTGTACTCGAAATCCTGAAGAATAATTTGGGTAAGTTTAGGCCTTGCAGGAATGCGAAATCAGGTACTGAAATCTATTCGAGAAATTGAGTATTTAGCAGAGTTCGAACCAGAAAGTACAGACATTTTAAGAACAAACATGTTGGACACATATTACCCACAAAGAAGTCATCACCTTGAGAACATGTGTCTCTATGAAGTGCTGCAGAACTTCATTTTTAAACGGAATGCCACAGAAGATATCAACAATGGAAAATATAAAGTTAGTGGTGAGGAAGGATGTTTGGTGAAGCAAACAAAGGGAAGTTTGATAAATCACCAGAAGCTGAGTTGTGACACTCCTGACAAAAAGGAATTTTACTACTTGGCACTTTTGCAGCTGTTTAAACCATGGCGTTCAGAGGACGAACTACTTGGAGAATTCCAGAGTTATGAAGATTCCTTCAATGCTAGCAAAGACAGCATAGAATGCAGTACTTTCACAACTTATGTTCAAATGTTAAATGAAGAAATTGAACAAGAAGCAACAATTGCAGCTGAAGTAGCTAGAGACAGTTCTCAAGACAGTCAAAGTTCTGGGACGTTCAGTCAAGATCCTCTAGGACAACCGATCGTAGAAAATGAAGCAGCAATAGCCATGAATGAAGTGGAAACAGCTATGAATCAAGCTCAGGAAGATTTAGTAGACTTAATATATTTGGAGCAGCAACTGAATGAAGAACAAAAACAAATTTATGAAGAAGTCAGGAAAAAAATTGATCACGGATTACTACATGAAAATAAAGAGTGCTCATGCACATCTTTTGAACCAATGAGAATGTATGTAAGTGGACAAGCTGGAACTGGAAAAAGTTTCTTAATTAATGTGATTAGAGGCTACCTACAGAAGAAAATGGATTCCATTTTGTCTTGTGTTGTTACTGCTCCAACTGGGTTAGCAGCGTATAACATAAAAGGAGTTACCTTACATCGTTTGCTAATGTTACCAGTAGAGCATGAGAACAAAATACAGTACCACAAACTAGCAGGAGAAGCATGCTTGGAAGTTTCAAGAGTATTGAAGAAATTGAAAGTACTCATTATTGATGAGGTAAGCATGGTATCAAACTTAATGCTTGCCTTTGTGCATTTAAGAATGCAGCAAATTCTGAAGACAGAGTATGACGTGTTATTTGGAGGAAAACACGTCATAGTTTTTGGGGATCTTTTGCAACTTACTCCAGTTAAAGGACAACCGGTATTCCATACTCTTACACATGAAGACACGAAAAAGTCGTTAGGAAGTATAGGCAATGTAAATATTTGGACATATTTTGAGTATAAGGAACTCATTACCAATATGAGGCAAGCGAATGATGAGGACTATGCAAGTATTCTGAAAGATATAAGAATTGGACTACTCACAGAACATGGCAGAAAAGCATTACAGAGTCGATTGCTGAGTAATTTGTTTACAACAGAAGAAATAGTTCCAGAGAAAATATACAAGAAAATTGGTGAAAAAAATACTGTAATCTGCTTAATGCCAACACTACATGAATGCTCTGTATTCAATCAAGAACTTTTGAAATTGGAAAATGAAGAGATCATAAAACTGGAAGCTGTGGATAAAATTCAACATGAACGAATAACTATTATATTGACAGGCAAATTGGCTACTAAATTGGATTCTCTGGAGAAAAACATTTAAAAAACAGCTGGTTTGAAAAAGAATCTTTATGTGTGTATGAACTGTAGAGTAATTTTAAGACGCAATTTGGATGTAGAAAAAGGTTTAGTGAATGGAGCTATGGGTAAAGTTGTGGGTTTTGTAAAGTACCAGAAAAAAGATGGAATTGAATTCTTAAAAATAAAATTTTATCAGATTGAAGAGGTTAAAGTGATTAGTTGTTGTTCAGTTCGTTTTTTGCTAGTGAAAGACTTATATGTACGTAGGAAGCAGTTTCCGATTTCTCTAGCATATGCTGTAACTATTCACAAGTCTCAAGGATTAACTGTTGATAGTGCTTTTGTAAACATTGGGTCTACTGTGTTCAAAGAAGGTATGGCATATGTTGCTTTGTCACGCGTGAAAAAATTATCTGGTTTATTCATGATAGACTTTGATGACTCAAAAGTAAGTGCTGATGCAAACTGTGTAAAGGAGTATAATAGATTAAGAAAAAACTATGCTCCTCATTTAGGTCAGCATCCTGTGTTTGAAAAACGTGTTGTTTGTCGGAAAAGGAGATTTGAGAATATCTGTAATGAGGATGTACAGAAGAGAAAACAAAAAGATAGTGATGTGACTGCAAGCAAAAAGAAAAAGGACAGTGTGGAAGAGTTTGTTGGTTGTCATTTTGAAAATAGCTCTGGTGTCAACTGCTACGCAAATGTAGTGCTGAATGTTGTATTTTATCTTGAAACTTTGCAAGAGCAGATAATACTAAATCATGAAAAAAGATTCTGTTCTTTGCTGAGTCTCCTTTATGAGAAGCTGAGTAATGTGAAAACTAAAATAAAAAAGTGCTTCTTTTTTTTTTTTAAATGATTTTTATTAACAATTTTCACAAAATTATATAATATTTACATAAACCCCCCACCCTCCCCTTGGACCAAGATGTTACTTCACATCATACCCATCCACAAGAGTGAAAAAAAAAAAAAAAAAAAAACAGTTCAGTAAATCTACAAGGTAATAGAGCAAGTATTAATCACATTCTGTATAATTACAATGAGTATTCTCCCAAATAAGACCATACAAAGACTAAGGTGCCAATTACGATCCGGTAAAAAATTCCCCCGTGCGACTCGTATCCGGTCTTTTTACCGTACGAATCGTACAAGTGCCGTACGAACTGGCAATCACGATTCGCATGGGAAAAAGTCCATACAAACCGCATTGGGAATCATTCCCCACACGTCCTCGGGTCGGAAAATGTGTCCGACACGTCCTCGGACGATTTACCGTACATACGTGAAAAGTCAAGTCCGACCGAGGAATCACGATCCATCCCGTGCGTCCGAGGTTACAACCGTATGGAAAAAACACCGTCCGCACCGAACTCCTATAGCAACCATGGAGACATGTGCCCGCATACGCGCCCAACACTCCCCCCAGCCCCCGTACGTCCGACACGTACCCCCCCGTCCATGTACACCCCAGTACGTTCGAGTCCTACCCCCCACCCCTGTACGTGTCACACCCCCGTGTACCCACACCCCAGTACGTTCGAGTCCTACCCCCACCTCTGTACGAGCCGTACCACCGTCTATGTACACCCCAGTACGTTCGAGTCCTACCCCCACCCCTGTACGAGTCGTACCACCGTCTATGTACACCCCAGTACGTTCGAGTCGTACCCCCACCCCTGTACGTGTCGTACCACCGTGTACCCACACCCCAGTACGTTCGAGTCGTACCCCCACCCCTGTACGTGTCATACCCCCGTGTACCTACACCCCAGTACGTTCGAGTCGTACCCCCACCCCTGTACGTGTCGTACCATTGTGTACCTACACCCCAGGACGTTCGAGTCCTACCCCCACCCCTGTACGAGTCGTACCACCGTCTACGTACACCCCAGTACATCCGAGTCGTACCCCCACCCCTGTACGTGTCGTACCATCGTGTACCTACACCCCAGGATGTTCGAGTCCTACCCCCACCCCTGTACGTGTCGTACCATCGTGTACCTACACCCCAGTACGATCGAGTCCTACCCCCACCCCTGTACGTCTCACACCCCCGTGTACCTACACCCCAGTACGTTCGAGTCCTACCCCCACCCCTGTACGAGTCGTACCATCGTGTACCTACACCCCAGGACGTTCGAGTCCTACCCCCACCCCTGTACGTGTCGTACCATCGTGTACCTACACCCCAGTACGTTCGAGTCCTACCCCCACCCCTGTACGTCTCACACCCCCGTGTACCTACACCCCAGTACGTTCGAGTCCTACCCCCACCTCTGTACGAGTCGTACCACCGTCTATGTACACCCCAGTACGTTCGAGTCGTACCCCTACCCCTGTACGGGTCGTACCATCGTGTACCTACACCCCAGTACGTTCGAGTCCTACCCCCACCCCTGTACATCTCACACCCCCGTGTACCTACACCCCAGTACATTCGAGTCCTACCCCCACCTCTGTACGAGTCGTACCACCGTCTATGTACACCCCAGTACGTTCGAGTCGTACCCCCACCCCTGTAGGGTCGTACCATCGTGTACCTACACCCCAGGACGTTCGAGTCCTACCCCCACCTCTGTACGAGCCGTACCACCGTCTATGTACACCCCAGTACGTTCGAGTCGTACCCCCACCCCTGTACGTGTCGTACCACCGTGTACCCACACCCCAGTACGTTCGAGTCGTACCCCCACCCCTGTACGTGTCATACCCCCGTGTACCTACACCCCAGTACGTTCGAGTCGTACCCCCACCCCTGTACGTGTCGTACCATCGTGCACCTACACCCCAATACGTTCGAGTCGTACCCCCACCCCTGTACGTGTCGTACCATCGTGTACCTACACCCCAGGACGTTCGAGTCCTACCCCCACCCCTGTACGTGTCGTACCATCGTGTACCTACACCCTAGTACGATCGAGTCCTACCCCCACCCCTGTACGTCTCACACCCCGTGTACCTACACCCCAGTACGTTCGAGTCCTACCCCCACCTCTGTACGAGTCGTACCACCGTCTATGTACACCCCAGTATGTTCGAGTCGTACCCCCACCCCTGTACGGGTCATACCATCGTGTACCTACACCCCAGTACGTTCGAGTCCTACCCCCACCCCTGTACGTGTCGTACCATCGTGTACCTACACCCCAGGACGTTCGAGTCCTACCCCCACCCCTGTACGAGTCGTACCACCGTCTATGTACACCCCAGTACGTTCGAGTCCTACCCCCACCCCTGTACGGGTCGTACCATCGTGTACTTACACCCCAGTACGTTCCGGTCCTACCCCCAACACAACCTCCTAAGTACGGAGCGCACCCCAGGCCCCAACATCACAACCGCATGTACGAGTCGTACCAACCCACACACAAGGACAGCACCGTACAACCAAATGGCCCATGTACACACCGTACACACGATCAAAACGCACGTACGCAACCAGGCCAAAACTAAACAACACAATAATACACCATACGAATGGCACAAAGCCACTAAACATGGCCAACAAACACTAAAAAAACACCTTCACTGACCTGCAACTGCCAAAGACAAACAGAGGCCCAAAACACCACCACTACTTATAACACACCCACCCAAACTTCAAACACTGCCACACCCACCCATGGACCAATAAAAAGGGCCCACACACACAAACCATGAGCCTTTGCAACAGACTCACTGCTGCCAGACACCACAGAACCATACTACAAGCTACACCACACCTTACACTTGTACACCTTCACACAACCACCTTCACAGACACACCCTCATCACATTCACACACACACACACCCACAACCATCCACACCCCCCCCAACATCCACACACCCCCCCCACCATCCACACCCACACCCCTCACCATGCCCACTACCAAGAATCCAAAGTTCAGTAACCGAGAGTTGGAGGTCCTTGTTGATCAAATCCTCAGAGTCGAGCCACAGATCTTTGGAACATTGGTCAGAAACACCAGCCTGGCAGCAAAAACAGCCATGTGGCAGACCATCGTCGATGCTGTGAATGCTGTTGCGGACACCAGAAGGACCAGGCAGGAATGCCAGAACAGGTGGTACGATCTGCGGAGGAGGGTCAGAGCCAAGAGGCAGGAGGAACACGACCAGGCCAACGCCACCGGAGGAGGGCCCTCCCGCAGACCCGTACAATACCATCCCTGGGAGGAGAGGTGATGGCCATACTGCCGGTGGAGGCAGTCGAAGGATTAGAAGGACTCCGCGACCCGGGTGAGTACACAAACAACGCACCTCACATGAGGGGAACGGCATCCACAACCAAACCCACAAACAGGCACGCAACCACCACAAGCTATCGCATGACTCAACCACACTCCATGAACACGCACATGCCACTGCTGCCACCATGCCCCATGCACCCAGCTGGACAATGTCAAGTCACAGGCCACAGAAGACAACAACACATGACACGGTAACCCGGATGGCGGGAGGCTGGGCCCCAATAATCACATAGTGCAACTCCGAAGCAGACAACAATGCACTCTGCCCATATGGCCTAGGTCACAGCCAGACAAACAGTGTGTCCCAACACAGGAATGACTTGCCAGCAAATGGCGGACGCCTTGCATCAACACATGGGGGTGAAGGCACTGTTTTGCACATGACAGCAGCTAATGAACAGGCAACATTGTGAAAGAGTGGCAGCACACACCACCACAGCAGCAGCGCACAGACACACATCACACCCAATGGGTGCCTGGAGATCAGAAACAAACTCACATCAACAAGCCAAGGGCCACTCAAAGATCTGCTAACAGTGTGTGCCCAGGAAGCTGGGCTGAGGTGACAGAGGGTGACACACGGAGGGAGGGAGAGGGGGACACAGAGGGAGGGAGAGGGGGACACAGAGGGAGGGAGAGGGGGACAGAGAGGGAGGGAGAGGGGACACAGAGGGAGGGAGAGCGGGACACAGAGGGAGGGAGAGGGGGACAGAGAGGGAGGGAGAGGGGGACAGAGAGGGAGGGAGACGGCCAGAGGGAGGAGGCTGACACACGGAGGGAGGGAGAGGGGGACACAGAGGGAGGGAGAGGGGGACACAGAGGGAGAGGGGGACACAGAGGGAGGGAGAGAGGGACAGAGAGGGAGGGAGAGGGGGACAGAGAGGGAGGGAGAGGGGGACAGAGAGGGAGCGAGACACAGGGAGAGCAAATCAGCTGTGTGGCGTGTGCGAATGTCTGCTCGTCAGCAGGTAGACTGCGTGCATGTAGACAAGGGTGGCCAGTGCCAGAACCCCCCCTCTTCACCATGGCAAAACACAGGGCCATGTCACAACCTGTTCACGAGCACAAGGACAGCTACCTGGATCATATAAGTGTGTGGATCCACTCCATGTGCACATGTACAGTGCTACACGGAAGGCGCCAATGCATGGCTCGCCACACCTGCCCACTCCACTGCTGACTGCAGTCACATTTGACGCAGCAAGTAAGACTGTGCCACACATAGTTAAAGGGGCCAAAGTGGTGCCCAAGGGACACACCCATGCACAAGTGCACTGTGAGTGGAATGCAAGACAGATCCTAATTCCAAGAGGAAATGTGCCAACTTTGAAACTGATGAAACATGGATGTTGCATGGACCAAAATTAACATTGTCTCTCTCACACACAGGTCAACGTCGTGGTGCACCCCCCAACACTGGGGGGGAACACTCACAGGACCTGGATCTGCAGGAGCCCGATCCCACCGGCAGCGACCACTCTCACCACTCTGTGGACGACCCCGACCGACCTGGCCGCTCTGGTGTCCAACCACCTGCAGCACCTGCGTCAGGTACAACTGTGCCAACCACCACCCCCACTCCTGCCACATCCCAGGAGACACCCAGGATCCCTGCCCCACCACCACAAAGCAGCCAGGCTGGCCAGGAGGGACACGGTGTCCCGAGCACCCAGGAGGAGGCAGGCGACAACGCCAATGCCACCCCTCAGGGGTCCCGGAGACCCCATGTGCCCACAAGGACAGGCCATGCGCAAGTGGGCAGGGGTGGTGGGAGTGGAGGACGGCGGAGGCGCGAGCCTGACCAGTTGGCTGGGGATCCGGTATTTTCCCATGTCCGTAACATCCTGGACTCATACCGGGAGGACACCACGGGCATGGCCCAGGTTGTGTCCGTCCTCGAGGGGATCAAGGCACAGCAGGCCCAGCAACATGCCTGTCTACTGCAACACCAACGGAGGATGGAGGACAGACAGGCTGAGCAAGTGACGGCATTCCAGGGGATTCACGCTACACTCCGTCGGATGGCCGACATCATGGCCGACCCTCCCTGTGCCAGAAGGCGGAGAACATCACCACCCACAGGGAGGGTTCAGGAGGAGGAGGAAACATCCGACGGAGCATCCCAGACGTCGTCACGGCCTGCTGCTGAGGTTCCCCGCAGGAGGCCGGGTCGTCCACGGAAAGGACCGTGAGGGTCGGCGCTACATCACCATCTCCCAGGACACCTGGCCTGGCACCTGGCCCACTGGAGCAACAGCATCACAGCATCAAGAGACATTCTCTGCCACATGGCCCTGCTGGTCACTGGCTGACCAATGTTGACAAAGACTGTGGCATGGACTCTGAGGATTTCCAATGGCAAGGACACCAACTCCCCTACTGAACTTTGGATTCCAAAATCCCGGAAATACCCTCACTTTGCCCCCCCCCCCCCCCATAATAAATCACATTATGAACAGTAGATGCCTGCTGGTTGCATAATTACCTAACATGTGTCTTGTAAAGTCTAAACATGCCTGAGTCATCTATTGTCTTCAACCATCCACACCCTGGGGCCTGAGTCTGGCACAGGACACATGGGTCACAGTGTATTAGGCAAGACAGACATGGAGCACCATACACACCCGTGATGGGCCCAACCAGCTGAGGGGGTCGCCGAACAACCGTGCTGACACACACATTGAGTACAGCAACAGTCATGCGCAGAGGTCAGGGATCCAGTCCAGTGTCCTGGGGGGCACCCAGGTATGTGTAGACAGGTGGCAGAACCATGTCCTGCAAGCTTGAGTCCGGTGGATGCAGAGAATGGGGGCCTGGCCAACGTTGGATGCATGGGGATGGCACATGTCACAATACCCACACAGTCATGGACATCATGCCCAATACACAGTCTCAGCCCACACACACAGCTTGCATCTTGCAACTCGACACATTGACACATAGCCACAATCAGGGAATATCATGCCAGACATGCAGGATGCACCGTGGCAACACACCAGCATTGACTGAGAAGAGGCACCTTGGAGGCATAGGCACAGCTTTATTAGTCATGTATTTGGGATTGCAGAGGCAACTCGAAGTACACATGAACACATCATGTTGAGTAACATGTGGGTCCAACACTGGCACCCCCCTTCAGCAGCACACATGCGTGTTTGCCATGGAACTGGCACACAAGCGTCGGCTAACAGCTAAATACCCACAGCTGCACACGGAGAGCCTGCCATACACCATAGATCCGCTGATGTCGAAGTCCCACACCATGTCAAGCCAATGCTAACCGTATGTGGCCGAGGGCAGTGTCACACACATTGATGCCATCATCACTATCCCCTATCCCATCACTGATGCCTGTCAACCAGGCAGACCATCTATTCAGGTGTACACAGCTGCATGTCGTGTCCCATGGGGATGCAACATGGCTGCAGAGGAACAACACATCGACAGGGGCAGTGTGCATACATCGTGAACAACTGCCACACCCAATACACCCCAGATGCATCCCTTACCCCATGGAGACTTCCAAACGTGTCCGTGCCTGTAACGCTGAGTCAGCCCACGATGTCATGTCCATGACGAATAGCAGTGCCACAACAATGCAACCAGCAGACGGCATGCGCAGGTACCTGGGGAAGAGAGACACACAAGAAGTCAGCCACAAAAAGCACAGCCACTTGCATGTGCATTTACTCGACACATGTATGGATGACAACATGCTAGGTCACAATTATGACTGGGGAAATACTACCATCACTGCCACCATCACTCCAGTGACACACCCACACACACCTCTGACTCACGTGCCATACATGCAGGTGGATACACACATCACAACGCATGCCACACGGGGACCAATGCGTGCACACTCAGACACTGGTACTCACCACTAAGCAAAGAAGTCGCGTTTGAGCCGAGTCCGGATGTCCTCTTGCGGCTCCACATCCTCCACATCACTAGCCCCATTGCCAAGCCCTTCGTCCTCCACGGGTGGATGGTCCTCGTCATGTTGATTCAGGATGAGTGGCACAGCTCTTTCAACTGCCATGTTGTGCAGCATGCAGCAGACCATGAAGATCTTGCAGACCTTCGCCGGGGCATATGGGAGTGCGCCGCCGGTCTTGTGGAGGCACCTGAATCGGCTCTTCAGCATGCCAAACGTCCTCTCTATCACTCGCCTTGTCCGGCCATGGGCGGTGTTGTAGCGGAGCTGGGCCGGCGTGATGGGGTTGCGGAGAGGTGTCAGCAGCCAAGGCATGTTGGGATAGCCAGCGTCCCCTACATGGGAAGCACATGGTCATCGTTAGAAGTGGTGAAGCGGTCGTGCTGGTAGGCCATACAGAATACAGGACAGACAGACTGTACCCACCAACAACACATGCCCGTTCGTTGCGCAGCTGCATCATCATATCAGGCATCCCGCTACGCCTCATGATGTAGGCATCGTGTGCTGATCCTGGAAAACGAGCACAGACATGTGAAATCACCATGTTGGACAGACACACCACAAGGGCATTGATGGAGTGGTAGTGCTTCCGATTGCGGTACGCCACCTCCCGTGCGTGTGGTGGTACCAAAGCTACATGTGTCCCATCTATGGACCCAATGACATGGGGCATCCCTCCCAGGGCATAGAATCCACGCTTGACCTCAGTCATCTGTTCAGGGGTTGGGAACTTGATGAAGTCATCCAGGTGAATCAACATGGCCTCTAAGAAATCATGCAGCACACCGCTGAACATGCTCTGGGACATGCCACCAACATGAGCTATGGTATTTTGAAAGGTACCCGTGGCAAGAAAATGTAGGGCAGCCATTACCTTCAGCTGGGGTGTCAGTGCCGTGGGATACCTGTGCAGCGGTTGCAGGTGTGGTGCCAGTCTCGCCGTCAACTCCAGAATCAACGGTTGGGTGAAGCGGTAGAGCCGGATGCTGTCATTCTCCTGCATGGCAGCCAAGTCTGGAATTCTTCGGGCAAGAGGCGGCGCTCTGCAGTAATTTGGAAGTGACAAGGAAGAGTGAGTGCACTACGACAACAACTCATGTGTACTGAGCACATGTTAATCTGGCAATACACACATGCTACATAGGGAGTCAGGTATGTGCTACATGGCCAGGACACGTATGGATGCAAGGTGGCACTTCTTCCAAGACCCAGCTACACACGGAGATTGAGAACCTCCCCATGCCACGCCATGGGAATAGCTGTGTCCCAGTACAAGAGAACAGCCAGATGCAACACAGGAGTGACATACGCCCACACATCAGCAGCAGTAGGATGCCGATTGCAGAGACTGGTAGCGGAACACTGGAGCCACAGGTCACATGACATTACACTAGGACAGCCCACACACCTTGCCATGAAGGTGCACATGTCATGACTCACCACACATTCCTTGTGAGGATGCTGACATGTCCTTGTCACGCTACTCCGTGTCCCATGCATACATGTGCACCTCACATCCGATCCCACATGTGGCATGGTGTGCGGAACAGTGTGCAATGACAAACTACACACAGACACATGTTGGTTGCTGCAACGGCTGCAGCTTTTGAGGGTGCTCCAACATCAACCTGATGGGAAGCTCCCACACATACATGACATACTCACATTGTGCACCGTGGGTAGTGACAAGTCAGGTGTCATAACCCCTGTACCGGGCATCAGGGGACACTTCCGTGTGTTGTTGTCCGTGCCATGCCAGTGACGCTCACCCCAAGTGCGCAGTACGACATGCACACATGTCAAAGGAGTCAAGGGCATGCCTGGCACACATCGCACCATCACACAGTACATCTGTACACATCTCATCATACATTTGGTGCCTTCTCGACTCAGGAGTAATGTTCCACATCACAGGCCGTCACACCTGTGCCCCACACATGTAGTGATGCACAGACGATGCCTCGATGTCAATTAATGGACAAGTATGTCCATCCATGTACAAGTATGTCCGCCCTATCCAGTGGCGTAGCTAGAGCTTGTGGCGCCCGGGGCTATCCCTCAGATTGCCCCCCCCCCACCCCCCCGGGGGAGGGCATGCACTTCAAAGAGGTCCGAGAGACACGTAGTATGGCCGCTAATAGTTACCTTTATCATGCAAGTTACATGCACATACATGACACGGTCCAAGGCTACACAGTTGAAAACACCGGTGACTGGCAGTACAAAAGAGAACACACAGACTGCATGATCTATCTGGGGACTCAGAAAAACTGCATGTGACATCCATCAGAGAGCTGCGTGAACAATTACCTGGTAATCCCCTCAACACAATGCAAACATGCACATTCATGACACTGTTCATGTAACCTTCATCTACAGCTTACATTAAATGACCATTCATCATGGTCCCCCCCCCATTAAAGCAGTGGGGACCTGCACAAACGTGATGTGCTCTGTGGACCCAAAACCAACTTAACAGTATCGAAGCCTGTGATTCTTTATCTTTCAAAAACAGCAAATTAATTATTCACAGGGAATGACTCACTGTGTGCCCTTAAAACTAAACGCAGCACAAAGGGCTCAGTCAGCTCCACCTTGCCAACACAGACGGGATACAAAGCCCACTCTGGTGGCCCAAAGGCAACAGCCAGGGGTCACTCCCTGTCATTACTTCCAAGCAGCAGCAACCAACTCCCTGGGAATGAAAACACATGTGCTCTTGGTTCCCAAAACCAGCTTGTAATAGTGCATCTCTTCTTCACAGCAGCCTCAGCACACACATGGTGCACAGCCTGCCTGGGGGCCCAAAGCTAAAATACAGGGAGGGGCGACACATTATGATCACAATCCTTAAACACAGTTGTGGGGGCCATGGGAACTTGTTCAACTCTATCCAAGACCCGGGACCAACTGTTCCGGCGCTGCGGCACTCCTTGAATATTCAGAAGAAACCAGAAAAATAGGACCAGTAAAACTCACTCTTTTCCAAATCTCTTTCTAAATATTATCACTTTCCATGTAATGTTCCTTTGATGGGAAGAGGAGGTTTCTGAGGTGGGAGTATCAGGCAAGTGATACTACTCGGGCTCCATCTGTTCGAGCCTTCATGGAGGATCCCTCTTCATTACTACCTCCACCTGACCACGGACTCTGCAACGCACTCCCTTACGGGCTCCCTCTGTGCGAGCCTTCAGGGAGAATCCCTCTTCATTACTACCTCCACCTGACCCCGGACTCGGCAACGCTCTCCCTTACAGGCTTGATTATCCACTACTCCTCTCTCCAGTGCACCTTATCTCACAGCTGACCTTGGGCCCCCAGCCCCATATCAGGCCCCATCGGGCTCCACTTTGCTTTTTCCCGGTAAAAACATTAGTAAAATCACCTTCAAACTTAAAACATTGAATATAGCAGTAAATATAATTAGCATGCACTTTAAAGTATGTTCCACAGTAGCCCTTATGACCCGACTGCTAATTAAATAAACAAAAACAGAAAGGCCATAACAGGGCCGGCTTTAGCGCTGATGCGAAAGTCTTTTTTGGCGCCACACTAATAACCTCTTTCTCCATAAATACCTTTACTACCACCTTCCAACAGTGCCCCTCATCCCTCTATGGCCCCCCTAGTGATCTCCTCCTCAGATTCCCTCACTCCCTCACGCCACAAGTGCCCCTCTTCTCCCCATAGCCCCTCCCCCTCATGACCTCCTCCTTGGACTCCCTCACTGCCACCATCCACCAGTGCCCCTTATCTCTCTGTAGCCTCTCCCCCTCATGACCTCCTCCTCAGACTCCCTCACTACCACCCTCCACCAGTGCTCCTCATCTCACCCTAGCTCCCCCTCCACACCATGACCTCTTCCTCGGATTCCCTCACTGTCACCCAGGGCACAAGTCCTAAAAAAAGAAGTGGGGGGACGCTGACGTCACAACAGCAAGTGATGTCACGAAAGGTGGCTTGCACCATCAGACTCATTGCCTCCCCTCGCTCACCCCTTAGATGCCATTGCATCAGAAAAGCCAGCGCGTGAGCAGCGTTCTGAATGAGCTCCGATCTCGCCCCAGAGAGGCCAAAGAGTAAATGTGTGGCTCCAGTAATCGAGCTCCCGCGAAAATAAGTGAGGGGACGCCATCCACCCGCCTGGTACCCCGACTCGAGCCCTGCAGTCACCCTCCACCAGTGCCCCTCATCGCTCCACAGCCCCTCCAACTACCTCCTCCTCAGATTACCTCACTACCACCCTCCACCTGTGCCCAGTGGCGTAGCTAGAGCTTGTGGCGCCCGGGGCTATCCCTCAGATTGCCGCCCCCCCCCCCCCCGGGGGAGGGCATGCACTTCAAAGAGGTCCGAGAGACACGTAGTATGGCCGCTAATAGTTACCTTTATCATGCAAGTTACATGCACATACATGACACGGTCCAAGGCTACACAGTTGAAAACACCGGTGACTGGCAGTACAAAAGAGAACACACAGACTGCATGATCTATCTGGGGACTCAGAAAAACTGCATGTGACATCCATCAGAGAGCTGCGTGAACAATTACCTGGTAATCCCCTCAACACAATGCAAACATGCACATTCATGACACTGTTCATGTAACCTTCATCTACAGCTTACATTAAATGACCATTCATCATGGTCCCCCCCCCATTAAAGCAGTGGGGACCTGCACAAACGTGATGTGCTCTGTGGACCCAAAACAAACTTAACAGTATCGAAGCCTGTGATTCTTTATCTTTCAAAAACAGCAAATTAATTATTCACAGGGAATGACTCACTGTGTGCCCTTAAAACTAAACGCAGCACAAAGGGGTCAGTCAGCTCCACCTTGCCAACACAGACCGGATACAAAGCCCACTCTGGTGGCCCAAAGGCAACAACCAGGGGTCACTCCCTGTCATTACTTCCAAGCAGCAGCAACCAACTCCCTGGGAATGAAAAGACATGTGCTCTTGGTTCCCAAAACCAGCTTGTAATAGTGCATCTCTTCTTCACAGCAGCCTCAGCACACACATGGTGCACAGCCTGCCTGGGGGCCCAAAGCTAAAATACAGGGAGGGGCGACACATTATGATCACAATCCTTAAACACAGTTGTGGGGGCCATGGGAACTTGTTCAACTCTATCCAAGACCCGGGACCAACTGTTCCGGCGCTGCGGCACTCCTTGAATATTCAGAAGAAACCAGAAAAATAGGACCAGTAAAACTCACTCTTTTCCAAATCTCTTTCTAAATATTATCACTTTCCATGTAATGTTCCTTTGATGGGAAGAGGAGGTTTCTGAGGTGGGAGTATCAGGCAAGTGATACTACTCGGGCTCCATCTGTTCGAGCCTTCATGGAGGATCCCTCTTCATTACTACCTCCACCTGACCACGGACTCTGCAACGCACTCCCTTACGGGCTCCCTCTGTGCGAGCCTTCAGGGAGAATCCCTCTTCATTACTACCTCCACCTGACCCCGGACTCGGCAACGCTCTCCCTTACAGGCTTGATTATCCACTACTCCTCTCTCCAGTGCACCTTATCTCACAGCTGACCTTGGGCCCCCAGCCCCATATCAGGCCCCATCGGGCTCCACTTTGCTTTTTCCCGGTAAAAACATTAGTAAAATCACCTTCAAACTTAAAACATTGAATATAGCAGTAAATATAATTAGCATGCACTTTAAAGTATGTTCCACAGTAGCCCTTATGACCCGACTGCTAATTAAATAAACAAAAACAGAAAGGCCATAACAGGGCCGGCTTTAGCGCTGATGCGAAAGTCTTTTTTGGCGCCACACTAATAACCTCTTTCTCCATAAATACCTTTACTACCACCTTCCAACAGTGCCCCTCATCCCTCTATGGCCCCCCTAGTGATCTCCTCCTCAGATTCCCTCACTCCCTCACGCCACAAGTGCCCCTCTTCTCCCCATAGCCCCTCCCCCTCATGACCTCCTCCTTGGACTCCCTCACTGCCACCATCCACCAGTGCCCCTTATCTCTCTGTAGCCTCTCCCCCTCATGACCTCCTCCTCAGACTCCCTCACTACCACCCTCCACCAGTGCTCCTCATCTCACCCTAGCTCCCCCTCCACACCATGACCTCTTCCTCGGATTCCCTCACTGTCACCCAGGGCACAAGTCCTAAAAAAAGAAGTGGGGGGACGCTGACGTCACAACAGCAAGTGATGTCACGAAAGGTGGCTTGCACCATCAGACTCATTGCCTCCCCTCGCTCACCCCTTAGATGCCATTGCATCAGAAAAGCCAGCGCATGAGCAGCGTTCTGAATGAGCTCCGATCTCGCCCCAGAGAGGCCAAAGAGTAAATGTGTGGCTCCAGTAATCGAGCTCCCGCGAAAATAAGTGAGGGGACGCCATCCACCCGCCTGGTACCCCGACTCGAGCCCTGCAGTCACCCTCCACCAGTGCCCCTCATCGCTCCACAGCCCCTCCAACTACCTCCTCCTCAGATTACCTCACTGCCACCCTCCACCTGTGCCCCTCATCGCTCCGTAGCCCCTCTCTCATATGCATTTGTTGTTTAGCGCTACTCATATCAGTGTAGTGTGTCTGCACTTTACACCACGAACACATTATACAGAGACAATGAATCATACAAGTATGTAAATCAGTCTACAGGGAATGTCACATAAGCCAATGAGGATTACAAGGTGTAGGAATCTGCTGCATACTTAGAAAGAGGACACAACAACCATAAATAAAGATATTTCTCCCCGTTGTGCCTCTGGTGGGGAGGCGTACAACTCTGATACATTCCCAGGTCTACTAATGTTGGTGAATCTGGGAATGTGTCAGAATCCATGGTTAAATGTGCTGGAACACCTACACTCCACCTGAGGCATGCCTCCCTGCTGCAGATTAACGCAAGGCAGCGATTGCGCTGCCTTGTGTTACTCTAGATTCCTCAAACCAAGGTGGCCTTGCGGGACTAGATAAATCTCATTTAGGTTTTGTGACGCCGTTTTGTGCCCTTGCGACGACGCAAAACCTTGATAAATATGCCCCTGTTTGTCTTTTCTTGTCTCTGCAAAGCGCTCACATTTGAATTCATCCACACCCTCTTTCATCTTGTTTCATTGCTACAGATACAATGATTTCGTTGTAATGTTAGCAAAATGGAATTAAACATGCCGAGGAGGGAAGCAAAAGTGTGATTTGTTATGAAAGGTCTCTAAAAACCTCCCCAATAAAAGATTATTCGCAGCAAAACACTCCAAGTGTTGCTTTATGTGTATGCTATTTCAACTGCACACACTCCTGCTTGCTGCAAAAACCTAATAGCATTACCGGTAGCCTTTGCTACACTGTATTTCAAAGTAGGTCCGTGTCATCCATACTGGTGGCCAGTATATTTTGAGAGGGTTTGGTCTGGGGAAACACAACCTTAGGATTTAAAAGAGTATTCCATGGGGGTCAGCTTTACTGATAAAAATGTATCTCTGCCCAAACATACTCATTTTAGCAACATTAGAATGATGAAAGACTGAGGAAGTTCTAACTATATCACAAAACATATCTATACCATTCACGTTTGTATGCAGCTCTTTGGTGACAGACTCAGTTCATTGGTCACTGTCCTATGTTAGGATTGTAATTTCTGAACTGCAAGTAACACAAGGATCTCTGTGGCAAAGGCAACAACCCACTGAGCTTCGACACAAAATACAGTTCATCTGCATTTAAAAACTACTAACAGACAAATGATTGCTCTCAAGCGAATCATTAATCACCAGCGTTATTGGGGCATCTTTTATTGTCTTATTGTTGTCCTGCATCGGCCATGATAATGATAAAAACTTCAGTATCAACTATATGACTTGTTGCCCCCCTCTTTTCGCTCCATGAGATGGTATCCATTCTTTGTTCACAAGGAGTATAAAATAAACAGTACCCCCT
This sequence comes from Triturus cristatus, assembly GCF_964204655.1. Taxonomy (NCBI): domain Eukaryota; kingdom Metazoa; phylum Chordata; class Amphibia; order Caudata; family Salamandridae; genus Triturus; species Triturus cristatus. The sequence continues at coordinate 295,295,281 of NC_140579.1, forward strand.
CCCCCACCCCCCCTGATAGAGAATGGAGATTCCTAGCCAGACAGGCATATAAGGATAAAGTGGTCAACTGTGTCTTTCATGTGAAATGTGATGCGAGACACAAGCTGCTCATCAAGATGCTGAAAGCGCCTAGAGGCAGCCATCCCATCTGAGGCAGGTGTTTGCAGGGTCGTCCTACTAAAACATATAATTACCTGACGCCTCCTTTTCTCATGGCCTTCAGCCGATCATGCATGCATCCCGGCCGCTTTTCCAGTGCCAGGTCAATGACAGCAGGTCTTTGTGACACTGCACACTGGCATCCTGGAAATAGCAATGTGGCTGGACACAGAGCTTTACACTAAACCTAGAACTGGCAGGAACCCCGCAGGAAAAATACAGACATGACGTACATCTGCAACCTCATTGACAGGGTTCGAGGTTCTGAGCGCATAGACCCAGGCACCACGTCATTGCCATAGTAAAGTTTGAACCCTTGCCTTGTGTTTACTCTGTAACACACAAAAGTATTTTAATACCAGGGCATGCTGAGCCAGGTAATCACTGCTTGAAAGAAGGACTATAGGGAACAACGCATCCTACCCAAGAGTAGGCTCGAGCGAGATTTCAGTTATGGTCAATTTCACTTTATACACGGAATCCTTCACAATCCTCAAGGAAACCTTCTGAACTGCAAGTAACACAAGGATCTCTGTGGCAAAGGCAGCAACCCACTGAGCATCCACACAAAATACAGTTCATCTGCATTTAAAAACTACTGACAGACAAATAATTGGTCTCAAGCGAATCATTAATCACCAGCGTTATTGGGGCACCTTTTATTGTCTTATTGTTGTCCTGCATCGACCATGATAATGATAAAAACTGTTTAAATGAAGCGCACACGAAGTACGTGTCCTGCTGGACCTGCGCATATTTAAAAAAAGAAATGAAACACATTCTCTTACCTACTACTGCAGTCTGCACTAAAACGAATTATCCACACAGCAGGCTCAGCAGACTGCCCCAGGCCACAAGGTCCTCACGAGAGTGCGTAGTGGTGAAGCGCATGACGCGTCACCGCTACGTTCTCATCGCGAGGGCCGGGCAAAAATGTAGCCCAGGGCCGTCATTGGTAGCGCTGGCGCGCGCTCTCCATGATTGACGGCCCTGGAGCAGGCTGGAATGGGCGGCGCCGCGGGCAGAGAGATTAACGGTCATCATGGCACTCATAGCACTACAGGTTAGTGCGCGCTGCTTTCCCGGCCGCGGCGGACTTTATAATTTATTTAGTGACACTGTGTCCCTAAATAAATTAAAAGGCCGCCGCCGCCCTAAATATAGTGCCGCCTGGGGCGGTCCGCCCCCACCGCCCCCCCCTAGCTACGCGCCTGCCTGTGCCCCTCATCGCTCCGTAGCCCCTCTCTCATATGCATTTGTTGTTTAGCGCTACTCATATCAGTGTAGTGTGTCTGCACTTTACACCACGAACACATTATACAGAGACAATGAATCATACAAGTATGTAAATCAGTCTACAGGGAATGTCACATAAACCAATGAGGATTACAAGGTGTAGGAATCTGCTGCATACTTAGAAAGAGGACACAACAACCATAAATAAAGATATTTCTCCCCGTTGTGCCTCTGGTGGGGAGGCGTACAACTCTGATACATTCCCAGGTCTACTAATGTTGGTGAATCTGGGAATGTGTCAGAATCCATGGTTAAATGTGCTGGAACACCTACACTCCACCTGAGGCATGCCTCCCTGCTGCAGATTAACGCAAGGCAGCGATTGCGCTGCCTTGTGTTACTCTAGATTCCTCAAACCAAGGTGGCCTTGCGGGACTAGATAAATCTCATTTAGGTTTTGTGACGCCGTTTTGTGCCCTTGCGACGACGCAAAACCTTGATAAATATGCCCCTGTTTGTCTTTTCTTGTCTCTGCAAAGCGCTCACATTTGAATTCATCCACACCCTCTTTCATCTTGTTTCATTGCTACAGATACAATGATTTCGTTGTAATGTTAGCAAAATGGAATTAAACATGCCGAGGAGGGAAGCAAAAGTGTGATTTGTTATGAAAGGTCTCTAAAAACCTCCCCAATAAAAGATTATTCGCAGCAAAACACTCCAAGTGTTGCTTTATGTGTATGCTATTTCAACTGCACACACTCCTGCTTGCTGCAAAAACCTAATAGCATTACCGGTAGCCTTTGCTACACTGTATTTCAAAGTAGGTCCGTGTCATCCATACTGGTGGCCAGTATATTTTGAGAGGGTTTGGTCTGGGGAAACACAACCTTAGGATTTAAAAGAGTATTCCATGGGGGTCAGCTTTACTGATAAAAATGTATCTCTGCCCAAACATACTCATTTTAGCAACATTAGAATGATGAAAGACTGAGGAAGTTCTAACTATATCACAAAACCTATCTATACCATTCACGTTTGTATGCAGCTCTTTGGTGACAGACTCAGTTCATTGGTCACTGTCCTATGTTAGGATTGTAACTTCTGAACTGCAAGTAACACAAGGATCTCTGTGGCAAAGGCAACAACCCACTGAGCTTCGACACAAAATACAGTTCATCTGCATTTAAAAACTACTAACAGACAAATGATTGCTCTCAAGCGAATCATTAATCACCAGCGTTATTGGGGCATCTTTTATTGTCTTATTGTTGTCCTGCATCGGCCATGATAATGATAAAAACTTCAGTATCAACTATATGACTTGTTGCCCCCCTCTTTTCGCTCCATGAGATGGTATCCATTCTTTGTTCACAAGGAGTATAAAATAAACAGTATCCCCCCCCCCCGTGATAGAGAATGGAGATTCCTAGCCAGACAGGCATATAAGGATAAAGTGGTCAACTGTGTCTTTCATGTGAAATGTGATGCGAGACACAAGCTGCTCATCAAGATGCTGAAAGCGCCTAGAGGCAGCCATCCCATCTGAGGCAGGTGTTTGCAGGGTCGTCCTACAAAAACATATAATTACCTGACGCCTCCTTTTCTCATGGCCTTCAGCCGATCATGCATGCATCCCGGCCGCTTTTCCAGTGCCAGGTCAATGACAGCAGGTCTTTGTGACACTGCACACTGGCATCCTGGAAATAGTAATGTGGCTGGACACAGAGCTTTACACTAAACCTAGAACTGGCAGGAACCCCGCAGGAAAAATACAGACATGACGTACATCTGCAACCTCATTGACAGGGTTCGAGGTTCAGAGCGCATAGACCCAGGCACCACGTCATTGCCATAGTAAAGTTTGAACCCTTGCCTTGTGTTTACTCTGTAACACACAAAAGTATTTTAATACCAGGGCATGCTGAGCCAGGTAATCACTGCTTGAAAGAAGGACTATAGGGAACAACGCATCCTACCCAAGAGTAGGCTCCAGCGAGATTTCAGTTATGGTCAATTTCACTTTATACACGGAATCCTTCACAATCCTCAAGGAAACCTTCTGAACTGCAAGTAACACAAGGATCTCTGTGGCAAAGGCAGCAACCCACTGAGCATCCACACAAAATACAGTTCATCTGCATTTAAAAACTACTGACAGACAAATAATTGGTCTCAAGCGAATCATTAATCACCAGCGTTATTGGGGCACCTTTTATTGTCTTATTGTTGTCCTGCATCGGCCATGATAATGATAAAAACTGTTTAAATGAAGCGCACACGAAGTACGTGTCCTGCTGGACCTGCGCATATTTAAAAAAAGAAATGAAACACATTCTCTTACCTACTACTGCAGTCGGCACTAAAACGAATTATCCACGCAGCAGGCTCAGCAGACTGCCCCAGGCCACAAGGTCCTCACGAGAGTGCGTAGTGGTGAAGCGCGTGACGCGTCACCGCTACGTTCTCATCGCGAGGGCCGGGCAAAAATGTAGCCCAGGGCCGTCATTGGTAGCGCTGGCGCGCGCTCTCCATGATTGACGGCCCTGGAGCAGGCTGGAATGGGCGGCGCCGCGGGCAGAGAGATTAACGGTCATCATGGCACTCATAGCACTACAGGTTAGTGCGCGCTGCTTTCCCGGCTGCGGCGGACTTTATAATTTATTTAGTGACACTGTGTCCCTAAATAAATTAAAAGGCCGCCGCCGCCCTAAATATAGTGCCGCCTGGGGCGGTCCGCCCCCACAGCCCCCCCCCTAGCTACGCGCCTGGCCCTATCCCTACCTGTGTGCCGCCTGTCACCACTGTGATGTGTGAAAACCGCTGTACTGCTGCCAAGAGGGCCTGTGTACGTTCCCATATCACTATGGGAGTGCTGCCGTATGTGTACCCATCGTGATGGCGAGCGTACAGGCATGTGTACGGCCCGTACCACTACGAGTACGCATACGCGAGGCCACCCATAGTGGTACGGGCCGTACACACGCCTGTACGCTCCCTATCAGTATGGGTGGCCTCGCGTATGCGTACTCGTAGTGGTACGGGCCGTACACACGCCTGTACGCTCCCTATCACTATGGGTGGCCTCGCGTATGCGTACTCGTAGTGGTACGGGCCGTACACACGCCTGTACGCTCCCTATCACTATGGGTGTCCTCGCGTATGCGTACACGTTGTGATAGGGAGCGTACAGGCGTGTGTACGGCCCGTACCACTATGGGTGGCCTCGCGTATGCGTACTCGTAGTGGTACAGGCCGTACACACGCCTGTACGCTCCCTATCACTACGAGTACGCATACGCGAGGACACCCATCGTGATGGCGAGCGTACAGGCGTGTGTACGGCCCGTACCACTACGAGTACGCATACGCGAGGCCACCCATAGTGGTACGGGCCGTACACACGCCTGTACGCTCCCTATCACTATGGGTGGCCTCGCGTATGCGTACTCGTAGTGGTACGGGCCGTACACACGCCTGTACGCTCCCTATCACTATGGGTGCCTCGCGTATGCGTACACGTTGTGATAGTGAGCGTACAGGCATGTGTACGGCCCGTACCACTACGACTACGCATACGCAAGAACACCCATAGTGGTACGGGCCATACACACGCCTGTACGCTCCCTATCACAACGTGTACGCATACGCGAGGACACCCATAGTGATAGTGAACGTAGGCACGCGTGTACAGCCCGTTGCAAGGCATTTGGGGTGCCCTAGGGCCCCGGAACGCACCGTACCTGTGTGTGTGAAGCTCCAAATTACATAGGGGACACATGAGGGACAAGTATTAAGGCCTACATGCATGCTGGTTGTCATGGAGACCAAGTTCAAAATTTGAATTTGTTCTGGAAGGTGCACAGCAGAAGTCAGTTGGAATTAATCTACTTTGTTGCAATGTGTTTGTGGGGCTGACATCATGCAGAAGAATGAAACCGATAGAGAACCCACAGACTGCTAGGTTTGAAGGGATTGGAGGACACATAGGATGCAAATGTGAGTGACCAATCACTCTGTACTCCTGTGGGCAGAAAGGCAGATATAAGGCAGCCAGGTCCCATGAGGGAGAACTTGCCTGCACATCTTTGAATTCGTCGACCCAGCTGCTGCTACTGATTCCCTGGAACCATGTCAAGGGCTGTGGAGAGGTCACAGCCATTCACCCTGGAGGAGAACCTGGCATTGCTGGATGTGATCCTCCCACAGTACCCCCTTCTGTATGGGCGACCAGGGTATCAGGTGAGTGCATAGGCCACTGGCACAGACTGTCCCTTTGTTGTGACTTCTGGCATTGTGTCCTGGTGTGACACACATGCTATGTACTGTAGGGGGGGTCCCAGGGGGGGGATGCCTGATGTCTCCCAGCCAGAGCATGCTGTGGTACATGTCTGCTCTCCTCACTTGCATTGTGTTTACTGTGACATTCACTGCATGTGGCATTACACATTGTGCCTGTCTAATCCTCCAGGGTATGGAGCTACTACAGTCCTCCTGTGATTCTGTGGTTACCCCAGTGTGACAGGTGACTGTACCTACAGATGTGTGTTTGTCCACTGTACCTATGCTGAGAGTGTCCACATGATGTGTTCGTCCCCTGGACATCTGTGTGTGTAAGTCCAATGTCATTTGTGTGGGTGCATATGTGTAGTGGACCACCCCAGATGCATGAGGCCTGGATATGCCCTGCACATCTCATGTGAGCAGGGAGCAGTGCTGTGTGTCTGACGTGCAGAGCCAGCCCCACACCTGTGAGCCCCCCCGATCTAGTGGCACATGTGCAGTGAGGTTTGTATCTGCATTTGGCAATGCCAGGTGAATGTCCTGTGTCTGTGTACTCTGCTGAGGTGGCGTCAGTGGCCTGTGGCATGTGACTGCTTTGAGGTGCTGGCCAGACACAGGAGGTGTGTGTGCAGAGTCCTCCCAGCAGTGCCCTGAGACAGGAGGGGTGGGTGCTGAGTCCTCCCAGCAGTGCCCTGAGACAGGAGGGGTGGGTGCCTAACACTCCCAGCAGTGCCCTGAGACAGGAGGGGTGGGTGATGAGTCCTCCCAGCAGTGCCCTGAGACAGGAGGGGTGGGTGCTGAGTCCTCCCAGCAGTGCCCTGAGACAGGAGGGGTGGGTGCTGAGTCCTCCCAGCAGTGCCCTGAGACAGGAGGGGTGGGTGCTGAGTCCTCCCAGCAGTGCCCTGAGACAGGAGGGGTGGGTGCAGAGTCCTCCCAGCAGTGCCCAGACACAGGAGGGGTGGGTGCCTAACACTCCCAGCAGTGCCCTGAGACAGGAGGGGTGGGTGCTGAGTCCTCCCAGCAGTGCCCTGAGACAGGAGGGGTGGGTGCTGAGTCCTCCCAGCAGTGCCCTGAGACAGGAGGGGTGGGTGCTGAGTCCTCCCAGCAGTGCCCTGAGACAGGAGGGGTGGGTGCCTAACACTCCCAGCAGTGCCCTGAGACAGGGGGGGTGGGTGCTGAGTCCTCCCAGCAGTGCCCTGAGACAGGAGGGGTGGGTGCTGAGTCCTCCCAGCAGTGCCCTGAGACAGGAGGGGTGGGTGCTGAGTCCTCCCAGCAGTGCCCTGAGACAGGAGGGGTGGGCGCCTAACACTCCCAGCAGTGCCCTGAGACAGGAGGGGTGGGTGTGATGCACAGTGTGAGCCTTGATCATTGATTGTGACATTGCCATCATCCCACCTGTGTACCTACAATGGCACGTACTGCTTCTTCCCTCCCCAGAGGATCATGTCCCCATGACAAAGGTGCAATGCGTTGGCTGCATGACATGCCTTGTTGTAACCAGCTAATTTTTCCTCATATGTCTCTCTGTGACATGTGGCTGGTGTATTGATGTGGTGTCACTTGTTCTTCCTCACAGGTAGGCGCCACTGCCAAGGAGCAGATCTGGCTGACCGCCGTCAGTGCCGTGAGGGGTGTGGATGGTCGGAGGCGGAGCCTGTCCCAGGTGAGGAAACGCTGGCAGGATATCCGGTGCTGGACGCGGAGGATCGCACGGGTCCTGCTGGGGGACTCACCTGTGAGCCACAAGAACCGCGGGCGCCGCCGTCTGAGCCACCTCCACAGGGGTGTGCTGCCGGTGGTCTTTCCAGACTTGGAGAGGCACTTACAGGAGATGCAGCAGCCGGAAGGGGGTAGGTACATGTGTGTTTGTTGTGTGTCACCGGCATTTGTAAGGGCACAGTAGCATGAATTCACTGCCAGGGTTTAAAGGTGCTGTGCAGATCCAGTTTGCCCCAGTATAGCGCAGCGCTCCTGCCACCCTTCCCCTCCATGCAATGTGTTCCCTGGTCTGTGTGTGGTCACTCCTTCACAAGGTAATGTAGGCTGGCGCTTTGTCCACGAAAACTATGCCTGTAGCATCATGTGTGGGGGTGGTGTGTAACAGGTTTTGGGACCTTGCCTGTGCCCTGTCCAGTTCACTGCATGTGGGTTCCATGTCAGTTGGCACTGATGCTGAGTCCAGACATGGGAGTTAGTCTCTCAAGTGTCATGCCTTACAGCGCGCATGTCCTATGTAGTGGCTTGTGACATGATGTGCATGAGTGTGCGATACGCATAGTGCAGGGATGGTGGCGTGTGTTGCAGTCATTACCATTCAGGAGCATGGAGTTGTGTGGCCACTACTGTCCCCTGGGGCACCTTTTCCTCGGTGTTGTATGTGTCATCCAAAAACGTGGACACTCTCAGTGTCTACAGCGTAGGTTGTGCTCTGTGCCATTGTCCCCTGGCACCATGTATATAGACGTGAAATTTAGTACAGGTGTCCACTGTGCAGCCTGACCTGAATGTCCTTCTTCATACTCACAGTTGCCAGTGCCTGTGTGTCTTGTTATACTCATCTGAGGAAGGGCACTGGTACCTCATTATTTGTACAGGCGCACCTTGGGTGTTTGGCGTCCAATCTTGCATTTTGCCTGCCCCTGTGTTTATCACCCAGACTATGAGATGTTGGTGCCACCTGTGTCTCAACAATTTGCCTCGTGTAGGGGGTGGTTGGGGCGGGCAAAGCCTATATGTCAAATCCTGATTTCTACTTGCTGGGTCTGGGCAGTGTGTGATGTTTGTCTGGACATACACTCAAGGTGCAGTGACCCAGTCATGTTGGGCATGTTTTCAGCATTACCTATGCAGCATGTGTCTCAAGTTAATGGATATGGTCCCAGGTCATCCCTATTTTTGCCAACGCTGTGTGGTGCAGATGCAGTGCTGGATTGTCCCCAGGGCCTGGGTGCTATGTCAGACTCCGTTTCCTGTCATTTGCTATTGTCTCATGCTCTCCATGGTATTTCAGTGGCATGGTGGCTCAACCAACTGTGTGTTTCATGCCCTACATCGGTACCTTGTTTAGTAGATGTTAGGGATCTTCCTTTTCAGGCTATGCAATGTAACCTATGTAGATTGGACTCATGTGACAGATGTGTACAGGTGTCTGATTACTTTCTGTCTCTCCACCCTGCCCACAGCATCGTCGGGGGACACAGAGGGAGACATGGACACAGACCAGGCGGAGGGACCGAGCACCAGTGCCAGCCGTGACATCGAGGCTGGCACATCGAGTGGGACAGAGGCGGAGGAGAGTGTGGCCGAGGACCTGTCGACTGGCACGTCAGAATACGAAGCTGACAGGTCCGAGGAGGATGTCTCCGAGTGGGCGGAGGCTGCACCAGCAGCTGACAGCGGAACAACACCTCGCACCGCCCCCTCCGTTCCCATCAGCCGCCTCCCACTTGCTCGTGTCCCTTCCCAGCGTGCCCGGTCACCGCATGTCTCCTTCATGCCAGGCACCGCACCCCCTGCCCCTGTCTCCACTGCTGCCGCCCATGCCGAGTCTGTGGACATCCAGCGGCAGCTGCAGGTTGGTCAGGCTGCGATCCTTAATGTCCTCCATGCCCACGGCCAGACCCTCAACAACATCGAGGCATACTTGGAGGGCATTCATTCATCGCAGGCTGACCAACGCAGCTTGCTTCGGTCGATAGACTCGACACTGACTGCAGCAGTGGGTCTCCTGCAGCGCGACCTCCCACCACCTACCCCTGCCCCATCCACACTTCCCACTCCCATGCCTGTCCCACGTACACCCAGACGTCGGCATGCACCCACATCAACAGACACAGGCACCACACCAGCAGGGAAGGTCCACCGCACTCCTCCTGACACGCACACACAGGGTGAGGTAGGCACACCCACTGGGTCGGGGGGCAAACGTGTGACACGCAGCCAGAGTGGGAGTCCGCATTCCACCCAGTCCACTCCCTCCAAATCCCCTCCCCTCAGCTCTCCTGGCCACCTCTCCCCCAAAGACTCCTTCATGGCCGCTCTGTCCCTGAGCCCCACAGTGACACCACCCCGCAAGCGGTCAAGGAGGTCCCCGGTCAGGGTGCTTGATTCCCCACCCCTGTCTACACCCTCCCACAGTGGCGCTGCGACCCATCCCTCTGACCCCCCCCCCCCTCCTTGGGGCCTGTGGATCCTTCGGGTGCAGGGGACTCCCTGGAGGACCTTGCAAAGGTGTGTAGTGCCATCCTGGCCTCTGCCTTTGGCCCTGCCCCACCCCCTGTGGTGGAGTCCTCCATCCCTGCACCCACAACGCCTACCCTTTGCCCTGATGTCCCTGCGGTGCCTGGTGCTTCCCCCCCCCCTGATGCCCTCACCCCTGTGGAAGACGACGGCATGTAACTGTGCAGGCAAGCTAGGGGACACGCATCCCACTGTGTCCCCCATCCAGCTGAGACTTATTGACTGCCCTATGGGCTTTGTGAATATTGAACTGCCTGCGATCCACGGACACTGCGATCATGCTGAATAAAGCTTTACTTTTTTTTTCATTCTGACACTACTGCTATGCTGGTATTGGTGTTGGTGGGGCTGCTACATGGTTTTGGGTGGTGTTTATGTGTTGGGTGTGTGGGAAATGTAGTAGTGGGCTGCTCATTGGGGGGACCCTGGGATCTGTGTGCCATCACAAGGTGTTAGCTAACTTTCTGTGTTCATGTAAGCAGTTACTGCATGGTGCAATTGTCCCAGGGTGTATTCCTCCCTCTGTGTACCCTGATATCTTCCCTGCAGGGTGTTCCCAATATTTAGCGCAGAGCTGTGTCTACATGAGCTGTGTGTGTGACGGAGCCCTTCTACTTTTGCCATGCATGCAGGGCCATGTCTCCACCTGCAACATTCGTGGCATCCTTGGTGATCACTGTACATGTGTATGGAGTCTGTTGACATGAGTTCATGGGGACATGTTCCCTTGTAGACAGTATGCATGTGTGTACTTCCAGCCTCACACACATGTGTTACACCCCTCCTGTCTCTGGGCACTGCTGGGAGGACTCTGCACCCACCCCTCCTGTCTCAGGGCACTGCTGGGTGTGTTAGGCACCCACCCCTCCTGTCTCAGGGCACTGCTGGGAGGACTCTGCACCCACCCCTCCTGTCTCAGGGCACTGCTGGGAGTGTTAGGCACCCACCCCTCCTGTCTCAGGGCACTGCTGGGAGGACTCTGCACCCACCCCTCCTGTCTCTGGGCACTGCTGGGAGGACTCTGCACCCACCCCTCCTGTCTCAGGGCACTGCTGGGAGGACTCAGCACCCACCCCTCCTGTGTCTGGGCACTGCTGGGAGGACTCAGCACCCACCCCTCCTGTCTCAGGGCACTGCTGGGAGTGTTAGGCACCCACCCCTCCTGTCTCAGGGCACTGCTGGGAGGACTCTGCACCCACCCCTCCTGTCTCAGGGCACTGCTGGGAGGACTCAGCACCCACCCCTCCTGTCTCAGGGCACTGCTGGGAGTGTTAGGCACCCACCCCTCCTGTCTCAGGGCACTGCTGGGAGGACTCTGCACCCACCCCTCCTGTCTCAGGGCACTGCTGGGAGGACTCAGCACCCACCCCTCCTGTCTCAGGGCACTGCTGGGAGTGTTAGGCACCCACCCCTCCTGTCTCAGGGCACTGCTGGGAGGACTCTGCACCCACCCCCCCTGTCTCTGGGCACTGCTGGGAGGACTCTGCACCCACCCCTCCTGTCTCAGGGCACTGCTGGGAGTGTTAGGCACCCACCCCTCCTGTCTCAGGGCACTGCTGGGAGGACTCTGCACCCACCCCTCCTGTCTCAGGGCACTGCTGGGAGGACTCAGCACCCACCCCTCCTGTCTCAGGGCACTGCTGGGAGGACTCAGCACCCACCCCTCCTGTCTCAGGGCACTGCTGGGAGTGTTAGGCACCCACCCCTCCTGTCTCAGGGCACTGCTGGGAGGACTCTGCACCCACCCCTCCTGTCTCAGGGCACTGCTGGGAGGACTCAGCACCCACCCCTCCTGTCTCAGGGCACTGCTGGGAGTGTTAGGCACCCACCCCTCCTGTGTCTGGGCACTGCTGGGAGGACTCTGCACCCACCCCTCCTGTCTCAGGGCACTGGTGGGAGGACTCTGCACCCACCCCTCCTGTCTCAGGGCACTGCTGGGAGGACTCAGCACCCACCCCTCCTGTCTCAGGGCACTGCTGGGAGGACTCAGCACCCACCCCTCCTGTCTCAGGGCACTGCTGGGAGTGTTAGGCACCCACCCCTCCTGTCTCAGGGCACTGCTGGGAGGACTCTGCACCCACCCCTCCTGTCTCAGGGCACTGCTGGGAGGACTCAGCACCCACCCCTCCTGTCTCAGGGCACTGCTGGGAGGACTCAGCACCCACCCCTCCTGTCTCAGGGCACTGCTGGGAGGACTCAGCACCCACCCCTCCTGTCTCAGGGCACTGCTGGGAGTGTTAGGCACCCCCCCCTCCTGTCTCAGGGCACTGCTGGGAGGACTCTGCACACACACCTCCTATTTCTGGATATGTACGCTTGGAACATACACGGTGGGGGTACGCTCCATGCATTCGAGGTGAGGGTACGAGTCGTACTTACACTGGTGGGGTGGGGGTACGCTCCATGCATACGGGGGTGGGGGTATGTGTCGTACTTACACTGGTGGGGGTGGGGGTACGGTCCGTACGTCCGCGGGTGAGGGTACGAGTCGTACTTACACTGGTGGGGTGGGGGTGGGCTCCATGCCTACGGGGGTGGGGGTACGTGTCGTACTTACACTGGTGGGGGTACGGTCCGTACGTCCGCGGGTGAGGGTACGAGTCGTACTTACACTGTTGGGGTGGGGGTACGCTCCGTGCATACGGGGTGAGGGTACGAGTCGTACTTACACTGGTGGGGTGGGGGTATGCTCCATGCATACGGGGTGAGGGTACGAGTCGTACTTACACTGGTGGGGTGGGGGTACCCTCCGTGCATACGGGGTGAGGGTACGAGTCGTACTTACACTGGTGGGGTGGGGGTGGGCTCCGTGCATACGGGGTGAGGGTACGAGTCGTACTTACACTGGTGGGGTGGGGGTACGCTCCGTGCATACGGGGTGAAGGTACGAGTCGTACTTACACTGGTGGGGTGGGGGTGGGCTCCGTGCATACGGGGTGAGGGTACGAGTCGTACTTACACTGGTGGGGTGGGGGTGGGCTCCATGCCTACGGGGGTGGAGGTACGTGTCGTACTTACACTGGTGGGGGTGGGGGTACGGTCCGTACGTCCGCGGGTGAGGGTACGAGTCGTACTTACACTGTTGGGGTGGGGGTACGCTCCGTGCATACGGGGTGAGGGTACGAGTCATACTTACACTGTTGGGGTGGGGGTACGCTCCGTGCATATGGGGTGAGGGTACGAGTCGTACTTACACTGGTGGGGTGGGGGTACGCTCCATGCATACGGGGTGAGGGTACGAGTCGTACTTACACTGGTGGGGTGGGGGTACGCTCCATACGTACGCGGGTGGGGGTAGGGTCCGTACATATCTGTCCCCACGCTATGTGATGCTTGTGCGGGCCGTACCCAGGCCTTTGCCACGTGGGTACGATCCGTCCCGCCATTGTTGGGGTGACGTGGGTGTGGGCGTGGTACGTCTCGTACCCACGCTCTTCAGGCGTGGGTACGGGACGTACCGGTCTGGTTGTGTTGCCGGTTCGCGTGGTGACGGACTTCCGTTGTGGCGGTCGCTGGCTTAGCTGGACATGCCCCCACCCCCTCGTAGTGACCAGGGCATGGGTGTCAGGTATGTCCTGGGCATGTGTGGTGTGTGACTTTGGTGGGGGTTTTGTGGCCTGCCCTGGTCCTGCCACCCCCACCCCACCCCACTTTCCCCCCTCCCTTAGTTATTCTGACCTTCTGCGGCATCTGCGTCGTAACCTGTAGAGGAGGTGGACTGCTATGAGGGCCGGGATGACACGTAGGTTCCGGTCCATGTCTGTCCGTCGCGTACGGGTCCTCCTTGTTTGCGTCGTCCTGTGTGTCCGTCGCGTACTGGTCCTCCTTGATCGCGTCGTCCTGTGTGTCCGTCGCGTACTGGTACTCTTTGATCGCGTCGTCCTGTCGCGTACTGGTCCTCCTTGTTCGCGTCGTCCTGTCTGTCCGTCGCGTACTGGTGGTCCTTGTTCGCGTCGTCCTGATTTCCCGGCAGTTTTTGGCGGCCGGAAAATATTCACCGTGCGGGATGACGTCGGTGCGAATCGTGATTCCTGGTTCGTGAATGGCAGGCTGCGAGCGTCCCGACGTCAGGTCGGCGCTTTCCCGGATCGCATTGGTAGGTTTTTTTTGTTCGGTCGGGCTTTTTTACGAATCGTACGGAAATGGTGTTCCGTGCGAATCGTAATTCCTTGTTTGTAAATTTTGACGACCGGGTACGCGTCGGACGGAGAATATGCTCCGTCCGACGGTTCGTACCCGGTTTTTGCCGGATCGTGATCGGCACCTAAACGTTTTAGGTGTGTTCTAATTGCCAATGCAAGAGCGGACCCCAGATCTGCATCCCTATTTTCTTTTTTCTCCTCCCTTTAGTTTTATATATGGCTACTTCCAGGGTGCAAATTGCTAGAAATCTACTTCTCCATTGTGCAAAAGCCGGTGAAGTAGCATCCAACCACGCTGAAGCTATACAAAGTAGCAGGACAGCCATAGCTACAAAAATAAGACCCTGCATATGATTAGGTCTTTGATTATTAGATACTCCTAACACAATTTCCTCCCGAGTGATAGATATTTTGCCTTGGAGAATTTCTGAGAGGAAATCAGAGATTTCTTTTATCAAACCTGACAGTTTGTCACATGAGGCAAACATATGAATCATTTCGGCAGCTCCGTCGAGCAACGTGGACAGGTTGTTCCCTTTCCTACTTTCCATTTAGCCATCTTATATGGTGTATAATAAAGGGAAAAAAAAGTTTTATAAAATTGTACTTGGAGATTTATAGACATTAAACACACTTGTGATAATTCATATGCTCGCAAAGGAATATTCGGTTGAATTGCCAGAGAGGTCTGCCACTTCATTAGATGTTTTCCCAAGTCATCAGGGAACTTATCCCTAAGTAGTTCATATATTACCCCTATTTTAGGGGTACTTGGTCTACATATGGTATCTAGTACGATATTATTTTGAAATTTGTCACGTCCCCCTGTTTTTTTTTGCAAAAAATCCCTGATCTGTAGGTATTTAAAAAACTCCCTATGGTTGATGGAATATTCAGACTGGAGGTCAGAGAAAGTTTTTAGTCCTTTAGAGTTATAAAAACAACCTAATTGGTGGATACCATTCTCGATCCACCTCGACATACAAGTGTCGTGGAATAGTGCTGGTAGCTCATGATTAAGCTTAATTGGGGTATAACATGAAAAACGGCCCAGTCCTAGCAGTTTTCTTACATTAATCCAAACTTAATATATATTGGAGATAGTCTTGAGTTTTACTTTTTTGAAATAATTGTCGTTCATGTGTCGCCAAAGACAACCCTCACAGCCTGTCCCTAGTATCAATTCTTGTGGAGTGGTGCTATTGGAGTTATGGCCCTCTTCTATTGATAAAAGCACAATAGTATATCTTATTACCGTTGCCCAGTAGTATAACTTATGATATGGCATTCCGAGTCCACCTTTTTCTTTGGGCAGCATAAGCCATTTAAGAGCTCGGCGTGGTCTCTTGTAACCCCAAATAAATCTGGAAAAGATATTCTCTATGTTTTTAAACTGTTGGGGAGTGAACTCCAGGCATATTGTACGAAAGAGATATAAAAATCTAGGTAGAAATAACATTTTGATAACGTTGCATCTCCCGTCAATAGTAAGATGTAAGTTATCAAGTCGAGTTAGTTCTTTCTTGGTATGCTTAATTAAAGGGTCTAAGTTTAAGCACACTATATTATCTATGCTTGCGGTTATATCAACTCCTAGATAGATAGCATGTTCCGTTACTCTATAGTCATCCATCTTGAGTTTGTCATTAATGCCTATCTGTGTTTTAGTTGAGTTCAACTTATATCCAGAAATCTTACCAAAGCTATTCGCTTCCACTTCTATCGCTGCCATTGCTTGGGTGGGATTACAGGTGACTATAACTATATCGTCGGCATATGCTAGAATTTTTGTATCAATATTAAATGCCTTTATCGGAGTCACTAATGGATGATTTTCTAATTTCCGTATGAACACATCTATATAGATTGCAAATAGCAGGGGAGAGCATGGACATCCCTGCCTCGTTCCCCTAGTAATCTTAAATCTCTCAGAGAGTGTCCCATTGATCATAACACTGGCTCCAGGGTCTACATACAGTCCTTGCATTGCTCTAATATACTGTGATGTGAGTCCACACCTAGCCATTATTTCCCAAAGGAACCTCCAGGAGACCCTATCAAATGCTTTTTCTGCATCCAATAGTATTAAAGCCATAGGGTCTCCTGTTTTCCCTGTAAAATCAAAAAGCGATATTACCCGTTGGACATGATCCGATGTTGATCTCCCTGGGATAAACCCGTGTTGCCGAGGAGACACTATATTATGGATAATAGGGGCTAATCGGGCGGCCAATACTTTTGAATAAATTTTCGAGTCCCCGTTTATTAGTGTAATCGGTCTATAAGAACCCATTTCCATGGGGTCTTTATTTTTTTGGGGAAAAACCATAATTTTCGCTGTAGACCATGAGGGAGGCGGGTTACCGCCGCTAAAAATGGAACTAAACAATTCCAACATAATTATTCTGAGTTGTATTGCAAATTTTGTATAAAATTCAGAAGGGATTCCATATATCCCAGCGGCTTTTCCATTAGCTAATGATTTCAGTGCCGTCTGAATTTCTTCCCACGTTGGGGAACTATTTAGATTAGCCTGTTCCTCCTCTGTAAGGCAAAATCCTTCATATTGCTCCAAATATTCATCCATGTTCTCCAGTTCTCTATTAGGCTCTTTATATAGATCTTCATAGAATCTCTCAAACGCCCTTCTGATCTCAGAGGCTTCCGTTCTTATCCCTCTATCTAGGTCTTTAATACTCTTTACTGTATTGAATATCTGTTCTTCTCTTGTACGAACAGCTAGGTGGTGTCCGACTTGTTCGCTAAGTTCATAAGTTTTTTTTTTATAGATCGTAGCTTTGAAGTACTGGGTATTTTAGTCCCAGCGGTGCAGGGGCACACACCCTATGACTTCTGGGTTCACCCTGTTCCAGACCTACAGAAACACAGAGTCTTCTGGGTGAAGTCAAAGATTCATTTATTGGCTGCAGACCAATTACAGGTATCCTAGAAGTACAACAGCGTGTATGTTCTCAGGAGACTGCTGAAAATCATAGGAACGGGCTTCTCCTTAAATACAAAATATCATGCTTCAGGCACACATTCCTTGGTTTACGATATGGCCATATAAAGGTATACATTACAAACGAAAAAGCAGAGTCATGATGACCATCCCACATTCCAGTTCGGCCAGCCCACAATGATTTACACAGTAAGGTTCAGATCCCACATCGGATGTCAATAGACCCCCTAATAAACATGAGCATCTCCTGTTTTGGGAAACAAGTCATAAAGCAGGAACAAGCAAGTGTGAAAGAGATTAGCCGGAGGATTGTGTAGAATGAAAGGGTTTTATGATGGGTCAAGCCCTGATGCTAATCACAGGTGGACGGAGGAAGGGGAGCTCGTGAGACCGGTTTGACCTGGGGCAGCAGAGCCAGCTGCCCAGGTCACAGAGAAGTCAGAGGAGAAGCCCATGTACTGTGAGGCCCGTATTTACTCCATTATAGCCTATGTGAGGGCAATGACAAGATGGCCACTGCTTCCAAAATGGAACCCGCGTAGTGAAGCAGAATAGCGTGTACACAGTGCATTCATAGCTAGAACGATATATAAAGCACTCGTACATGCCGCATTAACCATTTGCGGTTTGCTAATACCAAGATAGACAGGGGTAGGGCCCTGTCCCCTACGCGGTCCCGAATATTAAAGTACGACAGACCCTCCTTTTGCCCTTACATAGGCAATCACTATACTCATCTCAATCCGAGTCCAGGTCAATGTTCACGAAGTCATGGAGATGTTGCTGTAGCATCATCCTATTACTTAGCTCGTCCCTCGATACAGGTTTCCTTACACATAAGGTAGCACAGAGGCCACATATCGCAGGAGCACACTGTATGCACAGACAGAACAGGAAAAGAATGGCTAAGATCATCCCAATGACCATCAGAACTTTCCAACCCCAGGCGGATATCAATTCCCAGAACCACCCCACCAGTGACCAATCTCCCTTATCCACGTGTATGGATTCAGATATTTTATGGAGTTTGGAGATGGCTTGATACACTGTTGGAGCATTATCTGGTATGAAAATGCAGCAACTGGATTGGATGACCTTGCATACCCCACCGCGGTCTGCAAGAATAACGTCTAGAACCATGCGGTTCTGTAAAGTCATAAGGCGATCCGCTTGGAGCTCAGCTGTCAGATTACCAAGGGCACCAGCCGTTACATTTATAGTGGATTCAACCACACGTGTCAGCTGTCTCAGGTTCCTACTATTGACCATAGGTCCCCAAAACGGCAGGAAACCCAAGAAAAAGTCTCCCGCTTCTTGACCGGCAGTGTCCTCCTTACTAATCACATCTCTCACAACTCTGGTCTTGTGATAGTCAGAGGCAGCAGTAAATGTCGGCGGTAGCAAGTTCGCAATATAACATGTGCCCGAGAAATCAGGGGGCAACCATGTATATGCTCGGTCATTACAGATGAAATATGTGCCCTTGGCAGCCAAAAATGCAGGGGAAAACTGTGACGGGAAGGTGTACGTTTCAGTACAGTCACTTCTTCCCAGTTGAGCTCTAGGATTCTGACCATTACCCTGTAAGCAGAACCGACCCATGTGGGGTACGACCCAGATTGGAGATGAGATTTTTCGCTGTCTTTCACCCAGACTAATACTATACCCCGTCGCGTTCCATCCTACATAAGGTCTCAACTCTTCTTTGGGAATGGATGAGTATGCATCGATATCCCTACTCATATCGGCAACTCCTTTTATCAAAGCCTTATTATTGGTGATAGGTCTGATGGAACGCGGTTGGCGAGGGGAGTACGTATCTAGAGCATAGAGAAACATGGTCTGGAATGCCCATGACGATCCATTGTAACTATACGGCAGCACCAGGTAGGGAATACCCTTGTTAATGGTATGTGGCATTAACCCACACACCCAGCAATTGGTCGTATTCATTACTAGTTGGTGCTGGTGCAGAAGCTGGATAAACGAGTTATTTACGATCTCCGATCGTCTGGTCTGTTCGTGCTCAGGCAAAGGGTGAAAAGAGTGAGAGGAGGCAGTAGAAAGAGGTATAGGCTGTTCAGTGGGTTCAATGGGCTTTTGAGCGGAGAAGAACACAAATCCTACAATAAACATTGTGATACTACACAGTGTAAAAAGGCACAAAAATACAAAACATTTACTTTTTACAATTCTACATATCCTTGCGTTAAAGTTCATTTCCTCAATCGGTCTCTCCATCTTAAAAAACTCCATCCTCTACTCGGGCCGCTCGCGGCGGATGAGTGTCTTCTGCTAAGGGGCACGCCTGTCAGTCCAGGGAAACGCCCTAGACCAACCAGAACCGTTGACCTAACGTCTTCGGCCTGTACCCCAAAGTCTTAGCACCGCGACCCTGCGGCAGAACCCGGATGGTGGTTCGAAAAACAAAAATCAAGAAAGTCCTTCAGATGGGAGAGCAAAAATGTCAAAAAGGAAATAGTAAGGAAATCTTTATTTGTCCATGGGTCTTGGTCTCAAATTATAGCGGAGACGGCCAGGTGCTGTTTGGTCTTGAAACAAAAGTTCAGGCTCAGTGGTGTCCAGTCGATTTGATGGTGGCACAGCTTCCTGCAGAATATTGTCACTCTCTTGGTCTGAAACTGTGTCTCTTATGCGTGCGTCACTGAATGGTACAAAACGAGGTACAGTATCTGCTTCAGAGTCGGCGATACCCTCCTTGACCCACTGGTCATATGGCAGAGGCAAGGGGACTACTTTGCAGTGGGTACCATGGATCCAGTGCTTCTTCCCTTTTACTCGCACCGCTGACCTTGTCGACAGGAGTACAAGGTGAGGGCCGATCCAGCGAGGCTCGTCGTTGCTCTTGCGCTGGAAATTTCGGATCAGGACCCACGAGCCAGGGTTGATAGGGTGTCCAGGAGGTTCAGAAGCTTGGGGAAGAGTATCATGTACCTGTTGGTGCAAAACACGCAGTTTAACAGTCAAATCATACAGGTAATCGAGTAGTACTGGATGCTCAATCTCACTAAACTTCGTAGGCCTCGGTACACCCCATACGTTGGCTGGGCGGCCAAAAACGACCTCGTAAGGGCTAAGTCCCACTCGTGAGTGTATGGTCATTCTGGTGGACAGGAGTGCTAAAGGCAGAGCGTCAGGCCATTTAAGACCGGTGCTCGCCTGAATTTTGGCCAGCTTGAGCTTTAAGGCTCCATTGTAGCGTTCTACTAATCCAGCTGATTGGGGGTGATTTGCAGCATGGAACTTCTGTTTTATCCCTAGCCCTTCACATACATTCTTCATCACTTTACCCACAAACTCACTTCCATTATCACACCACACCATTCTTGGCATTCCAAATCTAGGGAAAAATTCCTTCACAAGGGCTTTGGCTGTGGATAGGGCAGTGTTATCTTTCAGAGGATAAGCCTCTATCCATTTTGAGAAAGCACAAACAACCACCAGTACATATTTCAGGTTGTTGCATCTTTCCATGTGAATAAAGTCCAGCTGCAAAACTTCGAATGGACATGATGGGGGTGCAAAGTGACCAGCTGGAGTTGGGGTTCCCCTACCAGGGTTATACTTCAGACATACCATGCAATTCTTGACCACATTCTCTGCACACTTGGGAATCCCAGCATTTTGCCATACTGGAGCCAACAACTTGCAAATTCCTTTCGTACTGATATGTGCCATTCCATGTGCCATTGTAACCACTGGAAGCACATATGCGTCAGGTAACAACCATCGCCTATGTTCTGTCAGATCAATCCAACAACCATTCTCATCCAACTTACCCATACTTTCTCTCCACTTGCTTAACTCTTTCTCTGTGGCTTCAGCCTGAAGCGACTTCACACTCTCTATTGTGTTCTCACACATTCCCACATCATTAACCCATCTTGCGGGGCCTGCAACATACATTCTAGTCTTCACATTCTGTGCTGTTTCTTTCGCGGTCTCATCAGCAAACGCATTCCCACGTCCAACATCATCTGTGACTTTCCTGTGCGCACTGCATTTCATGATCGCAACTTGCAACGGTAGGGTCAGTGACTCAAGGAGATCATTCACCAACTTGCCATTCTGAATTTTAGCTCCATGCGACGTCAGGAACCCGCGCTCTTTCCACAATCGCCCAAAATTATGAGCCACACCAAAGGCGTATTGGCTATCTGTGTATATATTCACTCTCATTCCTTCAGATAACACACATGCTCTTGTGAGGGCGATTAATTCTGCTGCTTGGGCCGAATTATGTGGCACTCGTGCAGTTTCCACGACCGTGTGTAAAGTCGTGATAGCATATGCAGCAGTCGTGTCACCATTAGGGAGTTTGAAACATGAACCATCCACCCATAAAGTGCCATCACACTCAGTCAGGGGAGTATCTTTTAGATCTACTCTCCCTTTCGTCTCTTCTTCTGTCCTGAACAGACAGTCATGTTGCTCAATCTCATCTGAGTCTGCTGGGACTGGCAATAACGTAGCTGGATTCAGCGTATTACATCTCTTTATGTGTATGTGATTTGCTAACAGTGTAAGCTCATAACCTGATAATCGCGCACTAGTCAAGTGTTGTGTCTTGGTCCTATTTAATAATGTGTCTACTGCGTGTGGAACCATAACGATCAATGTATTGTCCATTACCAAACCAGCAGATTGTCGGATAGACATCGCTGCAGCAGCTGTCGCTCTCAGACAGCTTGGCAATGCCCTCGCTACAGGGTCCAAGGTTGATGAAAAATATGCGCATGGGCGCGGTCTGTCGCCAAAAGGCTGTGTTAACACTGACAACGCACAACCATCTTTCTCGTGCACATACAATGTAAAAGGCTTACTGTAGTCAGGGGTACCCAACACAGGAGCCGAACACAATGCATTACGCAATTCCACAAAACTTTTCTGGCACTCTTCAGACCATGGGATAGGATTCGGTGTGTCTTTGCATGTTAAGGCTACCAAAGGTTTTGCCAGCAAGGAAAAACTTGGTATCCAATGCCTACAGTATGAAGTGATGCCCAAGAAAGCACGTACTTCTCTCTGTGTTTTCGGCACACTCAACTGTGCAATGGCTTGAATTCTTTCTGGGGTCAGTTTCCTCCCCTCCTTCGATAAGAGATGACCTAAGTAGGTCACTTCTTGTCGACAATATTGCAGCTTAGAGAGAGACACCTTGTGATGAAAAGCGGATAAATGGCGCAACAGTGACAATGTGGCTTCTTTACAGACGTTTTCAGTATCCGCGGCGATTAGTAAATCGTCCACGTACTGAATCAGGATAGCGCCACTAGGTAAAACAAGTGCATCAAGCTGCGCTTTCAAAGCTTGACTGTATATTGATGGACTTTCACAGTAGCCCTGGGGAGCGCGTTTGAAGCGGAAGCTTCGGCCTCCCAGACTAAAGCCAAAAATGTCTCTGCTTTCTTCTGCAATTGGGATGCTAAAGAAAGCATTCTTTAAATCAATCACTGAAAACCATGCAGCAGAGGCTGGAATCATCGTTAACAAGGCAGTTATATCAGGGACAACTGGAAACTGTGGCACAACAATCTTATTAACCTATCTGAGATCGATCACAAATCTGTAAACAGGTGGCTGTGAAGGGTCCGTTCGTTTTAAGACAGGCAAAATCGGACTATTGCAAACGTTGCCTCTTGTCTCCTCAATCACACCTTTATTAATCAAGTCGCTGACAATGTCTAACAATGCTTTCTGCCCTTCATTAGAGATCTTGTACTGGGGAATACGTGGCAGTCTGACATTAGCCTTTAAAGTCACCACGTATGGCGGTATCTCCAAGAGGCCCACATCATTGGGACCAGTAGCCCAAAGGGTATCCGGAAGGGATGACAATTCAGGCGGCATTGTGTTTTTAGACAAGTACATTGGGGAAATCACTTTCTTGCCTAATGTAAGTTGTACTCCTGAAGGAGAACAATACAGTGTAGCGTGCAATCTTTTCAACAAATCTAATCCCAGTAAATTCTCACCACAACCTGTTGTCAGAATCAGGGGTGCTTTCAGCTCGCAAGGTCCAACAGAAAGTGACATGGGACTAGAAATCGGGTTCCTAACCGGGGCGCCAGAAAAACCTACTGAAACATTTATATCGCCAGACAAAGGTGCGCCAGGGAGTTTTGAATGCATGATTGAACTCTTTGCAGCACCAGTGTCTAGCAGAAAAGGCTCCGTTACATTTGCTGTAGTCACCTCAACATACAGTCCACTCTGATCCACTGGCACTGAAACAACTCCCTCTCTCTGTCTATGGCTGTCCTAGTAATCATTATTTCCTGCATCACCATCCTCTGCATAATAATCATTATTATAATACTGGGCCGTATTACTACTCGCGTTAGCTTGCTGATCAAAGCTATTGATGGTGTTTTGAGGCGGCAGAGGACGCGCGTTCTGGGGAGCATTTCCACGCCCTCTGCCTCTAGGAGCTTGCTGACCACCCCTACCTCTTGCTCCATACGCATTACCGTTCCGCTGCATTAATTTAGGGCAACTATATTTATAATGACCTTCCTCTTTGCAGTATGAACATTGGTTGGGACCTACAGGGACACGTGGTTGATAATACCCATTCATTTGCTGGTTGTTCTGAAACTGTTGGGGTTGGTGATAGACACCTTGGGGTTGTCTATAATTATTCTGACCTCCACGTGGCGGATAGGCCTGCTGTAAAAGGACCTTTGTCTTTAATTCCTTTGTTTTCTTCTCTGTTCTATCTTTCTCGTCTTTATCTCTATTTTCATAATACTGTGCAGTAGCCAGTATTTGCGCTGAAGAAGAAACAGCCCAAGAACTTTCTGAATCTTTTAACTTTTTACACAGTTCAGGAAGTAGATTCTGCACAAACTTATCCACAAACAACCGTTGGCCACCCTCAGTACTCATATCTTGCCCACTGTGATCAATAAACGTTTCTTCAAACCTAGTAAAGAAGTCTGACACTGTCTCATCTTTCTTCTGCTTACATGCAGATAGCTTGTCCCAATTTACGCGCATCGCAGGCATTATTGTCTTCATATACGTGATGATTCTACCAGGCAGTTCAGCTACTAAAGGTTCTGGTTTCGCGCCACCAGTTTGTCTAGCATCAGCAGCAATAATGTTAGCCCATGTATCCCCTAGTTCTGCATCGTGATCTACATTACGAATTGACCCCCATAGAGGCTGTGGAACAACATTACCAAACAACATGTCTATGTCGGCCAGATTCATAACGCATGACCCTGCCGTCTGTGACAACTCTTTATAATAACCTGCTGGGTTTTTACGGGGATCAGGTAAGGACTGCTTAAGTGCTAACACCTCAGAGCGCTTCCATGGAACATGCACCCAAACACGCTGGAAATGCGCTGGCACAGCGGCGATACCGGCACCAGCTGCAACTGCTTCCTTCCATACCGGGGGAACTTCTCTCATGGGGTATTGTCGCGCTTTTACCTTTTTCCCCACAAGGACATCTTGTTCAAACAATGACTGTTGACAATCATCATTCCTGAAGGACAATACAACCGCAACTGCTTTATCTACTTCGCGGTCCACAATTATACCAGTTCCAAAATCAAACCTCACTCTACACAATTCCTGCGGGCTCGGATTTTTACCACTATCCTCCAATTCTTCACAGAGAATTTCGCACATTTTCTCAAACACATATCTCTGTTTTGGGGCATCCCATTGATGGAAAACGTTGACAACTGATTCCACATCATACAGTGAAGGGAAAACAATCCATCTACGCGCCATGTTATCTATTACCTTTTTCTCATCAGGGTTAGGCAATTGGCTACGCAATTGCTTACGCTGTAAACCAGGAGTCGCACCAGATAACTCAAAGAGAGGCGACATTAATGTAGTAACCACATTAGCTAAGCGCTGTCGCGCTGAAGGAGAAGTTGAGGCGGAAACAGGGGGAAAAACAGAGGGAAGAAAAGAGGATGTAGAAACAGGTACTGGAGTGGTGCAAGGAAGAGTGTCAGAAGAGGCAGCTGCTGTATTAGGCAAAGTCGCAGGAAGTGCGGGGGCAGTTGGAAGCACAACTGGCGGCCCTTGAGAGGGCTGCGCTACATGGATAAGAGCCGGCTGCAAAGCAGCTGGCGGTTGCGGCAAGGCTTGCAGTATATTCACTGGAGGTGGCATATTCACAAGCTGGGGAGGTGCCGTGGCATTTTGAGCATACGGGGGTGGCGAACTCAACAAATGTGACATCAGGGGATCTTTCTCCTTTTCTTCTAACTCATTCTGCTTAGAATGTGGTAAAGCTGGGTAACATTTGTCAATCCCTAACTTGCGCTGCCTGTGCAATTGCTCACTCATCTGCTCCTCCTCATTGTCTTTAAATTGTACAGCTGCTTGCATTACTGTCATACCTCTCTCTCTTTTATTCTTTTTCGCTAGCTTAATTTCCTTCTGTTTGGCTTCCTTTCGCCATAAGCGGAGAGAGTCAAACATCGCCGGCCGGGCTTTCTTCTTAAACAATTTAATTTCCAAATTATCTAAAATATCGGTATCGAAACTACCATTTTGGGGCCATTTTAAAACACCGTCTTTCCTAGTGTAGTGGATCCACACTTCGTTATATGCAATGGGGCCTACGCCATGTTTTACATAGAGCTCATAAGTTGGAGTTCCAACCGGAGGAACCGGACATGATTCCTCCAGCTGGAAATCTTTTCCACAACCCAAACAGAATAATCTACCAAATATTCCAGAACCAGGCATCTTCGCTCACTAGTCTAGATCCAAACGTCAAAGGATTATCGATTACGATATTCTCGTGAATACACGAGTCCTCTGGCTTTGGCGTTTGCAAACTCCAAATTACCAATTCAAACGATCCCGAAGGATACCAAAACAAATGGGAGACGCTCCACTTATACTTAACTGAATATTGCCGATCGATGACGTCACCAGAAGACTCTCTCGATTGTTTCGCTCTCTCAAACTCGTCAAGGGTCCAAAACAGGTCGATTAATCAGGGCAGCAGTCCTTCGTAGCCGTCGGGACGCGGAGAACCTCGCAGAAAAGACTTTCGGACCACGTCGACATGCAGGGGTCGATGAAGTGGCGGCCTTCCTCCGGAATTTCCACACGAAGCTCCTCACGAACCTCTGGCTTGGACTGGTACCGCTGAAATCGTCCCGAGTTGGGCGCCAAACTGAAGTACTGGGTATTTTAGTCCCAGCGGTGCAGGGGCACACACCCTATGACTTCTGGGTTCACCCTGTTCCAGACCTACAGAAACACAGAGTCTTCTGGGTGAAGTCAAAGGTTCATTTATTGGCTGCAGACCAATTACAGGTATCCTAGAAGTACAACAGCGTGTATGTTCTCAGGAGACTGCTGAAAATCATAGGAACGGGCTTCTCCTTAAATACAAAATATCATGCTTCAGGCACACATTCCTTGGTTTACGATATGGCCATATAAAGGTATACATTACAAACGAAAAAGCAGAGTCATGATGACCATCCCACATTCCAGTTCGGCCAGCCCACAATGATTTACACAGTAAGGTTCAGATCCCACATCGGATGTCAATAGACCCCCTAATAAACATGAGCATCTCCTGTTTTGGGAAACAAGTCATAAAGCAGGAACAAGCAAGTGTAAAAGAGATTAACCGGAGGATTGTGTAGAATGAAAGGGTTTTATGATGGGTCAAGCCCTGATGCTAATCACAGGTGGACGGAGGAAGGGGAGCTCGTGAGACCGGTTTGACCTGGGGCAGCAGAGCCAGCTGCCCAGGTCACAGAGAAGTCAGAGGAGAAGCCCATGTACTGTGAGGCCCGTATTTACTCCATTATAGCCTATGTGAGGGCAATGACAAGATGGCCACTGCTTCCAAAATGGAACCCGCGTAGTGAAGCAGAATAGCGTGTACACAGTGCATTCATAGCTAGAACGATATATAAAGCACTCGTACATGCCGCATTAACCATTTGCGGTTTGCTAATACCAAGATAGACAGGGGTAGGGCCCTGTCCCCTACGCGGTCCCGAATATTAAAGTACGACAGCTTTACTAATAGCTTTCTCAATAAACACTTCCAATATTCGATTTCTTGCCACAGCTACCCGTTCTAATTCATCTGTTACCTGGCCATTTAGTGCAGCTTTAACTAATTCTGCCTCTGTCATACTCAGGTTCTGTTGTAATCTACCGAGGTGAGCCTTTCCTTCTCGGTTGGACCTAACAGAGAACTGGAGAGTTTCTCCTCTAATCCCAGCTTTCAATGCGTCCCACACTATCTCTATCGGAGCACTGCCGATATTTACTTCTAGGAAAGCCAAGATCCAATCCCTCATATGGTTATTATAGCCCTCGTTCTTTAGAAAAGCCCTTTCAAACGTCCAGCTCCTCCGTATGGGGGTGCTTCTATTACATATCAAATTAAGTGCTAACGGGTTGTGATCAGAGAGTATCCTAGGTAATTTATTGATTGTACAGCTATTCTGCAGGGAATTAGAGATGAGAAAATAGTCAAGTCGTGCATGGCGTGAGTGGGGGAAGGAATAAAAGGTAAATCCATGATCACCTGGATGATTCATATCCCAAGTATCAATCAGCCCATGCAGTGAACACAACTCCTTAAATGCCTTAAATACCCTAGGTTTTCTCCCTTGATAAATAAATGTCGGATTTGTTGACCATTGCCCCGGAAGGTTTAAATTAAAATCGCCACAAATAATTAAGGGCAATGGCCAATCTACCAATTCATTAGTAATGTGATTCAAGGCTTCAGGGTCATCACCTACATTGCCATATACAGTACAGATAGTCATCTTATTTTCCCCATTGTTATATAAACATTCCACAATGGCCCATCTACCGAATTTATCGGAGATTGAATTTGTAAATTGAAGATCTCTCCCTTTAGCTAAAATTGCAACCCCTTTAGTTCTAGTAGGTTGTGTAGAGGCATTTATCAGTTTATACCCTAGCGTTTTTAAGATATGTTGTTGTCCCCCTTCAATATGGGTTTCTTGTAGACATATGATATTTGGTTCCATTGTTTGTAGGCCAATAGCAACTTTTTGTCTTTTTTTTAAATCGTTTAGGCCGCATATATTCAATGAAATAATTCTTATCCTATTCATTAAAAATACATTTCCGTATTCCTGTAGATATGCCCTCTTGTTTACCATTTAGCTTGGTCTCTATTTTTTCCCCTGATTGGGGAGTATTATATTCTACTCTTGGTTCGGCCTTGGTCCGTAAGCCCCCCCTCCCCAAGACCCCTCGTCTCCCATGGTCCCCACCCTTCTCCCCCCCCTTACCACCCAATGAGGCGTCTTGGGTCAACATGTACCCAAGTGTGTGTATCAGCCAGATCAGTGCGCATCAACACCCTCTGTGTGCCCGCCCGGTAAGCTTGGTATAAGCCTTATAGTCAGGTTGCCAGGATTTTGATTGTAGTTTTCTTTGTTGATAAAAGTTTGAAGCTATTTGTCATTGTGTCCTTTTTCTGTATTAGATATTTCTTTTAAGTAGACCTCGGCTTGAATTTCACTTATGAAGCTTCTCGTTGTGCCATTATAGATTATTTTCAGCCGTGCCGGGTTTTGCAGAAAAACAGTTGCCCCAGATTGTTCAAAAGGTGTGATTAGTTGTCGCAGCCTCCATCTTCGCTCAACAGTCGCGTGAGCATAGTCTGGTCTAGTAAAGAATGAGAAGCCCTTGTATTCTCTTTTTTTTGTAGGTCTTGCCAAATCGTAGATAGCTTCTCGTAAAAGAAAATTTCCGAAGTAAACCAGAATGGCCCTTGGGTATTGAGGAGGTTTATGCAGATGTTTAGGGAGCATCAAAGGAAATCGGTGAACAAGTTGGATTTCTTTTTCTATTTCCCAAGTTTTTAGTTCCGGGAAGGCAGTTTTCAGAAGATTTATCATGAAGCCCCTTGGATCATTGTCCTCTTTGCCTTCAGGAATTCCAAGAAAGCGCAAGTTATTTCTTCTGGATCGATTTTCTTGGTCTTCGAACTTTATCAGTAGGTCTTTTATAACTGCCTCTTGATTTTTTTCCTGTTTTTGAAGCTAAGCCACATCGGACTCAAGGTTTTCAGTACATACTTCTAATGTAGCCATTATCTCAGAAATTTCTGTACAGGTTTTATCTACTTTTTGAATGGCTCCCTGTAGCTTTTGGATAGCAGAGTGGTTCCTTTGGCTATCCATTTTTGTATCTTGATGGAGACTCTTAATGGAACTTAACACTGTAGCTAATGAGGGTTCTGCCAAAAAGCTCGTATCAGTTCTATGACCAGTTTCCTGTTGATTTTCATGAAGTTGTTTATGTTCTGATTTCCTCTTTGATTCAATATTGGGGCTTTTTCGGGCAAATTTGGTTTTTGTGCCAGGTGGTTCCAAGTAACTCCCCAACACAGTGGTTTCTTCATTTATAGTTTGACCCTGTTTTTTGAGTTTCGCCCGCATTTTTTTTTTTGTCTTGGCTTTGAGTTCGAACCTTGCCCAGAAGCATTTGATTTATCTGATTCTAAAAAATCCGAACCATCTGAGCTACCGGAATCCGAAGTTTGATCTTCACTTATATCGGTTGTCTTGCAGGATTCACTAGAGATAGACAAGCATGTTTCATATGGGTCGGAATCCGACTCTTCGGAGAGTGTGTCGTTTCCAAATGGAGTAGATTTCTCTCTGTCTAGTGTTGGTAACCGAAGTGAGAGGGATAGTGGGTTGTCAACCCCATTTTCTTTCAGATAGTTAGATGTGTCTTCATTATGTTTCATTGGATTAATTTTTTCTGTTTGATCTATTTGATCCTTTATCGGTGTTTGTGTTCTGTCCACTTTAGCCCCTGTGTTCCTCCGGGTTGAGTCAAATGTCTGGTCATGGAGCGGGGTACCAGGGTCCGTAGCTCGCATTTCATTTATATTAGGTTGTGTTGGCAGGAATCCAGAATCATCACCGTTATTTCTGCTCGTAGCAGTGGGATGTTTCCTGTGGCTTGAGATGTCATCAGTGATGTCATGAGTGATGTCACTGACCATGTCCTGAGTGATGTAATATGTGACGTCATCAGCAGTGGATTGCGGGCGCGCAAGTTATAGTTAGCTGAACTAACTATAACGGGGGAATTTCATTGGTTTTTTACGGGTAAAATGACCAGCTAACTATAACATGTGTGAAACCTATGGTTTTTTCAGTGAATTTGCAAGGTTTTTTATATGCTAATTCCTAACTATAACGTGTGTGAAACCTATGGTTTTTTCAGTGAATATATATATATATATATGAAAATAAGTAATATAAGTTTTGTAGAGTAGGAAAAGGTAATAGAGAAAGCCTAAATGAATACACACAAATTAGGTAAATAATAAAGTATAAATATATGTAAATGAATATATATAAATTAAAGAAGTATAAGAATATAAGTGTATATCATATGATAAGAGTGGAAAGAAAGGAATTCAAGGATTGTGAATAAACGGAGCTCAAATTTGCTGAAAAATTTCCTCTTGATCCTGTAACCTATAAATAATACGTTCATGAGAATCAGTTTGAATCACTGCTACCATCCATTCTTCCCGTGTAGGGGGACTAGATGATTTCCAATGTCGCAGGATACAGCTTTTATCTGTGGAGAGTGCAGTATGTAAAAGACGGTGTTGCGGGCGTGTAATACTAATAAGACTTCTAAAATCATGTAATAAAATAATAGAAGGGGTAAGAGGAGTGTGGAGAGAAGGGATCAAATCCGTTAGTGACATAAGCCCAAAAATTCTGCATGGAAGGGCAGTCACAAAGTATATGGGGAAGATCACAATAACTCCAGTACACCTCCAACATTTAGAGTGAGGTAGAAGTCCTGATCTTTGTAATTTTAGAGTTGTCCAATGCCGATCGTGTAGGGTCTTAAAAAGGCAGAACTTCAAACGAGCCTCTCGGGTACCCTTATCTAGGGCTTCTCTCATGTCTGACCAGTCACCGTCTTCAATAATGATGTGTAGACGGTCTTGCCATTTCTCTTGAAGAGCTTTAAGAAGTGGCTGTGAATATAGGTGGTAAATCAAGACACCATACAGGCCTGATAATACCCCTTTATGTGGACCCCAAATAAGAAGGTAGTCTAAGATAGGTGAAGAATTTAGATACCAGGGAGAAGAACCAAGACATCGTTTGAGACAGCATTGCAATTGTAAATAACGTGTGAGCTGATGCGGCGGGAGATCAAACTCTTCACTAAGTGAATCAAAGGATTTTAGTTCTCCATTTAGGATAAGTTGATCAATTGTGTGTATTCCTCTTGATTTCCAACTAGACCATTGGAGTGCACAACCACTTATACGAATACTTTCATTACCCCAGAGTGGGGCTTTGAGGTGTAATCGGTGGCTAACTCGGATGATACGATGTGCACGTTGCCATGTTTGATAAGTAGCTTGCATTATTGGATGCGGGGGAGAGGAACGTTCAAGACGGAGTCCATAAAGGAAATCTAGACCATCACTTCGATTAAGTATAGAATGTTCTGTTGTGACCCACTGTGGAGGATCTGTTCTACCTGAAAGTAAGTAAACTAGCTGTGAAAGATGTAAAGCTAAAGAATAATGTTCTAAGCATGGTAATCCCAAACCACCATAAGATCGACGAGCCAATAATTTCGAAGCAGCTAGACGAGGCTTTGTAGATCCCCAAACAAAAGATCGAATTTGGGCATCCACTCTGCGAAGTGTTGACAAGGGAACAAGAAGTGGGAGCATACCAAGTATATAGCTAAAGCGAGGTAAGGTAACCATCCTCACTGCTTGTACCCTTCCTGTAGGAGAGTAGGGTCTGCTATCCTATGGTCACCCCACATTTTTGCTTTTTGCTTCACTGGTTTTTGACATATTGAGGCTGTGGGCCTGCTAATCAGACCCCCAGCCTGCTGTTCTCTCTAACTAAATTGACACTATGCACCCTAGGTGCATAACCAATTGGAATTGGATCACCCTGTGAGCCCCTGTACCGGTGTACACTAGGTACCCAGGGCATTGGTGTATCTAAGGCCTGCCAGGGGCTGAAGCATGTATTATGCCACCCCTGGATTGGCCTAACAAATTTGACACAACTGGCTGATCACTCAGCTGGGGTAAGTTGGTGTAACCACCTCTTACTTAGGTGTAGTATACCTAAACCTAACCTTAAATGGGACACCTGGTAACCTATAAGTCACTCCCATGGCAGGCTTTGACAATCCTGAAGGCAGAGTGCTTGGTTCCATGTGAGATGGTGCTCTGGCATGAGCTGAGCCTGTCTGCAGTGGTCGGAACAACTTCCTTCTACCGTTTCCAGATATCGTCATACCATATACTCTTAAGTGCATTATGAACCTCGCGGTTAAATGCTATCTTTGGTTTGGCTTTATCAAAACATGTCGAGTAAGGTGTCATACGAATTGGAATACTAACCCCTCACCAATTCTGGCGACGGGGTTAGCATTCCACCCTTCTAGAGGGACACGACATGTACAGTACCTGAAACCCGGGTAAAATCAGACATAGCCTCAGCTCCACAAAATGGATGCTGCCACCACAGACACAAGTCTGCCCTCCTGCTGCTGGGAGTCCTTCCAGCTTGGGAGACGTGGACAAAGGGTTTCCTGCCAAGGGAGGTGCGAGCACCACCCCAGACAGGATTTTGTGTATTGGTCAGGTAGGGCTTGAAAGAAACCAGACATGCCTGAGGCTCACAAAGAGCCTCGGTGCATATGCCAGTTCAATCCGGTCCTGGGGCACACCAGCCCCGGACCTGGGGCGAGCTGGACAAAGGATTAGGTGACCTATTTTGAAATCAACGATGCTGGTCTGGTCGCTCCAGACTGGCACTAGCTGCTCTCCAAAAGAGCAGCCCCTCTGACCTTGCTGGTCAGAACAATCAGCTTTCCTCTCTTTCCACGACTCCTGCCTTTGTCAAGGCTTGTTTGCCTCTTTTGAGTCGCCGACACCGCCGACAGCGAGAGTCTGCGTGGGACAGCTCGTGAACCGACTCCTGGACGTCGTCGACCTTCAGGGACCACGTGGCTGCGGAGACAAGCTACCCTTCCTCACCTGTTTGCACCCGACATCGCCTGGTACCTACCTGGTGCCACGCCGGTCACTGGCTAGTGACTGTGAACACTGTCCCCTCTGCTTTCAGGTCTTCTACAACTCCGATCCACCCTTGGATCCACCGCATCTCTTCTGGACCGACCGCCTGCAGCATCTTTGTCATCAGGCTCCATTGAATCGATTGAAGAAACCCGACGCACTTCGAGACCTATGCACTCGCTTCCTGTGGGTGAGGTAAAGCTGGCACTCCGGTGCCCAAGTGTAGAGAAACATCTCTAGTGTCTGTGTTTTGAATATTAAGATCGTAGTCCATCCAGAAGACCCTTTCTGCAGTAACATTTTAACTTTTACGCACCCATTGAAAACCTATGGGAGCCCGCGTGTAACTTTCCTCACTGCACACGCGACCCGTGGACCTCCTGGTCACTAACTGAAGTTAGCTCCTTGTAGGCCCAGAGATTCTAGAGGCCCTAGGCCTTTTTCCTTTCCTGTTCATGGTACTTATACCACTATTTTAGTATATGGTTTGAGTGGCCACCAGGGCCCACCCATATAAAGTGCAACTTCTGTATATTATAACGTTATCTTGTTTAACGATTTGTGCTCCTGTGCTCATAAAGAGTCTAGGGGATACTTTGAGAAATAAATACATATATATTTTGAATATATATCTGTGTGGTGTCCTTTCATTGGTATAAAGGGGGGTTGCAATTGCTAAAACAGCCTGCTTAACACGCTTTAACGAGTTTAGCCTCAAAGACTGCTTAGCCTACGCTACCACTAGGGCAGCTAGTCCGAAAAGGTTGACTTACACCCACACCATAAGGGTTGCTTGGCATGGTGCAAGGTGGTCACTTTAACTAGTGAACATCATATACCAGGCCAACTTCTCACATTGGTGAGCAGCGGTTGGATTTGAGCTTGCTGTGTTTTACCATTGTAATCTCTTGGTTACCAATTGAAAGATCACATAGGTACCTGTAGGTACATATAAAACAAGATAGATATACTTAAGTTCTACTGAAATTAGTTGTTGTAGAGCAACGGGAGTAGCACACCCTGACTACAACTACTAGATAGGTTTAGTAGGAAAACCCAAGTGTAGGTAGATTGCAACACATCCACCCACACTTAAGAGCAATGGCTGGGGCAGAGGGGTCCAATGTACCCATCTCTGTTGAGAGTGACCCCCAGAGGGCACCATCCATCTTTGCTACCCTAAACCAAAATGAGCTCAGGCAGTTGGCAAATATCAGGGGCCTTAAACAGCCCAAGAACCCTACCTCTGCTGAACTCAGGGAGCTTTTACAAGCTGATGAAGATCAGAAAGCTCTCAAGAAAGCCTCCCAGTTAGGCCCCTTAGGGACTGGAACAGGAGGCCCCCCTTCTGAAGATGCTACTGAGGTACCCCTTTCCAATAGTCACCCCTTAGATGAGAATCATACTACAGAGGATGAGAGTGATAAGGGTACTGTTACAGAAGGTAGCGGGGATGAAGGGAGAACTAGCCCAGTGCCAAGTGTTATACGTGGCCCAGCTAAACTAAGGCTATTGGGGACTGACAATGGGATCATCCCATTGGATCTCCCCAGTGGACTTAACCAGGGGCTTGGGAGGCAGAGGAATCACTCAGGTGAGTCTAATGCTTCTCATGCCTCTAGAGGCTCTCAAGGTCACTCCAGAAGAAGGATGACCACCCCTCAGAGGAGGGAGCATGAGGCCAGAATGCAGGAAGCTCAGCTGAGAATCAGGAGACAGGAGCTAGAAGTAGCTCTGATGGAAGAGAAACTGAGTAAGGCTAGGCAACCTGAAGAGAGTGGGTCTATACCCACTGGTGGCAGCATTGTCCCTAAGGACAAAGATAGGGTCTTTGACAATAGGAACCTGTCCAAGGTTGTGCCCCCCTACAAAAGTGGGGATGACATCCACAAATGGATGACTGCTCTTGAGAGAGCCTGCAAAGTGCAGCAGGTTCCTGAAGACCAGTGGGCAGCAATCTTATGGCTCTCCTTTGAAGGTAGAGGCAGATATAGACTCCTCACTGTTAGAGAGGAGGATGTCAGAAACTACAGAGCCCTGAAGAGTGTCCTAGTTGATGGGTTAGGCTTAACCACTGAACAGTACAGGTTAATGTTCAGAGACACCCAGAAGACACAGACTCAGGACTGGTCTGAATACATTGAATGTGCCACTAAGGCTTTGGAGGGTTGGTTGCTGGGAAGTAAGGTATCTGATTATACAGGATTGTACAATTTGATGATGAGAGAACAGATTTTAAATAACTGTCAGAACCAGCAACTGCATCAACACTTGGTTGACTCAGATCTGACCTCTCCCCAAGAATTGGGAAAGAAGGCAGACAAATGGGTCAGAACCAGGGTTAAGCAAAAGAACCAGAACCAGGGCCAAGGGGGTGATCAGAAGAAAACAGACCAAAAGGGTGGAGATCAGAAATCTAAAGACCAGAAGTCTTCAACAGGGCCCCAAACTAGTACTAACGAGGGTGGGTCCCAACCTAAAGGGAAGAAGAAAGAAGGTCCAAAGAAACCCTGGTGCAAATCTTGCAAGAATACAACTCACTGGACTAGTGATTGTAAGAAGGGTGGAGCCCCCAACACTGTTGCCCCTAAGGCACATGCTCCCAGTACTACTGTTAGCAGTGTTGGTCCCCAGACAAAGGGTGTAGTGGGAATCACTATGGGAACTGAAGGAGATTCTGACTTAGACAGAACCCTGACACAGGCAGTCTTGATCTGTGATGGGGACATGGATTTGTCCCTGACTGTGAGCCCCAGTAACCTGGGCAAGTACAGACAGACTCCTTTAATACATGAAAAAGTGGCTCAAGCCTACAGGGACACATGTGCCAGTGTCACTATGGTGACACCAGGCTTTGTGGACCCTGGACAGTACATACCAGGTGAGAACTACCTGGTGACCAATGCCAGCAATGCCACTACTTCACATAGTGTGGCAGTTGTTAACTTCTCATGGGGAGGGGTAACTGGCCTCAAAAGGGTTGTGGTTAGTGCAGACCTCCCAGTAGAATGTTTGTTGGGCAATGACCTAGAGAGTTCTCTATGGTCAGAAGTGGAGTACAGGACACATGCAGAGATGTTAGGTATATCACCACATGTCCTTGCTGTGACCAGGTCACAGGCCAAAAAGGGCCTTACTGAACCACAGGTCTTGGATCCTGGAACAATGGACCAAGCACCTACCAAGAAGAAGAACAGGAGGGTTAAGGCTGTGCCTTCCCCCCTGCCTCCAAGTGATGATCAGCCTTCCCAGGAAGATGATCTAGAGGACCCTGAAGGAACTGTCCCTGAAGAGCTTGAACCTGATCAGGTTGAGTTTCTGGGGACAGGGGGACCTTCCAGGGCTGACTTGGGGCAGGCTCAGTTATCCTGTCCATCTCTTGAACCCCTCAGACAGCTGGCTGCTGCTGAGGCTGCTGGGAATGCTCAAGGTACCCATAAAGTGTATTGGGATGATGGGCTCCTTTATTCAGAGGCTAGAGACCCAAAACCTGGTGCAACCAGGAGGTTGGTTATACCTCTGCAATTTAGGGGCTTCCTTCTTACCTTGGCCCATGATATTCCTCTAGCAGGACACTTAGGCCAGAACAAGACTTGGGACAGGCTTGTCCCTCACTTTCACTGGCCTCACATGAATGAAGATACCAAGGAGTTTTGTCGCTCCTGTGTAACCTGCCAAGCCAGTGGCAAATCAGGTGGCACAACAAAGGCCCCCCTAATACCACTGCCTGTGGTGGGGGTCCCCTTTGAAAGAGTGGGAATAGATATAGTGGGTCCCATGGATCCTCCCACTGCATCTGTGCACAGATTTATACTGGTGGTAGTGGATCATGCCACCAGGTATCCAGAGGCAATTCCCCTTAGGACCACTACAGCTCCTGTTGTGGCCAGGGCCCTGCTAGGAGTATTCTCCAGAGTGGGGTTTCCTAAGGAGGTGGTTTCTGACAGAGATACCAACTTCATGTCAGGATACTTGACAGCTATGTGGAAGGAATGTGGTGTCAACTACAAGTTCACCATTCCTTATCACCCACAATGCAATGGGCTTGTTGAGAGATTCAACAAGACCCTAAAGGGTATGATCAAAGGATTACCTGAAAAGCTCAGGCGAAGATGGGACATCCTTCTACCCTGCCTTCTGTTTGCTTACAGAGAGGTCCCACAAAAAGGAGTTGGCTACAGCCCCTTTGAATTGTTGTTTGGGCACCCTGTAAGAGGCCCACTGTGTTTAGTGAAGGAAGGATGGGAGTTACCTCTCAAAAAGCCTAAACAAGACATAGTGGACTATGTACTTGGTCTCCGCTCCAGGATGGCTGAGTATATGGAGAAGGCATCCAAAAACCTTGAGGCAAGCCAGGCCTTGCAGAAAGCTTGGCATGACCAAAAGGCTGTCTTGGTTGAGTTTCAGCCAGGACAGAAGGTATGGGTGTTGGAGCCAGTGGCCCCAGCAGCACTCCAAGACAAATGGTCTGGACCCCATACAATCCTGGAAAAGAAGGGAGAGGTTACCTACTTGGTGGACCTAGGAACTCCCAGGAGTCCCCACAGGGTACTCCATGTTAACAGGTTAAAAGCATATGTTGACAGGGCAGACATGGGCTTGCTCATGGCTACAGATGAGTGACAGGAGGAAGAGAGTGACCCTCTCCCAGACTTGTTGTCTCAGAACCCTGAAGATGGCTCAGTTGAAGGAGTGACCCTTGGAGGCAACCTCACTGACCATCAGCAGATTGAATGTAGACAGGTTCTACAATCATTTCAACATATGTTCTCACTGATACCTAGTCAAACTGACTGGTGTACCCATGTGGGGGACACTGGTGACAGTCTGCCTGTAAAGAACAAACTTTACAGACAACCTGACCATGTCAGGGACTGTATAAAGGCTGAGGTACACAAAATGCTGGAACTGGGTGTCATTGAACCCTCAGAGAGCCCCTGGGCTAGCCCAGTGGTTCTGGTCCCCAAACCTCACACCAAAGATGGCAAGAAAGAGATGAGGTTCTGTGTGGATTACAGAGGACTCAATGCTGTCACTAGGACAGATGCACATCCTATTCCAAGGGCAGATGAGCTCATAGATAAACTGGCTTCTGCTAAGTTGTTGAGCACATTTGATTTGACAGCTGGCTATTGGCAAATCAGGTTAGCTGAGGAGTCCAAGGCCAAAACAGCATTCTCAACCCCAGGTGGGCCCTATCAATTTTTGGTGATGCCCTTTGGTCTGAAGAATGCACCTGCCACCTTCCAAAGGTTGGTGAATCAAGTCCTTACTGGGTTGGATGACTTTTGTGCAGCATATCTTGATGACATTGCTGTCTTTAGCTCCACCTGGGAGGATCACCTGATCCACCTGAAGAAGGTACTTGAGGCTCTGCAAAAGGCAGGCCTCACTATCAAGGCTACTAAGTGCCAGATAGGGCAGAGTAAGGTTGTGTATTTGGGCCACCTTGTAGGTGGAGGCCAAGTTCAACCACTGGAGAGTAAGATACAATCCATCAAGGACTGGTCTCCTCCAACCACCCAGACTCAAGTTCGAGCTTTCTTGGGCTTGACTGGGTACTACAGGAAGTTTGTTAAGAACTATGGGTCCATTGTGACTCCTCTTAATGATCTGACATCCAAGAAGATGCCCAAAAAGGTTCAGTGGACAGTAAGCTGTCAAAAGGCATTTGCGACCTGAAGAAGGCCATGTACTCTGCACCTATCCTGAAAAGTCCTGACTACTCCAAAGAGTTTATTGTCCAAACAGATGCTTCTGAGTTGGGTGTGGGAGCTGTGCTGTCACAACTTAATGTAGATGGTCAAGACCAACCCATTGCTTTTATTAGCAGAAGGTTGACCCCCAGAGAGAAGAATTGGTCAGCTATTGAGAGGGAGGCCTTTGCTGTGGTGTGGGCCCTGAAGAAGCTGAGGCCATACTTGTTTGGCACTCACTTCAAGATTCAGACCGACCATAAGCCCCTCTTGTGGCTAAATCAGATGAAGGGTGAAAACCCCAAACTGCTTAGGTGGTCCATTTCCCTACAGGGGATGGACTTTACAGTGGAGCACCGGCCAGGTACAGACCATGGGAATGCAGATGGTCTCTCCAGGTACTTCCACTTAGGACATGAAGACGAGACTGGTCAAGGCTAGTTTAATGTCCCTGCGTTTGGGGGGGGGGGGGTTGTGTAGGAGAGTAGGGTCTGCTATCCTATGGTCACCCCAAATTTTTGCTTTTTGCTTCACTGGTTTTTGACATATTGAGGCTGTGGGCCTGCTAATCAGACCCCCAGCCTGCTGTTCTCTCTAACTAAATTGACACTATGCACCCTAGGTGCATAACCAATTGGAATTGGATCACCCTGTGAGCCCCTGTACCGGTGTACACTAGGTACCCAGGGCATTGGTGTATCTAAGGCCTGCCAGGGGCTGAAGCATGTATTATGCCACCCCTGGCTTGGCCTAACAAATTTGATACAACTGGCTGATCACTCAGCTGGGGTAAGTTGGTGTAACCACCTCTTACTTAGGTGTAGTATACCTATACCTAACCTTAAATGGGACACCTGGTAACCTATAAGTCACTCCTATGGCAGGCCTTGACAATCCTGAAGGCAGAGTGCTTGGTTCCATGTGAGATGGTGCTCTGGCATGAGCTGAGCCTGTCTGCAGTGGTCGGAACAACTTCCTTCTACCGTTTCCAGATATCGTCATACCATATACTCTTAAGTGCATTATGAACCTCGCGGTTAAATGCTATCTTTGGTTTGGCTTTATCAAAACATGTCGAGTAAGGTGTCATACGAATTGGAATACTAACCCCTCGCCAATTCTGGCGACGGGGTTAGCATTCCACCCTTCTAGAGGGACACGACATGTACAGTACCTGAAACCCGGGTAAAATCAGACATAGCCTCAGCTCCACAAAATGGATGCTGCCACCACAGACACAAGTCTGCCCTCCTGCTGCTGGGAGTCCTTCCAGCTTGGGAGACGTGGACAAAGGGTTTCCTGCCAAGGGAGGTACGGGCACCACCCCAGACAGGATTTTGTGTATTGGTCAGGTAGGGCTTGAAAGAAACCAGACATGCCTGAGGCTCACAAGGAGCCTCGGTGCATATGCCAGTTCAATCCGGTCCTGGGACACACCAGCCCTGGACCTGGGGCGAGCTGGACAAAGGATTGGGGGTGTAACCACCCCCCTTCCTGGTCCCACCCTTAGGGAGGGACCTAGCAGGTAGTCCGGCCCCTAGAATCCGCTTAAAGGTAGGAGCTGTGTCCTAAGACTTCAGACATCCTGGAATCAACTTAACCACAAGAAGAAGACGGGAACTTCGACGCTCTGCTGCACAGAGGACAGAAGGAAATCTCCCCTATGGTCAGGGAGTGACCATCTTGCTAACGCAAGCACCAACCAGCTATTCAACGTCTGCTTTGCCGCCGCCTCCTGCTGGAGCCCGAGCCCAGAGCCCGACAAGACCTGGACCTCCAGACCTTTCACCGCCTGATCCACAGTTCCTGCAAAGAAGAAACCCGGGGAGGCACCGAGACACGTGGAGCCAGCCATCTTGGAAGACCGACGACAAGCTGCAAGCGCAACGACAGAGGCTCCCTCCAAGTTGTGCTTTGGGTCCTGAGAAGCCCAACCACCGAGCAGCATCTGCACCAAAGGTGAGCCCTCCAGCATCTCCACGATCTGCGTGGGGCCCCTCTGCACTTTGCATCTCGACGTGCCTGCCCGGTCCCTGGCTCGTTGTCTAGTGGCCATTTTGGTGACCTATTTTGAAATCAACGACGCTGGTCTGGTCGCTCCAGACTGGCCCTAGCTGCTCTCCAAAAGAGCAGCCCCTCTGACCTTGCTGGTCAGAACAATCAGCTTTCCTCTCTTTCCACGACTCCTGCCTTTGTCAAGGCTTGTTTGCCTCTTTTGAGTCGCCGACAGCGAGAGTCTGTGTGGGACAGCTCGTGAACCAACTCCTGGACGTCGTCGACCTTCAGGGACCACGTGGCTGCGGAGACAAACTACCCTTCCTCACCTGTTTGCACCCGACATCGCCTGGTACCTACCTTGTGCCACGCCGGTCACTGGCTAGTGACTGTGAACACTGTCCCCTCTGCTTTCAGGTCTTCTACAACTCCGATCCACCCTTGGATCCACCGCATCTCTTCTGGACCGACCGCCTGCAGCATCTTTGTCATCAGGCTCCATTGAATCGATAGAAGAAACCCGATGCACTTCGAGACCTATGCACCCGCTTCCTGTGGGTGAGGTAAAGCTGGCACTCCGGTGCCCAAGTGTAGAGAAACATCTCTAGTGTCTGTGTTTTGAATCTTAAGATCGTAGTCCATCCAGAAGACCCTTTCTGCAGTAACTTTTTAACTTTTACGCACCCATTGAAAACCTATGGGAGCCCGCGTGTAACTTTCCTCACTGCACACGCGACCCGTGGACCTCCTGGTCACTAACTGAAGTTAGCTCCTTGTAGGCCCAGCGATTCTAGAGGCCCTAGGCCTTTTTCCTTTCCTGTTCGTGGTACTTATACCACTATTTTAGTATATGGTTTGAGTGGCCACCAGGGTCCACCCATATAAAGTGCAACTTCTGTATATTATAACGTTGTCTTGTTTAACGATTTGTGCTCCTGTGCTCATAAAGAGTCTAGGGGATACTTTGAGAAATAAATACATATATATTTTGAATATATATCTGTGTGGTGTCCTTTCATTGGTATAAAGGGGGGTTGCAATTGGTAAAACAGCCTGCTTAACACGCTTTAACGAGTTTAGCCTCAAAGACTGCTTAGCCTACGCTACCACTAGGGCAGCTAGTCCGAAAAGGTTGAATTACAACCACACCATAAGGGTTGCTTGGCATGGTACAAGGTGGTCACTTTAACTAGTGAACATCATATACCAGGCCAACTTCTCACACTTCCCCACATAGAGAGGCCCAAAAGAGACCATTTTGCAAAGTTGGTTTCCATTTGTGTTATAAGGGGTGTAATATTATCTGTGACCATATTTGATAAGCCTTTATTAACCAAGACTCCCAAATATTTTAATTGGGATGATTTCCAACAAAAGGGGAAACCATCGATTGATGCTTTAGTGGTACCAGGAGAAATCGGCAGAGCCTCACTTTTATCTCAGTTCACTTTGTAACCAGAATGAGTTGCAAAACCATCAATGATCTTAAGTAAAGCTGGCAGAGAGTGAGGGAGATCTTTTAACGTGAGTAGAATGTCATCAGCATACAAGTATAATTTAGAAGTGCCTCCTGCTATATGTATACCTTGTACATGAGGTGAATGCCGAATGAGTGAAGCAAGAGGCTCAATTGCTAGTAAGAATAAAAGGGGGGAAAGAGGGCAACCTTGTCGGGTACCTCGCTTAATGGGAAAGGGATCGGACAAAAATCCACCACAGTTGACTTGGGCTGTCGGAGTATCATACAAGAGACGAACTTTAGAGATAAATTGGTCACCAAGGCCAAAACCTTTCATGGCTACAAAAAGATATTTCCAGTCAATGCGGTCGAATGCTTTTTCTGCATCCAATGAGAGAGCCAAAGCATCTTCCGTCATCTTATTTGCAGACCACAAAGTATGAGCCAGGGTACGGAGATGGTTCCTGGAAGAACGGCCTGGGACAAAGCCACCCTGTGACT
Source organism: Triturus cristatus (assembly GCF_964204655.1). Taxonomy (NCBI): domain Eukaryota; kingdom Metazoa; phylum Chordata; class Amphibia; order Caudata; family Salamandridae; genus Triturus; species Triturus cristatus. The sequence goes on from NC_140579.1 coordinate 295,338,065, forward strand.
GGTGTATGAGAGAGGGAATTACTTTACGTAAACGTGCCGCTAAAATACTAGCTAGAATCTTTACATCACTATTTATGAGGGAGATAGGTCGATAACTACTACAAACAAGTGGGTCCTTACCGGGCTTGGGAATAACCGCAATCAACGCTCTGTTAAAAATAGGACCAAGTGACTGAATCTGAACCGCCTCTTGAAAGGCAGTAAATATCAATCAATCAATCAATCAATGAATTTGGAAAGCGCGCTACTCACCCGTAGGGTCTCAAAGCGCTGGGCGGAGGGGGATCCGCTACTGCTCGAAGAACCCAGTCTTGAGCTGTTTCCTGAAGGAGAGATGGTTCTGGGTCAGTCGTAGGTGGGTGGGGAGGGAGTTCCATGTCTTGGCCGCCAGGTAGGAAAAGGATCTTCCTCCGGCGGTGGTCTTGCGGATGCGCGGGACGGTGGCGAGGGCGAGGCTGGCGGAGCGGAGGTGGCGGGTGGGTGTGTAGAATGTGAGGCGGTTGTTGAGGTATGTGGGTCCCATGTCGTGGAGAGCCTTGTGTGCATGGGTGAGGAGTCTGAACGTGATCCTCTTGCTGATGGGGAGCCAGTGCAAGTCTCTCAGCTGGGGAGAGATGTGGCTGAAGCGGGGGGTGTCCAGGATAAGTCGTGCAGAGGCGTTCTGTATGCGCTGGAGTCTTTTCTGTAGTTTGGCTGTGGTTCCAGCGTAGAGGGTGTTTCCGTAGTCCAGTCGGCTGGTGACGAGGGCCTGGGTGTCGGTGGGGATCAACAGTCTCTGTCCCAGTCCATTTATAAAATTCTGCAGGGAAACCGTCTTCTCCTGGAGATTTGTGATAAGGCAGTTTGGTGATGGCAATAGCAATTTCTTCTTTGCTAATATCACCACCAAGCAGGGCTCTACCTTCATCTGAGAGGCAAGGGAGATTGATATCTGCCAAATATGAAACTATTTGATCCTCAGTTACTGATGTTTCAGGGGTATAAAGTTTTTTTTATAGAAGGATGCAAAGGTATCTACAATGTCCTGTGGTCTTGTAAGGATCTCACCCCTATCTGAGCGTAAGGCAATAATAGCCATAGCTGCCTCACACTGTTTCAAATGAGCTGCTAATAGACGACCTGCTTTTTCACCCTGCTCATTATGTCTACCCTTTAGGCGTTGAAGAGCATACTCCGCTTTAGAAGTATATAAGTTATTAAGCTCCAGTTTAGCAAGTTCAAGTTTACGACGGTTGGGTGATGTGGGATGGGATGTGTATGAACGTGTGAGAGAAGTTATTTGAGTCTCTAATTCAGTACGACGTAATGAGTTAGACTTATTAGTTTCCGCAGCATCTCTCATCAACTGACCGCGAATGGTTGCTTTAGCAGCTGCCTAAACAATTCTGCCAGAAGAGACAGATGATTTATTAACAGTTAAATAATCAGAAATGTGTGAACGGAGTAAAAGCTTACCTTTGGGAGAGCGATATCTTTGAATATTCATACGCCATGGTTTACGACCTGGGGAAGCTAAACCAATCTCTAGAGTAATAAGGATAAGGGCATGATCTGATTGTGCGGCCTCAAGAATACAGGAGTCAGTGGTGATTGCTACCAATGGATGTGATATGAGAAAATAGTCTATCCTAGACTGTGTGCCATGGGTAGAGGAGAAAAAGGAGTACTCTTGGTCAGAAGGATGACAAAGACACCAATGGTCCACTAATCCATGATCTGATGCTCGGTCTCCTTCATTGCATCTATCTAAGGGACCCGTTCTGTCAGTTATAGGGTCTCGGGCAAAATTCCAGTCACCGCCAATAACGTAACTAGAAGCACCAATTTCTACCAGTAAACAATTCAAACTGAGAAAGAAGGCGCGTTTGGCTCCTGTTGGAGCATAAACCGAGCCAACACAGAGGACCTTATCACCTATCTTCAGCTTTGCAAAGATGTATCTGCCATCTGGATCGGTTCAAGTCTTAATTATTGTTACCGGTAAGGATTTATGAAGAAGGATAGCTACACCGCATTTTTGTGGATGATTCTCGTGAGGAGGAAGATGTGTCGTAAGCTCGCAATGAATGACTTTTCCCACCCAATCTCTTCGCAACTTAGAGGATTCTAAAGCGTCTAAATGGGTTTCTTGTAAAAGAGCTATGTCAGTCTTTTTTGTTTGGAGGTAGGATAGTATTTTTTTACGCTTTATAAAGTGTGTAAGGCCATGAACATTCCACGATATAATGCGTAGAGGATGTGAAGCAGAGGAATTATTCACAGCCATGTGCAGTTTAGTGAAGAAAGTAACAGATTGTACGTAGGAAAATAAAGAGAGGGGAAAAACAATTTTAAAAAATCAAGGATCAATGTGGGAGGATGAAAAAGGTTCTAGGCAAAAGGATAGAGTAGGTGTATGTTACTTAGGAATTTAGAGGAAGAATTCAAAAGGACCTAAAGTAGAGAAATTAAAATGACACAAGAATTCGGAAAGAGAGGGGGGAAAAAAATGAATAAGGGTCAGAAAATAAATACTACACAAGGAAAAAGGTGCAATATAGGGGAAGTAGAACTGCGCTCTGTGGGTCCTGGCTTGCGGGCTATGCGCATCAGGGGAAGCCCCGCACAGCGAGTAGCATAGAAAGAGTGAATGGATATGGCAAGTAGTAAACAGTATGAATAGGAAAGATTTGAAAAATTATGGATATAAATAAATAATTAAATATTATAGTATAGGATACAGTATGAGAAAAGGAGAGAGGTAAAAGTAATGGAAGAATGAAGTATTAAATACAATCATTATAAGACTTAATAACAGTTAAATGGGATAAAAATGAAATAATACATTATTGTAACAGTTTAATCTTATCAGATTTGATTAATATAAGGTACAATATATCAAGTAGGTCATACAATTGTTAATTAAATTTTTCCATAAATATAAGCAATAATAAATAGAAGGACATATAAGATAAGGATATAAACAATAGTGAAAGCAGTGAAGAATAAATAATATCTGTATCCAAGTAAAGTACCGTAGGAAAAAACTGAAGAATGAAGAAAAACTGATTCTTTTGAAATTTGAGGTAAAATCTAAGTTAAGAACAATTAAACAGCATGTAAATAACATTTAATAACAATTTAAATCTAAGTCTGAATAAAGAACAGAATAGCTAAAGAATAAAATAAATATACATTAATAGGAAGGCGTAATAGTAAAAATACTAATAAGGAATTAACTGGCACATGCATCAACAAAGACTTTTGCGATTCCTAAATTGCGATTTTTAAGGAATCGCAATTAAGGAATAGCAAAAGCCTATGCATGTAGGAATCGCTATAAAAATAGCGATTCCTACAAATTCCTTAATTGCGACTCGCAAATTGCGAGTCGCAATTAAGGAATGCCGTCCCAATCATTCCTATGGGCCTCCAGGCCCATAGGAATGAATTGGAGATTGCATCAGCAAATTGCGAGTACCAGTAGGTACTCGCAAATTGCTCATGCAATTTCAAGGGTGCAAGGGTGTCAACATGACACCCTATTGCACCCCTGAAATTGATCTGTGCACATATGTTGCACACACACATGCTCTAAGGGCATGTATGTGAGCAACATGAAACTTTGAAAAATGCACAAAAGTGCATTTTTCAAAGTTTTTGCAAATTACCATGAAGTTCAACTTCATGGTAATTTGCTCCCCCTATTAGCGAAATCGCTAATTTTTTAACTTTAATGCATTGCATTTAAGGAATCTCAATTTGGGATTCCTTAAATGCAATCGCAATTTAAGGAATCGCTATTTAGAGATTCCTTAAATTGCGATTTTTGCATTTGGGATGATGCATCCCAAATGCAAAAATACCGGTCGCAAAGGGGCAGATTCTGCTAATCTGCCCGTTTGCGACCAGTTTTCTCGTTGATGCATGTGGCCCATAATGCATAACTTTGAGGCAACTGTTCCTATGTGTAATGTAATTCTTCATGAAAAAAAAGTATATATATATATATATACACACATACATACATATACATACACATACACACATACATATGCATACACATACACACATACATACACACACATGCATACATACACATACATATCAAAAATTGTAATAAGAATAACAGTGCCCTCAAATAGAACATTTTATAACATAGTGAAGATAAGTACAGGTAAACCATATTCTATATATCTTTTTAGAGGAAAAGGGAGAAGGATGAAAAATTAATTAAAATATAATATATAATTTATACAGTAAATAATGCACAATTGAGTAAATAAATAAGTAGATACTCATCAGGTCAGGACTTCAACAGATAGTAGTATATTCATATCTTGTCCATTCTTCAAGATATCAATAACAGAGTAGTAGAGCAAGTTCAAGGTACAGCGTCATCAGGTGATGTAAGAAGTTTAATTGGAGAGCGTGATTTGTCTCTCTCTCTCTTGCGTGAGAGTAGCTACTGCTTGTAGGGCTTGAGCACGGTCACCAAACAAGCGTGTACTTCTATCTGGATCTCTTCCTCTGCTGTGAGAACGAACTGAGTTACGCTGGACATTATAGATCTTTTTGTTTGTTGATGGAGAAATTGAAGAATGGATCTCTGCTAGGGAATCAGTGTATTCCATTTGTTGGGTGGAAACATTGTCCAGGAAGCGTTGAAGGTCATCTGGATTGAAGAAGTCTTTTGATATGCCATCCTTGGTAATTCGTAGCCGTGCTGGTTCAAAAAGGCCATATTTAATGTCTAACTGACGCAGGCGAGGCCGAAAAGAGAGAAAGGCTTTGCGATGGTCGTTCGTTTCTCTTGAAAAATCAGCAGATACTCGAATCTCATGACTGTCAAAAATATATGGACCATGCGTACGTGCTGCTGTGATTAATTGTCGAGCTTGTTCATGTCACAAAAAACATACAATGAGTGTACGTGGCTGCATATTCTTTCCCACTTTAGGGGGCCAATACGATCTGCTCTTTGCATTCCTAAAGGCGGGTCAAAAGTGAGGCCTGTAATGTCCTGAAGAGTTGCTTTTAGGAAGGATTTAGCATCTGATCCTTCCATTCCTTCCGGTAAACCAAAAAAGCGCACATTATCCCTGCGGTTTCTATCTTCCAAATCAATTACTTTGCTTCTTAGGAAGAGAAGTTCTTGATCTCTGTCTGGTATATTTTGGAGGCAATTCTCAACTGTGGTTACTCGGTCAGTGAGACCATCAAGGCGTTTCTGGAATCCTGCAATATCAGCATGTATGGATTTAGTCTCCGTCGTAAGAGCAGAGATAGATGTCTCCATTCCATACAAACGTCGTCCAATAGCAGTAATCTCTTGAAGTATCCGTTCCATAGTAGAGTCTGAACCAGGCGCCATCATAGGATTAGATGACTTTCGAGCGGCTGGGACAGTGTTGCAGGTGTCTGAGGCAGAACGTCTCTGGCTTAATACCTCAGAATAAGAGGGTTGTTTGGAAGATTTACTAGAAGACATTCCAAGCCGCCACTGTGCAAAAGCCGTACTCTGGTAATTTCCTTCCTCACAACTTCGTAGGTTTCTGAGATAAAACTGATCGCATCAAATAAGGGCGATACCACTTTGTCCGTTTTTTTATAACACCCACAAAACGCCTTAAGGTAGTATCAGGAGGAAAGAGCAGTGTTTGTAAGTCAATATTATTAGAAGCACAGACTCCTTCTTTTCTGGTATGAAATATATTAGCTCATTTGCCCAAAGTTGCTTCAAGCAGCACAGGTATCTTGATAGCTGAATATATAACACTTCTGCTCAAATTGTAATTAGGAAGCAAAGAATAGTCCGTATTTATAACGCTTCTTGTAATATGAAGAACTCAGCACACTATTTTATTGATAAAAGAGTAATAAGAAGACAGGCAGATGCATCATTCCTGAAAAAGTCAGACTGATTGCAACAACGTAGTCAATAGTGCACATAATTTCTCACACCTTGACAGGAACAGAAATAAAGGTAAGTCTGGTTACCATACTTATGAAATTTCTTGTGACGTGAGGAACCCAGCACACTATTTTACAGGTAATAGAATAAACGGAAGGCAGCCAGGTGCATAATTCCTGAGAAACATAGACTAATTGCTGCATTGTGGCCAGTAGTGCATATAATTTCACATATCTGACAGGAACAGAAGTGAAGAAAATGAAAGCCAGAAATGCAACTCACATATTAAAACAAATTCTACTGTTGGTCTTCAAGCAGGAAAGGCATCCAGCAACAAAGTGTTTAATTCTTTCCTCAAGTTGAAGTGAGGCAGTGAAAAAATAGTCTGTATTTTATAAAGCTGTGTTTGTTAAAAAGAACTCTCTACATTTATTAGGCAGGCAGAGGCACCTCTCTTAAGCAGCTCAATTTAATTGAAACAATGTATCCCACACTGAAAGGAAATGTTTAGAAACAGACCAGAATTCTCCAGAGTCATAAATCTCCTCAGAGGCTTCTTCCGCACTCCACTGACTGCTCTCGAGCTCCGAAGAAAGGTCAGGAAGGTCGATTTTTCATTACTGGAAGCCTCTTTAGTTAAAATGAAAACAACATTGTAGTCCTTTGGTCCTTGCAATCAGCGGCGGTGCGTCCATTGGGGCGCAGGGGCGGAGCCCCACTTACCGCGAACGCACGCACGCGTCGCAGCTGAGACGGACCAGCAATGCAATCATCATGAAATTGAATAATATATTGTGAGGCAATGCGAGCCGCGAGCGTCGGACAATGAAGGGGGTGGGGCCGGGGGGCGAGCACTGACAGTGAGTGACAGACAGTGCACAGTAACGGCAGCGGCTCGCATTTTATCTGCGCATGCTCGAGTTTGTCTCACGACAAGCACAAGCATGCGCATTCGCCGCACTGTAGCCATGTGTACTAGTAGTGAGAGGAGGGGGCCGAGAGGCTGAGGGTTGCCTCTGCAGCAGCCCCGTCTCTCGGTATCCGGGCGAGCCCTATCTGTGCTCTTTCGCCAATCCAGGGCAGGCGCTGCTAATGCAGCGTCTCTGGATTGGCTGAGAGAGCCTGAGACAGCCTAGGAGTAACTGCATTGGGTGCCGCGCAACTATGGCCAATCACTGTGGCTTAGTCTGAACACAGTGACAGTGATTGGCCATGAGGTGCGCTGCGCACTCTATGCAATTCTGTTGCGTCATCACGCACGCGGTGGTGCCACTGCCACACTGTCTGTCTCTGCGTACACACACCTCGTGGCGGCGGTGCGTACAGGAGCCCCGTCGTGTGACAGTGTCGGTGACGGTGTATGTTGATTGTTGACTCCGACTGTGTACTAGTACACTGACTGCCCTGACTTGTCCATTGGTGAGTAGTACTGTCGTTCTAATGCGAGGGTGTTTTACTTACTTTTTAAGCTAAGCTTCATTTCCTGCTACGCACTTAGCAGGTCTCGAGCAGTGCGCCATTATACATACAGAGGGAACTGACGTTAGCACGATCTATGTGCACCCACAACACCAGACACTTTTTTTTATGACAATACCTGCCCGCTGAACACCTATATAGGGATTCCGCTTTCTTAGAAGGTACTCGCAGAGATATGCTATGAACGTGGCAGCCACACACCCGCTTCATAGAATGCTTAGTACAGCACTCTCTTCCCTACTCCATATGATATGTAAATATTTTGCTTGAATGGCACTTAAGGGGAATCTTTTTGATCTGACTGTGTGAGTGTTTTAACCGGAAGCCTCGGAACAAGCGGCGCTTGCATAGTGGCAGAACAGAGCCCGGCTCTGAATGTGCCTGGGTCCCCATGTAGAGCGATCAGGTGCACTTGGGGACACGTGGGGGCTTCGGTGGCAATGCGCCTAGACGTCCCCAGGGTCAAGGGTGGCTGGGGCCGGCGACCCAGCACCATGGCTTTCACCCTCCCCCTGGTGGTAGGGGCTCCGGGAATGCCTATTTTAAGCAGTGGGGCGGGCAGGCCTTCCAGGCTGGGGCTCGGTGCACTGAGGGGACGGCCCCTGACCTCGGCCCCTGTCCGCTGGGGCTGTGTGAGGGCCGGACCCACCAGAGGGAAGGAGAGCCCAGCAGGGGCCTACTCAGAGCTCCAGACAGCCTCTGCCCTGGTACTGACAGGGGACAGGCACCTGTGTACCAAGGCTGACAGAGCATGAACAGGCCTGCTTCCCAAGAGACTCGCGTGCCCCGGGGCCGCTCACAACCACACACGCTGTAAACACCGCACGGCGTTCAGCCCCATGGGGTTAGTTACAGTGCCCCCCGTTTGCCTGTTCGGGGAAGGTTTTGAGTTACAGACACTTTGGCAGAAAAGAAGAAGGCGCTGCTTTGAAAATGGGACCCCCGTGTCCATCCGTACCCCACATTAATGTTTGGTGCCCTTCCTGATCACTCTGCCCCCCTCCCTCTCCCGAGGCTGTCTCTGGACGGTGAGCAGGGACGCTGTGGGAGGGGGGGGGGCTAGCCTGAACCCTGCCCCCACACCCCAGTTCGGACAAACCCCAAGAGCAGTGATTTGGTGAGGAGGCTGAGACGCTGACCCAGGGCCACAGACAGTCCGCACCACACGGCTGCCTGAATGTGCAATGTAAATAGGTGCTAATTATGTAAAGCGCTCCAATACCTTCGGGTCGAGTTCGTGCTATATAAATATGCAAAAAATAAAATTAACGTGAGCCTTTAGAACTGCAGAAAATGATGCATTAAGTGTTTGAGAGTGTGTCAAGTCTGTTAAAAGCGACAGAGTCGCATCATTTCTGTGGTCCAATCTAGAAATAACTTTAGCCAAGGCCCAGTGTGAAGCCCAAGTAAGTTTCAGCAGCGCAGACTTCAGTGCTCAATGGATGGGGGTGGCTCGGCTGTGGTGTTGGATGTGGTGGAGTTTTATTCTGTATTGTGCTTTGCTGAGTTTATGAAACTTTTTTGTCCTTTTCTGCTGACTGTAAGATTTTTACTCTGCTGTTTGTCATAAAACCTGCTGCAGGACCGGACATTTGATTGAAACGTACATGCCAACATTTCAGAAGAGCAAAGTGGGAGATTGTAAAAAAAAAAAATCGGGAGAATGGGGCCTTGAATCGGGTTACTGTCATGTGTAGGCTTTGTAAGTGTGCTGCAGCAGGATCGGACATTTGAAACGCAAATTCACGTGTTTTTTTATCACCTTTCAGAAGCATGGAGCGCAATGGCAGGCAGAGAAAGAGGGGGATGCAAGAGTTGTGCTGAGATAACGCTTCGAAACTTGTCTTTAGTAGAAGCGTTTGAATTTAAAATGTTGATCTTTTATATTCCATAAAGATACTGAAAGCTAAAAATCATAGCATTATTACATTTAAATGTAAGCAGGTTCCAATGGATAATTTTAACGTAGCAGACTAAAAAAAGTCTGGTTTCCCCGAACATCAAACAAAATAAATATTTTAAGAACACTGTAGTTATTTTATGTTAACTTGAAGAACTGACGCTGGTAAAATTCATTGGGATTACTTGTATTTTAAAAGCAATGCTTGTCTAGTTACAGCACGTTATTTTTATTTTCAGCACCTTCTAAAGCTTGACAACCCTTACCAAATTTTTGGTCATATTTCCGGCGAAGAACAAGACCTCCTTTGCTGCTCTTTCACCCCGGCTACGACGCAGCAAACACCAGAGTTAAAGGTAAGGAAACTGATGCTATTTTTTTTTTAGATTGGAGTTAGAGGTATGTGTGTGGTCACTGTACATGGTGGTTGGGGTAGGCACACATTCTGAACATTGTACCCTCAGTGGATGGAATCTACTAACACCCTTAGCCCTGTGATTTGGGCAATAACGGTTGTTAACAGCACTATCTATCCATTGCCTTGTTCAAAGCCCTCAAGCAGTGTCTGTTTCAGTGCCTTCAGCAACCACTATGGCACACAGAGGCAGCAGACAGTAAGGCTGTATTTTTAGCAGTCATGTTGTGCAAAGGGGAGCTGTTGGAGATTTATTGCGATACTGCACAAGATATATGTATTTATACTGCAATTTTATATTATTGCACCGCACCTTATATGTTGTACTTTGATTATTGGCAGGTTTCTTTAATATATATTGGTAAGGCCAGCATCGTCATCATGAATACAGTACAAGAGCTGATTACAAGGTCATTCCAGGCACGGCCACTTCAAGAGAAAATAGATTTAAAGCAATTGGGACCTCATCGGCCTGACCTAAAACTACAGCAAACTTCCCAGGACAGAGGAAAAATGTCCACACGTACATTCTCAAACGCCTGGTACACAAAAGCTGATTGGCTTACAGGGTGCCCTGTTCTGCGTCCCCTGCTTGCTGTTTGGTGGTGAGTTTTCTTGGACAAATCAAGGAGTAACAGACTTGAAGCATTTGTCTGAAAAAATAAAGAAGCATTCACGCACAAGAAAGCATATGGAAAACCTGACTAGACTGGGAATGTTGGGGGAAGATGCTCCGATTGAGCAGCAGATAAGTGATGCATACCGCAAAGCAATACAGAAACACAATGAAGCAGTTGATAGGAACAGACAGATTCTATCCAAAATAATTGATTGCATTCGTTTCTGTGGTGCTTTTGAACTGGCATTGCGAGGCCATGATGAATCGGAAGGTTCCCCAAATCCTGGAATATTCAAAGGCCTTGTGGATTTAATAGCAAGCATAGACAAGGATATGGAAGCACATTTAGCACGTGCTACAGTCTTTAAGGGCACCTCTAAAACAATACAAAATGAACTTCTTGAGTGTATGCTCGAAATTATGAGAAGCCATATTGTGCAAGAATTGCAAAACACAGACTTTGTGGCTATTCAGGCTGATGACACCACTGATGTGGCCACTAAAACACAGTCCGTATTAGTGTTTCGATACATTGACAATGACAGACAAGTTGTGGAGAGGTTCTATGGTTTCACACATTTAAGAGACTCTAGTGCAGAAACCATTACTGCAGCTATACTGCGTCAACTGAGCTTAATTTTTCCAGAGCTGCCTCAAAAAAAAAAACTTATTGCGCAAAGCTATGATGGTGCGTCCGTAATGAGTGGAAGCCTTAGTGGAGTTCAGAAGAGAATTCGAGATGTGTACCCTAATGCTCATTATGTGCACTGTTACGCTCACCAACTTAATCTTATTATGCAACAGGCAGTATCAAAGATCACCGAGACACGAATTTTCTTTCAGGATATAGGAGGCATGGCAGCATTCTTCTCGCGTTCCCCCAAAAGAACAGAAGCACTTCATGACATTGTAGACAAAAGCGTTCCAAGGGGATCCTCAACTCGTTGGAACTTTAACATCCGTACAGTCAACCTAATCTATGAACATAGAGAGGACCTTCTGAAATGTTTTGAAGCCATAGAAGCCAATGATGAGTTTGATTACAAAAGTCAGATTGAAGCCCATGGCTTTGGTAGAACACTACAAGACAGAGAGTTTCAGTTCTTACTGTATTTATTTCATGATATAATGGTAGCTGTCGACCTGTTATACAATCAGTTACAAGCACGAGAGATAGATACTGTCAAAGTGTGGTAAATATTTTATTACCGGTACTATTTTTTATGCGGTAAAGTCTAGTAAGAATAACTCAGTATAAATAAGAGGCAGAATCCGTGGTATTAGAGGTTCTGAAAGGCTTTATTCCTCTACAAAGGAATTATGGTTCGAACCATAGGCATCAAATTCCATCACCACGAGGGTTCAGGAAGGGAAAGCAATACATTATTGACAAGTAAAGATATTTATATGAAAAGCATTACATTAAGACAGATGCAGGAGGCGTAACAGCTGATAATACAGATAATACTACACATACGTAATGAAAATAGGCGTAAACATAGGCGTAAACTAAAAACGTCATTAAACATGATGTCACAGGTGGGTGGATCCATAAAAGAATCCTGCAATGTCAGCAGAAATACTTGGCAGAGATGCGTGCGCAGCCGCATGACATGTGATTGACGTGCAACTAGAGGGTGAAGGGGACTTGACATTTAGCTCTACATGTGGAGACAGAAGTCTGGGGGTCATGTCAACCTAATCCCAAATCATATCTAATATCTTATGTTTAAAGAACTGTATTATCCAAAAGGAAAGGTCTCTCGGACGGAATCTATTCTATACTGACTGTTAGTGCGTGTACAAGCGTCTAAGTGTCTACATGAGATGCGAGGGGGCAGGAATCCTCCATAGTAACGGGGCTATGAATTACTTGCGTGAGGACAGTGAGGCCTGGCCCTTTGCTCGGTAGCTGGAAGAATGTTTACCTAAACTACTAGACAGGAATGCATCGGATGAGGAGCGGAGCAGATAATCTTGAAGGTGAAATACAGTTTTTTGGCAGGCAACGGGCCGGATCAGGCATTGTTAGCCGCGCAGGGAGTAGGACAAAGTTCATGGATACAGATGCGGGCTCGGACTGGAGCTTTCAGAGGCAGAAAGCAGGAAAAGGCTTGATGGCAGAATTCAGGGCCTACTCGCCTGAATTGTAAAACGTGGAAAGTGAACCACATAAAGTCGGTGGCCTTTCATACTTAGGAACGGAATATCCGACTCATTCATGGCGGATCTGAAAGAGGACATGTTGACGGTGGACGCACATGTATTTGCGTCTTCATAACTAGAACTGGAGGGAACATACATGTACTTGTAGCATGTACATGGAGCCGTTGGGGTCTAAGATAGGGGACATAACTGATCATAAAATTCATATTTCCTCATTCCCTCCTTGTCCCCTACGGACCCTCAGGAGATATCGATCTTCATCAATCCATCAATCTGTTCATATAGCATCATTTGTTCTTCTTTTTTCTTCCGGGATCTTGAGCGAAAACTTGAAGGCGGGATACACGATGTGGCACACAGACCACAAATCGCTGGCCCACATTGTAGACATAAGCAGCAACTGAATAGTATGAGAAAGCCAATACCTAGGAAGGATAGAATCCTCCATCCCCAGGCTGACAACACGCTCCAGAACCAACCGGACCAAGTCCAGGTGCCTGGACTCTGGTGTATCTGGCTTATAATCTTATGAAGGCGAGTTATGGCTTTATATACTGACGGCGAGTTGTCTGGTATGAAAACACAGCAACTTGATCCGATGACCCTACAAGCTCCGCCCCTATCGGCCAGAATGACGTCAAGGACAAGACGATTTTGAAGAACAACAATCCGCATCGCAGACTGCTCCTCTGTTAAATTGCCTAGGGCGGAAGTAGTCTCATTCACTACTGCTTCAAGGGTTCTAGTTAATCTACGTATCAGTTTACTATTAGTGACTGTACCTATATAGGGAAAGAAACCTTTATTGAAATCTGTGTATTGCTCCCATGCCGTTTCAGTGTAATCGACAATCGGGAGATCTCTCTGCTGTCTATTGTGTACTAAATGGGTATTTCTGTGATAGTCAGGAGGGGCTAGGAAAACAGGTGGCAGAAGGAATGCTATGTAACAGGTACCATCCCAATCTAGAGGTAAACGTATATATGCAGTCTGGCCACATATGAAGTAGGAATGACGAGATGCTCTGAATGTAGACTTGCCTTGATCACTGAATTTTATCACAGTGGTACATTTACTATGGCCCAGGTGTATGGAACCATTCTTTCTTACACATAATTCACCTTTAACTGGAAATACTGACATAGCGGGCAAGATTGGTGTAGCTTCGGATTCAACATTCAGAATCATGAGGTTAAGCGTAAAGTTACCTAATCCATATACTTCATTTTCTAGATCAGTTCCTGTTCTTTTGGGAAGTCCCTCCTTGTTAGGGTAGCAGACTTTAAGCAAAACTAGGTTCAGGTTTCCCCATACCCAGTTGTCTTGATAAACTACGGAATTTGAATCTAGGGAATTAATCAAACTAAACCATGCTCCACAGGAGCCATTGTGTGTGAACGGATACGGAAAGAGAGGCAAAACTCCCTTATAGTTCTGATAGGGAGGGAGTCGGCCACATATCCAACAATTGGTAGCATTGCTGGTCTGATGGGAATGATGTAACATACTAATAAAAGTGTTGTTGCGCAGCGCAAATCTATAAGACAACTCATGCGGAGGTAGTTCGCTAAAAGAATGTTCAGCAGTAGCATTGTAAGCACGCTTAGAAATAGGGTAATACATATGTAGCAATACACTAGAAATGATGATCAGAAGACTTAGAAAAAACAAAATTAATAATGTCATTATGCAGTGACTACGAAGCGATTTACAGTACGCATGTTTTTTAAGCTGTATCTGTCTATTTTTCTCTCTATTTCGGTCCAGAGGATACATGTCAGAGACAAATTCAACCGATTCACCTTGGAGAGGACTTAAACAATCAAATTGTCTGACTTGCTAGACCTTAGTTTCAGTTTATAGAGTTCGTTCTCCGACCTTTCAACCAAGGGGAGTTTTGAGTCTGTCTGTGAGGGAATACAGGGCTGAGTGTTCACATCGGACGGTAGTCCATAAAATTTCTTGATATGGCTCGAGTGCAACCACCCTTTACGTCCCTCAATCTTCACGGCTGTCCTTGTAGTCAGCAGGACGAGCTTGGGCGACTGCCACCTAGGCTCCAGCTGGGTCTTCCGGTCAAAATTCCTCACAAGAACCAGGTCACCTGGAACCACGTCATGGGGCTTCACCTCAGTGTTATCGGGAAAAGCTGCAGCTACCTGTGAACGACAAGATTGTAGTGCAGACATCAAGGAAGCCAGGTAATCTGTCAGCATATTACAGTCAATATCAGTGATTTTACGAGGTATAGGCGTCCCCCACATATTTGGTGGTCTACCGAAGATCACCTCATAAGGGGATAGCCCTGTTCGAGAATGTGCTACCATTCTCATGTAAAAGAGCGCAACTGGTAAGGCTACTATCCAATCGACACCTTTTTCTCTACATATTTTGGACAATCTAATTTTCAGAGTTTGATTATGACGTTCCACGAGACCTGCTGCCTCGGGATGTCGGACACAGTGAAATTTCCATTGATAACCTAATAAGAGTGAAACGTGTTTCATCAGTTCGGATGAGAATGGCTGGCCGTTATCTGAGTATACAACACGTGGTAAACCGTACCGTGGGAAGAATTCTCGAACTAACTGTTTGGCAGTAGTCGGGGCAGTGTAATCTGAAACCGGGTAGGCTTCTGTCCAACGGGAAAGAGCACAAACAACTACGAGAACATATTTGAATCCTCGACATCGTTCCATCTGGATATAATCCATCTGGAGGACTTCAAAAGCGTGCTCGGGAGGTTGAAATCCACCCTGCTCTACGGGAATGCTTTTACCTGGATTAAACTGACAACATATCATACAGGTACGTACTTTCTGTTTGGCTGCTGCTCGCAAGTGTTTGTTGAACCAAATGTGTTGAATGCTGTCTAGCATAGCTTTTTCTCCTAGGTGTGCTGGACTATGTATTGTGTTAATGATGACTTGAACCATGGAATCGGGAAGAAACCATATAGATTTTCCCTTCGTCATCCATCCTTGATCCGTTTGGATCCCTCCTAATTCAGTCCATTTCTTTATTTCTTCTGGTGTAGCATGTGTCTGTATGTCAATTACATCAAGGGCGGGATCCTTAACTGTCATGCAATGTGTTGGTGTCGGGACTATTGTCTTTGTCGTGTCAGTTGTATGAGTCTGATTCTGAGCAGTCTGTTTAGCTGTTCTGTCAGCTAGGTCGTTACCCTGGGAAATGATGTCGGTAACTTTTGTATGGGCTTTGCATTTCATAATCGATATTGCAGTAGGTAGATGAATTGCGTCTAATAGGGCTTGAATGAGGGGTCCGTGTTGGATGTGGGCACCGTGAGAAGTTAAATAACCTCTCTCTCGCCACAGTACGCCGAAGTCATGGACGACTCCGAATGCATAACGTGAATCTGTGTATATGTTGACTTTCTTATTTTTGGCTTGAATACAGGCTTGTGTCAGAGCGATGAGCTCTGCTGCTTGAGCTGACAAAGTGTTAATACAATTTGTTTCAATAATTTCAGTGTCTGTTGTGACTGCATAAGCGGCCACTAATTCTCCTGTATTTGTTCTCATGCATGAACCATCTACATACAATGTCAGGTCTGGATCTGATAATGGAATATCTGTCAAGTCTTGTCTGGGTTTCGTTGTAATAGTAATGACTTCAATACAATCATGTGCCAATGGGTCTGTTCCATTTAATGGCAAAAGTGTGGCAGGATTTAATGTACTACAGCGTCTGATTTCTATGTGTGGCTGGAACAATGTTAATTCGTAACCCGTCAGTCTTGCTATAGTCAAGTGTTGTGTTTGGGTCCGGTTCAGGAGAACCTCTACTGCGTGTGGTACTTGTACTGTCAATTGATGTCCTAACACTATGGCGTCGCTTTGTCTGATTGCTAAAGCTGTTGCTGCGACTGATTTCAGGCACGCAGGAAGAGCCTGAGCTACGGGATCTAATGTACTAGAAAAATAAGCACATGGCTTATGTGATCCTGCTTGTTCCTGCGTGAGTACTGACAAAGCAGTACCTTCACGTTCTGTAACAAAAAGTGTAAAACGTTTGCTGTAACATGGCGTTGCTAAAACAGGTGCTTGGCATAAAGCTTTCTTTAAGCTTTCAAAAGCTTGTATATGTTCCTGAGTCCAAGGGAGGACAGTCGGTATCACTGCCTCCTGTGTTGTTAACTGAATGAGTGGTTTAGCTAAAAATGCATATTGGGGAATCCACTGCCTACAGTACGAAGTGAGGCCTATGAAGGCCCGTACCTCCTTTTGTGTCTTGGGTGGTGGCATGTTTACAATTAACTGGATGCGATCAGGTGTGAGCTGTCTCCCCCATTTGGACAGCAAGTGCCCTAGGTACACAACTTGCTGTACACAGAATTGTAGTTTCGAAGGGGACACTTTGTGCCCCTTGTCGGCTAAGAAATGTAAAACCGTCAGTGATGCTTTTTCACATTCAGGTTTGCTTCGTGCGGTGATCAGCAGATCATCGACGTATTGAAGCAGGGCAGTGTTAGCTGGCATGTGAATACTGTCAAGTTCTCTTTTCAGTGCTTGGCTATAGATGCTGGGGCTTTCTGTGAATCCTTGAGGTGCGCGTGTGAATTTAAAACTTCGTCCATTTAAACTGAATCCGAACAAATATTGGCTTTCCGGATCGATTGGGACGCTAAAGAAAGCGTTCTTGAGATCAATTACAGTAAAGAACGTTGCTTCTGAATCTATGGCTGTTAATAATGAAGAGATATCTGGGACCACGGGGTATTGTGGTACAATGCATTTATTTAATTCTCGCAGATCAATAACTAATCGATATACTGGTGGTGCTTTTGGATCGGTTCGTTTAAGAATCGGAATTATCGGGGAATTACATATATTGGAGTCGGTTTCTACAACCACTCCTTGTGTGATGAGCTCGTCAATGATTTGCAGTAAAGCCACAACAGCATCTGGCGGTAATTTGTATTGTCGCATTCGTGGTAGTACCACTCCTGTTTTGAGTGTGACTCGATATGGTGTAATGTGCATACAACCTACATCAGTGGGGCCTTGTGCCCATAAATGTGCAGGTAGATTCTGTAACCGGTGATCCATGTCTCTAGACACGTACCTTTAAAGTCACGCAAAAATAGTCGTACTCCTTCCGGAGAACAACATATTACAGCTCCTAGAGCCTTCAATGTTTTTATACCTAACAAGTTTTCTGGACATGATTTCGTAAGTAATAGATCTGTAGTCCGTGTTAATGGACCGACTGTAAATGCAAGTGGTTGCGATACTTCGTTAACAGTAGGCTTTCCTGAAAAACCAAGGGAAATATTTTGTGAGCCTGAGAGGGGTACCCCTGGGACTTCGCTGTGACGGAAAGTGGTTCTGCTTGCCCCTGTATCGAGTAGAAACTTTCTATCTTTCCCTAATAACTGACTTTGTACATAAGGACCCTCTTGGTCTACTGGAACCTCAATAAGGGTTAAGCCAACTTCCCTCTCTAGGCTATTTCATGTGTAGCGCTGATACTCTGGATAGTCATTTTGTGCATACTGGTACATCTGTTGTGTCGTGTTTTGTGTTGCAGCAATAGGCTGTGGCTGTTGTTGTAATTGTTGTTGTTGTTGTGGTGCGGTCTGTTGTACAGCTGGCATAGGTTGTATATTCTGAGGTACTTGTTGTTGGATCTGATCCTGTCTAGGCGGACGTGGTCTCTCTTTCGTTATACCCATAGAGATATTATGTTTCAGAACTGCGCAATCGTGTATATAATGACCTGGCTGTTTACAATAGTTGCATGTCCCTCTAACAGGACCTACTGAATCATTGGACTGTGTCATACCCTTTTTATGACCGTCAGCTGGAACTGACTGAGCAACAAGCATTTTCATTTTTGTGTCTTTCATACGTCTTTGTTCATGTTCTTGTTCTTCCCTAATTCTATTGTGATGATATTGTAACATTTGTAACATCTGTGACGGTGTGTTTCCTTGCCAGGTACTCTCGAATTTCAGTACTCTACTCTTGACTTGAGGCAGGGAATTTTCAACTAATTTTGTCACAAACAGATGTGGATATGACTCGCTACTTGCTTTTATGCCACTATTTATACCAAAACATTTTTCAAATCGAGAATAGAAATCACTAGTGTCCTCATCTTGCTTTTGTTTACAGGCTGAGATTGCACCCCAGTCCTCCTTTTTCGTAGTTAATAAACGTGGCAATACCTGCACTAGTAATCCTGGTAGTGCTGTAGTCTTTTCCCCAAGCCCTGATCCTGCAGCTCGGGCCTTTTCTTCGTTTTCTAATGCTGTCCAATCTATCTTTTGGTCTCCTACCTCCCATTCCTTTTCCTTGAGTTTCTCGTAAATACCGGCAGGCATTAATACTTTTAATATTTTCATAATGTCGGGGTAGGTATACTCTCCCATGAGTAACATGTCTTTTATCTCACGGTGGAAACCTGCTGGATCCTTGTCATGGCTGGGTACTACTTTCTTCATTTCTAATAATTCAATTTTAGTTATAGGCGTGTACACAAACACGCGTTTAAAGGTATTATCTTCACCTCTGATTGGGTGTACTTCGCGTAAGGGATTCTGTCTATCTATGTGATACGTTTTTCTTCCCATAGTGGGAACTGGAACATGTTCTGGGCATACGAAAACTATATACTGGTTTCGAAATTCTAGAATTTCTTTAATTAAATCAGTACCTGACCCTCTCCATTTATTCGTGAGTAATTCGGTCAATATGTCAGGTAAGGGTCCTGGATCGGAGTGTTGGCTTTTATATAATATGAGGAGGTGTTGAATCATGTATATACCAGCTAAACGCTGTTCGTATGGGGTAAGGTTCAGAAACGTGTGTGCTAGTGCATCTTCACTGTATTTGTCGGGACTGTCAGCCCATTCTGCTGCTGACCTGGCCAATTCTTGTTCATCCATGGAATCGAGCATATGGTACCCCCTTCGGTCTCGGAGTAGTTTATCAGCAGCCTGGAATAGGTGTTCAGGAGACCTTGTATTTAACATAGGGGCTTGAAAATTTCTGTTACATTCTGGACGTATC
Organism: Triturus cristatus; assembly: GCF_964204655.1. Taxonomy (NCBI): domain Eukaryota; kingdom Metazoa; phylum Chordata; class Amphibia; order Caudata; family Salamandridae; genus Triturus; species Triturus cristatus. Next base: position 295,357,574 of record NC_140579.1, read on the forward strand.
GGATGTATCGGATCATTAAAGCATCTGGTATTATTAAAAGATCTTCCTTTACCTACATAAGCCATTGTCTCTAAGTGTCCAATGGGCATTTCTGATTCTTCGTCCTCCTCTCCCTCTGATTCATGTTGGTCTGTCTCTAATCTTTCTTTATGTATTCGTTCTACTTCTTTGCGGATCTTTCGGCACATAACTACTATACATGTCTGTTTATCGTGTTTCCCTTCTGATATATTCTGACCCCATTTGGTAAGTACTTGTATTTCCTTCTGCTCTACCTCAGGCCTGTCTTGGTTTCTGATCACACAGTTTATGAAGAAGCGTAACAGTTGTCTCTGTACATCCACTTTCTGGTATTCCATGGCTTCGTCAATACTTTCAGGGCCTCGCCCTGATTGGACAAAGTGGTATATATTATCTAAATGTGCCACCATTCCTGGTAGCGTCGCTAAATACCTTGAAGCTCGTCGTATACGTAGTGATGACAGCAGCATACCGTCCCGTCTACCGGGCACAGGATCATATCTACAATCCACTAGATGCTCTTTAAACATGTCGGAAGTTGCTAGTTGGGGTGTACGTTCGTACGCTAAATCTCTAAGGGATAATTTATTTCCTCGGGGTGGCGTGGCAAAAATTTCTGTCGTACCTCCTGTCGCACCGTCTGAGGTGCTAGGCACGAAAGGATTTGTTGGATGTAAGATAGAAACTGTAGATGTAGGAAAAGCGGTAGAAACAGATGGGCCTGTGGGAATGTGCGTAGGAGTTTGTTGTTGCGGGGATACAGACGGATGATCTTGGCGTTGAGCACCATCGGTGGGCGGTGCGTGTGGCGGAGCATTAGCATATTCAGGAGCTACATCATCTAAGTAGGAAGAAAGGAAAACGTCTTTTGCTGTTTTGGGATGTGCTTTAATCGGGAGTAATGGAGGTGTCAAGTCTTTCGGTATTTCCGGGGTGGCCTGAGGTAACCCTTCGGCCAGAAGAGGATACATACCATTCATAAGAGTGTTTCGTTGTCTATCTACTTGTTCTGCTTTTACTCGGGTACCTTCCTCAATTAATATATTTTCTCGGGCTTTATTTGAATTCTCCCTACTTTTCTCTTCCTGTCTGAGCGCTTTTTCTGTACGTCTATATGATTCTTTACGCCATAATTCAATGGCATCTTTCTGTGACTGTCTGGCTTTATTTTTCCGTAATACTTCTTCTACTCTCATGATGCAATCTGCATCCCAGGTCCCAGCTGCGGGCCACCTCTGACTTTCTGGTAAATCTTTGGTGTAGTCCACCCATAAATCAAGAAATAATACGGCATCTAGGCCATGTTTATGATACATAAAGTACCCTGGAGTGTCCCTAGGCGGAATGGGAACAGCTTCTTCGAGTACCCCTTTTCTGGTTTTGATCTGTCTTAATTTTGAGAAGAACGGCATCTTTAAACTTTGTTACTTGGTTCTTACTTGAACTGGACTTGAACACAATTAATACGATAAACACAATATAGAACACTCATTCATACCACAATTTTTGGACACAGTAAAACATTTAACATTTAACATTTAACTTTTAACGAACAATGATAATTAGAAGAAAACTAGTTACTGACATAATACTAATACTAGATAATACTGATTTATATATACATGAACATACTGGATATACTGCTAAACAGTACAGATACACTGCTAAAACAGTGCAGACCGGATCTGTGTACCCAAACCCGTCAGGACCGGCACAAATTAATGTGCACGTCTAACTGCCTCCCCAGCAACGGTACTCACCGGGTAGCACGGAACGGAAGGCCTCGGAACTGAACTGAACTGGACCGGACTGGACTCGACTCGACTCGGAACTTCGGAACCTGGTGGGCCTCTGTATACCTCGGATCTTGCTCTCTCAGCTAGGCTCTGGTCGGGATACTTCGCACTTCTCACCGCATCGTCTGGGTGTTGATCGCAGCCTCAGTCACCCCCGCTTGGTCGGAGGGAGATACAGGAAATCCTGCGGGTACGCGTTGTTGTCCGTCCGGCTGTGGCAGGAGACCGGGCCTGCAACGCACCTCCGGCGCGTGAGATGAGAAAGTGTCCCTATTCGGGCGCCAATTTATGTGGTAAATATTTTATTACCGGTACTATTTTTTATGCGGTAAAGTCTAGTAAGAATAACTCAGTATAAATAAGAGGCAGAATCCGTGGTATTAGAGGTTCTGAAAGGCTTTATTCCTCTACAAAGGAATTATGGTTCGAACCATAGGCATCAAATTCCATCACCATGAGGGTTCAGGAAGGGAAAGCAATACATTATTGACAAGTAAAGATATTTATATGAAAAGCATTACATTAAGACAGATGCAGGAGGCGTAACAGCTGATAATACAGATAATACTACACATACGTAATGAAAATAGGCGTAAACATAGGCGTAAACTAAAAACATCATTAAACATGATGTCACAGGTGGGTGGATCCATAAAAGAATCCTGCAATGTCAGCAGAAATACTTGGCAGAGATGCGTGCGCAGCCGCATGACATGTGATTGACGTGCAACTAGAGGGTGAAGGGGACTTGACATTTAGCTCTACATGTGGAGACAGAAGTCTGGGGGTCATGTCAACCTAATCCCAAATCATATCTAATATCTTATGTTTAAAGAACTGTATTATCCAAAAGGAAAGGTCTCTCGGACGGAATCTATTCTATACTGACTGTTAGTGCGTGTACAAGCGTCTAAGTGTCTACATGAGATGCGAGGGGGCAGGAATCCTCCATAGTAACGGGGCTATGAATTACTTGCGTGAGGACAGTGAGGCCTGGCCCTTTGCTCGGTAGCTGGAAGAATGTTTACCTAAACTACTAGACAGGAATGCATCGGATGAGGAGCGGAGCAGATAATCTTGAAGGTGAAATACAGTTTTTTGGCAGGCAACGGGCCGGATCAGGCATTGTTAGCCGCGCAGGGAGTTGGACAAAGTTCATGGATACAGATGCGGGCTCGGACTGGAGCTTTCAGAGGCAGAAAGCAGGAAAAGGCTTGATGGCAGAATTCAGGGCCTACTCGCCTGAATTGTAAAACGTGGAAAGTGAACCACATAAAGTCGGTGGCCTTTCATACTTAGGAACGGAATATCCGACTCATTCATGGCGGATCTGAAAGAGGACATGTTGACGGTGGACGCACATGTATTTGCGTCTTCATAACTAGAACTGGAGGGAACATACATGTACTTGTAGCATGTACATGGAGCCGTTGGGGTCTAAGATAGGGGACATAACTGATCATAAAATTCATATTTCCTCAAAAGTGCAAGTATATACTACTATGTTTGTACAAAGCATAAGCAAAGTGAGAGATGGGGTTGACAATTTAGACAGCAAACTGCCAGAGAAATCTATTTTCACAAACCGCAGGAAAAACATCACCACTATGGTCCGAATTGCAAAGGAGATCTGTGACATTGTAATTGTGCAGGCACGAGAGCGTTTTTTTTTCACTAAACATTTGGTGAGTGCCACATTATTGCAAAGTCAACAGTTTGCCAAATATGATGAATCCTTCCCGGAGCGTGCTCTGAATGAGGCTGTGGGAGCTTATCCTATGCTCAATAAAGAAGAGCTGAGAACTGAGTTGACTGTACTGTACGGAATGCCTGTGTACCGGAAGGCCACAAGTGCCTTGTCTTTGCTGGCTTTAAAACATAAACTTAATATGGAAAAGTCACTTGGAGAGACAGTGGCTTTACTTAAAATTGTCATAACCACTCCTATGACAACAGCCGAGGCAGAACGATGTTTTTCAGCCTTAAAGAGGATTAAGACCTTCCTGAGAATCACCATGCTTGAGGAAAGACTCAATGCTTTGGCAATGCTCTCTGTAGAGAGCAAGCTAGTTCAGAAAATCCCGGACTTTAACACTAAAGTTATTGAAAAGTTTGCTGCTCTTAGAGAGAGACGTGCTGATTTCATTTACAAAAAGTAAACAATGTTGAATGCTGCTACTTTGCAACCAGTTTAGTTTGTTAAATAAAAAACATCTGTGAGTGAGGTACTCAGAAATGCATTGTATCTCGAAGTCTGTTATGAAACTCTGTGGTTATACACTGAATAAGCAGCTACCTATGTTATATGACATCTCTTTATTAATGTTATAACTGCACTTTCACAATTGCTTTATTAACCTTCCTGCTTTCTCAAATTTGCTTGAAAATGCACCATTTCTCTTTTTTCAAAACTTTCTCGGGGGGAGAACCGCCCCGAACCCTCCTTATAGGGGTTCGGGCTCGCTCGCTACGCTCGCTCGCAACGGTGAAGTATACCAATCATTTTACGCCCCACCACTTTAAAATGTCACCAGCCGCCCCTGCTTGCAATGCAGACAGCCTATTTTAAGCTATCTACCGGAGCTCAGAAAGCACTCTTCTGCCGCCCAGGGCTTCCCCTGACACGGAGCTCCGAGTTCAAGCGGCCATCTTTGTCTTGTGACCGGACCTCCTCCCTTCTAATTGTTTTCTGAAGGCTGGTAGTTGTTTCTTATTTTTATTTTATTTTTTTCCCCTGGAGCAGATGTGCATTTAGTTTTGTTTAGATTGGGCTGCTGATGGGGACCGTTCAGCCTGATTTGCGTACCAGAAGCTCGAACTGTGTTTTTTCTTTTTTTTTTCTTTTCTGAAGGCTGGATAACATGTCTTGTGTTTCCTGATGGCTGCTAGGTTGTATATTTTTGGGAAGGATTTCCTGTACGGTCTGTGTTGTGTTCTCAAGCTTTTAAAAAGGCCAGAAGGTTGGGTGTTGCTTGGTAACAGGTGAATCTCGAGTTAGTTGTTGAAGGCTTGTTGCCTGGTTCAGCAGGGTCGGCTTTTGGCATGGGCGAGCTGGGTCCAGGACAATGGCGACAACTTAAGAGGGCGTAAGGAGCTGTCTGCATTAAGGACATGCAGACCGCAGAGTGCCTAGCGCCTGGCTTCAGGAGCTGCAAGCGCTCTTTATAACACTCTACCAGCCGGCCTTCTTATCCTCCCATCATCTTCTCGCTCCCTGCTGCCACACACTATAGCCCCAACCCCTCCAACAAACAACGTGCACCATCAGCGCGAGGAGTTAACACATGAATGATTCAGATAGCAGCTGGAGGTGCAGAGGTATTTGTGTTCGGAGGCAAGTAACAATTCTGATGTAGACATTCATGAGTGACCTCTGAACACAAAAACAGTGCTCCCTCGTGCTCATTGTATTCACAAGCAGCAGCGAGAGCGCTAGAAGCCTTTCCGGCCAGGGCGCTGTTCTGGCTCTGGGTTCAGGTGTTGGTACAATAGACAGATCTTAATAGTTTCAGGCAGCTGGCCGGTTGTGTCTTAGTGCTGCTCTTTGAAACGTCTTCTCCAGGAGCCGTAACACATGTCACCTAAATGTAATAATTGACGGGTCTAGTGTTTCTACGCCATGGCGACCGCACGTCATCCGCAGGCCAGGCGTGGCCTGCGTAAAACCAATAAAGGGAGCCGGCCCGTTCGGGGGCGAGGTCTCCGACTGAGCATCTGCGTGAGCGTGGTTCTGTCCTCGGCGCTGCGTGAACAGCGCGCCAAGGGTCCCTGCCCCAGGCCCAGCAGCGTAACCCTACACTGGCCACGAGGGTGGGGGGCGGAAATCCTCCACGTGCTCCCGCAGCATCACCCGGCGGCATCTCTACCTGTTTGATTTCCCCGGCGACGCGAAGGCGCCCCGCGTGCACGTGGGCAGATGAAAGGCTGAGGCCTGAGACCTGAGACCACGTGGGAGTGCCTGCCGGCCGCCGGCCGAGTGCTGTCTTCCGTCACACCGTGGTTCAAGCACGCTCCGAAGACACGGTGCCTGTTGCAGAGCTGCTGCTGCCACAGGTAAGGAACCTCCTCTGTGTCCCATAAAGCATTGGCACTTCCAAGTAACGAAAAATAAAGGAAAGGAAAAATAACAGCACAACAACCCCTCTGTTATCTGGTGCCACGGGGAGTGACTGTATTGCCCACAAGCGGGTCAGGGGCCAGGTACTTTGATTGAGAAGGCACCCAGGGGCGATACACCCCACAGCGAAGGGAGCTCACGCACTCAGGGCCCCGAGGGGGAAAGGAGGGACATTCCTGCGGAGACACTAGAGACGTAAGGGAGTGACACACCCCCTGCTTCACAGCTCCACCTCACCTGCACGATCAGGCACAATGAGCAACGGCGCACAGGCGGCCACACCAGGCCCTGGAGCAGCACCCGGACAAGCGGCTGTGCCAGCCCCCGCCCCTTTTCAACACGCAGCGTCAGGGGTGTTACCCCCTTTCAGCGAGCTGGAGGACCCTTCAACTGCGGCGCCTCGTTGGAGAGTATGGATTGAACGCCTCAACAACTATTTCATCGTCACAAGAGAGACCGACAACGCCATAAAAAGGTCGTTGCTGTTACACTATGCAGGGGATGAAATATTTAAGTTGTTCAAGCATCTGCCCAACACGGGTACGGCCGCTGATTATGATGCCGCAGTGGCTGCTCTCGACGCCCACTTCGACCCACAGCTCAACCCAGACTTCGAGCGCTTTAAGTTGCGCCAGGCCCGGCAACGGGAGGGGGAGTCGATGGACGTCTTCTACGCGCGGCTGCGCGAGCTGGCAAGCACCTGCACGGAGGACGACCAGCCAAAGGAAATACGCGCCCAGCTCATACAAGGGTGCAGAGACAAGACACTAAGAGGCCTGATCCTGCGCCAGCCAAAGATCGCGCTGGAGGACATGCTGGTTCTGGCAAGGTCGCACGACTTGTCGGCAGCCCGGGCCAACGAAATGGAGCAAGCCCTGGTCAAGGTCCCAGCGAAGACAGAGACCATCAAGACGGAGCGGGCGGACGCCCTCCGTGCCCGGCCACGAGGAGACCCACCGAAGGCATCACACCGAGACGGATCGAAGCAAAAGTGTGGATACTGTGGGTACGAACCGCACGCAGCAAAGGACTGCCCGCGCAGGGAAAAACGTGCACCAACTGCGGGATCCCCAACCATTTCGCATCAATGTGCCGGAGACGCACCAGAGGGCGGGAATTCCGAAGCCGAAAACCACCGACAAATGCGGTGCGACAACTATCTGTGACGGACAGAAGGCTACCTGCGGAGCAGACGAGAGGGTGGAGGTATCAGGACGTGAGCGAAGAGTCGTCAAGTGATGGTGAGGAGGAGGTACACCTAATCTCGTTTGCGAGGGAACTCAAGTTACGCCGCAGGCCCCAACCGACGTGCGTGGTGCACGTGGCCGGGACAGAGGTGCACACCGTGATCGTCACGGGAGCCACGGTGAATGTAATGGGCAGTGCAGACGCCTGAAACCCTGCCCGCCGGTGCAGCCGTCTAAGACGAAGATATTTGCATATGGAGCTGACACCCCCCTGCCTCTAAAAGGGAAGATCACAGTCCCTGTCAAAGCCGACGACCACGAGGTGATGACGACAATCCATGTCATCGATAGGGAAGCCGACACTCTCATAAGCAGTCACACGGCCGAAGACCTAGGGTTAATATCGTTTGCAAGGAGGGTGCAAACCCACCAGGTGGAGGAGCTGCTCAACCAGTTTCCGGAGTTGTTTCGAGGCCTAGGACGCATCAAGTGCGACGCCATGAAGCTGCACATCAACAAGACGGTTGTCCCGGTCGCATTGAGGCATAGAAGGGTCCCGTTTCATTTGTGACCGCTAGTGGAGAAAGAACTGGAGAACCTAGAAAAACTTGGCGTGATCGAGAAAGTTTCGGGCCCGACGCCGTGGGTGTCCCCGATGGTTATAGCGGAGAAACTGAAACAGCCGGGAGCAATACGGCTGTGTATCGACATGAGGCTTCCCAACAAAGCCATAAAGAGGGAACGGCACATCACGCCGACAATGGATGACATTATAGCCGACGTAAATGGATCTAAGTGGTTCTCGAAGATTGACCTCAACGCGGGGTACCACCAGCTCCCGCTGGCTAAGGAGAGCCGCTACATCACGACCTTCAGCACCCACCTGGGGCTCCGAAGGGATATCCTCGGCGGCGGAGGTATTCCAGAACACAATACGGGAGATGCTGTCAGGGCTCCCAGGAGTGTTGAACGTAAGTGACGACATCCTCATTCATTCGGCAACAGCGGCCGACCACTACCGACACCTCCGCAGCACCCTTGGCGCGCCTTCAGGAGCACGGGGCCACCCTCCACAGAGAGAAGTGCCAATTCTTCCAACCATCCCTGGAATTCTTTGGGTATATCTTCAATCAGGAGGGCATCCAGGTAGACCCTCGGAAGTCTCAATCCATCAAAGACGCACCTGCGCCCACCTCGCCCACGGAGGTGCGCAGCTTCCTGGGCATGGCGACATACTGCGGGAGGTTCATCCCTGGTCTGGCCACGCGGGCGGAGCCCCTCAGAGCCCTCACCAAGTCGGACGCCAAGTGGCAGTGGGGACCGAAGGAAGAAGAGGCGTTCCAAGGCATCAAAGACGCCCTCCTGGGAGAGGCCACGCTGACGTATTTCGACCCCGCAAAACGGACAGAGGTGTTGGTTGACGCCAGTCCCATTGGACTTGGCGCCGTACTAATGCAAGAACGTGAACCAGGCCGGTGGGCCGCCCTGTCCTTCGCCAGCAAGTCCCTCACGCCCACCGAAACACGGTATGCTCAGATAGAGCGGGAGGCCCTTGCCATCAAGTGGGCCTGTCACCATTTCCACTTATACCTCAAAGGACAGCCGTTCACAATGGTGACCGATCACCAGCCACTCGTGCCACTCTTCAAAGGGACATCGCCAAATCCCCCACCTCGCATCGAGAGATGGGCGGTCCAGTTGCAACCCTACGAGATGGAAGTGGTATGCCGACCCGACGCCAAGAACCCGGCCGACTTTCTGTCTCGACATCCGGACAAGACAACCACGTCAGATGACGAAGACGGCACCGACCAGTATGTGCAGCTAGTGTCGGAAGCAGCTTGCCTGCTGAACATGACCCTGGAGGACATAAAAGAAGCGGCCCGGACTGACGGGGTGTACTCCCGAACACTGAAGGCAGTACAAGAAGGGTCATGGGCACACTTCCTGAAACCAGCTAACTCCTGGGGCCCAGAAGAACGGGAACAGACATCTAAGATGTGGCAGATCAGACACGAGCTCAGCGCCACTCCAGACGGAATCCTGCTACGAGGATCTCGGCTTGTCATACCACAAGTGCTACGACAAAAGGCCACGCAGCTAGCCCACGGGGGACATCAAGGGGTCACGAAAATGAAGTCCTGGATGAGAGAGAAGGTCTGGTTCCCGGAGCTGGAGAAGATGGTCGAGGAGTACGTGAGACGGTGCCCGCTGTGCCAACTGACTGGAGGCCCGGAACGGCCGGCGCCAGTGATAACGGAAGACGCATGCACGACCCCGTGGTCACGAGTCAGCATAGATTTCGGGAGTTTCCCGGGGGGGAGACACACCCTGGTCCTGGTAGATGGGTTCTCAAAATACCCCATAGTGGAGCTGGTGGCGTCCACGGCGTTCACCCAGGTGGCACCGATCCTGGAAAAGACATTTGCCATGTTTGGATTCCCGGAAGAGATCCGCAGTGATAACGGACCGCCGTTTCAGGGAGCTGAGTTCGCCACCTTCCTCGCGCAGAGAGGGATACGCCATCGACGCATAACCCCACAATGGCCGCAGGCCAACGGAGACGTGGAGCGTTTTATGCGCACACTGAACAAGGTGTTTCGGATCACAGAGGTTGAACAGGCAGACCCAGAAAAGCGCCTCCACGAATTCCTGCGGGAGTATAGAAGTTCTCCCTACTGCACCACCCAGAGGAGCCCGTGGGCACTGATGCTCAATGGCCCACGACGAGACTTGCTCCCCACGTGTCCCGGCTGGGCGCCGCCTCCACCGGAAGAAGAAGAAACACAAGCCCGACGGACCCGCAGCAACAACTGCGCGAGTCACCGGCGGCGCGCCGCTGAAAGAACAATCCATCCAGGGGCCACCGTTCTCCTACGGGATCGCCGCCAAGGAGGGAAGTTCAACTACGAACCTGGGAGCTGGACAGTCACCGCCAATCATGGGACCATGGTCTCCGCCCAAAGAGGAGGCGAAGAAGTGTCCCGCAACATCTCGTGGTTTAAAGAAATACCCCAGGACCCCCCGGTAGCGGCCACGGAAGGACAAACAGCCACCTCACCCCCCACCACGTCGGGGGAGGGGGCGAAAACCCCACAAGTTCCCCGGCAAGCCCCACCCCAGCAGGCGGATCCCTCGCAAGTCCATGCTTGCGGAGTTCTCCCAGAAGATACCATCTGAGACCCAATCCAGGGCCCAGCCAGAGACTGAGAGACTTTGCCTGCTGAGAAGTATCCAGAGGAGGCGAACGAGGGGCACGCAAGTAACACCACCTATATGACTGAACCAATTTGGGTCTAATAATGTTATCATGCATAGTGCAAGAAAAAAAAATGTTTTGTTTTATATGAAGTTGGATAGGGATGTAATAATTGACGGGTCTAGTGTTTCTACGCCATGGCGACCGCACGTCATCCGCAGGCCAGGCGTGGCCTGCGGAAAACCAATAAAGGGAGCCGGCCCGCTTGGGGGCGAGGTCTCCGACTGAGCATCTGCGTGAGCGTGGTTCTGTGCTCGGCGCTGCGTGAACAGCGCGCCAAGGGTCCCTGCCCCGGGCCCAGCAGCGTAACGCTACACTAAAGAGGTGGTTGTAAAAGTGGTATAGGTTATAAGCTGAATGAAACAGCAGTTCCGTCACCCCACGAGGCGACCCGTGTTTATTTTGTAGTTTACACACCGTGTAGTAAAGTTTGTAAGGCGCACACTGTGAAACAAGCAGTGGTTTCTAGGCTTGCAGGTTGAGTGTGCTTTGTTCAACTGCGCTGCGAGATAAGCGCCGTTTCGTGCGTGTGGGAGTTGCTATCATAGTGTTATTTCCTGCATTTCCTAGCTGCCCATTCGTTTTCTGGTTATCAGTAAAAAAGCAGCAGGTGCCCTTTTAATGTCTTCTTCCATTGGTTTTTAGTTTCCGTGGTGACTCAGGCCGCAGGAAGGGCGTCCACCTTGGCTGAGTGAATTTCTTGGATTAAAGCCATCCGTCCACCACGCCCTCGTCGTTTTGGAGAGGGCTCCAGACACACAACACGATGGTGGCGGCACGGCACGGACGCAAGGAAAGGAGGCGCTCGCTGGTGTCAATCTGCTGCGTATGGCTCGCGGCCCTCGTAGTCAGTACTGAGGGTGAGAGTTCACTTCTTTGCATTTTATTTTCAAGCTAAATATAAAAAACAATCAATCGTACCACAACATTAGCACAAGCAAAGCAGAACATAATGTTCCATTTTTAGGTCTCGCTGAGCCCAGCGCATGCGCTGGCTCGAAGAGACATTTTGTATGTGGGCTCCAAAAAGTGCTACCAGGCCAGCCTAGAGCTACAGTGCATGTACGCGGGCGCGCGCGCCGCGCTTACTTTCACTTTCGCGGCCGCACTGCCGCTTTGATCGCGATCGCGATCACTTTCAATTTCGCGGCCACATGCTGCACAGACCCAGCCTCCTCTGCCGGCACACCATGCTTAACAAAGCTCCAATAACTGTGCAGGCGTCACCCATTCTACATACAGGTGTAGGTAAATACTCCCGCCTTTGACGCTCCAAAGGCGCTAATGAGACCTACCAAAAATCCGCAACAAGCACAATATACTGACAGCAGCTTCAAACATCACAGAGAGGTGACGCACCCTCGAGCAACTTCCACTTTTGCAATCTCCCGGTCTCATCATTAGGACGACACAAGCAATGACTCACACAGCCAAGGCAGACTAAATGCGGTCAACTGTCACTTCTACGAATAGCGCAGTTCTTCTTGCACTTTTCATCGCCTTCCCTCGTACGAGTCATGTTAATTTTTTTTTAAAAATACACTTTTATATAAGTTATCAGTGCCCAAACATAAAAAGCGTAATTAGTTTAGAACACGAAGACTGCCAGACTAACAACGCTAACTCATCGTTAATTCATTTTCTGAAAGTTTACTTGTGGTCGGACCGAGCGATAAACTCCTAGAACGAAATACATAACATGACAATGTTATTACACTGTAAAACTAATTGCGTTACCACATTTGATCATGCTCTCCTTTAGTTCTACGTTTGCACTGTGTTGTTCGGCTGTGTATTACAAATACAAAGAAAGCTTGCTATGCAAAACTATTTTCTATAGGTGTCCAAGGTGCATCTCAACATACGACACTGCACATATACAGAAGACACATGCCAGTAAACATAGAACTGCGTAACGTTAAACAATTGTATTTAGTACACCATCAGAAAGATGGGTTTACATGAATGAAAAAAAAATGCTTGGCACTGCCCACCTTTCTCTTCCGTTACCATATCGGACTTCATAAATACAGCTGCTACTTTCAGAAGACAGACAATTAAAATAAATATTTCAGTAGAATACAGAGAACATTTCTGCAATTGTGCAATGAATCGGAATACAAGGAAACTTCCGCCCTTCCAAGAAGTCAGTCCTTACATTTAAACACAAGCCTAGTTTCATTGGTTACCAACCGAAAGAAACTTTGCTTCCGGATTTCAACGTCGTGACATCATACTAGGTGCAAGCGTTTGGAGGTGCTATTTTAAGAGAAAAATATCGCGGCCATCTTTTAAAGTTTCGCGGTGCGATCTTGACGCTCTCCGCTCATACAAAATGTACCGTAAAGTAATATTTTTTGTAGTACTTAATTAGTCAAGAATTGTTTTTTAAATGGTAAATTCTTTAATGTTCGGTTATAGCAAATTAGGTGTTAACGCGTGAAGAAGAAAATGTTTTATTCTTATTAATTGAAAGCTAACCGATGAGTCACTATATATTTTGGGATACTTTTATTTCATGCCGATTTTGAGTTTATAATTGAACGCTCAGAAATCCTTGTGACTGAACGGTATTATATTTTCTACCCCATTAGTAATTTTACATGGAACAATATCACAACGGTTACAGTGCATACAATTTTGCTCCTTTCCACTTATCTGTGCTATACATTATGCATTACAGTACATTTAAAATATCGGGATGCTATAGAGCAGTTGTGCGGTGCGCCGCTCTCTCCATACAGGGGCAGAATTTCACCTGGTGTTTCCCGGTACGCTAATGAACAAAACATATTAAAACATAAAAAACTGCAGCTAATATATATGGTATGCTATAGGGCATTTGTGCAGTGTGCCACTCTCTCCATACAGGGGCTTAATAGCTGCATTTCTCGTTGGTCACGTGCTTTCGCTTCACTTTTGGTTGTTATCTGCTAATGAAATTTATGGCCTTTCCAGTCTCTGCCGTCCTTGGTTAACCTAGTTGGATTTCTGACATGGGTCACCCTATTCCAGACCCTTTGTTTTACTTTATCAGCAACCAAGCTCTGTGTCTTGTGTTGGTTCTCTTTGCCCCCCCTGTGCCTCCTCCCAGCTGTTTCTGCTTGCTTTCCCACTGCCTGCCACCCCACCCTACCCTCTATTCTGCTTTACTACCCAACATTCCTCCCTTGTTTTTCTGTGTTTGTTTTTTATTGTTGTGAAAGCTTTTAAAAAAGCACTGATGCGCACTGCTCGGAGCTAATCAGAAAACTCTCTGGTGCTCCAGACAATAAACAAGCATTTGCAATGCAATAGGTCTGGCATTTATACGAGTTTGAGCTATTGGCATTGTAAATGACATTGCTTTTTATTTAAGTTTGTTTTTTTAAAAACATAAATAAAAGGCACTGTCATTTACAATGCTAATAGCTCAAACTCTCGCAAATGCGAGACCTATTGCATTGCAAATGCTTGTTAATGTATTGTCATAAACCCAGGTATTCTCAGTCTGTTGACTACTTTACGTGGCACACACTTCTAACAGAACTTTGAAATTGTATCAATAACTCAACGAGCATTAAACTAATTTGTCATAAACCAACATAGTGTATATTTTCAGGCTGCTTATGAATGGATCTCACATTTTGTTTTTTACTTTTCTGTCTTGGTATGTGCCTGTGTTAAAAAAGTTTCCATTAGAGCGTTTGAGGGGGGTAGGTCTTTTTCTTCAGTGTTCTTTTTAACAGTGCCCACAAGGAACACATGGTTAGTGTTGGGCTATAAAAGGGGAACTACTTACATCTAAATTACCCAGTTTTCTATAAGGCACATAATATGGCATATTGGATCTTTGTAAGTGACCTCAATTTTGAGAGCTCGGGGTAAGTCAGATGCGGGAACAAGAAGAGATAACTTGCCCAGGACAACACAATGTGGTCTGGCTGGGACAGAGTAATTTGAATCTAGCTCTCTTATTCCATAATTGTGATTTAATGTTTTTGGTCACTTAAACGAAAATGGTGGGAAGCTGGGCACTGTAAGAGTTGTAGACAAATTATACTGGCACCTGTGTTGTTAATACTCTTTCTTTCATACTTAGTTGTACATTTAACACAGTGCTCATGCTTGTGCTTCTGAGTAGGCCCAGTTGGCCCAGCACTTCACTGAATGAATATTAATGCCCTTAAATATTATCGTAATTGTATGCTATATGTGCTATTGGCATTTAAATAGTGCCTTGCTACTAGCTGTGAGGCCTTAAACCCGTTTGGGTGGTTGACCACCAGAGGCAACTCTCTATGGTGTGCATGCTTGTGGAGGGTGTTTTTTTTTATGTGGACCAAGTGAATTAACTTTTGTTGTATGTGAGGGTCAGAGACTGTTCCAGCTGTACCGCTAGAGACTTGTAGCAGCACTTAAGTGGTTGGTCGGACTAACTGTGCAGTGGACTCATTATATGCCCCTCCTGCACACTACCGCTTTAATTCTCTTCCCACGCTCCAGACGGAATAAAATAGGGTCTAGGCAGGGTGAGAAATTTGCTATTTTAACAATTTTTTCACCCTACACGAGCACTTCACAATATTGTTTTTTATCTCTGATTGATAGAGATCAGGGTGTGTATAATATTCCCACTACCACGGACAGAGTAATCTCACAGTTACACGCACATGCATACATCATACGCTAGGGCCCATTTCACTAACATACGCTCAAATACTCTACCAGCAATAAACCTGTGGAAGGAAAACACCTAATCACCCTGCATCTATATCGAGGCCGATAAGACCTGGTTTTTGTGACTGTCCTTAAACATAATCTATACAACATATACAGCAATAATCAAAAATGTAAACCCAATAATTGACAAGAAAGAATATCCAACACCATGTTTAAAATTATATTGCTTTATCTAAATTAGTCAAAGAAAATCAATCAGAGTAAATCATTTCTCATAGTTACCTATTCTAGCTAAATGTCAGAACGGGTCAGGACAAGTCTCTCGGTAAATGTCTCTCAAGACGAAGTCCCTTCAGCATCAATCCTCAGCAACGCAGATTCGGTACGCGACAAAGGCAAAATGGCAAGTGGCAAAAACCCTCTCTAGGCTAACATTTCTTATAGTTTCTAAACAATGGAAAGATACATTGGAAACATAGAAAAAACTGTAATGTCCGCCGGACTTGCTGAGCAGAGCGAGAAGGAAAGGATGTAACATCGCTACATTTGAGAATCTCCGCTCAGGAAAAGTTCACATAATGAAGATTACGGAACAGGAACCAAGAAAATAAAACATGTATCATATTAGTTCTACTTCTCCTCAGCAATCGAGCCACAGTTCAGAGTTTCTCTCTAAGGCTTCTTTGTTTCCCAAGGCTGCCAAGGACATTTTCATTTCACTTGGAGATCTCCCAAAACTGCTGCTGTCCTCATGGAAAGTTTTCAAACAAGCAAGCAAGGACCATGGTCAGTTAGCTTCAGGACCATTTCCAGCAGGGGTCTCCCTCGTCACAGTTTTCATATTATAAATCACAGCCAGGCTCACAAATCGGCCATCTTTCCCTAGGCCATCATAGGCCTCAATAGACCATCTTAATTAAAAGAAACAAAAAACAACGTTACCACAGCATAATGATTAAACAGTGTTAACCCCACTAATACCCTTATGTGTATGCATTTATCTAGCACTTGCAACATAGAAAAGCATTAATTCGGAAAGCATTTTGTGCTCAAAAATAAACAGCACATAGCAACGTTTAAACATGAAAACACGCACGTTATTTTTTAAACAGCACATTTATGCACACCCACGTGTAACTCTCTCTTGTTAGGACAAACGGATTGATTAATATAAACACACTCGCACAAGACAAATAATTAATTATTAATTATTAATAAATTAGTACAACGAATAGACATGCCAGAGTTTCAAAAGCCACTGAATTTTCAAACTGAAAACTCTGCTCCAGCAATCCCCCCTTTGGTGATTTTATCACCAAATAAACCCAAAAAAAAAAAAATTAGTGAAAATTTAGTCCCATTTTTAGGAGAAATCGGAAATGTCTTTTCCCCTTACACAACATTAGACTCCAGTCACTCTTTCATCATCCCTTTTTGTCTCTAAGTAAACACTCTCCCTCAATTCTTCTAATTCAATTTCTTGGGGTTCTCTTTTCAACCTCTTGTTTTTCTTTTCTTTATTCAATTTCTTCCTCCCTCCCCTGTTTTTACAACACACACACACCAATCTTATTATCAATAAAGCAACAATTATACAAGTTAAGGGAAACAATATTCTACCTATAATAGTACTACCTATTTTTGCAATAAAATCCTTAACAGCTATCATTTTATTAGCTATTTTAGTCCATAAATTCTCAGCTTCAAGTGGTACTAATTCTTCATGCAAATCAGTAATATTTTTGATATATACCTTCAGGTCTTTGCTTTCGTCTGGAATGTAAGTGCAACAATGTTGAACTTTCAGCATTCCACAGACTCCACCCTCCTTGGCCAATAGAATATCAAGGGCAAGTCGATTTTGCATAGACATGGCACGTACGGCACTTAATTCCGTATTCACCAAAAGAAACCCTCCAGCGGTATTTGTCGATAAGCGATCAACCACTGTGGACAGTTTCCGAATTCCATAAGCATTCAAAGAAATTCCCACTGCTGGAATCAAAACCCCAAAAATATCACCCACTATTTCAGACCAAGTTTCTCTCTTAAAACGCATTAGTAAATTAATATGTTCTACATCTGTTATTTTATCTATATGAAAAATCTTTGGAAAAACTAGGCCCACATAACATGTGCCATACCAATGGTCAGGCAACTTGTAATAAGCCTTATTCCCACAAACATAATATACTCCTGGAAAAATTGTATCTTCTCCACCTCTGAAACCCCAACCTGTTGCAATGAAGTATGTATCATGGCACTCACTAGTCCCGACAAAATATGTATCATATTGGGATTTCCTTCTTGTAATACAAAGTTTACCCTTCTGTGGTGCATCTAGAGCTAAAGTTGGACTAGCCCCATTCTTCAACTCTTTTCCCATCTCAATGTCCCAAATTGTCTCACTCACTTTATATTTTCCTGCTTTCTCATGCATGTTCAATCTCCTTTCTTCTACCATATCCAGGAAAGCTTTCTCCTCTCCTCTCAAACTGCAAGTTAAATTATTCTTAAAAATGTAATCTAATGTTAATCCTTTTTCTTCAATAAAAATCTCACCAAAAGTGTTAGCTTCTTTAGCTGGATTCAGCTCTTTGTTCATTGGCAAATGTCCAAAAATACTATCTCTGTTAGACATCTTATAATCTACTTTCCCTAACAGATAAAAAACACTACTTAAAATACTACAGGAAATACCATATGTAGCTGGTAAATGATGATAAGTAACACCCTCTGAAACGGATGCAGGTAATTGCATACAGACGTAGCAATCCCTTACTTCCATTGTTTTCACATATTCATATAACAATTTTGAAAAAACATTACTAGAAAAGTTATTAATTGACCTATCTTTGTGTATGTAAGTATTACTAATTCTAATTGGAACTACTTTTTGCGAATTCTTTTCTACATTTGTCACATTCTCTGTATGCATCTCAAACTCTACTTTAAAAGTAACTAATAAAACTAAAACACCCCATAGAAGCATTAATAATCCAGTACAGCAGCAGCACATCCTACACCACCTTTTAAAGAAGGCACATCTATTTCTATTATCTTCTATGTTAGCCATTTTACTACTTAGTTTAGCCTCTACTACTCCACTACTGTTGGAACTTCTTCAATTCTTCAGCAATTCTTCAGCTTTCAGTTTATCCAAATGATCTTTCCGTTCACTTAATCCAAGTGAATCCTTCTTTTATTCAGTTTGGATACTTGTCATTCTTCACTTCAATTTCTTCAACATCAAATTGTATTAGATCTCCAACATCAAAATCCTCAGTACTCGACTCTTCTCCAATGTCAGTCAAGAGTACTTTCAGAATTTCACCAGTATCTTCCTCAACCACTTCTCTCAAGATCTCTTCCGGATTATCCCGAGTCACTGTTTCTTCTTTTCCTCCTTCAGACAGTGCCACATAAGACCATTCCGGTGATCTGTACTTTTGGTTGGGTCTTCTTACTCTTTTTATTTCCACTGGTTCTTTTGACTCCTTTGATTCTTCTCCTTCAGCTTTTGAACTTTGACTCGAAACTTCATTCACTTGGTCAGCTTTCGATGTACTTGATCTTATTATTTTGTATCTCAGCCTCTTAACTCTGTTGTTAGGCCAACGATCTCCTCTTAACACCTTTTTCGGCTTTATTTCTTTATTACTTCTTTCTCCAATCCAAGTTCTCTTTCTCAGAACTCGACCCTCTGTTTGTTCATCCTCATCATCTGTTTCAAGTGCCTCTTGTTTCCGTTTTCCAGCAGCTTTCTTCTTTTCCACAGATTTTTTCACCACTGTTTGAGACTTCCCTACTCCTGTCCCTCCTCGGGTCTCCGACACGCAATCTTCTTGCTGTCTACTTGTCCCTTCACCTGGCTCATCAAGAATATTCCCTACACCTCCTCGGGGGTCTTCCGCAATCTGTCCCTCTCTATCTTCTTCTGACCCTACTTCTTCAAGTATAATCTCAAGTGGTTCTTCAATCTCCTCCTCTTCTGATTCAGGAGTAGTCTCTGTGTGATTTCTTTTTTCTTTTCTTTTTCCTTCACTGCTGTTTGAAACTTCAGGCTCTCTTACAGAATCTGATCTCTTCTCTGATACTCGCAGTGGTTCATTCGAAGCTCTTCCTACTTCTTTCCCCACTGATTCTGTATCTTCATCATCACTGGAATCTGACTCTTCAAAATACTCTTTACCAGTCCCTTCTTTTGGGTTTGGAACTCTCAGAGTATGACTTGCATGTACCCAGTGTTTCACTCCAGCACACTTTACTGCAGTCGTCGTAGTCAGAATAACTTGTCTCGGCCTTCCCCACCTTGGAATCAAGCAATTTCTTCTTCTGTGAACTTTTATCCTCACCCAGTCTCCTGGACTCAGATCATGGGCTTGCTTCTTCTCAAGTGTGGTAGCTTCTTCTCCAACCTGGTGAAACACAGAATGAACTGCGTCAGCCAGGCCTTTACAGTAATCCAAAATCATGTCATCAGTTATTGTCACCAACTTATTGACAGGCACGAATGCATGGCGCATTGCACGTCCCATTATTATTTCGTGCGGACTCAAACCAGTAGTTCTATCTGGAGTAGATCTCATAGTCATCAGAACTAGAGGTAAAACATCTGGCCATTTCATGCCAGTGGCTAAGCACATTTTTCCAATCCTATTCTTGATTGTGCCATTAATCTGCTCAACCACACCAGAAGCCTCTGGTCGGTATGCACAATGTAGCTTCTGCTGTATTTTCAATGCTTCACAAATCAAACCCATAAGCTCATTTTGAAAGTGTCCACCTCTATCGGACTCAACTGTTACTGGAAACCCGTACCTAGGAATCAACTCCCTTAACAGTAACTTTGCCACTGTTAATCCATCATTTCTTCTAGTCGGGTAAGCTTCCACCCACCTTGAAAACAAACAGACTACCACTAAAACATACCTCAGTCTGTTTACTTGGGGCATTTCAATGAAATCAATCTGCATTCTTGTAAAAGGACCTCCTTCTCTGCCAATTGTCCCCAGACTCACCACTGTCTTTTTCCCAGTGTTAAATTGCTGACAAACTAAACACCTCTGACAGATGCTTTCTGCAATTGTCCTGAACTTTGCATTGTACCAGGTTTGCTTGAACGACCTAACCATCGCGTCCCTCCCCAAATGTCCCTGGCCATGATACATCCTTGCCATTGACGACAAGATGGAGTTGGGCATCACTGGTCTGCCATCTCTGTAGACCCAAACATGGTCTGTTTCTCTTGGACCACATCCTGCCTTAATCCAATCTTTTTTCTCTTCCTCTCCTGCCTCATCTTGCAACTGTTTCACTTCATCCCAGGTTTCTAAGACATTAGTAAACATCACAGAGAGTAAAGACATTTCCCCTTCTCTGTCCCTGTTGATGGACTGATTTGTTTTGGCACAATATTGCGCAACATCGTTTGCATAACAGTTTCCGACCGTTATAAAATCCTCCCCTAGTCCATGGGCAGCACATTTTACAACTGCTAACTCCTTAGGCAGCTGTATCGCCTCAAGCAATTTACCAATCATTTCAGCATTCTTTATCGGAGTTACACTCGATGTCAAGAAACCTCTTTGTAGCCAAAGTTGGCCAAAATCATGCACCACTCCAAATCCATACTGACTATCAGTCATTACAGTTGTCCTCAAATCTTTCCCAATTTCGCAAGCTTTTGTCAATGCCACCAATTCAGCAACTTGCGCAGATTTCACTCCTTTCAATGGTGATGCTTCCATGACCTCTGAAACTTTGCATACCGCATATGCTGCACATAGCACACCATCATCATTTCTCAAGCATGCTCCATCCACAAACAACACATGATCACTCTCATTCAAAGGTAGATCCCTTATGTCTGGTCTCGGTTTTGTACAGTACTCAAGCACATCCAAACAATCATGATCATCTTCCATCTTCACACCCACATTTTCAATATCTGGCAAAAGTGTCGCTGGATTCACATTTACACATCTCTCGAGAGTCACATTTGATGCTCCCAGAATCACTTTTTCATATTTAGTCAATCGACTATGTGACATGTACTGAGTTCTGCTTCTTGTCAAAAGAATTGCCACATTGTGAGGTACGAATACCCTTACAGGATATCCCATTATGATTCCCTCACTCTGTTCCAGGCTCCTGCATGTTGCAGCCACAGATTTCAGACAACCTGGTAAACCCACAGCTACAGGGTCAAGTGTCGATGAGAAGTATGCAATAGGCCTTCTCAGTAATCCATGCTTCTGAATTAACACTGAAAGTGCACATCCATTTCTTTCACTGCAGTACAACTCAAATTCTTTTTCGTAATCAGGCATACCCAAAGCTGGAGCCTCACACATTTTACTTTTGAGCTCTTCAAATGCTGCCATTTGTTCTGCATCTAGATCCAATGGATCTGTCATTTCACTTTTTGTCAGTTTAATCGGTGGCTTTGCTATCAAGGAAAAATTAATTATCCACTGACGACAATAACCCACCATACCCAGGAACATTCTCACTTCTCTCTGGGTTTTTGGAGCTTTCATTTCTCTGATTATTCTGATCCTGTCATTAGTCACTTTTCTCAGACCTTTTTCAATATTGTGTCCAAGATAATGCACCTCTTTTTTGCAAAACTGCAATTTGGCTGGAGATACCTTTAACCCTCCATCTGCCAGATGATTCAGTAAAGCTATGGTATCTACTTCACAAGCTTCACGTGTCTTTGATGCCACCAGTAGGTCATCAATATACTGCACTAGCACTGAATTCTCGGGCATGATCAAACTTTCCAACGATTTCTTCAATAACTGATTGAATATCGAAGGACTCTCCGTATACCCCTGTGGGATTCGACACCATGCTAAGATACGCTGGCCAAACCTAAATGCAAAAATCGGCTGGCTATCATGATGCAATGGAATTGAAAAGAACGCATGACACAAATCAATCACTGTATACCACTCAGCATCATTAGGAATTTGATACAGAATCACTGATGGATTTGGCACAATAGGACAACATGCCACCACAATTTAATTAACTTTTCTCAAATCCTGTACGATCCTAAATTTCCCATTGGGCTTTTTTAGTCCCATTATTGGTGAATTACACGGACTACTCAGTAGTTCTCTCAGGACTCCTTGCTGAATCATTTTCTCAATTATAGGAGTTATCCCTTCAATTATTTCTGGTGTCATTTTGTATTGAGGAATGTTAGGATATGTAATTCCCTCTTTTACTGCAATTTTCACTGGATCTACATTATTCATCATATCCCACATCCTCTCCAGTAAAATCCCAAACTGTCCTTTTCACTGTGTCTCTCAGCTCTCGAGGCAAATCCTCCGGATTAAACACAGCAAATGCACCAATTAACTCACTTTCTCTATTTTCTAGAGTCACTCGGTACAAAACATCTTCATCTGGTGTCTCAAAGGCTATTCCATCCGTTGTACAAAAAATTGTGCAGTTCATTTTGCACAACAAGTCCCTACCCAATAGGTTCACTGGACTCGTGTCACAGACAATAAATCTGTGCATGTCTGAAAATTTCCCTATCTGTACTCTTACAGCTTCAGTAAGACGTGTTTTGATTTGTGTATTGGCTACACCAACTACTTGGATTGCTTCATCCGAGAGAGGAAGATTTCTAACATCTGTTGACCTGACAGTTGATCTTGTCGCACCTGTGTCTACCAAAAAAGTAACACTCTCCTCATTTATTTTCCCATCCACAAATGGTCCTGCCTGGTCTATTTCTAGAGTTGCACCAAGTATGCACTCTTCTTCCTCTCCTCGGCACCGTCAATAATCACCCTCAGACTCACTCCCTTCACTCTTTAACAAGTACTGTTGTACTTTGTTAGAACGTCTTGGTTTGTTTACCTGCTCATCATTGTAGAATCCTGAATCCTGATTATACTTTTGTAACCCTCTATTCTGCGGCAAGGGCGGTTTTGGCTCTTGACTCTTCTGTCTCACAACTTTCTGTTGTTGCTGCTGTTGATTATTTCCTTCGTTCTGCACCTGTTGATTCAAGGATTTATTCTCATTACTCACTAATGGTGGATTAGGACACTCCGATCTCCAATGCCCCAATTGGCCACAGTTGTGACAAGGAAACTTTTTCTTCGCTTCCTCAAGACTTCCTTTTCCTTTCCCTGCATATCTAGGTCTATTCCCTGCATTATTTCCTGGATTATTTGCCTGTTCCACTAACTGTGCTTCCTGTCTTTCCGCAACTTTCACTTGTGCCCACATCGCTTTCTCTTTCAGCTTTCTTTGTTTTGCTTCAATTTCATCACTAAAGTATTTTGCATGTCTCAGGATCTCATCTACTTTCTTACTCTGCCAATCCACTGTGTGCTCACGAATTCTCTCACCAATTTCAGGTCTAAGGCCATATACAAATCTGTATACAAAATGACTCAAATCTTTGTCACCCAGGTGTTCATCTCCACTGAATTGTTTAAATGCCAGTATCAGCCTTTCGTAAAAAGCATGAACTGATTCTTTCGCTTCCTGTTGTGTTCGATCTATCTTTACCCAGTCTGTCTCTTTTGCAGTTACTTTACTCTTCAGGTATACCATCACCTGATCATACTTTCTCATTACCTCTGGATCTGGTGCCCCTGTTCTTGGGTCTCTTGGATATTCCTCAGTAGGCCAACTCACAACTATTTTACACTCAGTCCACAAGTCTGCTGGAACAATTATATCAAACAGACTATTCAGGTCAACCCACAGCACTTTTGACAATTTCACAAACCTATCTACCTGCCTATACCACTCGACGGGCTTTTATCTCAATCGAGGGAAATCATTCGTGAATGATAAAATATCCTGTCTGGTCCATGGAACATGTACATATCCTCCTCCAGGTATTTCTCTCATAGGATAATTATCCACTGGTTTCTCCTTTTCTCTCACTGGAAATGCTGAATAAGTTGTTTTATCTTCAGTCTCATCTCTTTTCTTGTACCACCTATCTTTCCACTTTTCTACATCACCCCATCTTCGCAATAATGCTACCATTTCCTTAATCTGTCCTGTTCTACCAGTAGCATTCAAATTTTCAATATCCTTCTCTGTAAAATCCATCCTGTAAGTTCTTTGTAAAGCTTTCACTTTATCAATGTCAACTCCCTGTTCATTTGCTATTGCTCTCAGCCTGTCATGTGTATTTCTTGCTCTCCAGGTAACACTCTTGCACATAAACATTAGTTCACCATCATGATGACTCTTCAGAATCTCTGTTGGAACTGTTCCTGTAACAAGCTCTTCTAGTTCCACACGTAACCTAGCTACATCAATTACTTGTGAATCTTTATCCTTTTTCTGTAGAACCTTCATCCAATCATTCAAATCATCAACTGTTATTTCAGCAGTTTTTCTCACTGGAACCACTCTCTTTTGCGGTTCTAAAATTGGCATCCCTGAACAACTAGCTTCACTAGCATCCAATATTTCACTACATGTGTCATGTCTTGATTGTCTCAGGTCATTTCTTTCTGCTCTTTTGCCCGAATCTCCTGAAGGACCAACTGAATTTGTCAGATTATTCCCAACATATGGAATCACCAGTCCATTCTCACCTGTCCTCTGTTTGTCAAACACAGGCATAACCGGACCTATTGTTACAGGCACCGTAACAGCTTCTAGATTCTTCGTTAACTCCCTAATCTTCTCTGTCAACTCTGTTGTAGTTCTGGCTAATTGTCTGGCATTCTCATCAAGGTAATGATCACTTCTTACCTCAGGTGTCTCATTTTCTGTCTCACTAACACAAACTGTATCTCTTATCGGAGAAACAACTGGTGTACTTTTATCCGGTTCTGGTCTATATGGAGGTGGTCTCTTGTAAATCATGTCATTCAAGACCTCATCCTCATACTCATTAACTCCATATTTTCTCATTTCTGACTCAGGAACCCTTTCTGCTCCTCCTTCAACTGTTCTCATTGGATATAATCCCTCTGACATACTAACATCTCGCCACCTTTTCATTCGATCATGATGAGTCTCACGATCATGTCTCCTCCCTAACATATACCTATAATACCCTCCAGATCTCTGTTTTTCTCTCTCATGTACTTCCTCTTCCCATTCCACTAAAGCCTCGAACTGTGTAGGTCTCGGTTTCGGGTCAAGACATAGCATCTTTTCCCGTAAATTTCTCAACACGGCCAGATTAAATGAACCATGTTCTGGAAATGCTAGAACACCATCTTCTTTAGTATACCTAACCCAATTCTCCAACCATATACAGGTATGAAATCCATGTCTTGCAGCCATGAAGGATGCAGGTGATTTCGATGGAGGTAACAACTCACCCTCTCTTGTTTTAACATCTTTATCCTTGCTAAACCACTTTTTAATTTTACTAAAAAATGTCTTCTTCTTTTTCTCTTCTTGGTAATACATTTTAGCGTTTACCAAAACTTTCTACTCTTTCCGTATTATAAATATACAATACGAATTTTCAACCAATTGCAGCGCGACTCACACTAATGCACCAATCCTGGAACGTCTACGTCACTAAATAGCCCTTCCAATCCTTGCGCGGCTCACACTAACGCACCAATCCTAGCGCGAGCACTATTCTGATCTACCATCCAATCAGAGCGCGGTCTTTCTGACGTCAACAGTCGCTGACTGCAGCTTCTGCTCTGTCTTCTGTCACTCGTCTACCCCTCCTTTACAAAATCTTTTCAGTAGACTTCGTGTCAAAATTTCTACAAATTCTATTAGTTACAACATAAAAACATCTCCATTGTCTGCTTCGCTAACCACAGAATAGTAAAAGAGAGTCTATTTCATAAGAGACCTTTCATTGACACAGTAGCACTTCCTCTACTCTGCCCTACTAACATACATTCATTAACTGTTTCCTCTAGGACTTGTCCAAAGAGTCTTACAATCAATTAAATGTACAAACATTCACGCACATTCATACAAGAAAATATAGTACATGCACACAGAATCCTGCTTCCCGAGAACAGACAATCTGCTCCACTACAGAATTATAACATACACCAACTAAGCAAGCTTTCTTTGCCCAGTTCTTCAAACAAGCTCAGAGAATACCTATTACTCCTCCCGCGATAAGCTTTAACGGAAATCCTTACGGATCCCTGGGACTTAAGACCAGAGTTTTCACAGATAACCTTCACTATCATACACACTCCTTATATACCAGAAATATCTAATAGTAACATACGACGATGTCACTGATTCCGAACCCAGACAATGTGACGCGCAACTTCAATTGTCACACGTTATTCCTCACAATTCCGTCTTTCCCGAGAGCAGCATATACTTCCCTCTGCCCTACTACGGAACTGCTACAGCTTCCAAGTTCCAGAAGCACTACATATAACTCAACATTACGACTCCAACATATAGTATTAGTACATATACCAACATGAACCAATAATCAATAATCAATAAACTAATGTACAAGCAATCTTATCAGATCAAGACAATCATCAAAAACCATCAATCTCTGCTACCAGGAAATTGATAGAGATCAGGGTGTGTATAATATTCCCACTACCACGGACAGAGTAATCTCACAGTTACACGCACATGCATACATCATACGCTAGGGCCCATTTCACTAACATACGCTCAAATACTCTACCAGCAATAAACCTGTGGAAGGAAAACACCTAATCACCCTGCATCTATATCGAGGTCGATAAGACCTGGTTTTTGTGACTGTCCTTAAACATAATCTATACAACATATACAGCAATAATCAAAAATGTACCCCAATAATTGACAAGAAAGAATATCCAACACCATGTTTAAAATTATATTGCTTTATCTAAATTAGTCAAAGAAAATCAATCAGAGTAAATCATTTCTCATAGTTACCTATTCTAGCTAAATGTCAGAACGGGTCAGGACAAGTCTCTCGGTAAATGTCTCTCAAGACGAAGTCCCTTCAGCATCAATCCTCAGCAACGCAGATTCGGTACGCGGCAAAGGCAAAATGGCAAGTGGCAAAAACCCTCTCTAGGCTAACATTTCTTATAGTTTCTAAACAATGGAAAGATACATTGGAAACATAGAAAAAACTGTAATGTCCGCCGGACTTGCTGAGCAGAGCGAGAAGGAAAGGATGTAACATCGCTACATTTGAGAATCTCCGCTCAGGAAAAGTTCACATAATGAAGATTACGGAACAGGAACCAAGAAAATAAAACATGTATCATATTAGTTCTACTTCTCCTCAGCAATCGAGCCACAGTTCAGAGTTTCTCTCTAAGGCTCCTTTGTTTCCCAAGGCTGACAAGGACATTTTCATTTCACTTGGAGATCTCCCAAAAATGCTGCTGTCCTCATGGAAAGTTTTCAAACAAGCAAGCAAGGACCATGGTCAGTTAGCTTCAGGACCATTTCCAGCAGGGGTCTCCCTCGTCACAGTTTTCATATTATAAATCACAGCCAGGCTCACAAATCGGCCATCTTTCCCTAGGCCATCATAGGCCTCAATAGACCATCTTAATTAAAAGAAACAAAAAACAACGTTACCACAGCATAATGATTAAACAGTGTTAACCCCACTAATACCCTTATGTGTATGCATTTATCTAGCACTTGCAACATAGAAAAGCATTAATTCGGAAAGCATTTTGTGCTCAAAAATAAACAGCACATAGCAACGTTTAAACATGAAAACACGCACGTTAGTTTTTAAACAGCACATTTATGCACACCCACGTGTAACTCTCTCTTGTTAGGACAAACGGATTGATTAATATAAACACACTCGCACAAGACAAATAATTAATTATTAATTATTAATAAATTAGTACAACGAATAGACATGCCAGAGCTTCAAAAGCCACTGAATTTTCAAACTGAAAACTCTGCTCCAGCATGATCACTACTGTAACATCCAGTGGTTCCCTCCAGGTGGAGGAAGCATGAAAGAAAACCCTATGATGATGCTGTCACGTATTTAAAATTCAGGTGGAGAACCAAGATATACTGCCCCCCGAACTGTTTTACGTGAATGAGGGTTTTTTATCGAATGTCGGAAAGAACCACCTGAACCCTGGTAACAGGTACAAGTGATCCATTCTCTGATTTGAAATGTAGGTATAGTCAGAGATGTCAGGTCATCAATATCCAGAGGATATGGAACCTTGTATAATATGCAAATTGTATGGTAGTTCTAAACATGCAGTGTCATCAACACTGATAACCTTTTGGCATGAAATATATTAATATTTAGATGATCCGGGTAGTTTTTCGGTTCTGGTGTTATGGGGGATTGTAATAAGGTTGAATGGAAGTGAACATTTTTATAGTTTATGGAGTCAATAGCGTGAATGTGGAGCCGGCTGTGCTACAGATGATATTTGGGCTTTGAATTTGCAGATAGTTGAACTGAAAATGGTATAGTGTATTAATGTACTAGTGTTATACAGGCGATTAGCCCTCAGAGTACAACTTTGGGGACTGGTAGGCCAATCGGAATCCTCCCTTTGCTTGCTTTAATATCACAGGCCCACAGAGCCAACATTGTGTGGCCAGCTAGCTCCCAGCGTCTGCATGGTGAGCAAATGGCCACACATCTCCGTCTGCCTTCTTCAGTGCACTGCCTGCTCACTTATGGCTGTGTGCAGAGAGCGCCGCGTCAGGATGGCGCCTCCTCTGGTGATAAGTTTTGTGTGCTCTGGTAGCACTCCCTATTTTTGGTGTGTGTGGGGGGGCTAATAGCCGCACCTCACCCGCACAGCAGTAAGGACTGTTAATCACACTCCCTATGCACCCTCACCTGTGGATTGGGCCTATAACTAGGTGGAGCTCTTAACTAAGGAGTTAATGGGGGGGGTTAGTAATTGCGCTTACTACCCCTGACGAGGTGTTGAAAATGACAGCAGTCATGCAGTCCCCATGTTTTTTTTTAATTTGGTGTGGGGGTCTATGAATGAGCTGCTGATACCTGGCTTGCCCGTCGTGCCCTACAGTGGATATTAATATACCTTTATTTATAGTAATGCGTTTAAAGCTACTGGGATCTGAGTGTTCGGACATGGGTCGTTTGGCGTAGACACTGTTTATCATCTGTAGATCAGCCGCTCACTGTTTGCTTATGTGATGGGCTAGTCAACTGGTGATGTGTCTATAATCAATAGATTTGGGAATCATCGTTGAAATGACGGGGAACAATTTTAACAAGATGAGTAGGAGTTTCCAAGGATGTGATGGGTATCTATTCTGAACTGAACTGGAAATTTCTCTTGGCCTATACTGGATATTGACATCTGAGCTCATTTCGGAGTTCAGGGAACCCAATTGCATAGCCAAGCAGGAGCTAATTGGGAGATGATGTGGGAGTTTATATGTGTGATGGATTGGTTTGGGTGTTTAGGGTTCGTTAATGCAATGAACTGTGTCATAGGGGCTTCTTATGAGCTAATTGGATGATTCAGGGGCCACTTTTTGAATTTACGGGTTCTGTTTTATCAACTGGCAAACAGTTGTGTGCAACCTATTATGGGGTGCTGTCCTCAATACTGTGTGACTGCCTATGTTCTCCTCGATTTCAAAATCTGTGAAGCGAAAGGGCGGGCATTATCCTCCCAAGTCAAAAATTGAGGTTGCAGCATAGCCCGGATTTCAGATCCCACTAAAACGTACACAGACTTGTGACAATAACATATCTTTCTGCCAGTATGCACCCTATCGTGTCTGGCAGGACGTCCCGACGGTGTTTCACTGCCTCATATCCCCCTGTACCCCACTCCCCGCGCTTACTGCCTTATATCCCTCTGTACCCCACACCTCGCGCTCACTGCCACAACATATGCCTCTGTACCCCACACCTCGTGCTCACTGCCACAACATATCCCTCTGTACCCCGCAGCTCGCGCTCCCTGCCACATATCCCTCTGTATCCCACTCCTCACACTCACTGCCTAATCGCTCACTTTACCCTGCCATTCATCTTCTACGTGTTCTCTCCCTTTCCACTCGTTCTACCTCTGTTCACCCCCTTACTTCTTTTAGTACCTTACTCCTTTCTCAATACCTCTACTTCTTTTCCTCTTCAGCTACATCTGACACATCTCTGCTCTTCCTTTATATCAACGCACCCCTCTACCTCACCTGTCTACCTAACTTTATTCCCTCTTCCTCAGCTGTCTCTACCTGTCTCTGACACACCTCTCCCTCACTCTACCTGGCCCTCTCACGTTCTACGACTGCTTTATTCTCCCCTTTCCAGCTTTGATTTACCTGTCTCTGCTCCTGAATCTTTTGCGTGCCTCTTCCCATTTCGCCTCCCTCCCTCACAGCGCTCTCCTAGCATGCATCTGTTTCTCCCCTCACCACCATGCCTGCCTCTACCCCTCCTTACCTTTCTAACCAGCCTAACTTTCTACCTTCCTGTTATTGCTGGTTGTGAACCTTTCATTTCACCCCTCCCGTTGTATTACCTATGCATTCAAATTGAGTAGGTCATTGCTGTGCTCCCAACCCGACATCGAGACCCAGTCCCCTAGCATCTCAAAATGCCCAGATATAACAACAAGCATTGGCATAGCCAATAGTTCTCGCCTTAGTGACCTGCTGCAGAACTAAATACTTATAAGGTCCCAAAGGTGAGACCTATTGGCTATGCCAATGCTTGTTTTTCTCAGCTTGGCCTGAGCATTACCTGATCCTGATTGTCTGCCATTTTAGACCCGTCCCTATTAACATTAGCCACGCCCATTCATTTGCCAGGTTAGCCCCCCCCCCCCCCGGAAAAATTTCTTCGGACGCCCATGTTGGGTGATCTGATATTTTAGGTGCTGACATCTGTTCAATTTTTACATTTTGACACAAAAACCACCGCCCAATGAGCTGCAAGAATTCCTGCTCTGCAGCTTCTGGCTTTGCTCGCCAGAACTTGAGGATGCTGGCTTGCAGAATGCTCAGGGTCCTATGCAGCAGTGGAAACGTTCCTGCGGCCACACAATGCCCCTTTGTTGCTTTTCAGTTTTTTAAAACCTTGGTAGCTTAGCACTTTGCAAAGCATTGAAGTTTAAAAATGTGACGCATTAAGCTCTGTAACTATTTTGCGCACAGTGCACCCTTATCTAATACCATAATACACAGTTAGATATAAATATTTTTTTTTTACTCACACGATCACTAGAAAACCACCTTTATGGTTCTGGCTCAAATGCAGAAAACCACTGGAATTAGCTTTTTATGAAAAGCAGCGCACACAACACACACACATCATAACTAGCATTGCCCGTCATGCGCTCATGACATCAACTTGCCAACAGAACATAAACAAAAACAAGCATTGGCATAGCCAATAGGTCTCGCCTTTTGGACCTTATAAGTATTTAGTTTTGCAGCACAATATCCTTGGTGCAACAACATCAGCTGTTGCATGGCTAAACCTTGTACCTTATAAGTGTTTAGCCATGCAACAGTTGATGTTGTTGCACCAAGGATATTGTGCTGCATAACTAAATACTTATAAGGTCCCAAAAGCGAGACCTATCGGCAATGCCAATGCTTGTTTAGAACTGTTTCATTGTTTTGCAATATGGAAAGGCGGTGCCACACTAAAATGAACAGGAACACCCTGTGTATCCTAGAGCCGTAAAAAACGCATAAAGCAAGGCGATGTTGAAACAGCCGCCACCACCTTCGTCCTCCAAGAGATCGCGATCTGCCGCAGCCCATTCATGCAAATAGACGCTTGGAATTGTTTTGACCAATTTGAGAAGCCGTTGAAGCAGGCCACAGCGCGGTGTTTATACTGTACGAACTTAAACTGCACATGCACACTTTGTCAGGCTGAACCAAGGAGCGTTCATTGTAAAAGGAGAGGAGAAAGGAATTCAAAACCGGAAAAGGATGGGTTTGTGGGTTCAACTGGTGTTGCCTCCCAGCCATACCTTTGTTCGGTTTTATCCTGGCGCCAAAATAGAAGGGCTTTAAGTCAATGCAGCTCCTTTAAAAACTAGGCGTGAGCAGGCAGGAGAGTGGTGTGGGGAACAAGAAGGGATGGTGGGGGTGCGAGGGGGAGAGCAGGGGAAGGAGCAGGGGAAGATGGGGGAGAGAGGAAGGGAAATGTATTGGTACGGAGGAGGGGGAGAATGGGGGAGGGGAAGAGAAGGCAGAGGAGAGAGAAAGTGGGGAGAGAGGGTCAGAAAATGAGCTGAGAGGACGGGGGCAGAGGAGAGAAGGGAGTGTGTATGGGGATTGGGTAGTGGTGAAATTGGTGTGATCCTGCAGGCACTTCTAGCAGCTGCGTCTCGCTGGTCACAGGGGGGTCCCTGGTGATGGGCACAGAGGGCGCCAAGCTTCTCAAGTGATGCCTTATTTCCATGGATGACGGATGCCATTATTATCCCGAGGGCATCAGCCCTGCCTCCCTGGCCCCTCCAACGGGTGTTTGTCATCTCAGAATGGTAAACGAATAATAAAGTTTTAAAAAATGGCACCGCCACCTTAGAATGCATTTTCTTAAAGCACAAGAAAATGCATTCAAAGATGATTGTAGCAGATTCATTAGGAAAATCCATTTCTCCCAGATAACTGCTGCATTGCATATTGAGGATCTAACTGAAACAAGACACCGACAAACTCTTCTGTGCAATAAGGGAGGGGGAGGAGCGGGTGAGAGAGGGTGAGGAAAGCCGGCCATGCGAGGAAACGAAGAAAGGAATGCTAGAAACCAGGATAGCAGCTGTGCGCATGCACAACATTGTGAATGCAAGCTGGAGGCCTGAAAAAACCCACTAGGTTAGCACTTCCAAAACCCGCTTACTATAACTCTCGCCAGAGCAGCGCTATAAGCCCTGGCTCAGGCGAGACCTAAAAATGACCCTGGTCTTTACAATCACCAACTCTGCTCTGATGACAGGAGAGGGAGAACGTGCCCTACCATTCTGGAGAACTGTCATTCTCTGGATTTATGAGAATTTCAAAGCACTTGTTAGTTGCGTGGAAATATTCATTGACATTCCTAAAATGATGGGTGGACAAAGGCGTTGGCAGATCTGGACGAAGACCAGTGTCAACCAACCACGTAGAGCGGTGTGCAGGTCACTAATACCCCTAAGGTGTGCAGGCAAATAGGGCACAGGGCTGAGCATTCAACACAAACTCAGTATATTGTAAGTAAATTATGGATAGATGCCAGACAGATGTTCATTCATCTTGGCCTGACTGGGGGGTCCTAAAGGGATTGGGGTGCACTAAATGTGCACCCCTCCCACACCCGCACCCCCCGCAGGGGCTTGTGTTACACCCCTGACCATGTGTTATAACAACACATATTTTTTTAGAAATGGTAATACATAGCACGTAGATTATAGTATTATGATTTTAGACATTTCGTGTATTGATATTCATTGCAAATGGGTTTAAAGAGAACTTAAACAATAATATGTATTCATTCATTCAAGTAAAGCATTGATAAATGCCAGACCTAATTTTAAACAGTTTCATATATTGGAACATTCATCATAGGTACCTCGTGAATGAAATACAGGGTCTGAGACATTAAACCGTTTTAAACTAAATGGCAATTAAAACTGTGAAAACTGTGGGGGGGGGAAGGGGATTGATGCTAAGGGAATGGAAACAGTCACTAGACTTCCTGCTGTAAATGGCAGGCCTAATGCTGCTGCCAAGACACTGAATGGGATTAAAGCTGTGGCAGCAGGAGTAACAAAAAAAACAGAAGACAAAGTACAGCTGAGGAAACAGGAGATGCTGTCTTCCTATTCGTCATTTATTGAGCACCTGTAAACGTGGCTTCCTTTGCTCCATTTCCTTGAAGAGAGTAAGAGTATTAATGTATTGACTCATAAGCAAGTTGCCAAGGATGTGTATGCGAAGAATTCTCGGGAAAATAGCACATGAAGTCATGAGCTTTGTGCTACTGATATAGAATCTTAATAAAAGGTATTTTTTTATGTCATGCTTAATTCAGGAGGCTGTAACTACGAACCCCATACACTTCAGCTCATTATAATACAGCCACAATGTCCCAGGAATACCAAGAACCAACGAACAGACACGGACGACGGGAGGCGTAAACTGCACCTAGAATTGTGGTCACATCTCTCAGGGCTTCAACGGCAGAAATGTCACTCTTACTCCCCTGTGCTGACAAAGTGCTCAGGGTTATAAGATCACAAAACAGCACCCTGCAAGTAATGGAGAGGCTGACAGGAAGAGCCCATCCCCCAAACGAAGATAGTCGGAAGAGTTGCCTTGCAAAACACGACGACAGCCTGTGTGTCCGTTGACACAGTAACAAAGGCAAGGTTTCAGACTAATTAGGGCGACCAAATCTTGTGACCCAAAGCACCGGGATATTTCTCAAAAATAGATAAGGACTACAATTTTACAACAGCAAAGTTGCAAAGAATAACAACCCTCTAATCAACATAAAACAAGCGTTAGCCGCGCGCGAGCGGCCAGAGACGCAAAATGTGGTGGGGGAGGGGGAGAAGCGGGAGTTGTGTGTGCGCGTGCGTCATCGCGATCGCTCTGAAAGCAAAAGTGATCGCGATGAAGCACACGAGTTTTCAAAGTGCTGCTGGCGGCCGGCTGCGCGCGTGCACGATCGCGTGAACGCAAGCGTTAGGCCAGCCAGCAGCACTTTGAAATCCCACATACAAAATGTCTCTTCGAGCCAGCGCAAGCGCTGGGGCTCAGCGAGACCTAAAAAGAGCTATCTAGCTTAGCGGCAGCGATTTGATGTGTGTTGTGTTAACCATAACTGTAGTGTGTGATTTTCCGCATTTGAGCCGGAACCATAACTCAGTGCTAACTCTACAAGATGTGATCCTCTGCCTCGTATTCATATGACGAATGCAGTCTGAGCCAATACAGGCTTTTAATACCCCCCAAAAGATTCACAGACGATTCTTTGGCCATGTGTAGCCGGTTGATTCATGGTGAATGCACCGCAGCGTTCAATGCAGGGGTCTTCCCGCCTGTGCAGCTTCCCTCTTCCCTCGCCGTGTGCTGGTGCTTGGCCTGCGATCTTCCTCTTTTAAGTACACAAAATCCGAAACCAATGGCATTGCCGAAGATTAATATTTGCTGCCTCAACAGTTTATTTCAGTTTCATACTCCGATATTGCTACAATCGAGGCAGACTTCAGTTAATGTATTCGAAATCAGTACCGGTGTTGTGTAATATCTGGTATCGCCTGGGAATTGTGTATCCCCTGGCCTTCGGCAGAATCCGGAGGTCCTATCTATTGGACACCTCGGACGAGCCTCGGCTTTAGCAGGCAGAAGCAGCAGCGCTCCGAGCAAAGCTGCTGTTGGAACTGCACCTTTCTGCTCTAAAGCCGAGGAGCCATCTCATTCATACAGGGTTAAGAGTCGACGCCGTATGTTGATTCCCTCATGGCAATTTTTAAAGGAAATCACGAGTTTACAAATGATGAGAAATCGTATGATTGGAAGTGGCAGTCCGTAACCAGGATGATTAAAACAGTGCACATGACATGAAAGGCTTGGTGGCATGTCTTCCATGTTTGTATTATTTTACTATGAGCCCTTGTACGAGTTGTTTTCCCTCTAACTTGTATTTAGGACATCTTTCACTCATTTAAAAAGCAACAGAGGAAGTGCAACATTAGTACTTTGAAATGCGAGTACCTTGCTCCAATTTTGAAACTCTCTGGCAGACATTTGTTTTTTAATTAATTGAGGGGTTTACATCTAGGTAAGCACAGCGCTATGTTTTATATTGTCATATGTACAATGATAATTTTTTAGTTTATTTTAGTAATAAGGGCTTTGGTAAAGCACTACTAGACACAAGATCCCTGCCCCAGTGCGCTTTGGGTGTGGACATGTACCAGGGGCACAAGACCCGAACTTCGGAGGGGGGGTGGGGGGGGGGGGGGGTTGCCTAAAACTCCCAGCCAGGGCTGGCCCTAGCACTGGTTGCTCACAGTGTAACAGTCTTTTTTGGGGCCTCCTGCCCCATTTCCTCCTTCATGAATTTTCTCACTATCACTCACAATGCACCTCATCTTGCTGTAGCATTTTTCTGACAAACATTTAATTTTTTATAGCACTACTCATAGTTTGCTTACACTCAGTTCTGTGATCTGCATGCTACACTTTCTTGGTAGCAGGCACATTAATCCTCTGCGCTGCGTGGGTGGCAGGAGTGCCCATGAGTGCACGGTGAGCGATGCAACAGTGTGAGAGTACGGTGAGTGAGGTGACCATATGATTTTGGGCGCGCATGTTAGTGCAGAGTGGGACTAATGAATGCATGGTTAGTGATGGGCTTGTTTGACTGAGATTGCAGAGTGAGGATTGAGGGGAACAGGTGAGTGAAGTGTCACATAAGTGCAGGGTGAGTAGTGTGCTCGTGTGACTGCAGGGTGAGGTACCGGGTGAACAGCGCAAGTGCATTGTGAGTGCAGAGTGATCACTGTGAGTGCAGGCTGAGTGGGTAAATGGTGCATGGTGATCAGTGTGAGTGCATTGTGATTGCTGTGAGTGCAGGGTGAGCATGAAAGTGAAGGGGCGAGAATGCAGGGTGCATTACCAGACACTTGGAGTAACTCAGCATGTTATTGTCGGCGGTGTAGGGTTTCAGATAAAAGTTAAACTATTGCTAATATGCAGGGCTTTGAGTGGGATAAAAAAACGGGGGGTCTCTCAAAGGGGCATGGCCGATATAATTAAACATTTATGCTAAAAATCTGTGCTCAGCATAATGTGTTGCCCGACTGGTATTTCGCTGCTTCTGTTATTGCCTCCAAATAAGTAACATTGCACCTACAACAAGCCAGGACTATTGGCTTTGTCAAAGGTTGTTAGTTGCATAAGATAAATATACTACATGCATATATACATCTATGGCTTTGTGGTATATTATAATAGAAAATGTTTTAGTTTATGTGCAAGCGGCTGTGGAGTAATGGCTAGAGCTGCCAACTTTGGTGCTGAATAAGCAGGTTTCAGTCTCAGCTTCGGCTCAACATCTTGTGTTATAAGAGCAAATCACTTAATCGTTCGTGCGTACCAAAAAATAAATAAAGACGTCCTTGTTGGTGTTGATGTAAAGCACTTTGAGTTTGGCAATACAGAACAGCAAAAAAATAAAAGTTACATCAAAACAGTGAACTGCTGCAGAGTTAAGATTTTTTTCCATTCTGAGTATGATGGTGAAAATGTAGAGCCCGATAGGGACCCGTCTCGGCACCTGCTTTTAAGAACTGCCATGCTGAGCACTGGCAGGACCCGGCCCACTGAAAGCCCTGCTATTATGGCATTAATCCTGGATCAAGGGAGGAGGAAATAAATAATGTGCTGATCCTGCAACAAACTTCCAGTCTTATGAGTAGGGTTGCCAGCTCATTATTTTGATGTCCCAAATGGTACAAAAATGAACAGTCACATAAAGCCGTATTTTCAGCATTTATCTGTGCATACTTCAAACAGCAACTATATATAGAAAGCACTTTTAATTGTGTTCTAGGGCTGCCTGAATGATCCATGACTGATAATTAAAGGGAACAAAGACAGAGAAGTCACATTACAAATGAACACATACTTTTCTATTTATAACCCTATTTAGGGTCAAGACAAGATCTTTGCAGGCTCTTTAAACAACACATAACTGGCATTTTTCTTTCGGCAACCCTACATTGCATTCCTTTTCATGAAATGCATTCTACACTACGACAGTAAATGTAAAATACAAGTGTAAGGGGGTCCAGAGGGTACTGGAACCAGAAAAAAACTAAGCCGAGGTGACCAGTTTACAAAGGTATGTAAATATGCAAATGGTCTTTAAAGACCTGTGAAAAACTCTGGCATGCCAGACACTCCAGACACTGCCTAGCCTAGCCCACAGCAGCTTGAGCTGCAGCAGAATGGGCTGGGACACACAACGGGAGGGGCTGAAGCCCTTTCAGCCTCATGGGTGCTGCGCGCTTGGCATGTACAAAATAAGCGGTCCTAAGGATGAGCACTTTCATGAGACACAGGTATACTATGCGGTAAGGGATTCTCAAGGAAGATAACATTTCAAAGCCATGAAGAACCAAGTCCCTGATGTTTATTGGAAGACAGCAAGTCAAAATGCTGCCAGTACTTTAGAACCATTTTTCCTTTGCAAAGTTCTGAAGATTTAAAAAAAACTGAGGTGGTGTGTCTAAGGTGCGCAGTATCTATCTATCTATCTATCTATCTATCTATCTATCTATCTATCTATCTATCTATCTATCTATCTATCTATCTATCTATCTATCTATCTATCTATCTATCTATCTATCTATCTATCTATCTATCTATCTATCTATCTATCTATCTATCTATCTGTCTGTCTGTCTGTCTGTCTGTCTGTCTGTCTGTCTGTCTGTCTGTCTGTCTGTCTGTCTGTCTAGTCATCAGGGCACGGAACACTGTATTGAGCTCGGAAAGATGGGAGGCTCACCAGGCCCATTGTGCCGGTACTTTGAGGCACAATGTATCAAGCTCAGAAGGGTGGGAGGCTAGCTAGTCCTGTCATCCTTCAGACAATCTGGCTGTTGTAAGCATGCAGAAGATTCCATGCACACTGTACCTCGGAATGACTAGCCCTTGTGCCAGCACACTGATGCACACTCTATCGAGCTCAGAATGTTAAGATGCTGACTAGGCCTGTTGTGCCAGCACACTCTGATGCATACTCTATCAACCTTGGAAAGACGGAGGGCTGACTAGGCCTGTCGTGCCAGCACCCTGGTGCACACTCTATCGAGCTCAGGAGGATAAGTTGCTGACTAGGCCCCTTGTGCCAGCACTCTGGAGCACACTCTATCGAGCTCAGAAGTATAGGATGCTGACTATGCCCCTCGTGCCAGCACTCTGATGCAAACTGTGTCAACCTTAGAAGGTTGGCGGGCTGACTAGGCCCATCGTGCCAGCACTCTGGTGCACAGTCTATTTAGCTCAGAAGGATAAGATGCTGATTAGGCACTTCGTGCCAGCACTCTTATGCATTCTATATTTGGCTTGGAAGGATAAGATCCTGATTAGACCCCTCGTTTCAGCACTGTGATGCGTACTATATCCAGCATGGAAGGATAAGATGCTGATCAGGCACCTCGTGCCAGCACTCTGATGCATACTATAACCATCTCAGAAGGATAAAATGCTGACTAG
Source organism: Triturus cristatus (assembly GCF_964204655.1). Taxonomy (NCBI): domain Eukaryota; kingdom Metazoa; phylum Chordata; class Amphibia; order Caudata; family Salamandridae; genus Triturus; species Triturus cristatus. Next base: position 295,396,778 of record NC_140579.1, read on the forward strand.
GCCCTTTGTACCAGCACTCTGATGCGTACTATATCCAGCTTGGGAAGATAAGATGCTGACTAAGCCCTTGTGCCAGCACTTTGATGCAAACTGTATCAACCTTGGAAGGACGAAGGGATGACTAGGCCCACCGTGCCAGCACTCTGATGCGTACTATATCCAGCTCCGAAGGATAAGATGGAAATAAGGCCCCTCGTACCAGCACTCTGATGCATACTATATCCAGTTTGGAAGGATAAGATGCTGATCAGGCCCCTCTTGTGGGCACTGTGATGCATACTATATCCAGCTCCAAAATAAAAGATGCTGATTAGGCCCCTCGTGCCAGCAGTCTGATCCATATTCTATCCAGCTTGGAAGGATAAGATGCTGACTAGTCCCCTCGTGCCAGCACCCTGATGCACACTCTATTGAGCTCAGAAGGATAAGATGCTGACTAGGCACCTCGTGCCAGCACTCTGATGCATACTATATCCAGCTTGGAGGGATAAGATGCTGATCAGGCCCCTCTTGCGGGCACTCTGATGCGTGCTATTTCCAGCTCCAAAGTATTAGATGCTGATTAGGCCCCTCGTGCCAGCACTCTGATGTGTACTATATCCAGCTCCGAATGACAAGATGATGACTAGACCCCTCATGCCAGCACTCTGATGCATACTACATTAAGCTCAGAAGGATAATATGCTGACTAGGCCCCTCATCCCAGCAATCTGAAGCACACTATCGACCTTGGAAGGACAGAGCGCTGACTAGGCCCATCGTACCAGCACTCTGATGTATACTATATTCAGCTCCAAAGGATAAGATGCTGACTAGGCCCCTCATGCCAGCACTCTTATGCATACTATATTGAGCTCTAAAGGATAAGATGCTGACTAGGCCCCTCGTGCCAGCACTCCGATGCACACTCTATCGAGCTCAGAAGGATAAGATGCTGACTAGGCCCCTCATTGCTAGCCCTCTGATCTACACTCTATCGAACTCAGAAGGATAAGATGCTGACTAGGCCCCTCATCCTAGCACTCTGATGCATACTACATTCAGCTCAGAAGGATAAGATGCTGACTAGGCTCCCCATGCCAGCACACTGATCTACACTCTATGGAACTCAGAAGGATAAGATGCTGACTTGGCCCCTCATCCTAGCACTCTGATGCGTACTACATTCAGCTCAGAAGGATAAGATGCTGACCAGGCCCCTCATGCCAGCATTCTGATCTACACTCTATTGAACTCAGAAGGATAAGATGCTGACTAGGCATCTCATCCTAGTACTCTGAAACACACTCTTTCAACTTTGGAAGGACAGAGGGCTGACTAGGCCCTTCGTGCCAGCACTCTGATGCGTACTATATCCAGCTTGGGAAGATAAGATGCTGACTAAGCCCTTGTGCCAGCACTTTGATGCAAACTGTATCAACCTTGGAAGGACGAAGGGATGACTAGGCCCACCGTGCCAGCACTCTGATGCGTACTATATCCAGCTCCGAAGGATAAGATGGAAATAAGGCCCCTCGTACCAGCACTCTGATGCATACTATATCCAGTTTGGAAGGATAAGATGCTGATCAGGCCCCTCTTGTGGGCACTGTGATGCATACTATATCCAGCTCCAAAATAAAAGATGCTGATTAGGCCCCTCGTGCCAGCAGTCTGATCCATATTCTATCCAGCTTGGAAGGATAAGATGCTGACTAGTCCCCTCGTGCCAGCACCCTGATGCACACTCTATTGAGCTCAGAAGGATAAGATGCTGACTAGGCACCTCGTGCCAGCACTCTGATGCATACTATATCCAGCTTGGAGGGATAAGATGCTGATCAGGCCCCTCTTGCGGGCACTCTGATGCGTGCTATTTCCAGCTCCAAAGTATTAGATGCTGATTAGGCCCCTCGTGCCAGCACTCTGATGTGTACTATATCCAGCTCCGAATGACAAGATGATGACTAGACCCCTCATGCCAGCACTCTGATGCATACTACATTAAGCTCAGAAGGATAATATGCTGACTAGGCCCCTCATCCCAGCAATCTGAAGCACACTATCGACCTTGGAAGGACAGAGCGCTGACTAGGCCCATCGTACCAGCACTCTGATGTATACTATATTCAGCTCCAAAGGATAAGATGCTGACTAGGCCCCTCATGCCAGCACTCTTATGCATACTATATTGAGCTCTAAAGGATAAGATGCTGACTAGGCCCCTCGTGCCAGCACTCCGATGCACACTCTATCGAGCTCAGAAGGATAAGATGCTGACTAGGCCCCTCATTGCTAGCCCTCTGATCTACACTCTATCGAACTCAGAAGGATAAGATGCTGACTAGGCCCCTCATCCTAGCACTCTGATGCATACTACATTCAGCTCAGAAGGATAAGATGCTGACTAGGCTCCCCATGCCAGCACACTGATCTACACTCTATGGAACTCAGAAGGATAAGATGCTGACTTGGCCCCTCATCCTAGCACTCTGATGCGTACTACATTCAGCTCAGAAGGATAAGATGCTGACCAGGCCCCTCATGCCAGCATTCTGATCTACACTCTATTGAACTCAGAAGGATAAGATGCTGACTAGGCATCTCATCCTAGTACTCTGAAACACACTCTTTCAACTTTGGAAGGACAGAGGGCTGACTAGGCCCTTCGTGCCAGCACTCTGATGCATACTAAATTCAGCTCAGACGGATAAAATGCTAATTAGGCCCCTCATGCCAGCACTCTGATGCGTACTATATTCAGCTCGGAAGGATAAGATGCTAATTAGGCACCTCGAGCCAGAACTCTGATGCATACTATATCCAGCTCAGAAGGATAAGATGCTGATTAGGCACCTCGTGCCAGCACTCTGATGCATACCTAATACAGCTCAGAAGGATACAATTTTGACTAGGCCCCTCATGCCAGCACTCTGATGCACACTCTATTGAGCTCAGAAAGATAAGATGCTGAAAATATCTCTCATGTCAGCTCTTCGATGCATACTATATCCAGCTGGGAAGGATAAGATGCTGACTAGGCCCCTCGTGCCAGCACTCTGATGTGTACTACATTCAACTCAGAAGGATAAGATGCTGACTAGGCCCCTTGTGCCAGCACTCTGATGCGTACTACATTCATCTCTGAAAGATAAGATGCTGACTATGACCCTCGTCTCAGCATTCTGAAGCGCACTGGAAGGACGGGGCGCTGACTAGGCCATTCGTGTCAGCACTCTGATGTGAACTATATCCAGCTCAGAAGGATAAGATGCTGATTAGGCCCTTGTGCCAGCACTCTGATACATACCGTAAACAGCTCGGAAGTATAAGATGCCAATTAGGCCCCTCGTGCCAGCACTCTGATCCATACTAGATCCAGCTCGGAGGGATAATTTGCTGATTAGGCCCCTCGTGCCAGCACTCTGACGCGTACTGTATCCAGTTCGGAAGGTTAAGATGCTGATTAGGCCATTGTGCCAGCACTCTGATTCATAGTATATCCAGCTCAGAATGATAAGATTCTGATTAGGCCCCTTGTGCCAGCACTCTGATGCATACTATAGCAAGCTCAGAAGGATAAGATGCTGACTATGCCTCTCGTGCCAGCACTCTGATGCATACTACATTCAGCTAAGAAGGATAATATGCTGACTAGGCCCCATTGTCCCAGCCATCTGAAGCACACTATATCGACCTTGGAAAGACAGAGGGCTGACTAGGCCCGTCGTACCAGCACTCTGATGTATACAATATATAGCTCCAAAGGATAAGATGCTGACTAGGCCACTCGCGCCAGCACTCTGATGCTTACTATATCGAGCTCGGAAGGATAAGATGCTGATTAGGCCCCTCGTTCCAGCACTCTGATGTATACTCTATCACGCTCGGGAGGATAAGATGCTGATTATTTCCCTCGAGCCATCACTGCCATGCATACTATATCAAGGCTGGAAGGATGAGATGCTGACTAGGCCCCTCGTGCCAGCCCTCTGATGCACACTATATCCAGCTGGGAAGGATAAGATGCTGACTTGGCCCCTCGTGCCAGCAATCTGAAGCACAGTGTATCGACCTTGGAAAGACAGAGGGCTGACTAGGCCCGTCGTACCAGCACTCTAATGCATACTATATCCAGCTCCAAAGGATAAGATGCTGACTAGGCCACTCGTGCCAGCACTCTGATGCGTACTATATCGAGCTCAGAAGGATAAGATGTTAATTAGGCCCCTCGTGCCAGCACTCTGATGCACACTCTATCGAGCTTGGAAGGATAGGATGCTGATTAGGTCCCTCGTGCCAGCACTCCCATGCATACTATATCAAGGTTGAAAGGATAAGATGCTGACTAGGCCTGCTATGCCAGCACTCATTTGCGTCCCATATCCAGCTCGGAAGGATAAGATGCCAATTAGGACCCTCGTGCCAGCACTCTGATGCGTACTATATCCTGCTCGGAAGGAACGCATGCTGACTAGGCCCATCACCTCTTCTGCAGATAGTCTGGCAGTTGTAAGTACACTGATGATTCCTAGTACACTTCATGTGTTGCAAGTGTATCTGGTGACTCTGTGATCACCTCAGCCGCAATCTGTGCTTGAGGCGTGCACACTGGCTACTGTGATCCACAAACAACTCAATGGAATCTCTTTTGGGAACGGGGGAGGGGTTCGATGGCCCAGGCATCTTTTGGTGATTGAACTACTGCAGGATCACAGTCACCCTGCTACATGACACTGGAACCTCAATGTACTGACAGCAAACACGTCTCTGACTCGGAGATACCGGTGCACCAGCAGAAACAAACAGGTGCTGTGTAATATTTGGTATCCTCTTGGGATCGTGTATCACCTGCTCTTCGGGAGACTACGAGGTCCTGCCTATTGGACATCTCGGGCTGGCCCACAGCAGCCCCGCCCACCTCAGGTGAGACGAACCTCGGCTTTAGCAGGCAGAAGCAGCAGCGCTCCAAGCAAAGCTGTTGCCCCAGTCGCTCTGTTTACGGGGACACTAAGAAAGGGTCCTATTAACCCCTTCAGCGCTGCACGGATTCCCCCGCGGTGCTGAAGGGTTCGAGCGCGGGCGGGGCCATGACGGAACGGTTCCGTCATGAGCACAGCTCAACCGATGCTCATGACGGAATCGTTCCGTCATGAGCATGGAAGGGGTTAAAGTGCTTAACTGTTTGTTTATCTTGCCTTGACCTCTGACTGTTTGAACTAAAATGCACTACATGTAAAACAAAGGAGAAAATAAACGTAGATCTCGAATGCTAAACGAAAAGATTCGTTTAAGGAAATGAAACGAAATTAACATGAGGAAAAGATAATAATAAGGGAGGGGAACCATCACGTTAATAGAAAAAAGCAAAGAAAAATTGCAAAAACAAGAAGGAAACAACAGATATTTACAGCACTGAAAAGACAGAGAGAAAGCATGAAAGAAAAATGGAGAAAGAAAACCTTTTGGTTTTTAATAATAAAACGTATTCAAATCTTTAAAGATGCTACAGGGACAGATCCGCAAAGGCCTTCCATTATTGCATGTAGACGCGCCTTGTGATGATATCTCATATGACTCTGGCTCCCTATTGAACTCAGAGCTAATGAAAATCATCCAACAAACATTGTGTAAAATATGATAAAGTCTGATCAAAATTCAAAGAAGTGTATTTCTTTAACTTGGTAATTCAACCTGCTACAAGTTGCATTGTGGCACTTGAAGACTTTTCTTTTAACCGGTGCTGGATGTGGTAAAAATGGCTAAAGGATCCCATAAATTGGGGTTGACGTGGTAGATGAACGGACTGGATGAGCCCTGCCAAGTTTTCCATGTCCCCAGTCTAGATTTGTTTTTAAATTTCTGGGACTTGTAGTCCTGTTCATTCCATTACAAAAATGAACTGCAAATTTGAGAATTCAAAGAAAAACCTGGCTAGAACAGCACATCATGCATTGATCAGGGAAACTTGGCAGCAATGCTAGAGTCACAGGTGGCAGAGATAAGAGGAGCAGGGGTTAGTATTCAACACACACACACACACACATAAATATATATATAAAGTGCCCAGGGGTTAGTTGGCAATGGACTGTATTTTTCGAGGGATCGAATTTTCCAGGACCGCCTCGACAAGGAACCAAGCCTGGGGCTGCTGCCTTGACAGCCTGTGACTGCACGGGGAGGCGGGTGAGATTACTGCTTGCCTCACAGCCCGGTTTGTTTCCAAGTTGGGGCTGGGGCGTTGGGGACTGGAGGGAGCTCCTAGCACCATTCAGCACGCATTCGCCAGTTGGCATACAGCCCCCTCCTTTTGCTTGGCACAACACAGCGCTTACTGAAGTTACATCGATCCAGCTGCCACACTTACCTTCGTGACGCATGCTGGGAGTAGTAGTCTCCCATTAGACTGCTGCGTTCCCAGTGCAGCTGGGTCAGCTGATCTCTCGCCAATGGGAGTGCCTGAGTAAATTCAAAAGGAGGGAGTAAGTGATTGCGGGGTATTAGCAATACCTGAGGAAAGCGGACAAACCGAAATGCATTGTGCACTGCTGTACCGGTGAATAAAGAGCTTCCAAAGTATTCCCCGCTGTGTCCTTGTGGTTTACTTTGAGGAGTGGCCTGTTGGAGATATTTGTCACGGTGGCCTACTACGCGAAACAAGGACCAGCCCTGCAAAGTGTCCTGGAGATAGTTGGCAATGGACTGTATTTTTCGATGGATCGAATTTTCCAGGACCGCCTCGACAAGGAACCAAGCCAGTGGCTGCTGCTTTGGCAGTCTGTGACTGCACACGGAGGCGGGTGAGATTACTGCTTGCCTCACAGCCTGGTTTGTTTCAAAGTTGGGGCTGGGGCGTTGGGGACCGGAGGGAGCTCCTATCCCTATTCAGCACGCAATAGCCAGTTGGCATACAGCCCCCTCCTTTTGCTTGGCACAACACAGCGCTTACTGAAATTACATCGATCCAGCTGCCACACTGACCTTCGTGATGCATGCTGGGACTAGTAGTCTCCCATTAGACTGCTGCGTTCCCAATGCTGCTGGGTAAGCTGATCTCTCGCCAATGGTAGTGCCTGAGTAAATTCAAAAGGAGGGAGTAGGTGATTGCAGGGTATTAGCAGCACCTGAGGAAGGCAGACAAGCCGAAATGCATTGTGCACTGCTGTACTGGTGAATTAATAGCTTCCAAAGTATTTCCCGCCGTGTCCTTGTGGTTTACTTTGAGGAGTAGCCTGTTGGGGAGATATATATATCAGAACCAAGTTCCCCCCTCCAAAGGAAAAGAACGAGCCACACCAGTTCAGCAAGTCAAAAACGCGCTTTATTCAGCATTCCAGGCATGACGCGTTTCGTCTAATGACTCTATCAAATGCCCAAAAGATTAGAAATGCTTGAAGTGTCCACCTTTTAAACCCAGCTGGCCTCTCTATGATTGGGTGAAGCCTTCTGGCAGGCGCTAGGGAGCGTAGTGAAAACTTGGCACCCCGAGTTTCCAAAAGGCAGTCAAACATTGTAAGTACTCCCCCAAGTGGGTGGTGACTGCCTCCTCTCATCTTGCACCCAGATCTTTGTGGAAACAAGCGGCTGACTTGGAACATTTACCCTCCGCAGGGCACAGCTCGATCCTCAGAGCGTCACCTCAGTGTGAGACGCTCCCTCGTGCAGTCACGGTCTAAACAAATAGCAGGTCACAGCTGCGAGATGCGGTGGTTCGGCGGTATACGCAGTCTATGAGGTAAGTCCAAAACGTTGCCACTGCTGCCGCCGAACTACTTGTGGGGTGGGGGCTCCAGTGTGCTGTGGTCGCACACACAATATCAGAACCAAGTTCCCCTCCAAAGGAAAAGAACGAGCCACACCAGTTCAGCAAGTCAAAAACGAGCTTTATTCAGCATTCCAGGCATGACGCGTTTGAGGAGTGGCCTGTTGGAAATTTTAGTCGCGGTGGCCAACTACGCGAAACAAGGACCCGCCCTGCAAAGTGTCCTGGAGATAGTTGGTAATGGACTGTATTTTTCGAGGGATCAAATTTTCCAGGACCGCCTCGACAAGGAACAAAGCCTGTGGCTGCTGCCTTGGCAGCCTCTGACTGCACGAGGAGGCGGGTGAGATTTCTCCTTGCCTCACAGCCCGGTTTGTTTCCAAGTTGGGGCTGGGGCATTGGGGACCGGAGGGAGCTCCTAGCACCATTCAGCACGCAATCACCACTTGGCATACAGCCCCCTCCTTTTGCTTGGCACAACACAGCGCTTACTGAAGTTACATCGATCCAGCTGCCACACTTACCTTCGTGATGCATGCTGGGAGTAATAGTCTCCCATTAGACTGCTGCGTTCCCAATGCAGCTGGGTCAGCTTATCTCTCGCCAATGGGAGAGCCTGAGTAAATTCAAAAGGAGGGAGTAGGTGATTGCAGGGTACTAGCAGCACCTGAGGAAGGCAGACAAGCCGAATTTCATTGTGCACTGCTGTACTGATGAATAAAGAGCTTCCAAAGTATTCCCCGCCGTGTCCTTGTGGTTTACTTTGAGGAGTGGCCTGTTGGAGATTTTATATATATATACATAATATATATATATATATATATATATATATATATATATATATATATATATATATATATATTATGCAATCCAATTCAAGCGGTACTGAAGAGGCGCTGACACCGTGGGAAATCCATCAAGAAAATATTTATTCACACCAAAGCCAAACGCGTTTCGACAGACTTGCCGCCTTGGTCACTGAACACAGGTAAAACATAATTGCTGCGTTTAAATACACCTTTGGCTTGTTAACCTACGGTGGTTATTCATGAACATAGAAAGAGTCACTATTGTGTAACGAGTATTCTTTGAACAAACAAGTGTATATACAAAATAATAATGATTGCGTATACGTTTAACTTTCCATCGTCAAACATAAACATTGTAAACATGTGCTTAAATGTTATTACGCTAACACGCTAAATAAGCAATTAAACCCAAGTGGGTAGTGACTACATGTGACTCAAAATGAGGCTTCATAACGCCTAAAGGAAAAACAAGCTAGTATTCATCTTGGCTAAACCGAAGGTTTAAACCTGTGCTTTAGAAGAGTGAGCAAAAAACACAAAAAGAAGTCTTACAAAATGAATGAATAAACACACAGTGCAGTGTTGCTTCAATGCTATATGTACTGTGTTGCATTTGTTTTGCTATATTATTGCAGATGTACACTGAGGGCCTCATCCGCGTTTAGTCCATTCGGAATCTTGCTATTGAGTAGCAAAATGTATCTAGATTCGAGTTTGCGCAGAGATAGTAATCTGTTCCCTCCTCGAATATTTTTAGGGACACTATCTATCACAAAATATGTGAGATCCTCACTTCTACCACTATGTATGGTGTTTATGTGACGTGCCACAGGGTAAGATGGATCATCACTATTTATTGCACGTAGGTGCTGCAGAATTCGTACGTGTACCTGATGGATGGTGCTACCCACGTACAATTTATTACAGGTACACTTGAGAACATACACTGCAAATTCTGTTTTGCAAGTGAAATTGCTGCGGATTTCGAAAGGAGTATGTTTAAAAGGCAAACTTAGGCTGCGGGTGTTAACCCCAAACTTGCACGCCTTGCATTTCGCACATTTATAGAATCCATTCCTTGCTTTGAGCCAATCTGTTTTGGTGTCTAGTCTAGGTGAATTAAAAACTAGCTCCTGCCTCATTGATTTTGCTCGTCTGAATGTAATTTGCGGTGGTTTGCCACATATATCTCCTATTGTTGGATCACTTCTTACCGCTTGCCAATGTTTCGTCAGTATTCTGCGTATATTATTGTGATAGATGTTATAGCCAGTGATGAGTCTAGGTGGTGTGCTAGCTGGAGGGTCGCATGGTGGTATGGAAATAGTTTTGTCTCTTTTAAGTAACTTCGATCTTTCCACTGTGGCACATTTGTTTTCTGCTTTATAGAGGATCTCTGGTTTGTATCCCCTATTGTTTAGCCTGTCAAAGAGTTCTTCTTTAGCTTGATTAAAACTGATGGAAGAACTGCAGTTTCTTTTCATTCGCAGACATTCCCCATAAGGGATACTTTCAATCAATTTGCTGGGATGGAAACTGCTGGCATGTAGGATGGAATTCCCTGAGGTGCTCTTTCTATAAGATCTTGTTTCTATATTGCCATCTAGTATAAACAGTTCCAAATCTAAAAAATGAATTGACTCTTTACTGGCAGTACTGGTGAATTTTAAATTCAACTGGTTATTGTTGAGATCTTCGGAAAACTTTAAGGCAGTTTGTTCTGTGCCTTCCCACAGGATAAAGATGTCATCTATATACCTTGTGTACAATTTCACATTCTCATGTATTTGTAATGGGTACTCAACCATGAGTACTTGCTCCTCCCACCAGCCCATATGCAAATTAGCATAGCTGGGGGCGAAGCAAGTACCCATGGCCGTACCTTGAGTTTGTTGGTAGTGTAGCCTGTCATACAGAAAAACATTGTTGTGTAGACACCATTTCGCCATATCCAATAACATGGCTGTATGTTGGTACAACTCTAATGGCCTTTTGTTAAGAAAAAATGTCATCGCATTTAGACCATCATCATGCTTAATGCTTGTATACAGACTCTGTACATCAAGTGTCAAAAATATACAACTATCATTCCATTGCTGATTTGCTATTTTAGTCAAAAAGTCCCCAGTATCTCCAATGTAGGAAGGTAAGCTCCGAACGAAGGGTTGGAGAAAATAATCAATATATCTGCTGGTGTTTTCGAAGAGACCCCCTATGGCTGAAATAATAGGTCTTCCAGGGGGGCACATAGGGTTTTTGTGAATCTTAGGAATAAGATATAATGGTGGGGTTACTGGATAATCATTTTTAAGAAAATCCATCTCTTCTTTGGATAATAGTCCCATTCCCTTCCATTCGTACAGGGCTCTGTGGAAACGTTCTTTCACTCCTGTAGAGTATGTGGAGCTGATGCGGCTGTAGCAGTTAGCATCTTGTAGTTGTGTCATTGCCTCCTTATGGTACATATCTGTGGGCCATAGGACAATGTTACCGCCCTTGTCGGACCATCTAACCATTATGTCATTCCTCGATTTGATTTTTCTGATTAGTGTGTTATACTCAAAAGATCTGTTGTTATAGTTCGTGGTAAAGTTCTTGTTACTAATTGAAGCTAATTCCTTGAGATCTTTGATGACATTGTCCGAAAATATGTCAATGCCATCCCTGGGCATAACTGGAGAAAAGATGGATTTGGGTCTAAAGGGGCTTTGTGATCGTTGGAAGATGTTCACGTCTGAGCTAATTGCTGCATCAGCGGGAGATATCTGGCTCATTTCTTGGTGTAGTTCTTGTAAATTCTGTAAAAGAGGCATATCTGCTACTTGTAGATCGCTTGCAGTGGCATTTAAATTGTCCGTTGATGTCATGATGTTTGACTTTTTGTTGACATTGTAGAAATATTTACATAGTTTCAGTTTTCGAATATATTGAAACAAGTCTATTCTGGTTTGAGTGTAGTCAAAATTAGTGACTGTGCAAAAGGAAAGTCCCAATGATAAAATATTTTTCTCTTTGTCTGATAGCTCCATCTGAGACAAATTGATTACAGTGTTGTCTACATTTTCTGCAGGTTTTAATTTCGTTTGTTCTTTCTGTACGGTTGTTTGCCTGCCTTTTGCTGCACGTTTCATATATATATATATATATATATTATCTACTGGCGGTCGCCAGTAGATAGTTATAGTTAGGACCGAGTTTCCATAGGAAATCTCAAAATTCTATTTTGAATAACTTTGGCGCCGATTGACGAATCCTCGCGCAATTTTCAAAACTAATGGGGCGCTCCGCCCCGCTCCTACCCTGAAAGTCTCGGGGTGATTCGTCAAGCGGGGGCCGAGAAAAAGGGGGGGTCCCAAAACGCGTTTTTCCCATGGATTTTTCGATAGGGACTTTAGTCGCAGGTACAGCCTGAACGGCTGAACAGAATTACGTGAAATTTGGCAGAGAGGTAGCCATAAGGTCCATGAAGTGCCTTTTGCAGGTTTGGTGTAAATCTGCTCAGTATTTCCAGAGAAAATAGCATTTAAATCAATATATATATCTGTACGCGCGCAGCGTGTGCGCTGGGTGCGCGCACCTTGCCGTGCGCGAGCGCAATTCTGATTGGTTGTTAGATCTTAGTAAACATTCGAATCGGTCGAAACCAGGAAGTGTCGGCCGCCATTTTGTCTCTCGCACTCTGAGGGGGTGAAAAACAAATGTGGAGAACATGAAAAGGGGGCAGGGTGGACAGTTCCTGACCCCCTAGCCGTGGTCAGGGGGTCCTAGAAGGACCCCAAGGGCAAATTTTTTTTTTATTTTTTTTTCGAAAAATCGCCGAGTGCGCGCACCCTGCGCGCACCACCCAAACGGAAAAAATTCTGCGAAGTTCGCGCAGCGTGCGTGCACTCCCTGATTTTTCCCCCCCAAAAAAATTTATTTGGCCCTTGGGGGCGATGCGCTCCGTGCCCACCGGCACGGACTGCGTAAAGTGTGCGCGAGGTGCGCGAAGAGCACCGCGTGCCCACTGTGCGCGCACGGTGCGCGAAGCGCACGGTGCGCGCACGGCACGACCTGCGTAAAGTGGGCGCGCGGTGGCACGTGTCCACCAGTGAAAAAGTTTTGTTTCAAAAAATATATTAATAAATACATAACTTAGCATTTAAAAAACCGTACAAATTCACTGAAAAAACCATAGGTTTCACACACGTTATAGTTAGGAATTAGCATTTAAAAAACCTTGCAAATTCACTTAAAAAACCATAGGTTTCACACATGTTATAGTTAGCTGGGCATTTCCCTCGTAAAAAACCAATGAAATTCCCCCGTTATAGTTAGTGCAGGCAACTATAACTCACGCGACCGCAATCGGCTGCTGATGACGTCAGATATTACATCACTGATGACATATGTGTCTTTCTGAAAAAAAAAAAATGAAATATATGTATAGCTAAAGATGAATGGAAGAAGACATGGGTAAATAAGTGTCTAAATACAGTGATGTAATATCTGACGTCATCAGCAGCCGATTGCGGTCGCGTGAGTTATAGTTGCCTGCACTAACTATAACGGGGGAATTTCATTGGTTTTTTACGAGGGAAATGCCCAGCTAACTATAACATGTGTGAAACCTATGGTTTTTTAAGTGAATATAGATATATATAGATATATAAATCTATGTTATCGTGAGATCAAGGGCACTTGTTGCTCGAAACGCGTCACGAATGAGGTCTTTGGAAGAATAAAACATCTCTGCCAACATATCTGTGGGTTTGTGTGCTTTCCTCTCGCCGGCCAGGAGGTTTGGAATAGCGATTTTCGTTGGATATAAATATATATATATCGAAGAGTTCCAACTCCCGCTACTTCCAACCTCCTTGCGGCGGCGGCGGCGAAGAAGGAGACTCAGACCCCGCTGAACTTATGGCAAGATGTTTATTTTCGAATTACAACCCACGCACGACGCGTTTCGGGCCTCAGGAGCCCTTGATCACATACGATTTCGTAAGTCGCCATTACATTTTTTATGTGTTTGCTCAGTGTCCGCCCACTTCCACCCTTCTGCGTCACATGATAATTGTCATGGAAGAAAGACTCGCTATATACAATGACTTGTGCAAAGTCCTTTACAAATGTACAACTTAGTATGCAATTGGGTATTTTCACAATGTCATCATAAAAAACTCACCGTATTTAATATAAATATTGTTAAAATAGAAATACCCCAATGTTGTAATTTTCTATGCCTATACACATTTTATATTTGTCATGTGTAATAAATATATTTCAGGATAAATCCATCAAAGCAAAGAGTATAGCAGCAAATCTTAAAAATAAAAAATTATAAAAAAAAAGCTAATTACTGGGTAAATCCAGTGCAATGACAGAATGAAGTGCACATGTACAATAGCAGCAAGAAATAATTTGAATAATGTTGGTGTGCAAAATGGTGCAAGATGTGCAAAATATATCAATATACAGTGCAATAGAATATATACAGAGAGAAGCCAATTTCAGTATAATAAATATGCAGACAATTATAAATATTATTAACAGTAAAATTCCGCTCATGAAAAATACTATTAAAAAGACATATATTATAAGATTGCATATTAAAAGAAAAACTTTTCATTATACTTAAAAAAGGTTCAGATTAGGGAAAAATTATAGTCTTCTATATGGCGACAGATGTTACATTTCCAAACGTACATTTTATATCTCATCTATGTACCTTCTATTAGTATTCCTAATTGTTACTTGATTAAAACATGGGTAATGACAAGGCTTTGTTTATCTCTTATCTTCTGGGATGACCCTATACTGCAAATACAAAGTGACATCTCATATTTTGATGTAACAATTCATAAACAATTGTGCATATCCTCAGTATTATTCAACCCATTAGGCCACTTACTGTCGAACTCAAGAATGATTTTAGTTTCTAACAGTCTTAATTGGCGTTCCCTATTCCCACCCCTCCGTGGCTTCGGGATAGCATTGATCACGTAATATGTAAGACAGTTAATATCATTCGCATGGGTTCGTTTAAAATGTCGTGCCCCTGGGTAAGCAGGATCGCTATGTAGAATAGCCCTGATATGCTGCAATATTCTGACATGCACCTGCAGCTTCGTACTCCCAATGTAGTTAAGGCCGCAGGTGCATGTCAGGACATATACAGCATATTCAGTTTTGCAGTTATAGTGGCCATAGATTGGAATTGGAGACTCACTAAATGGAGTTGAATAATGCGTCTTGTTACAGCCAAATTTGCATGCTCTACATGTGGCACATTTTCTAAAACCGTTCACTGGTTGCAACCAGGTAACAGCTTTCCTGATCTCTGGGGAACTTTAGTCAAGGATAGATCCCATCGTTTTACCTTTTCTAAATGTGATCACTGGAGTTTCCATTAGCCTATTGCAGAGCACATTATCTGTCATCATTATGTGCCAATGTTTCTTAATAATGGCTCTAATTTTACGTTCCTCATTCCAATAGGTCGTGATTAATCTTGGGGTGTCCATCTTGATTAATCTGGTATCTGACTCACATTGTGTCTCGATGTTATCATTTTTAAAAAGGTTATGTCTAGGTCGTGTGCTTGCTTTTCTAGTAGCTTCGCATATGATTTTATCACTGTACCCTCTAGCTTTCAGCCTTCCCACCATTTCATTTGTGCACATATTAAAATCTGACTCATTGTTACAGATGTGCTTGAGTCTAAGGATTTCTCCATATGGTATACTTGCAATTAGATGCCTAGGATGTGAACTTTTCGCATGTAGTGTAATGTATCCCGATGTTGGCTTTCTATATATAGTAGTTGCAAGTTTGCCTTCCTTGATGTGCACCAACACATCCAAACATTCAGTTTGTGTCTTATGGATGTGGGATGTGAAAACTAGATTCATAGTGTTTTTATTGATATCTTCAATAAATTGATGGGCTTCTGTCTCTTTCCCTTTCCACAATATAAAAACATCGTCTATGTATCTCAGGTATGTAATTACATGTGTCTCAAATGTTGCCTGGTGCGCTTTGTTGTGGACCTGTTCCTCCCACCAGCCGACATGCAAACACGCGTAGCTGGGGGAAAAACAGGCCCCCATCGCAACACCTCGTTGTTGTCTAAAAATATCTTTATTGAAAAGAAAAAAATTGTTGTTGAGGCACCATGAGATGAGCTCCAGAATTACTTTATTGTGTTCATAAAATTCACTAGTTCTTGAATCTAAAAAATGTTTTACTGCTCTTAGTCCCTGGTTGTGATCTATACTGGTGTATAATGATTCTATATCAAGTGTAATTAGATATAGATCTACAGTCCAGGTTATATATATATATAAATAATCGGATCCCAAAGAATTGACAGATTACAGTAAATGTGTACTTTTTCGGTCAAAAATAGTCTACATTTTATATTACCTCTCAATAAGGCACTTGCTGTTGAGATCACTGTGCAAGCAAATTCCTAGGTATAACATTGATGAGATATCTATGAAGGTTAATGCCCTTGCTGAACAGATCTGTGTACAGTCTAATTACAGGTTTAATTTATCATAAAATAGCATAGACTTCTCACCAGATCTTGCTCCAACACTACCAGTAGTGGGCATGACCCCCCCCAAGCTGTTTACACCTTGATAAGTATACTGCGTTGTATACTGAATTGTGACCCAAATGCATTATTGTGTATTCACTGTATTTTTCATTTTAAATACACAATAAAAGATTTAAAAAAAAATCTCATTAAGGGTTAATATGCCTGTTGCAAAGTACAGTGTGTAACATTCAAGTATGTATTATTGTGTGATAGCTTTGTGTTTTAAGTGGACATCTCAGTGGGTTATTACTTTTTTGTGTGGTGATCCTTGTATTAGTAAGTGCATCCTAATAATGACTCAGAAAGATGCCTCTGACATTCTAATAAATCTTACATAAGTCTTAGTTTGGAAATATCAAACATCACACCAAATGATGGATGGGTCAAACATCTTACCCCTCGACCATGAAACATCTACCCCAGTTTACCTCTTGAGTACTTATGAAGTGACCATTTCTGACAGATCTGCCAGCCATCGGGTGAAATTCCCCCCAACATTTGGCTTTCCTCCTCCATAGATTATGCACACTTTACCTCTGCTAACCAGTGCTAAAGTGCATGTGCTCAATCCTTTAAACATGGTCACATTGGCTTATCCCCAATTGGCATATTTAATATCCTTTAAGTCCCTAGTAAAGTGGCACTACCTTTGCTCACGGTCTGCAAATTAAATGCTACTCATAGGACTACAGCACTGATTGTGACACCTACTGAAGTAGCCCTCTGAACATTTCTAAGGCCTGTCATTACAGAATGTGTAAGCTCATTTAAACTTCCATCTGAACCTGTCAAAATAAACCTTTTATGTAGGTCCAAACCTTCCTGTTTAATACATATAAGACACCCCCAGGTTAGACCTTGGACAGCCCTGAGGGCAGGGTGCAGTGTTTACATGACCTGGTAGACAAACTCTTAAATTCATTTTATTTCTACTGCAAGGCATTCCTCTTCCACAGGATATCATTGGTGTTACTTTATTACATTTAATAAGCTGTCATTTCTAAATGGGAGCAGGTAACCAGTTTATTTATGATGGCTGTGGAATTGTATTGAAAAATCCTAACTTATGATGAAGTCAGATTTTAGGTTACAATTTTGAAAATACCACTTTTGGAAAGATGGCATTTTCCTGCCTTAGCCATTTAGTGCCTGTAAAATTTCTCTTGGTCAAATGACTTGGTGTAGCTGACAGATGGGCTTTGTGTGTTCCTCCTAGGCTAGCACACACAATAGAGAGCTGTGGTGTGCCTAGTAGTTTCCATCACTGGCAGGATGGGAGGGTGGGGCTGGACCCAGCCCTAGTTACACTTGAATAGGTTATTTCCTGACTCCACACAAAGAGCTGCATACCCCCTGTAGTTAGTCTGGAGCTAAGGCAGGATCACTGAGGACTTCAAAGGGAAACGTGTAGAAGCTCCTCCCCACTTCAAATGCACAGCTTGATATAAATACTGGACCTCAGACATTAACTCTTCAGTACACTTCTGGACCTGTAGATACTCTGCCAGGAAGACAGACCACTGCCCTGCTGTGCTGATCTGCTGTCATCTTGCCTGAGTGAGAAGGACTGGATCTGCACCTGTTGAACCCAGGACCACAAAATGACCTGAATGAGCTGGTGGTGGTCATCCTGACTTGGGCCTCAGGGACTGTAGCCTCCAGTAATCTTGAACTCAGCGCCTGGACTGCACCATTTGTGAGTCTAACCTCTAAAGTGGTGCCACCTCAGTCCCGAATCCTTGTAAATGGGCCTAAGGTGCTCTGCCAGGTTTTGTGAATCCAGTGGAATGGATGCATCTCCACTGCTTCCAAGCACAACGCTGAGCAGAACCGATGTTTGCCACTGCTACGTGGATCAGTACAAGAACAAAGAGCTGTATTGCATCTCAGCCCATTGACGCATCGGAACTGCCAATGTGCGATGCATTCTTGGTGTAGGGCTTCTCAGCCCTCATCGACGGCAGCCTCGAATAGGATGCCGAGTGGAGCATCGCAGGCTCTTAGCTTCTCAAAATCGATGCATTGCCCAGACTGTGCAACGCTATCTTGAGGATGGAATTTGCATGCAAGCCCTCATCAATAGTAATGTCAACGACCGCGCAGGATCTTGCACCGCAGCCTTGCTGCACCTCAGAACTGACGCATCCCATCAGTTGGGCGATTCATCTTTGACTCAGAACCACACAATGCTGTGCAAACCAGGATTGAAGGTACCTTGTTCAGCAGGCCTAACTGGGTCCCTGTAGCTGGCCCAAGCTCCATCGTGGTTGGCCTGAACTTGTTACTTTGTCTCGGTCTGGTGCAAACAGGTATCCATAGTTGACACTTAGTGACCTTTGATGCTATTTTTGCTGAAATCTTAAAACCTGCATATCTCTGGTTCTATTGATTGGATTTTGTTGATTTTATCTTCTTTTATTTATAAAAATGTACTGTATTTTTCTAAACTGATGTGGAATCCTTTTGTGGAGTGTTTTCACTCTATTACTGTTTGAAGTGTTGCACAAATACTTTACACATTGCCTCTGAGATAAGCCTGACTGCTCTGTGCAATCTATCCAAGGGTTCAGCATAGGTTAATTTAGGGTTTGTTTGTGACTTTACCCCGAGAAGAATTGTGGCTGCTGCTTAAGAAGGGTTTCACCACCACTCAATCAGTAACCCAATTTCTTACAAGCTCTTTCTAGGGTGCTTAGCAAATGACTAGTTGAAAAATCAATGGCATCAGAAGGGAGATTGAAAAAGATGTTTTTAGGTTCCATTTTTTTTATTGTCATAGAGAGCAATGAGTCGCAGGATGGCAGACTACATAATAAAGAAACAAAACCAACTCCCTTCCAAACCCCCCACCCCTCCAAGTCCCTCCCTGGATGCTCCTGACCCCCTACACCTGTCTCATCCCCATCAGGGCCAGTTGAATGTCATGTCGCTGTAACCCATACAAGTTCACTAGGATGTTTTGCCTGGTGGTGCCAGTGGAGTGGATTCTTGTGGGGGCTACGAGAGCCGCAAAAGGCGCAAGTACTTAGGGCAGGTGAGTTCCCTCAGCCCAGTGCCAAGTAGGGAAAGGAACGGGCGCCAAAGATCTGCAAAAGAGGCCCCATCTCCCTGTAGTGAAAGAGTTATGCGTTCCATGCCCAGAACGTGCCATCATTTGTGCAACCACCCCTGGTATGTGGTTATTCTATCTGTGCCCCAGTGGGATATTATGTTTTGCAATGTTGCCCCAAGGGCTATTCCCATTTGTCTACCCTTGCGCAACCTGAGGGGAAACGTAAGTGCGTTGGGTAGGCCCAAGACGACATCCACCAGGAAACACAGTATCTATGTGTTGAAATGGTTGTCTACGTCACCTAAAATGTGGTCCTAGTAGGGTGAAATGACAGGGCAGTCCCATAGTAAGTGTGTCAGTGTGCCCTCTGCTCCACATTCCCTCCAGTATTGCGACGAGCGATTGGGATTGTGTCTGTGTAGTCAGGGAGCATAAGGTACCAATAGGTCACTACTTGGTCGCTGTTTCAATGCTGGAAATGTTCAGCGCGGTGTGGCGTATACAATAGTAAATGTCGCCCCATTCATTCTGCAAAAGTGTTTGCCCCAATTCTACTTCACAACACCATTGCCCTGCCGAGGAGGTCACCATTTCTGGGGGGGGGCGCAGAAAGTGTTAAAGTTCAGTGATAAGGTGTGAGTTGGTCTTCTTGGTGTGGAGACATTTTTCAAATAGGGTTAGTGGTCTTTGGGCCCCTAGTCGCATCGAGGGGTGCATATCCCAATGTCGTACCTGATGGAAGTGGTATCGCTCGGACCATGGCAGAGTGAGTTCGGAACGAAGATCTTCGAAGGTCAAAGGGCCCTCCAAGTCAAAAAGGTGTCCTATTGACCTACACCATTCTCTATCCCAGCATTGGAAAGCCCTCTGATCTAGACCTGGGGTGAATTCCTCATTTTTGACTATAGGTGTGAGGGGTGATGGGAAGGAGGTTAAGCCATATCTTGTTGAAGTGTTGTCCCATACCCTCAAAGTCATGTGAGTGATTGGCGAGCCATATAAACGAGCTGGGCATTGAGTCTTGTGAAGGAAAGGGATCCCCCACAGTGCCTGACCTGAGATCGCTCTTTCCATAACAGCCAATGTTTCCCCGACTTACTACGGGACCATTCCAGCAAAACACGCAATTGGGTAGCTTGGTAGTAATGAGCTATATTTGGGAGTCCCCTATGGCTCAATTCCTTGCTCATTCTTTGCTTGTCAGCCCACACGATTAAACAGAATTCCAGCTGAAGCGATTTAATAATACCAGGGGGAGGCTCCACTGGGAGCATTTGAAAGATGTATAATATCTTGGATAACACGTTCATCATGAGTGCTGCCACTCAGCTAAGCAAGGAAAGGCCGAATGGCTTCCAGAGGCGCAGATCTTTCCAAATCTGAGAGAGAAGATGCTTATAGTTCAGGGTAACTGTAGCACACATGGAGACCGTCAACATGATCCCTAGATATGGAATCAATTCCGTCTCCCACTGAAGTGGAACAGAATGCGCAAGGGTGTCCTGGGTGGAAGGCCGTAGGGAAATCCCTAGGACCCGTGATTTCGTAACGTTGACCCGGAACCCAAAGCCCTCTGCAAAGCTCTCGAGTTAAGCGAAAAACACGGGGATGGAAGTCTGGGGTTTCTCCAGTGTAGCTTCCGCGTCGTCTGCTTAAAGACTGATAGTGTGAAGGCCCCCCCCTGATTCTAACCTCAGAGAACAGCGGGTTCTCCTGCACCCTCTAGGCCATGAGTGAAGAGCAGGGGACAGAGTGGACACCCCTGCCTCGTGCCGCGGGCGATCGGGAAAGAGTCGGTGGAGCGGCCATTCACCCGCACCGTTGCATTGGGGTGGCTACACTATCTGAATATCCATTTACGAAAACGGTCGCCCATCCCAAACCTCGCGAGAGTGGTCTCCAGATACTTCCAGTCTACTTGGTCGAATGCTTTATCAGCATCGATCGATAGCACCACACATTCCTCTTTCTGGTGTTGAGCCTTGTCAAGAAGGTGAAGTAACCTCCGTGTGTTGTCTCACTGCACTGTCTGGTGGCCACAAAGCCAGACTGGTCGGGATCCAGCAACCCCGGCATCATTGGACCTAGCCTGGCTGCCAATATCCCCGTAAAGAGCTTTAAATCAGTGTTTAAAAGGGATATTGGTCTGTAAGAGGCACAGAGTTGAACATCCTTGCTCGGTTTTGGAATCACTACGACCGAGGCCATTAGCATTGTGGGGGAATATCCGAGGTATCGCCTACCTCGTTGAAAAGCTTGGTGAGAATAGGCGCCAATGTTGTGCAAAAGATCTTGTTAGAAGATGACGGGGTACCCATCAGGGCCCGGGGACTTAAGAGGCTATAGCTGTTATCACCTCCTGTATGCGAATAGGGCTCTCCATGCCGGCTGGCTGATCCAGTGTTAATCTGGGGAGAATTGCCCCCTGTGTGTAGGTGAGAGAATCTTGTACTGAAAGGTGTTGGCCTGTGTATAGTTTTGCATCAAAATCATGGAATGCTCGCGTTATGGCTGTGTCATCTGAGAACTCATTGCCAGACTCGTTGCATACTGTATGCATGGAGGCCGCTTGGCGTTGGGCGCAGAGCTTATTAGACAAAAGGCGCCCGCCTTTATCTCCCCCATGTAGAAAGAATGTCGCAGCCTAAGAACTGCAAACTTCGCCTTATCCAAATCTAGGCGAGTGAGTTGCAGGCGCACTGCCTCTAATTGTCGCCATACCCGAGGGGGCCCTGGTTCATTTATAAATGCTTTCTAGCTCCTGCACTTGCCTGTTGAGGCCCTCTCTTTGGTCCCGTCTAATTTGATTGTCCGCTGTGGATATAGCGATGAGTTCCCCTCTAGCGAATACTTTGAGTGTTTCCCAAGGCGTAGTGATGGAGGTGCCAGGGATATCGTTAAAAATCAGGAATTCCTTCAGTGACTTATCCAGGCGTGTGATCACCCCTGGACGTGTGAAAGTGTGTCGGGCAGCTGCCATGTGTATGATGGTCTATCTGGGGAGGGAATCGAAGCATAAGTGTCAATGCGGCTTGGTCAGAGTGGGAACGAGGTTCAATATCTGAGGTCAGCGTGTGCTGAAGTAACGAACCGGACCAGATAAAATAATCAATTCTGGCATAGGTTTTATGTGCATGCGAGTAGAATGTGTAATCTGTCACCTGGTGATGTATAGTGCGCCAGATGTCCACTAGTCCTAGATCCTGCAGCCACTCCTGCCCCGTCTGTGATAGAGCCCCGGCCTGCCCATGTCGTTGTGCTGAACGATCTAACTGATTGTCGAAAATGGAGCTAATATCTCACCTTAGTATAAGTTGCCAGTCTGGCGAAGCTGATAGTTCCATCACTGCCCGTCTTAGGAATGCCTTCTGCCCCTTGTAGGGGCTTAAATAGTGCCTAGGGTATAAGTATGCGCATTAATGGTAACCAAGAGGGCCAGTAGCCTCCCCTTAATTTCAGCCTGTTTCGTGCCTATTTTGCCCCTAAACATGTATGAGATGAGGATAGCAACTGTGGCTGGTTTAGCTGAGTGTGAATAGAAATATTGTTGTGGGAAAGCCCTCGATCTAAGTCTTTGCGTGACCCCGGCCAGGAGGTGAGTTTCCTGTAATGAGCATATTTGTGGGCTTGAATGTTCTAAGTAAGTTAGAATAGTTTTCTGCTTTATCGGGTTATTCAGCCCTTTTACATTTAGCGTGAGGATTTTAATGTTCTCAAGCATGCAACTATGATGTCAATTGAAAGCCATGCGGGAAGCCAGTGTCCTCCAGGCGCCCCCCCCAACCCCCCTGTGAGCCTTCCCTTGAGATCTAGGAGTCTCACTCTGTGGGAAGCAGTGCCTATAGGTAAGGCTAGAGATTCGTGGGACTCGGGAGAGGGGACAAACAAAGTAAAAAAAAGAAGCATAATGAACCTCAACAATTGAACCCATGAGGCAAAAGTCCATCATCATGGAGTGAACTTCAGTCTGGAGCAGTGTGCTCCAAAGAAGAAACAATGAACGGGTACTTGTGACCAATTTCACCTTGCCCCCACCCGAACCCAGCCCCAACAGCCATAAAAAAAAGGATCAGGAGGAGGTATCTGCGGAATGTCCACTATTTCCTCCCGCTTACGCCAGCCTTCATTCACTAGAGGGGTCCCCTGCGAGTGTTGCCAGTACTGCTTGCCGTTCCTTGGCCATGGTGTCTTGGTCAGGGCGCAGTTTGATGGCTTTAATTGTAGTCCATCCATGGCTGCTACATTGGTTTCTGTTTGTCTTGCTTTGTTGCGGTTCTTCCTTCCACTGGACCTCGATACACAGGAGTCTAATCTAAATGAATGGCCCCAGTAGTAAGAGATGCCAGCTGATCTGAGATGCATGGTAACGGGGCTGAAAGCTTTGTGTTTTAGCAGGGTTGAGGCAGCCAGGTCTTGGTATAGAGCAGGTTTCTGGCCTTTGTATTTAAATGTGGGATCGTCTCTGGCAGCACGTAAGATCTGCTCTTTATGCTGCAAATCATGTACACAAGTTAGGATATAGGCCGGGAGGGGGTGGGCGTGCCTCCGAGGACCCACTCTATGTGTACGATCGAGTTTAATGTGGAAATGTCTGTCACCATGGGCTCGATGTTTGCATCCTCCGTCCCGGACGCAATACCTCTGCTATGTATGTTGTTGCACCAGGACCTATTTTCGAGGTCCTCTGTATGTGCCTGGAGGTCAAGGTTTGGTTCTCACAGGCAAAGAACCTCTTGTTGCAGGCCCTCTAACTCCTTAACCCTGCTGGATTCATGATCTTACAGGGAGTTGACTCTCTCCCCCAGTGAAGCTAAGTCCTGGCGCACCTCCCTGAGGTCTGCTGATAAGTCACGCTTCATAGAGGTGAGGTCTTCTTGAAGGGAAGCAAAAAGGGATTCCAGAAAGGGGCGGCTGACCGGGTCTCCGCGTCCTCAGCTCCCTCCACTTCTGTTGTGGGCTGCAGGGGCGGGGGATTCACAGATTGCGATTGGGGCGTCTTGAGAAGCATGCCCTTTACTGATCTGTCCTTTTTTACTCTACCGGAGCCCATGTCCAGGTTCACGCCCCGTCTTGCAGGCTGTAGTCCACTTCTTCTTGGTATGCGTGTAGTTAGAAGATTGGCCAAACCACAGACTCCTTGGTAGCTTATAGCACTCTGCATGTTAGATAGATTGCCCTGGGGGTCGAGGAGCTTGAGTTAGGGGAGCAGCAATGTCCTTCCCAGGGCTTCAGCTTGGTGCGGAATCGCCAGTAATCAAGGGGGCCCTAAAGGGGGATAAGGCAGTCCTCTAGACCGTGCAGTGTGGTCCAGGCCTGGGTCTGTCCTCCTTCAGCTGCCTCCGCTCTCCCCTATGGCACTCTCCACTCGTTGCGCACACGTGAAGGTGTCACAGCCCTCCTAGTTATGGTGGGGGATCCCAGACCCGCAAAGTGCTCTTGAGTGGAACTTGTCCATGGAAGGACTTCACTTTGAGTTGGGTTGGGGGGGGGGGGGGCGTCGCCGTTGCGCTGCAAGGTTTTCAGGCCAGTGCCATCTCTCTGCTCCTTATTTCAGCCCCCCCACAGCCGCTCACCTCCCTGGCCTTGTGTCGCCTGCTTCTCCCGGAATTCACTGCACAAGGCCTCAGCCGTTCTGCCGCTCCCCTCAGCCGCCAAAGTCCACTGCACCATCTGCGTTCCTCTTCAGGCCTTGTTTTACCCCTGCCCTGTGGCTCAAGGTTTTCGGGCTGTCAGCTCGGCCTGGATGCCGGCCAGAGTTCCTCCCCAGGCAATGGTGGCACGGGCCCGCAGCCTGTAGTGCTCCTCATCAATGCAAATGGCCCGTTGTGGGTGCTCATTGGCCCTGGCCTCATTGCCGGACAGCCCCAAGGTTTCAGCGACCCGGCACCTCCAAAACTCCGGCACTGACTCTCCTGGCACAGCTTCTCTTCCACAGCTGCCTGTGCTCCCGGCTCACTGGAGGCCGCAGCCCCCGGACTCAGCACGGCTCTTCCTTCTACGGTCTGTGTTGCTTAATAGGTGGTGCGGCATTATACTGGGCCTCTCTCAGTCACGCCGCCGCTCCCCCGGCCCCTCGTGGACTGGTTCTCGGGGCCACACAGTATCTTTAACGCTGGGTCCTCACCGTCTGTTTCTCGCCACGGCGGGCTGCCTCCGCTGCCGCCACAGGCACCTGTGCGGCCACCTCTCACCACGTGATCGCCTGGATCGTACAGGGCTTAGTGATCCGGAAGGTTCTCTCTTGCTTCCCCAGCACTCAGGAAGCATTTTGCTGGGGGAAGCGATTTTCTAAGGTCTCCCTTCCGCCGTCAAAAGTCGAGGCTGAGTCGGGCAGGAGCGAAGAGACAGAGAGACACGACCTAGCGAGTGCCATCTTGGCCACGCCCCCCAAAAAGATGTTTTTAAAAGTGAATTCAAAGCTTGATCTGTCCTATGTTACATTAAGATCAGAATTTCATCCAGTTGGCATTGAAACTCTAACCAAATGTTCTTTTGAGAATTAAATCTGGTCCTCTGCTAGACCTTTGCCCTTCCACATTGAGAAAGCAATTATGATCAGCCGCCTAATGACTTCACTAAAGTCCTCTCTTAATCAAGGTACCTGTTGGGCCTGGCCCTCTTTGTAGGGTCACTCCTAAACCTTTTTGCTTTTATCTCTTATGTTTCTTAATTAGTTTTTGTTGGCGTTAGGACTCCCAACTTTACTACTTCCAACCAGTGTTTAAATGCTTGTGATTTCTCCTTAAAACATGATACATCTGATTGGTACATTTAATTTATTTTTGTAAGTCCCTAGTATATGCACGGCCGGACTGGGAACCAAAACTGGCCCTGGCAACTAGCTCGGCTGGCATACCAGGGGGAGGGGGGACAGATGAGCTGTTTGTCAGGGTCAGTTTTGCCCGCTTTTGTTACAGGGGACCGATATTGCAGCTATGCTGCAAAACTGGCCCCTGGTAACAAAAATGGCCCCCCAGGGGTCCAAATCCGGCCCCCACCCTGGCGGTCTATTGGGGGAAAGCCTGGTGCCCGCTACGGCCAGTCCGGCCCTGAGTATATGGTACTACATGTACCAATGACCTGTAAATTAAGGTACAAATTTATCAAAGGTTTTGCGTCATTCTAGAGCCACGCAAGGGGACACAGAGGGATGCAAAACCTAGACTGAGATTTACGAGGCCAAGCAAGATCAGCTTACATGACCCTGAGTGACTTGGTAAATCTGCAGTAACGCAAAGCAGCGCAAGTCACTGTCTTGCATTACTCTGTCCCCGGGAGGGATTCCATGGGTGGAGCATGGGTGTGTTCCTGCGAACCCACCCATGAATTTGGGTGCCTTCCCAGATTTACCATGAGTGGTAGGCCTAGGGATGCGTCAAAATCCAGGGGAGGCATAATAAGGCGAAATATCTATATTTCTACTTGTTTGTTCCTCTATCAATGTGTGTTGCAGAATGCAGCACACGTAGAAAGAGGGACAAGCCTCACAGTATTGTATTCGTGCAGGAAGATGTCCCCTCCTGCACAAAAACAAGCTTGCTTGCCTCACAGGCCCATTTGCACCAATTGTTCAAGGGTATCTGCATTTGCGGTAGCAGCCACAAGTGCACCAGCGCAAGCAAAGAACAGGAAGGCGCAATGTAATGGTAAATATGGTGCATTCATTCTGTCTACCTGTCACGCAGCACTGCAAGGTGTCTTGCTCCACTGTGTTGCGTGACATTGTGCTAAATCTGAGCTGCGATGCTGTTAGTGGGCTTGCAGCATGGATTGTGCAACCCACTAAAGTAGCACTTTAAAACACAAATCAAACCTGCCATCGCAGTTTTAAACTGCCGACCTGGCGAAATAACTTTTTGCCAGGCCTAAACCTTCTTTTTTAATACATATGGCATTCTTTGTGTAGGCCCTAAAAAGCTCACAGGGCATGGAGCATTGTAAATACAAAGTAGGGCATGTGTTTTTAAGTTTGCATGTCCTGGTAGTGAAAAAACTAGTACATTTAAAATGTGCTTTTTGATGGGGAACAGGTAAGGATGTCAAATTTGGACTCAAAAGAATTATAACTTAAAATCCTCTTTAATGGTACAGTTTGATTTTAAGTTAAAATTCAGAGACTGACACTTTTAGAAAGATGACTTTTTCGTGTCCCGGCCATTTGGTGCCTTCTGCCAGTGTTCTGGGTCACAAGACTGAGTAATTTAGCTGATTGGCTTTGTATGTTCCTCCAAGTGAGACACAAGGGGATTAGGTGATGGCAGGTAGTGCCATGCTGCCGGGATAGATGGGGGTGGAGCTGTTCCCTGCCACACCTATACTTCAAAAGGGCTGCATTTAGCATATACACCCAATCAAACCTGGCACTAGTCTTTTTCACCCCAGAATTCTTAGAGCCTTAGCACCAGATGTGGGGGTAGCATAAGAAATGCCTCCACTTCAAATGCCGGCACCAGGTATAACTATCGGGACCTTTAATCATCTTTTCAGTATGTTTCTGAACCTGTGGAAGACTTCAGAAGGATTTCATGGTCTGCCAGATTACTGCCCTGCTGCTTGAGGCCTGCTGTGGTCCCCAGAGGACTGCCATGCTGCTACCAAAATACTGCACTGCTGGTTGAGAACCGCCTTGCTTCCCAGAAGATTTCCCTGCTTCTAGAGCCCAACCTTTCTGCTAGAAGAGAACTGCACCATCTACTTAAAAGCAGGACAGCTAGATGTGACTCTATGGTTTAATTGGGCCTCCTGTTTGAGCTACAGGGGCATAACAAGCTCCAGAGACCGTGAACCTTCCCCTGGTCACTCTGCTAGAGTTAGTCCTTACAGCCTCTAAATGCTGCCCCTCCCCCATGCTGCACCTTTAGAAGTGGTGTTAGAGGTGCTGCTCCCACCTACCGTTAAATCTTTTGACTTCAAAAACCTTTCACCATAAAGTGCCAGAAGAACCAACAGAAGACTGGAACCTACCTGCCAGTCGAGCCACCCAAGGTACATTGCCAGTCGGTTTGACTTTGCAGTAGCTCCAGCTAATTTCTTCGCCACAGCAGCAAATCCTGTTCACAGGGATTTCTCAGTGATGGCATCTGGTCTTTTGGAGCTCTCTTTGGCTACATCTTGTAGCTTTGTCCTGCTGGAGGTTTTCAACTCCCAAAAAGTTGTCTAAGCTGAAAGGAAATAGTCGATCAGCTCTTCATCAACAATGACAAACTCCTCAGCCTGGAAATTCAGCTTTTTCTGCTCAGAGCTATTTCCTGCCATTGTCATTTGCTTCACCAAGACTTTGTCCAGCACTCTCCAGCAATGACGAATCCTCTTTGGGCACAGCCTGCTGCCTTGCCCCATTGAACTCTACCTTTTCCTTCTTCTTTACTTCAAACTTTCTTCGCAAGCCCAAAGGTAAGCCAAGACCAGGTCCAATCCACCTTGTGTATCTGACTTGTGCTCCATTGCAGTAAACACTAAATTTTGACTTTATACCGGTCTTGCGCAACCAAATAACCGTGGTTGTCACTTTGATATGTTAGGCTCTAGATTTTACTGAAGACTTTTAAAAATCATAACTTCAGTTGTACTGATTGGATTTGTTTTGGTGTAATTACATTTATTAAAATGTATCTAATTTTTCTACATTGGGTTGGGATTTTTCTTGTCTTGTGTTTCACTTTATTACTGTTTATATGCTGCATAAATACTTTACACATTGCCTCTAAGTTAAGGCTGACTGCTTTTGTGCCAAGCTACCAGAAGGTTAAAGCAGATTAATTTAGTAACTTTTAAGGTTTTCTCTGACAGGTATTGTGACTGTTGCTTCAGAAGGGCTCACCTCCCTTCCCCTCAACCAACAACCCAATTTCCCACATAACTTATAACTATAGCCTTATAACTTTCATTTTGTAGATACGTGACACCAAGATCTGGGATGTGGATGTGGTCAGTCTCACCAGGAAAAGTGGACCACCCTCTTTTTCAAAGCAGAGTAAAACTTCAGAGAAAGTAGTTCCCATGAGAAGGGGCAGGATAGAAAGAAGGAACTGCTGAGAGGAGAGTGGCCAAGGAGAGGGAGGGAACAAGAGAAGGCAATACTGAGAACAGAGCAGGCAGGGGAAGGGACAGTGAGAGAGCATGCACTGCTGCGCGGAGAGGGGGCCAAGGGAAGAAACGCATTAGAGCAGGAGATTTGTAGACGAGAATCTTTGGAGGAAGAGGGAGAGTAATGACTGCCGAGGAAAGAATGTCCAGGCCGGAAGGGATTATAAAGAGTGAGAGCAACCACTGCTGGGGAGCGAGGAACTAGAGAGTGGAAGGCTGAAAAAGCAGGCATTGCTTAAGACAGACTGGAACTCTGTCAGGGCCTGACTCTCACACAGGGGCATGCACCGTGCTTTCCCTGCCCTTCGCTTTCTCATCCTGAGATATCAAAAGAGAGGGTCTTCAAACTGTTAAATATTAAACAGCTTTCACTATGTTTAATTGTCTTTTCTTTGCTGAGTTGCAATGTGCAATTGGTGCCACCTACAAAATACATTATTGCAACTTTCCTTTGCGGTCATCAGGCATTTGAGAAAATAGATTCACCATGTCCTCGAGTAGTTCTTTCTTTAGTATTATAACTAGTCACCTTCTGCGAGCAGTAGACTCACTAAAGATATCCAGGTGCTGCATGGCCCATCTCTCATCAACCAAGAAGTGCTGTTGTTAAAACTGCCCATATTGTAGTTTAGAACCTTTATATTTGAGCAAAAACAAACCTACCTCTGTAGAAAAAATGATGTATGTTTCTATGCAAATCATTATCCTGAAAATTCAGAATGCCAAAGACAAAACGCATAAAACAAGAGACTTGAGATGATGCTCAGACATGAAAAACATCTGGTACCTAAGGGTATTCCAATGTATTTTATTTACTCTTTATGTTACAGCCAGTTATCAATTACTGATATTGCACAGTTGTAAACAGCTTCCAATGTCATATTTTTTAAATTTTTATTCTGGTATAGTTATGTAGCGTAAACTCCACCCAAAGGCATACAAGTCCTTCATATGAGCACTAGCTGTATCACGCAATATTTTTTTTTTGGGGGGGGGGGGTTTGCACAGGGAGAGTAAGAGATTTGCTGAGAATCACAGGATGGTGAGCCCTGACGCCGAGACTCACAGCTGATTCTCAGTTACATCAGATTGGTCGCACACTGCTACACCTACCAGTCGTGTTCCCCCAATGAAAATGGTCCCTGAAGGTCAGCGTCGGCGGATACACCTATGCTCAAGAGTGCGTGCAAGTATGCGTGGCGTGTGCCATCCCTGGACACGTGTTTCGAGGTAGTTGCCTCTCGTCAGCAGGGAGTAGGAAAATGAGAGTGGGGTTGCTGTGTAAGCTGCTAAAAACATAATCAGGTCTAGTACCTCTCTTGGCGCGCAGGTGCGTAACCATGAGTCCGTCGACTCCACCGGCTCAAGGGAGCCTGAATATAAAGTTACATCAGATTGGTCGCACACTGCTACACCTACCAGTCGTGTTCCCCCAATGAAAATGGTCCCTGAAGGTCAGCGTCGGCGGATACACCTATGCTCAAGAGTGCGTGCAAGTATGCGTGGCGTGTGCCATCCCTGGGCACGTGTTTCGAGGTAGTTGCCTCTCGTCAGCAGGGAGTAGGAAAATGAGAGTGGGGTTGCTGTGTAAGCTGCTAAAAACATAATCAGGTCTAGTACCTCTCTTAGCGCGCAGGTGCGTAACCATGAGTCCGTCGACTCCACCGGCTCAAGGGAGCCTGAATATAAAGTTACATCAGATTGGTCGCACACTGCTACACCTACCAGTCGTGTTCCCCCAATGAAAATGGTCCCTGAAGGTCAGCGTCGGCGGATACACCTATGCTCAAGAGTGCGTGCAAGTATGCGTGGCGTGTGCCATCCCTGGACACGTGTTTCGAGGTAGTTGCCTCTCGTCAGCAGGGAGTAGGAAAATGAGAGTGGGGTTGCTCTGTAAGCTGCTAAAAACATAATCAGGTCTAGTACCTCTCTTAGCGCGCAGGTGCGTAACCATGAGTCCGTCGACTCCACCGGCTCAAGGGAGCCTGAATATAAAGTTACATTAGATTGGTCGCACACTGCTACACCTACCAGTCGTGTTCCCCCAATGAAAATGGTCCCTGAAGGTCAGCGTCGGCGGATACACCTATGCTCAAGAGTGCGTGCAAGTATGCGTGGCGTGTGCCATCCCTGGACACGTGTTTCGAGGTAGTTGCCTCTCGTCAGCAGGGAGTAGGAAAATGAGAGTGGGGTTGCTGTGTAAGCTGCTAAAAACATAATCAGGTCTAGTACGTCTCTTAGCGCGGAGGTGCGTAATCATGAGTCCGTCGACTCCACCGGCTCAAGGGAGCCTGAATATAAAGTTACATCAGATTGGTCGCACACTGCTACACCTACCAGTCGTGTTCCCCCAATGAAAATGGTCCCTGAAGGTCAGCGTCGGCGGATACACCTATGCTCAAGAGTGCGTGCAAGTATGCGTGGCGTGTGCCATCCCTGAACACGTGTCCAGGGATGGCTAACGCAACACATACTGTTCTTTATACATCGTGGCATAGGCGTACCCACCGTCGCCACTACATCTACCACAGTCCTTTGGGGCAACTTGCTGGTGTGACGAGCAGTGTGCGACCAACCTTTGCTTAGCTGATTCTCAGTTGCAAAGTCGGCGCTTTGAAGTAATGCCAGATCCTCTCCCTCTGCTCTGATTTTTTCATCAAACAAGAAATACAAAGTGATCAACACTCACTACAAAATTTCAAATAATCACGGTATGACAACATTTCTGTCAGTAATAAGGTTAACTGTACCTTCTTTGTGAGAGATCACCTCAGTTTTAATCCTGAATTTTCATGTCAAATATAATTCTATTTCAGCAAAGCCATAAAAGTTTGATGAAATACAATAAATATATAGGTAAAAGAAAAGTGCAACACATTATTAGATTGTTAGTGAGGAAGTTGTCACAATTCCAAGTTTCAATCAACGTTGGAACCCACAATCTTAAAAATAACAGAACATTCAAAAATTGATAACACCAATACCAGTGCATCACTATCCTAAAATCAATATAAAAGACATACAGCCTCATGCATCAAGCCAAAATCCAGTCGGTAAAATACCGATTCCTTATTAGCTCCCGGTAGCGAGTCCCAAATCCCCAATCCCAATGCATCAACCCAAAACGTGTGCAAATAACGAATCGCTAAATAAATATCCGCTAACATACCGAATCGGTAATACCAAAAATGCTAAGTTACCGAATCACTAAATACCGAATTAGCAGTTACCGAAATCACTATTAGCTCCCGGAAAGTGCCAATAGCAAATAACGAATCGCACCCCAATGCAACAAAACTCGCTAATAACGAAAATGCCTAAAATCGCTATTTTGCCAGAGCTAAATAAGGGGAATCAAAACCTGGAGGTAAAGCTACAAAAAAAAAAAAAAAAAATTGCTAAAAATATTCCTACATGTGCAAATGATTGAGGCAATCACTAATCCCTTAAAGGTGGCCCAGGAGACCCTGTTGGCTCCCACAAAATGGCTGCCCTCTACGTGCTTGCTAGGAGGATGCGGATCAATGCAGCAGGACAGCGAAGGAGAAGGGTCCAGGAGCGAGTTTTCAGACTGCGCATAACCTTGCTCGGGCAGAATGAGGACGAGGTGTACCAGAAGTATCGCCTCAATCGCGCTATGATCATGCGCCTGATTGCAGACCTGGAACCATTGCTGCAGCACCAGACACACCGGACCAATGCAATCCCTGCGCACGTTCAGGTCCTATGCAGCCTGCACCTACTGGCCTCAGGGAGTTTCCAGGGTGTAATTGCGGTGGCCGGAGGTGTTTCGCAAAGCGCACTGTCACGCTTCTTCAGGAAATTCCTAGATGCCATGCTGACAATGCTCCACACACACATCAGCTTCCCCACAACCCCACAGCAGTTGGACCGCACCAAACAGGCTTTCTACCAGGTGGCACAATTCCCACATGTGATTGGATGCATCGACTGCACGCATATCCCCATTTGCCCTCCAGCTGCAAATGAGTACATATTCCGGAACCGCAAGTCATACCACTCGATCAACGTGCAGGTTGTGTGCGATGCCAAGAACATCATAACGGACCTAGTGGCACAATTCCCGGGGAGCACACACGACTCATACATCTTCCGCAACAGTGGAATGCACAGGCGACTCATCAACGGAGAATTTGGAGAGGGACTCCTGCTAGGTACGTAGAAATACGCTTGCCCACACCAACACCACACATGTATGTACATCACCAATGCTAAGTCTATGCTTCTATCCTCTAGGTGACAGTGCCTACGCCCTGCGGGAATACTTACTCACCCCATACTTAAATCCAGCAACCCCGCAGGAACATCGCTACAACGCTGCACACATCAGCACCAGGAATGTGATAGAGAGGACTTTTGGGATTCTCAAGAGCCGCTTCCGTATCCTCCACAAGACTGGCGGCGCCATGTTATACCAACCAGAAACATGCTGTCGGATAATTGCTGTATGTGCAATGCTGCACAACATTGCCACCAGAAGGGGGATACCAATAGAGGTGGACAGGGATGACGACCACCGGGCTGACCAACCACCCGCCCAACGACGACAGGCACACATCCCAAACACAGCAGAGGGCCATAGGAGGCGGACATATATTATGCAACATAATTTTTGAAACATGGGGAAATGAGACATTACAAGTTGGTTTGGGGTGCAACTGTTTAATGCACAGTAGCACTGAGGATTGTGCAACAAAACTAGCATTGTAAATCATGCTCCAATTGCATCATTGAAAATAAAAGGTGCCTTAAAGTCACGCCTGTGCATACACAGTGATTGGATGGCCATGGTTGCCCTACCATGGTCCTGCATGCATGTCCAACTGTCTAGTGGCGCTTCCCACGTACCCCAAGCCTCCGCTCAGGTGTATCCAATGCCTCACCACGGCCTGTCCCCGCGGAGGCACGCGAACTGCGGCGCCTGGTGCTGGCCTCTGCCAGTGACACGCTGCTGACACTGGAGGCAGACTCACTTGTGTCATCCCCTCCCAATGCAGCAGCACTGCATGTGCTGCTCTGAAGGTGTTCCACAGCAGTGGTGATGTGTCCAAGTGACTTTGCCACATCCCCGCAGAAGTGCCCAAGGTCCACCTGCAGGGCGACTGAGCGGCGTGCCAACACAGCGGTGCTGTTGCTGTGCCGTGTGATGGCCTTGGTAGTGGCGGAGGTACGCAACATTTGCTGCCGGTGACTCCTCTTCTGGCACTCATGGCCCTCCCTCGTTGCACGGGTGAGCTCATGTACCTCCTCCCTGAGCTGAGCATTGCCCTCTGCAACCGCTGTGGTCATGTCCCTGACCGCCTTGCTCATGTCCGTGACTGCTGCAGTCATGGCGCGCATCTCCCTAGCAAGGCGCACAATATTGCAGCTAATGTTAGCCACATGTCGCCCCTGCATGCGCTGTGTACGCAGCATCCTCTCCTCAATTGCAGAGGTTGTTGGGACATCCTGTTCGGCTGAGGAGACGGAACTGCGACGAGCCCTGTGCCGCCGTGCGCGTCTAGCACCTCCAGGTGGTGCATCAGGTGGTGTGTATGTGCTCTGCCTGGGTGCCAATTGCGAGGTGGTTGTTCCCATCTCCTGCAAGGGCGCAACTTGGGACCTGCGCCTCTGCGCTGTTGAGGCTGTAGTAGCTGCAGCCTGTTTGGCTGGTGCCGTTGCTGGTGGCGCTGGTGCAGGTGCCGTAGCTTGTGGCGCTGGTAGAGGTGCCGTAGCTAGTGGCGCTGGTGGAGGTGGTGCTGTTGGGGTGGCAGGTGTTGGCGATGCATGAGCGTCCTGCGCTGTCTCCTGGTCTGACTCGACGGGTGTTTCCGATATGACCAGCTGGCTGCTGTCGTCCGAATCCCCAGGTGATGCATCTGTGTGTGAAACAGTGCATGGTTAGTGGGATAATTACAACTACAAGTGTTGTACACATTAATCTCCCTCTGTGGTCCACTACATGAACAGTCTCCATCCATGTTCAACTGATGTGGTGTATGGTCATTGGATTTACGCCTGTACATGCACACTGGGCTGACTAGACTACAACTCCCAAGATGCACTGGTGTCATGTGTTAAGCTGTCTGTGCCAGAGCTGCAGACACACTGAGATCGGGCTGGGGGCATGGAAATGGATTTACGCAATGCTGGGTGTGGGCACTTGTGGCTGCGCCGGACGTGTCCATCTGGGTCACCCCCACGACGGCTTCCCGCTCTATCGTCCCTTCCACAAGGTCCTCCAGGGCTGTGTTGGCTGGTGCTGTGGATGCTCCGCCTCCAGTCCTGCTCGCCTCCCGGAGCCTCTCCGCAATCCTCTCTTTGGCACGCTTCCGCAGGTCGTACCACCTTTTTTTGAGGTCGTCGATGCTGCGGGTCGTGACGCCAACAGCATTCACCCTCTCACGGATGCGCAGCCATATGCGCCGCTTCTCCTGCTCAGGCACCTTGAGGGACAGCTTGCCAAAAAGGCGGTCGTGTTTGCTGGAGACTCCCTCGATTAGGTACTCGAGCTCCCTGTCTGAAAATTTACGCTTTCGTTTGCGTGCAGACTCTGCGCTGGATGGCACTTCCTGCGCCATGATGTTTGTGGCTTTGGATTTGCAGAGTCGGTGTGGCCTCACTCTGCACAGGCAGTCCTCCTTCCCAGCTCCTGTCTGCTCCTCTGTCGAGGCAATGTGGGTGGGGCAGCAGTATTTCCTGGTTGGTGATGTCATCTGCACGTTCCCGGAGCGACGCGGCAAATTGCGATTTCGCTAATACCGATTCGGTAATAGCTAACTCGGTATTACCGAACTCGCTATTAGCTAAATCGGTATTACCGAACTCGCTATTTGCTAGGGAGAGTTTGCGTGCCCCGCTATGTAGGAATCGGTAAATTTAGCGATTTTTAAGGAATCGCTAAATTTTACCGAATCTGTTGATGCATGCCATTTACCGATTCCTTAATGGCGATTCCTTAATTTTCGCTATTAAGGAATCGGTATTCGTTTGGTTGATGCATAGGCCCCATAATCATTTTATGACAGTTCTTGTCTTTACCC
Organism: Triturus cristatus; assembly: GCF_964204655.1. Lineage (NCBI taxonomy): Eukaryota > Metazoa > Chordata > Amphibia > Caudata > Salamandridae > Triturus > Triturus cristatus. The sequence goes on from NC_140579.1 coordinate 295,433,094, forward strand.
ACATCCGCCCTTAAATTGTTGCTACTGCACAGGTATACAGTATGGAAGGGTCCGAACGCAATAGCCTCAAAGCAATGCAGTGGCTAGATGTGTCTAATTGTCTGCAAATGGGAGACAGTCGTGCAGAGTGTGACTGGACATACGCTGGGCATGCAAACGGCACATGTGGCAAAGGCTCTTTTTGATCAAGACAGAAAGGGTAATTCCGAGAGACAGATTCCAACCATTTTGCAGTGAATGATTTCAGATGGAGCGTCCCTACTTTACATTGATTGTGTCTAAAGGCCCCATAATTAAGTCCTAGTACTTCTCTAAGCCATAAACCGATTTAAACTTAAATTCTCCCGTCATTGAAGTGCCTGCAACATTTTGCTCTCCCCTCTGCAGCATAAATGCCCAATTCTGTTTTTATAGTGTCACCTTGGAAGGTATTTGGGGTTCAGTAGGGTTGTGCCAATTATCCCTAAAGCCTAAAAAAACACTGTCAATTTTTTAGTTGCTGTCAACCAGAGAATGTTTTAAATTCTATCGAACTTAATGATGAGTTGTAAGGCAGCAGCATATTGAGCGAGCTCTGGGGTAGGCCATCATCTTCGTCAGAATAGCATGGACCATAGGGGGACATTAAGGGCTACCTTTTTATCTCCCATTTCCAAAAATAGAAGGTGCAATGGTGTACTTCGTGAAAGGGAGGTCAGTGATCTTAAAAAATGTTCCCCAATTGCTCCAAAACCGAGACGTCACCAAAGCCCCATAGCTCATTGTTAAATGGTAGCGGCACCTTCAGTCGATAACCTTCAAGTATTGCCCGGCGGTAATCGCCTCTTATACCATTCGAAAATTAACCAACAAAAGAGGCAGGCGCCGGAGACTGGAAGGCAGGAAACAAAGTTTTATTCCGTCGGAGCAGAACACGTCAGATCGGACAGCAAGGTATCGTCTCGAGGTGCTCTAACCACATCTCTGAGGCCTGGCCTCTTATACACAGGTTTATTGCTTTATTACACGTGATACATTCTTGTTGAGACTTTGATGTACGGAAAGACATCCTTGGAATCTCCACTTCAAGCTTGTTCCCACACATATCTAGAGTAGAAGTCCCCACCCCACCCACAGTAGGAGATGGCTATCACACAGCTGGACATTCCGCCAATTCCTGGGGGTGTGTGCGACTGGTCGGGTCTCAGGGGGTGGGGGCCTTGATCTACTGTAATCCCTTTGATGTGAGGTGTTTCCCTTACAGTAGGGGCAATAAACTGCATCCGCAGGGCTAGGTGATGGCCTGGGATCGGTTCGGACAATCGGGCGCAGAGGAAGGGGGTTATCAAAAGGATGTATGACCATGTATGGGATGAAAGGAGGTGTTGGTCAGGCGCGGGACGTGGTTCCATGGCAGGGTCGCGCAGAAGGAGAGGGTTTATGGCCCATGTATGAGAGAGCGGGGGGTGGCCGGCGCGCGGGGGACGTTTGCAGCGCCTGAGGGGCACGCTGGCGATCGGCAATGAGACCATGGTGCCTAAAATGGCCGTCGCGCGTTTTCTGCGTGTGGCGCTTGGGGAGAGACAAGATGGCGCAGATAATGTTCAGATACGAACTAAATTTCCACAGTCCTCCCTTTTAACATATCTCGCCAGCTTGTTTAGTTCGGATCTATCCCCATAATACCACGTACTTCTGTTTCGTACAGGGCTTTCATTCGTTCTGCTTCAAAGTTCAGAGTCTTAGGGCAGATGTAGTTCATGAAAAGTGAACATAAAGGTGGCAAGCACTGAATCCCCAGGCAACCTCCACATAGAATCACAATCGGCATTAGGATAAACGTAAACAACCTCCACCCCCAGTTCTTTATTGAGTCCCAAAACCAATTCCCAAGCGACCATCCTTCTTGTTCCTGATGCACCTCTGAGGAAAGTCTGTGGAGGTGTTCGATCGCCTTGTAGACAGAGGGTGAGTTGTCCGGTACGTAGGTACAACAGCTGGACCCAATGATGCGGCATGCTCCTCCAGGACGGCCTGAAGCTCGGCGGTGTTGTTGGTGAGGATGCCAGCCGTAATGTTCATTGTTGTTTCGACTGCCTGGGTTAAGTGCCGGATGGCACGGCTGTTCGCCATTGGACCCCAAAGTGGGACAAGTCCTTTTACTGCATCCATGAACTGTGCTCCGGTGGAGTCGGCTTGCACAATGTCCTTGGCACGTTTCTGCCGGTGGTGGTTTGCTGGAGCCACATATGTTGGAGGAAGGATAAAAGCGATGTAACAGGTGCCTCCCCAGCCTTTCGGAAGCCAGGTGTAGGCCTTAGTACCACAGACGAAGTACATATTTGGGGAGGTAACAAAGGAGGGTGGGTCGACTGAGTCCAATGTTCGAGCGATGAGACAGGAACTGCGGCCCACCGGCTGTGTTCCCAGACCTTCGAGGCACACAAGACCTGTGATGTTGATGACGGACAGAGCCACTGTTAGGGTGGCGGCCGTTCGTTTCCGGAGGTAAGAGAAGGTGGGTCTGGCTGGGTTGTTGAACACCTGCCTTTCAACTCGTTCTTTGGCAGGGATGTCTATATGAAAGGAAGTGTTTGATCTTAGAGGACAGAAGGGAGCAGAAGTATTTCCAGTTTTGTTCAGCCAGAACCCATGGTAGAAGTGTGACACAGTTTTGCTGGAAGTGGCATTGTCCTTGTAGCTTTCTTGCAGGAGGATTAGCCAAGCGAGGCAGGAGCCATGGACAGAGAAAGGTGAGGGGATGAAAGGGATAGAGTGTCCAGTGGCATGCGGTAGCAATCCACAGATCCAGCAATTAGTGGCATTGGCGGCAAGATTGTGTTGGTGGAGCAACTGCACGAAAGAGTTATTCCAGAACTCCTTACGCCTTTCTCGCAGTTGGGGAGAAAGCGAGATCAAATGGTGTTCTTTCATGGTGGTAGGTTGAACAGTGGTCAGCAATGTCTTATGAGCGGTTGAGCTCTCTTCCATGATCCAGAAGGTGGCCATGAGGAGAAGGCAAAAGAGAAGGGTAATAAAAAGCGCGATAGTCTTTGAGCTGTGCATCTTGTCAGTCTTTGGGTTTTGATAGTGGATCTTCGGACGTCCGGTTGCTTCCATCACCTTCATGTCGGGCGCTTCCATCATCTTCAAGGGACTCGGTAGCGGGCAGAACCACTGGCTTTGTTTAGTTTCTCTCCTGGAAGCCTTTTGAGGTGATTAGGCTACCGACCAGGGATCTCAACTTAGTTCGTGGTCTGCTTAGCCGAAGTTCCCTCCTTTCGTCGCAGGTTATACCCTTCCTTGGATGGCACAGTGGGGTCGGGATATTTCATTAACTCAAGTGTCTCTGTATTCTGGTAGCAGCTCAGGGATGGTCGGTCTTTGTCCGGGGGTCCTCCTTGGCCGGTGATGTTGTCGGTTGTCGTCAGGGTCGGTGATACCTTCTTACAGGGATGTGCGTGCAGCCAGTTGCGCTTCCCCTCCACTCGAAGAGCTGTTCGGGTGGTGATCAAGACTTGCAGGGGGCCCGTCCACCGGGGCTCCAGACTCCTTGCACGCTGGAAATTACGCACTAGGACGTAATCTCCGGGTCGGATATCGTGTCCGGGACCCCTGGAAGCGTCGGGAATGGCTTGCAGCACCTGCTGATGGATAATAGACAATGTTTTAGTTAGGTTGTACAAATAGTCAGACATGAGGACGTCCGGGACGTCGCGAATGGATGTCGGTTTTGGTGCAGTCCAAAGGTTCATGGGCCGCCCGAAGACGACCTCGTAGGGGGTTAAGTGGTGTTTGGTGGGAGTGGAACGCATTGATAGCAATGCTAGCGGGAGGGCGTCTGGCCACTTCAATCCTGTGGTGGCAACTATTTTGGCTATTTTGAGCTTCAATGTGGCGTTATGTCGCTCAACCAAGCCTGCAGATTGGGGGTGGAAAACCGCATGGAACTTTTGTTTTACACCCAACCCTTTTAAGATGAGTTGGATAACTTCGGCTACGAAGTGGGGGCCGTTGTCGCTCCATAAAATTCGACAAAGACCGTAACGGGGGAAGAATTCCTTCAGTAGTACTTTTGCGGTAGTCATAGCAGTGTTGTCGCGGGTTGGGTAGGCTTCCACCCATTTGCTGAAGGCGCACACAACGACAAGTACGTACTTCAGGCTCTGGCACCTTTCTAACTGGATGTAGTCCATCTGCAGGACCTCAAAGGGATGGTTAGGAACCCCAAACCCTCCCCGGGGTACAGCAGTTCCTTTACCAGGGTTGTGTTGGAGGCATACCAGGCATTGTTGGACCAGACGTCTGGCTGAGTCTGGGATCTTATCGTTGTGCCAAACCTTGGAGATGAGTTCGATCATGGGGGCAGACCCTATGTGTGCGGGGGAGTGTGTCATGATCAGCATGGGAATCAGGAATGAGTCAGGTAGCAACCATTTGTTCGTGTCTTTAGTCTGCCAGCAGCCTTCATCGTCTTTCAATCCTACCCGTGCCCATTCAGTCAATTCGTGTGGTGTGCTGGCTAATTGGATGTCCCTAATCGTTTCCCTGGCATCCTTCCATCTCTCAGTTTGTGACCTGGTCACGTACATACGTGTCGTGGACCTATTCTCGGCTGTGGTTCGGGCAGTAATATCAGCCAGAGCATTTCCCTGTCCTATAATGTCTGTCACCTTCTTGTGTGCCTGGCATTTGATCACAGCCAGCCGTGCGGGGAGGAGGACTGCTTCGGTCAGGGCAGAGACTAGATCTCCATGTAGGATGGGTGTGCCATGGGAAGTCAGGAATCCCCTCTCCTTCCATAGGAGTCCAAAGTGGTGAACCACCCCGAAGGCGTACTGACTGTCGGTGTAAATGTTTGCGGTTGTCCCTGCTGCTAGGATGCACGCTCGTGTGAGAGCAATCAGCTCAGCCACCTGTGCGGATCGCTGTGTGATGCGGGCTGTTTCAACAACTGTTCGGGCCGTGGTGACTGCATAGGCAGCTGAGGTGGTGCTGTCGGGGAGCTTGATGCATGAGCCATCTACCCACAGTTCTCCGTCAGGGTCCGGGAAGGCAGTGTCTCGGAGGTCAACCCTACTCTTGGTCTGTTCATCGGTGAGGGTTACGCAGTCATGTATAGGGGACGCATTGGGGTCAGTGTCAGGGAGAGGTAGCAGAGTGGCTGGATTCAGGGTGGTGCATCGCTTCAGCGTGATATGGGGTGCAAGCAGAGTCAGCTCGTAACCAGTCAGTCGTGCGCTAGTCAGGTGTTGAGTCTTGGTCTGGTTCAGGAGGGTGTCAACTGCATGGGGTACTAGCACGGTGAGGGGGTTTGAAAGCATGATCCCCTCACTTTGTCGGATAGAGACAGCGGCGGCGGCTACTGCTCGAAGGCAGGCGGGCAAGGCTCTGGCTACAGGGTCGATAGTGGCAGAGAAGTAGGCGCAAGGGCGTTGCTTGGGACAATGCGCACCCCTCCCTTTCGTGGGTGAAGAGGGAGAAAGGTTTAGTGTAGTCTGGGGTCCCTAGGACTGGTGCTGAACAAAGGGCATCTCGTAATTCCTTGAAGGAGGATTGGCATTCGGGTGTCCAGGGGATGGGGAAGGGGACGTCTTTGGCCAACAGGGAAAGCACAGGTTTTACGATAAGACTGAAGTTTGGCAACCACTGTCGGCAGAAGGAGGTGAGGCCTACCAGTGACCGCACTTGCTTCTGAGTTCCGGGAACGGGGGTTTCTAGGATGGTCTGAATTCGATCAGGTGTAAGCTTCCTCCCATCTTTGGATAGGAGGTGGCCTAGGTATGTCACTTGGGGTTGGCAGAATTGCAACTTCTTCCTGGAGACCTTGTGACCGTTCTCCGCGAGGAAGTGGAGGAGGTGGATGGTGGCTGTGACTGCGAGTGGAGTGGTGTCGGCCGCCAAAAGAATATCATCGACGTATTGTATTAACACCACTCCATCTGGTAGTAGGACTGCATCTAGTTGTCTTTTGAGGGCTTGGCTATAAATGCTGGGACTCTCAGTGTAGCCTTGGGGTGCCCTACAGAATCTGTACGAACGGGCTTTTAAGGTGAAGCCAAAAAGGTAGCGGCTGTCTGGGTGGATGGGGATGGCAAAGAATGCGTTCTTGAGATCAATAACAGTGAAGGTAGTGGCAGTGGATGGAATCAGGGTGAGGATGGTGGTGATGTCTGAGACTACGGGGTACTGAGGTATGACTACTTTGTTAACTTCTCGTAAGTCAACAATGAAGCGGTATGCTTTCCCATCTCCTTCGCCTTGTTTCTTTACAATGGGTAGGATAGGGCTGTTGCAAACATTACTGACTACTTCTTCTACCACTCCTGCGTCGACTAGGGACTGGATGATTTCCACCAATGCCTTCTCGCCTTCGGGCGATATCCGATACTGTGGAAGCTTTGGGAGCACCGCGTCCGGTCGGAGAGTTATGTGTACAGGGTCGATCACCATGCGTCCTACGTCTGAGTCGGTTTTAGCCCACATGTGTGAGGGTAACGTGTCGAGTAGGGACAAGTCAGCATCGGTTATAGAGAACATACAATGCGTGAGACAAGGCCTGAACAGATCTGGGTTATCGTGCAGTATGACTCGGACTCCGTCTGGGGAACATCTGATGGTAGCTCGGAAATGTTTTAGTAAATCAAGACCCATAATAGCGTCGGGGGTGTTGGAGGAGAGCAGAAACGTCGTGTCAGTGGTGTTATTTTCCAAGTCAAAGGAGATTGGTGCAGACAAGGGATTAGTGGAGGGCGTTCCATCGAAGCCTATTGAGGTTACGTGTGAGCCAGACAAGGGTGCCCTCGGAATCAGTCGTTTAGATAATGCACTACGTGTCGCCCCGGTATCTACCAAAAATGGAGACTTTGTGCCCAGGACCTTAGCAGTGACATAAGGACCTTGCTGGTCAACACGGAGTTCGACTGGATCCCTCCCTTGCCCCTGGCGGTCCTATGCGAAGTCATGGGCGTTTTCATAGTCGGACTGCTGACACTGGTTCTGTCGGGGGCGGTCAAAGGTGTTTGGTCTGCCTGGCCTGTCGTTGGTGGTGTCGTTCGTGTACCCTCGTCCCTGTCCTCTATTTCTGGGGCTATTTGCTATGTCTCTTGTGTCCCTATTCTTGTTCATATACAGAAGGACCGGGCACTGGGATTTCCAGTGTCCAAACCCTTTGCAGAACGCGCACTGATTCTCGTCTAAGTCCCTGCGTCCACCGTAGGGTGTGGGTGCATGGTCTCTAGGGGGTAGTTTTCTAGGAGCAGTCGGTTGGTAATTTCCCTTGGGAGGTTCCCTTCCTATGGTCACCCCTTGCAGCTGTGCGATCATTACCCTTTCCTTCAGTTCCTTTTTCTTTCTCTCGGACGCCCTATCGTTCTCATTCTTTTGGTGTTCGTAGTACTGGGCCATCTGGAGGATAGCCGTGGGTTTGGAGGCTGCCCAACTACTCTCGCTGGTCTGTAACTTCTGGGAGACGTCCTGTGACAGACCCTTCACATAATTCTGGACAAAGAGGTGGTGTCCGGTTGCAGTGGCCACGTCCTGGCCACTATAATCGGAAAACACTGTTTCGAATCGAGAGAAGTATTCGGACACATCCTCCTGGGGTTTCTGGCGGCAAGCCGTCACTATCGACCAATCTACCTTCCTTTCTGGGATTAGGGTCTTCAATTTCTGTACAATCTTGTCTGGGAGTTCCAATATGGCCTTTACAGGTTTCTGTCCAGGTCCTCGCTGTTTGTCTATGGTATCGAGTTGTGCCCAGGTATATCCGAACGGCTCAGCATGTATGAGAGAGCGGGGGGTGGCCGGTGCGCGGGGGACGTTTGCAGCGCCTGAGGGGCACGCTGGCAATCGGCAATGAGACCATGGTGCCTAAAATGGCCGTCGCGCGTTTTCTGCGTGTGGCGCTTGGGGAGAGACAAGATGGCGCAGATAATGTTCAGATACGAACTAAATTTCCACATCAGCACCATGTAGTGCTGAGTCAAGGGCCTTGGGCTCATACACCTGTGGAGCTGGCACTATTGGCATAGTGAAAGAAGCCTGGTGTTCTTTCAGAACGGCACCAATGGTCTGTCTGTCCTTCAAGCAAGCAGTATTGATATGTGGACACCATGACATATTGGCTGACAATTTGATCCATAGGTAATTAAACAAATCAACCCTCTCTAGGGCCTTATCGCCTAGCAGCAGCTTTCCCTTACATTTTTTAATGGTTGCTAAACAACATAAATTTTGTTTTGGCTGTGTTGATTTCTAAGCCACAAACTTGACAAAAGGCAGCAAATTTTTTAAGAAGAATGTTCTGGCCACTCTCAGTTTTCAATATTAAAATAGTGTAATCTGCAAATATAAATATAGGGATCTTGGTGTTAGATATAACAGGGACATCCACTGGGCAGTCAAAAAGATAGTCGCCCAATCCATTTAGATACAAAGTGAAGAGAGTGGGAACTAGTACACACACTTGCAGAATACCCTTCAGCACTGGGATCTTGTCGATCAGTTGACCCGGTTACCCCCATCTGACACAGGCAAAGGTATTCTCATGTAGCTTAATCAGTCTTGACGGAATATTGTGAGGCATACCCATCGCCTTCAAAACCTGCCACAGCCTCAAGCATGGAACCAGGTCAAAGACAGATTTTAGATTGACAGAAGCAACAAATAAGTTGCCCTTGCTGATCAGATCAATCTTCCAAAACAATTAGGATAAACCTAAATTCCTGCTCTATCGTAGAGGTTTTAGCTCTGAATCCCACTTGAAGTGGGCTTATAATATCCCAATCTGATATCCACGTTTGATTTCATACCAGAACAAAACGAGAATAGACTCTTTGAACTCAACAATAAGACTAATGAACCTATAATTCATATATACTGGTATAACTTCGGCGCCCTGCCAAGATTCTGGAATAGATGTATATATATCCTGGTATAACTTCGCCCTTCAAACTACTGGTATAACTTAAGGCACTGAGCCAAAATTCTGAAATAGATGTTTCCCAGAGCAATCACATTTCTTAGAGCTACTATATAGCCAGCCCAGTCATCAGCATTATGAGCAAACAAATAAAGAGGAATGGCAACTGGGCCTGGACCCTTCTCCTCGCAAATGTAGACAGTGACTCTAGAACTTCCTCTCTAGTGAATGGGGGAAGAGGTAACATTCTGGAGGCTACTATACAACAGAGTAACTTTGGTGAGAGGGACTACCTTCTCATAGTACAGTGCAGCAAAATGATTAACCTATTGTGAGGGTGGAACATGGTTTTGCGGTTCTTCCCCCCCCAAGGGATTTGTACCACTGCAACCAAGTGAAGTGCGAACAGCCTCTGGATTAACATGCTTCCGCTAACTCCTGCTATCTATTATTGTCACATTTCTTCTTTGCATTCAATATGCTAAGTTTGTTTTACTTTCTGATGGGTGCAATTGTAGATGGATTATTCAACTTGATCGCCCTAGCTAGAGTGCGCCTCAGGTGCCCACACTCCCTGTTAGACCATCCATTGTCTTTTATTTGAGGGGCTTCTTCTTAAATCATAAAATAAGCTGCAATCCTTGCTAAAAGTCTTTTTGCAACACACTAAAGTCTAGGTGGTCTCCTTCCTTTTCCATACTTTTTGCAATGGTACTCCGAGTTGCCTGAACATCTTTGTTGATGTTTGACAAGATTACTGGCTTTCCATAACCTGATGCCATTTGAGGCGACATCTATCAGATATATGTACAACATTGTGAGTACTAGATGGCCTAGCTGGGTCAATTGTATACTTATCAAACAAAGCTAGGAGCCTAAGACATAGAGGGTCATAGTCTCTCTCCACTCTTTCCTACTACTTGTACTACCATGTCACCCACTCTGGACCACAATCTTAAGTCGATGATCAATTGGGATTTTGGACAAAAGGTTGTTAAAGTGTATGCTCCCTTGGTATTGGAATTAGTACGACCATTAGTAGCCCAACCCCCAATTCAATGGAGAGCGCTATCAACTGAAGGATGGTTTGGGTCCATCTTTTGATTGAGTGAGGCTCCAAATGGGGGATAGCCCAGGATTCTTCCTCCTCAGCAGTGATTTCAATATCATCCATGACTAAGGGCTCAAATGAAGAATTAAGTCCCCTGCATAGATCTTATATAAACTTGAACAAGACTTAGCCAGATGAGCCTCCAGGGCTTGAATTGTCACCGAAGTGTGTCTACTCCTAACCACATGTGCATATATGTTGAGGATCATCACACTATGGTCCCTCACCCTACTTACTTCAATGCCTAGTATGTCAGTACAATCAATTGGTAATCAGAAAATCTTACAATTTGGGAAGGAATTCACCCATATTGTTAGACCACCCATAGGTCTTATAAACTTATTAGGCGTAGCTGAAAAATCGAAAAGAAAAGTTGTGAGAAGTTGGCCTGGTATATGCTGTCCACTAATTAAAGTGGGCACCTTGCACCAGTCCAAACAAACTTTATGGTGATTTAAGAGGTCAAAGATGACCTTAGAAAGCTTTCCAAGTAGTAGCTGTGGAGAGCAGCCTTCAGTCTTAGTCTTGAAGGAATGTTAAACAGCTTATTTTACCAGAATGCAATCGTATAGTATTGGTTAAAGGAAAGGAGAACCACACAGTAGTTATAGAAATATCTATTTATTAATATAACACTATCTAGTATGACACAGTATCTCCTATATGGAGATAATCACAACGCACACACTACTTAAGCACAGTAATGACAGTAAATAGCACTAATACACAGTGAGCCCCAGTGGGGGACCAAACCATATACTAAGTGAGTGGTATAAGAACCACAACTCGAGTCAAGACAGTTTTGAGAGGACGTAGAATCGCTGGGACCCCAAGGAACCACCCGAGGTGAGTAGATAGGGACCCCACTGAGGACGGGTGCAGTGTGGGAACACGACTGCGTGCTCTGCACAATTCTGCGGGAAAGTCGCGGTTGAAGTTTTAGAGTTTGAGGATCCTTCCCAGTGGACTTTGAAGAAACCTAGTGGAATACAGAAGGTTGGATAGCCACTCCACCCATGGATACCGAGATAACCAAGTTACCTATCCCAGGGAATCTGGGTGCATAGGTCTGAAGTGGTGTCGGAAACCGCAGTCGGACCCAATGGAGGACTTGGAAGAAGAGCTGCTGCTGGAAGGAAGAAAAGTGTCAGTTGGAATCCAAAGGTGGACTCTTGTTGAGATGTATGTGAAAGTAGAGGAGACAGAGTCTGGGTCACTTGTGAGTGACCAGGGCCTTGGTAGATGAATGCTAACCAATGTTGGGTGCTTCAGGTGAGTGGAGGGAGACCTTGACTCTGTAGCTACGGGGACCAGGAGACACCAAGGACAACCAGGAGCTGGATACGAGCTGTCCCATGAAGGATGTAGAGTGCTGAGGGGTCTGTGTCTGGTAGGAGCACCAACAAGCCTTGGCAACGGCAACCCACGCAGAAGGTCAAGGATGGGCACGGCTCAGACCAGCAAGATCCAGGAGACTCACCACAGCAAGAGGAGTCCTGGCAGGCCTGGAGCAACCAGGGGACCCCAAGAAAAGCAAAGTTGACCCTCAAGTGGACCCACAGGCTGGAGGTGCAGGAGTCGCAAGATGACCTCGAGCGTTTCACCAAACAACAGCCCACAGAGCTTTCGGTGTGAGGAGGTCAAAGCTCTTGGTAGGAAATAGTGCCAGAGGTTGGGGCTACTCGGAGCCCAATGTACTTGTTAAAGGAATGCCAACAAGTACATTCACTTGCATATGAACACAGTGCACAGGGGTTCAGGTATTGCAGCCCCCATGAGAGATACTAGCCCCAAAATTGGTGAGAGGGCAGCTTGGGCCTCGAGGGACATAGAAACCCACCTCCTGTGTTGCTGGACCCTTCAGAGTATGTAGGAGCTTGGGATCAGCTTACTGGTAAGCAGGGATGAGGTGCCTGTGAATGCAGGGGAGTGACTCCTTCACTCCAAGGTAGATGTTTTTGGTTGTCCTTGATGCTCCACATGTCCTGCATGTATCCTGTATGGTGCACGGGCACAGACGATGCAGCAGACTGAGTGGGAGACAAAGTCGTCCCAAACGAAGTCCAGCGAAGACCATAGTGTCCAGACAGTAAAAGTTCAGTGGCTTTTGGTTCCGAATCTTGTCCATGTCGAATCAAAGGTCCTACAGCCAGGTAAGCTCTTATGTACCCATGGAAGAGGGTTGGCAAGATTCAGGGGACCATCCCGGGGGATGGTCTGGACAGTGGGGAGGCTACTCCCATGTCCTTTGTCCAGTTTTGTGCCAGAGCGGAAGCCCACAGCCCCCAGGACTGGTTTGAACTGGACTATGCACAGGAACACCAAATGTGCCCCTCATGCAGACTTTCGGTCACTGGCAAGCGCACCCACCCAGCCCTAATACACTAAATCATGTCTGGGAGGTAGTCACACCTCCCTGTGACAGGATGCCTATTGTTCTGTCTTCCTCTGTTCGAGCTTGGCTCAGCAGCAGGAGGGCAGAAATGTGTCTCTGGTCGGCAGCAACCATTTTGTGCTGTCCAGGACTAAAAGGCGGGTACCGGGAACACAAGGGACCCCACGAAGCTCGCTTCTGAGGGGTGGAATCATACCTCCCACACTGGTTACAAGTGTGGGGGTATGATTCCAACATGTTTGATACCAAACACAATAGGGTTAGTTTCAGCCATTTTAGAGTTGGTCATCACGCAGTCGCGTAATGCCCCTCTATATATCGTATATGACTGCTTCACTGACAACCCGGTAGAGTGGACTCCGTAGGCTGCAGTGGTATCCCGCTAATGCAGTGGCACCCTCTCACTTAGAACCAAGCACCCTCCCTTCAGGATTGTAAAGGCCTGCTATAGGGGTGACTGATAGGTTTTAAATGCAGTGACCCTTAGATATAGTAAACATATGTCTGAAGTAAGTGGTGCATGTACCGACTTACACAGGCTGCAGTGGCAGACCTGTAGTTCCATTTTGCATGGCCTCTCATGGGTGGCATAATACATGCTTAATGGGAGGCCTCTGGGGTACCTATGCCCTGGGCACATGGGTACCATATACTAGGGACTGACCAGGGTACACCAGTATCCAATGTGGAGTGTACCGAAGTACATAACATCACAGTTTAGGGAGAAAGCAGATAGACTGGAGTCCTGATTAGCAGGATCCCAGTCAGACTCGTCGAAAAACAGCTTAGCACCAGGCAAAATGTGGGGGTACACATGCAGAAGGATCCTACCTTCCTTCACCAGTACCCCACTTTATGTAGAGATTCTATTGACCCAGTTTCTGGGAAGTGGCATATGTCATGCTTGTCGACAAATTCACCCCATGGTGGCTGCATCATCCTGGCTTTGAGGCCAGCCACATTACCAGAAACCACAAAGGTCAATGGTAAATCATGATTTTTATTGGATCACTTTGGGAGGGGACAAACTGCCTTCGGATTCAGTTAGTGTGCTATTTGAGACTTCAAGAACTGGAGAATCATTACCAGTGCACAATAACCAAGGTATGACAACATTGTAAATTTGGGAGTGGGTAGATAAGTCATGAGTATTCAAGCTGACCCAGTTAGGAAAGATGGTATCTGGGCGTGAAAAACCATCAAACTGAGTATCCAAACTAAACATGGGTGAGCAGGGGCCCAAAAGTGTATCATGACGCTTGAGAGCCTCTGAACATGTCGACTGTAGGTGAAAGATTCAGCACTTCCTGGGGTATCCCTATATTATTAATACTTGCTGGGGGACTTGAGACAGGGGGAAACTAGAGGGAGTCCAAGATTGTCGTACAAAGCCCCCGCTAATCTGAACTGTAGCCAGGTCACACTTCCCCATCAGTTGTCAATTGTTATCTTCCAAGCTAGATAGAACCTGAAACCTATTCCCATGTGGCAGCTGAGCTGTGTGTTGGTAGTGGCTGTGTGGTTGTATTTCATTGAGTCTCCGGGGTTTCGGGGCTAAACGTTTGTAGAAAATATCCCAATGGAACAACATTGATATGCCCTGGCTGATCTAGATCTGTGTTTGACTTTTCACTTTACTAAACAGTTTGATACTGTGCACACACTCATTTACTGTCGAACACACAGCACAGCCTCACTCAATTGTCAACTCCCTAGAGCTCGTCCTTTGCTCTGGCCAGAACCAGCTGCTCTAAACAATTCTTGCTCAGGTGGCTTCATGGCACTTCATTCACAGCAGGGACTTTGATGATATAGCGCTAAAATGGATGCTAAATGCTACGAGTCCAACTTTAGAATTTATTATTTATCTATTGAGTTTTGTATAGCATGAACTAGACCCGAAGGCATCAGAACGCTTTACAGAGTTATCACAGCAGCAATTACACGAGTTACATAAAGGGCAAATGAAAGTACATAGAAATCGTATAAAAAGTAGCATACGATAGACAGCATGATATGTGAATGATATAGCAGCAATTACACAAAAAGAGTAAGTAGAAGTACATAGTAACGTTTAAAAAAGAAGTATATACCAGACAGTAGGATATGCAAATTATATAGTTCTGAGGTAGTTACGGTTGGGTGTTGCGAAGATGGTGAGAATAGAGAAACAGTTTTTTTCAAGGGCAATGGTACTGACATTTCAATGGAGGTTGTGGGGTAGGAGCATTAGGCCAATCTGGTCATTTAGTGGGGAGGGTTTAGGTATTTATTAATAAGAAGAAGTTTAAGTTTCTTCTTGAAGTGAGGGAATGAGTGATTGTCACGTAAATCCTGAGGCTATGAGTTTCAGATTCTGAGAGCGTTCCCAGTGAAGGAGCAGGTGTACAATTTTTCTTTCTTGAATTATGGCGGAATCAGGAGTAGACTCTTGGAGCTTCAAAGAGGTCTCTTTTGGCTGGCTTTTGATAGATTGTTTGCAAGGTAAACTGTTTTTTTCATGTAGAGCACTTTGAGTGTTATTCAAGCACTTTTGAATATACATCTTGACTAGATTGGTAGCCTGTTGAGGTACTGAGAGTGGGAGTGATGTGGACGAAGCGGCTGTTTCCCAGCAGGAGGGTAGATTTCAAAGGGGCTAAGTGTGTATTTGAGGTGCCCGTGATCATTGAGTTACCATAGTTCAGTTTGGAGAGGACGAAGACTTGTAACACTGTCTTTAGGTCTTCGATGGGGATGAAAGGTTTTTTATTTTTTTAAGGTGTTTATAACGTGTAGAAGGCAAGTTTAGCTGAGGCATTAATATACTCTTTCATAGTCAGGTTTTTGTCTAGTGTAATCCTCAGAGATTTTACAGAGTTAGAGATGGATAATTTGTAGTTTAATGCAGTGAGTCTGTCAAGCCAGATATCAACAGGGAAGGACTTTTCTTTTTGGTTGGATGAATAGGAGTTCGGTTTTGCAAGGATTAAATTTACGATGGTTTTTGGACAGCCAGGATTGAACCATGGATGGAGTGCTGTTTAAATGTTTTTAGCGGATGAAACTTTTATGTAGATTTGAGTGTCATGTGATAGGCAATTCTGGCTTGTTTCAGGATCATTGCAAGGGGTTTGATATAGTGGTTGAATACGGCAGGAGACCCTTGCGGACCTCCTTGTGATTCTGGTGGTACTTTTGAGATGGAGTGGTTTAATTTGATTAACTATGAGCATTCATTCAGGAAGGAAGCAAACCACTGAGGGATAGCGTCATTGATACCTGCATGTAGTGAGAGGATGTTAAGGAGGATGTCATGGTTGACAGTGTCAAAGGCCGCTGAGAGGTCCAGGAGGACTTGGACTAGGACGCAGGCCTGGCCTTTGTCGAGAGATCTGTGTAGGTCATCTACAATGTTCAGTATTGCAGTGTCTGTGCTGCAGCCGTTCCTAAACCCTGATTGGAAGGTGTTGTGCAGGTTGTATTTTTCAAAGTGGTTTTTGAAATGAGCCGGCACACATTTTTCCATGTTTTGGACAGGAGGGGGAGGTTGGTTGGGAGAATTACTGTGCAGCATGAAAAGGGACACCTGGATGACCTTATTATAGTTCCTCATGATTGAAGACACATCCTTTGCAGGCGTGATGTACTGAGAGTGGTTGGCAGTGCCTTGGGCTTCTCAGTTGCATGACAAAATGTTGCTTTAATGGCCATGCTGTAAAGACTCTTTTCAGTGCCTGTGCTGGACGAGAGCCAGTTGCTTTAGTACGTACTCTAGCACATGCCTGGCAGACTTCAAAGCACTCACACATTCTTTTTATTTTTTGTGGCTCTATAAGCTACAAAAATGGGCCAACTTTGATATAAAGTTATAAAGGGGTAGTAACTTTGCAAAAAAGCATAATAAAAGGTGTTTTAAAGATAATAAATACAAACATAACAGAAAAAAGTACCTGGCAGACACTACCAAGGTTTAATGCACTTTGCCAATGTCAGGCTAGGGTGAGGATACACACATACATGTCCCGCCCCACAGAATTGGCGATTTACACATACACACACACACACACACACACCATCCCCCCAATGACCTATCCACCTCCACTTACTGGCTCAGTGAGGAATTATGATGTGGTGATGGCTGGTCACAGCAGGTCACCGTCATGCTCTAATCAGTGGAGGCCAGGCAGCCAGGTGCCAGTGCCCACAGTTCTGCTTGGCCTACCGTGCTTGCTCTCTGCAATGCTGCCACTGCCATGCTCACTCCGCTGAGCAATTAGAGTGGTAGCAGTTTTTATACAGTGTCAGTGCAGAGCAGCACATGCGCACTTAGTTCTGACAGTGACTGCAGGTTTTGGTGGGCCCAGGCCACAAGCACGTAAAGGCAGCATTAAAAACCGCTTCAACTGGTTTCAGTTCAGTGCAAACTGATACAAACAGTATGCTATGCACTTTTAAATTGCTCCACGACATTCTATAGTTTGTACAGATCTTTGCCATCCTGCTCCCTCTCAGCACAGCCATCAGCTGCCCTCCATAACAATTTACCAATGGAATTAGAAAAGGATAATGTGCCTTGGTGAAAGGCAGGTATGTACTGCTGACATTAATATTGTGATGCAGTCATCATTTCTGGGTCTGGGTGGGTCAGCCATACTAGGCAGACATCAAAAGGAGAACAGATACATTCATTTTTAATAATTACTGGACCCAATGCCCAGGGACGGAAAATTCAGTAGACATGGCCCTGTGAAATAAGTGCTGATGCTGAGCACTGGAAGCCACTGACACAAATTAAGCACTGGTTTGGACCCAGTTGCTACTTTTTTCTCAGTCATATTAACAATAGCAGGGGTAACATTTTCCAAATATTAATTATGGGAGGGCAGGATCAAGTAAGATGTAAGAAGTCCTTCTCCTCTGCAGCATTATGGGCGCAGCACAAGTCAGTCTGAAGGCCTCTTTGCATCAAGCCGTAAGGTGTGTGCTAAATTCAGTGAAAGTTTTTTTAATGAATGAGACACAGACTGCTACAGGGTTAGAGGGTTCAATGACGGAATATCGAGGCACAAAATATCGATATACAAAAATATTCAAAAATAAATCTTGTGAACAAAAATATGGCCTTTCTATACTTATCTAACAAAACAACAATTATAAAGAGCAAAAATATCGCTGTAAACAATATAGTTTTTTACTATTATTGAATACAAAAATATTAGTTACAAAAATATCATTTATCATTCCCTTTAAACAATCACACAATGACAACAGCAATATTGCTAAAATAAGTACATTTTTAATTACTCATCATAAAAATAATGACATTTTACATTAAAGAAAACATTAAACCAAACAATAAACAACATATACACATATTTTAACAATAGAATATTCACATTACATTACAAAATAAATATAAATAAACCCTGGAAAATATAACTCAATATTATATAACTTCAATAAAATAAATGTGTATAATCACTACATTTACACCACAATTTATATATTATCTACTGGCGGTCGCCAGTAGATAGTTATAGTTAGGACCGTGTTTCCATAGGAAATCTGAAAATTCTATTTTGAATAACTTTGGCGCCGTTTGACGAATCTTCGCGAAAATTTCAAAACTAATGGGGCGCTCCGCTCCGCTCCTACCCTGAAAGTCTCGGGGTGATTCGTCAAGCAGGGGCCGAGAAAAAGGGGGGGTCCCAAAACACGTTTTCCCCATGCATTTTTCCATAGGGACTTTAGTCGCAGCTACAGCCCGAACGACTGAACAGAATTACGTGAAATTTGGCAGAGAGGTAGCCATAAGGTCCGTTTGGTGCCTTTTGCAGGTTTGGTGTAAATCTGTTTAGTATTTTCTGAGAAAATAGCATTTAAATCAATATATATATCTATACGCGCGCAGCGTGCGCGCTGGGTGCGCGCACTCGGCAGTCCGCGAGCGCACTTCTGATTGGTTGTTACATCTTAGTAAACATTCGAATCGGTCGAAACCAGGAAGTGTCGGCCGCCATTTTGTCTCTCGCATTGAGAGGGGGGTGAAATTGAAAGGAGAAAAACATGTAAAGGGGGCAGGCTGGACAGTTCCTGACCCCCTAGCAGGGGTCAACAGGTCCCATGCGGTCCCCCAAGAGTAATTAAACATTTTAATTTTTTTTGAAAAAACGCCGAGTGCGCGTAGGGTGCGCGCACTATTGAAATTAAAAAAATATCCACATAATCCGCGCAGCTTGCGTGCACGCTATAAATAAAAAAAAATATAGCAATATCAGTCACCCCGTGTGAGCAAGCTACGCGTAGCGCAGCTTGCTTGCTTCTAAGGCATATTTAATCACGCCAATTTATACTAAAACCCTTAAAAACAATGCGCATCATGTGTCCTCCGTGTGCGGACGTACCGGGGCTATAACGCGTAACGTGGGCGCGCAGTGCACGTAGCGCACCGCGTGCCCACCGTGCGTGCGCGGTGCGCAAAGTGCACCGTGCGTGCACGGCACTAACTGCGTGCCCACCGTGCGTGCACGGCACGAACGGCGTAAAGTAACTTAGCATTTAAAAAACCGTACAAATTCACTGAAAAAACCATAGGTTTCACACACGTTATAGTTAGGAATTAGCATTTAAAAAACCTTGCAAATTCACTTAAAAAACCATAGGTTTCACACATGTTATAGTTAGCTGGGCATTTTCCTCGTAAAAAACCAATGAAATTCCCCTGTTATAGTTAGTGCAGGCAACTATAACTCACGCGACCGTAATCCGCTGATGATGACGTCAGATATTACATCACTGATGACATATGTGTCTTTCTGAAAAAAAAAAAATATATATATGTATAGCTAAAAAAAAAAGGAAGAAGACATGGCTATATAAATGTGTAAATACAGTGATGTAATATCTGACGTCATCATCAGCGGATTATGGTCGCGTGAGTTATAGTTGCCTGCACTAACTATAACAGGGGAATTTCATTGTTTTTTTACGAGGAAAATGCCCAGCTAACTATAACATGTGTGAAACCTATGGTTTTTTAAGTGAATATATATATATATATACATATGTTTATACATATATTAAACCAGTCCTTAGTGCTGCATCACTCAACAATAATCCACAGGTCTCCTCTGCTGTTCAATAGTTTAA
Organism: Triturus cristatus; assembly: GCF_964204655.1. NCBI lineage: Eukaryota > Metazoa > Chordata > Amphibia > Caudata > Salamandridae > Triturus > Triturus cristatus. Next base: position 295,452,633 of record NC_140579.1, read on the forward strand.
TCAGGATATACACGCATATCCATACATGTTTCGGAGACATCAGGCTCCTTGCACATGGGTCAGGAAGCAGACACTATGCTTGTCACTTATTCCTTTCACTGATTTGCAATTCACAGAGAGTGCTCATAATACATTATAGAGGGTCTGCAAGCATGGGCACCATTTCCACATAAGAGTGATCAAAGCCATAACATAATGAAAAGAACGCAAGCTGCCCATTGCGTTTCGATTAGAAAATAAATGCCGTACCATTTTGAGTGACATCTCACAATAAATACTATAAATGCAAATTAAACATTAATCAATCTTGTGATATGAAGAAATGGCAACTCCTAATTCATGCTGACATGTCCGGTGGCGTCTGCCTACTGCACTTGCTCATAATTTCATGAGACCTAATGCTCATAGCGTGAACCATTTAGATATTCACATAAGGCATTATTTTTACCCAAAAGCTTGTAATCCCTCATGTCCATTGTGTTTGAAACTGGACGTCATTCTGACCTCTCATGTACACAGTGTATGAAACTTAACACGTTAGACAAAGGAGTCTCAGAAGCTACGAGGAGCTACAGAATGCCACCCCAGTGGGTGTGCAACAACTTCCAATTTTCCAGCGCAACATTTGGTATGCAGTTATAACTAAAGAACTACTCTTTTGTCTTGTTTGGAGGGATCTAATTGCGGGTTTAAGACACATTTAAAATCCCCTTTAATAATCAAAGGCATATGCGCAAATCTGGAAAACATGACAGTGAGATGGGCCAAGAAGGCTTGCTGTGCTACATTCAGCGCATACATACGGGCTAATAAAAGGGGCCTGCCATCTAACTGTCACTCCACCAGAACATTTCGCCCTTCAGGGTCTATTTCCATGGCCATGCATCGAAAGGGAAATGCTGGCCTAAACCATATAAAGCCTGAATAAGTAGTGCTGTAACATTGACCACACCAACGTTCCTGGACACGCGCATCTTCCCCTCCTGCATTACGGGTATCTTAGAGAAAGGCTATCTGGGCTTCACGCCTTCCAATACATTTTTGCTCTGTGTGAAGCTTGTTTGCTGTCCCCATGCTTTGGACATTCCACATTATGATATGCAGCCTGGCCATAGCACAATGTGTAGGCAAGGGAGGGGAGACACCCACCAGTGGAGGGAGGGGCCCCTCATAATTCTGGTGGGTGGTAGCATGTGGGAGAGGCAATACACTGAGGGCTGAGCAAATGCATATTATGTGACCTTGTCAACAAGTAAACTAGAACCGCTAACTCCCAACCCAGGGAGGTCAAGAAAACTCCAACTGTCCAAACAATCAACAAACCGACCCACAGGTGGGATTATCCCAGTGGCATATTTTAATGCAAAACTACGCCTAAGGAGAGGGTCTGGAGGGCGGTTGGCAAACCGACAGCAGATACAGTAAGTCCCAAAATCAGTTCGCCATCAAGGTGGGTCACTGACCCATTGCGGTTTAGTGATAGTCAGGAATATAAGAATCTGCTCACCCAGTCCCAGACATCGGCTGTCTCAGTGAAGAAATAGCTGGTGTTGTTCACCATTACCTTCAATTTTACTGGGGAGAGTATCGAATAAGTCAGTCCTGCCTGCCTCAAGCATTTCTGTAATCCCAGGAAGGAGGCCCTACGTCACTAGATGGCCAGATTGTAATCTGGGAATAGGAATATATGCACATTGTCACAGAGTATTGGCTCCGTGGTCCTACTGCTCCTGGACTGGCCTTTTTATCCCTGTAGTTCTTAAAACTGGCCACCACAGGCCTGGGAGCAGCTCATGGTGGCAGTTGCGGCGCCGGCACTCGATGGGGATGCTCCACAAGGCCCAGATCTCTGTACTGGTGTGAATGTATGACATTGTTCTGCACTCTATCAGTCAAATTTTGTTATTTTTGCATTTGTCACCCTGAGTGGGACGGGTATGCCCAGATGTGTGTCCTGTGCTCTCCATGCCACTGGAGTCAAAATATCCTGGCTGATAAGGGCTGAAAGCCTGAAACCGGTCATAGGATGCTTGTTTCCAGGCAAGGGAGGACCTGGCCTGGCAAGTTTGGCTGGACTGTTCCCATTGGGCGCAGGGTGAAGACTGGTTTGCATATGGCTAGGTTCAAACTGGAATGGCATGGGTAGCAAAAAAACGATGGATTTAGGCCCAGATCTGCGTACTAGGGTGAATGTATGACATTGTTCTGCATTCTGTCCATCAATTGTTCTTTTTGCATTTGCCACAAGGTATTGAGATTATAGTTTCATGGGCACCCTGTTTGCGCCAGCCATGTTCCACAAAATAGCACATGGTTGGACCCTTCCTCTCCTGGGGATGCCTGCGAAATTGCAAATGAGAAAACACACCCTCTGATGATAGCACTGGCGCTATATGTGCACCAGCGCTATCTGTGGTACATAAGGGGCTGCACACTTGTCTGTTGCCCTTTCTGTAATACAAAAGTTCCCTGGCGCAAACACACGTTGCTCCCCCAGGGCACTTTGTATAATATGGCCCCTGGAATACTTTGTTTTTCAAAGTAAAATCCATGACATGGGTACACGTGGCAACTGTGGGTGCATAAGGTGGAAACATATTTCACCGAATTTCAATTTAAATTGTGTTGCATTCGATTTATCAGAGTCTTGTCAAGAAAATGTCCATAAATGATAAAGGAAAAATGTAGTGTATGACATGCAAAATGTATAACATAAATGGAAATTATATTTTCAGAATACAGCATAAAAATTATTGCATGACACAGCTTTTATGTTTGCGAATGTATGGAGGAAGGTGAAATGAAACAGGTGTTTTGGATAAGCTGGTGAGGCATTGTATTTTCCTGACCTGTCACGTGGGCCATGTTTTTCCAGAAACCTAGGGCAATAATCCCGTCTTCTCTCTTCAATCTGCACTCATCTTTCAGCTGCAGACCAGTATTCAATACCTGTATAGAACGTGTATCTAATTGGGTACTTATTCATTGCAACTAGTTAGTTGTACTTCCAGGTTATAGGGCACAGAGTAACGGAAGGGGAGTTCACAGAAACGGTTTGGGGCAAAATGTACCTTCCTTGAGGGTATTGCCTGCATTCCTGAGGCTGTAGGGTGCAGACCCACACAATGGCATGTGGTAGGATGGAGACTAGGATACCCTTGGAAGTTTTATGAGAACCTTTTACTAAGGGGTTGTTCTTCCTGGACACTACTATTTGATAGTTAGTAGGGAAGAAGTCTGCTCGGAAATTCTATTGTTAATGGTGAGGATGTTTCAAGGCACGGCCTGCCTTTTTGTATGTCCTTATTACTATGTCATAAAAGTGGATGATGGATGATCATAACTACGTGTTGTGAGAGATATTACCTTTAAGAAAGGCTTGGCCATGTGGTATCTGCCTTTTTGCCTGCACTACAGCCAAAGAAGACATCAAACCAGTGCCAGGACCTTAGATAGTATATCCACGTCCTGTCTGGAAAATTAGTATAATGGTTGTGTCCACATAACGTTTATGCAGTTTCCAGTTCCTCTTGACCATGAAAGAGAATATTTTGCAGGGTACTCACAGAGGTACTGTGATGCAGGGCTGGCATCTGCATGTCAGCCAGTTTTGCAGAGGTGAGTGTATATCACCTGAAGTCTTTAAAACTAGCTGGAGAAGCTGTGGTTCTGCCTAGCACCAAGAAGACTGTATGACTGCTCAGGGAGGGAAGGAGAGAGCCTAGGCCTAGCCATACTGGATGAGAGGCTGTCCAGGAGCAGAAGATCTGCTATGTTCCCAGCTGTGGAGTGTCCAAAAGAGGCAGAATGACACTGGAAGCCAAGCCTGTACTTTCCGAAGTTGTGTGATGTCAACTGTTTCCCTCTGCGATTAATGTGTGAAATCACATCAAGAAACTACGAGACAGCCATCAGTGTGCTATCCAGCACTCATGCAGCGTGCCTGAGGTGCTTGTCCAGGTGCTGCTGAATTTGTGGTACATCCTATGAGAGCCATCATCGCTGCTGTAGTGGTACATGAAGTCTGAAACTGCTAAAGCCATATATTCACCAACCCGGGTTATCATGCTGCTCATTTGAGTGGCCTTATGGTGTGAGTCCGGGTGCGTGGCAAAGACCACCAACAAGATGGCTGCATCTTAGTGAGGCTCAGGATCCGGCGGTCTTGGATATGCTGCTCGCCACTGCGTTATACTAACGCTGGTGTCCTCCCTGCATACTGGGAGTGTTGTGGCTCGAGGAGACGTGGGGGCGATGCCCTCACGCACCACTGTTACCTAAAGCTGAGGGGAATCAGGAGTGTTGCGGTGCCGCCGACATTGCCTCGGAGGCCCTGCTGCAACAGGCCGAGATCGCTCGATCTTGTCGGGTGCCGACACGCCCCCTCCCTCCTCCTCCATGTGTGGGCTACGGAGCGGTTGGCTCCTTCAGACTTGGCCCGCGACCCTGCTCCTCATTACAGAGCTGTGAGGCAGTGGGCTGCTGCGAGTCTGGAGTGTGGGCAAAGTGCGGTCTGAGTGGCTGTCTGAGTGCCGCAGGCTGCGCCTCCCCTTGGCGGCTGCCTGCAGTGCGTGGCTGGTGCCCTGCAAATGCCCTTATACAACGCTCATGGGAGGCTGCTGCGGGTGAAGAATGTTGAGTCCAGTCTGTGAGCTTTGACCATGTTTAACCAAGCCGAAATCCTGGCACATGTGGAGCTGTGCTAAAAGGAGGGTGCTGCGCTCACCCGTCTACTTGGCAGCCCCCCAGAGACAGTAGCCTAAATCATCTGCTCCATAGCAGGGGGTGCTTGAGATATAGACCATCGTCTGGACACCGGCCGGTATGGGACTACAAAGAGACAGGAAATGTTGAGTACATTGCCCCCCACTGGCCCGGACTCCCCACTGTTTGCATATTGATCCTCTGGATTCTTGTGAGCAGATTCTGGGAGCTGATCTGCTGTACTGCCTGCTTACACCCAGAATTGGGGAGCTGGGGATAGGATCCATGCCTACTGACACACTGCGTGACAGAAGTTGTGACCCACGGACATCTCTACGCATATAGACACAACGCTGGGGGCCCCACATGTGACACTTCATGCAACCCGCCTTGCTAGATTTTGGAGATTACCCCGTAATAGGGGGACCCGCCCTGGGTGGTAGCTCCCCGCGCGTCCAGAAACTCCACGATGTTGACTAAAGCCTGTACAACAATTGTGGGGCAGGCCTGGCTGGGGGGGGGGGATTGAAGATGCTGAGTGCACACCCACACCCTGTACCCGCGGTATTCGCTTACTGAAGACATGACATGAGTCGTTCTGACCGCGCTGGTCACCGCGGCTACCAGTCAGATTCAGAAGAGCCCTCTGGACAAGGTGGTGCCGCAGCCCCCCCATGTGACATCTCGGCTGTGATGGTCAAACTCAAGGCGGGCTTCAGAGCCATGGATGCATGCTTCGATACACTAATTGGCCACATGGACAGTCTGTGCGAGCAGATGAACAGACAGTGAGCCCGGATTAATGGCGATGAAGAAAGGATATCCAGCCTCGAGGATAACTCTGTGACAACGCAGAAGCGCATAGATAAAATGGAGCACCTTTTAAAACAAATGGCAATCAAGAACGAGGACCTGGATGCCAGATCTCGTAGGAATAACATTCGTATCTCGGGAATTGTAGAAAATAACGACATGGGGCGTCCTGAGAACTTTGTTGAACAATTGCTACTGGCCTTCTTTGACCACCCTAGTTTCTCCAATACTTCTGCAGTCCAACCTGCACACTGCTAATATGGCCCCTGACCTCCGGAAGGTGCTCCACCACGATTTATTATAGCATGTCTGCGGTTGGCCCAGGAAAAGGGTCCTCTTCAATACCAAGGTTCGAATATCCCCATCTTCCCTGATTTCACCCCAATAGTACAGGAAGCTCGACAGAAATACCCCTTTAGACGCCAAGGCCTACTATAAAACTATCCATGCTGGATCTCCATAGAATGACCATGCGCCCCCAGATGCTAATGGGACACGGGGACACAGGAGCCCGCCCACCACATCTCGAAATGAGAATGGGGGGGTGGTTGGCTGCTGGGTCTGATGTTTGATACCCTTGCCTCCTTGCTTGTATATACATCAGCAAATGACTCATATTGAATATCTCCTCGCTTGGGTATTCGAATTCATGGGGGCAAGCACCGCATTCCAGCTTTGACTCTTTACTTTGTAGGGACCGCCGGAGACTAAGTTGCTCCCATGCCCCCATGGTGAACACCATTTTAGATTGTTGTGGTTTATGTTTTTCTTTCTTTCTTGAGGGACTAAATGGGATTCACAGCATAATGTTGGATCTAGTGTGGGTGGGGAATGGTACTCTTCTGTGGGACTCCTTTACTAGAGTTAAAATGTTTTTTGATGTTGCACATTGTATCTTAGCATTCACCACCTACACTGTTGTATGGCACAAGGCCCTCGGTCCGATGTATGATGACTTCATACTAACTCCACAACATGGTCACGTCCATCGACCTAGGTGTAGTTACCTGGAATCTACGCGGTATTAACAATGCCCGCAAAGAGAAACAGGTACCAACATATCTTAATAGATATTCCGATAACATTGGTTTTCTTCAGGAGACCTATTTCTCCCCATGTGCTGACCATATGTTTGCTAGGAACTGGGGCCCACATCGATATTTCTCATGTTACAGTTCCTACTTGCGTGGTACCTGTATCTTATTTCATAAAAACTGTACCTTTTCTTTATCACTCCAACCACTCGGACATGGCAGGCTGATATCTGCTAGTACATTGAACGCTGGGAGACAAAAGTACATTATTAGTCAATATATATGCCCCTAACACTGACGACCCTGATTTTTTTTAAACCTCTTTTCCCAACAGGACAGATTTGTGGTGTACCATTTTATTATTGGTGGGGATCTTAATTTACCACTTTGTTTGAACACCGATTCCGCTAGCACGCTTCCATTTGACAAACCTAGGGCCCGAGACTTATATGCTGCATGATTCATGGCGTACCCATCACCCTATGCTATCCAAATACACCTTCTGTTCAGCGCCCCATTCGGTCTGGACTCGATTAGGCTATTGGCTATTGTCGGCCACATATCACTAGTGGATATCCGAGGTAACAGTGCTCCCTAGAACACTCTCAGATCACAATCCAGTATTATTGAAACTTCAGATTACATATGGAAGTGACCTTGAGTTCAGCGTGTGTTTCAACAGCGATTCTCCCTGGGACCAAGTGTTCTGTAGTGAGATTCATAGGTCCATTCTTTAATATTTTTAGCGCAATACAGGCGACCTTGTTCGAGGCTTTTAAGGCCTTCAGCAGAGGGATGTGTATATCTAAGCAGGTGGGTATTCTTAGAGATATACGCACACAATTAAGCTGGATTGAAACAAAACTGCAGGAGATGGAGCATAGCGAGGAGACTGACTCTATGGGCAGAACTACTGGTTGAATATCGCGAGTTGGCAGAAGGGGAAACCACATATCAGAGTAAACACTCCCAAGCTCGTCGCTATTGTGAGGGCAAGAGACCTGGCCGCGCCCTTGCTCGCATTCTACGCCCCAACAGATCGGTTAATTATGTCGCAGAACTCCGAGCGATGAATGTAGGGGCCATTACGAGCACAGAACGTATCATGGCCACGCTCTGTACTTACTACCAAAAATTGTACTTGTCTCAGGTAACTAACTAATGACCCTGAGACACCTAGCGGATGCTGCCATGGTATGGCTTGAGGATGGTCAGAGACAATTCCTCACTGAGCCACTCACTCTAGAGGAGGTGACCCAAGCTATTGGCACTCTAGATGGCTCAAAAGCACCTGGGCTCGACGGACTAACAGGGGGGCATTTTATAAAGTGTATAAGTAACAACTTGCACCAAGATTGTTGGCATTATGCAACAAGGCCATGCAGGTTGGCACTTTACCCCTATGCCCCGAGAGGCAGTCCTCACCTTGCTGCTGAAACCCGGTAAAGATCCTGGTAATTATGTGTCACATCGCCCACTATCTCTGTTAAAGTTAATAATAAAATTTTGGCCAAGGTGCTAGCAACCCGATTAGCCTTGCTAATGGAGCAGCTCGTCTCCTTGGCACAGTATGGGTTCGTTCCACACCAGTCCACCTCCTTGAATCTCCGTACTGCTTTTGTCGTGCTTAATAAAATGTCTCCCGCCATGCCCACTGTAGTGGCATTTCTCGATGCAGAGAAGGCCTTCAACTCCCTCGAGTGGCCTTTTCTCTGAACTGTGTTAGGCAAACTGGGCTTTACCCCCGGTTCATATCGCTAATTATGGTACTATAATCCAATCCGCCGGCCCACATTAGAGTGAACGGTGCTATATCAGATGCGTTCCTGATTCTGCGTTGTTTTCGCCAAGGGTGCTCATTACACCCTCTTTTATTTATAATGGCAATGAATCCTCTGGTCCAGGTGATGCAGGAGCGCCACTTGCATCGCGGGTTCCAACTCACCCATGGGCCTTTACTAATATCACTGTCTGCAGACGACATTATACTGTTCATCTGCAACCCCCACCTCAATCTCCCCCTTCTTAAGCATGAGATAGTCAGATTCAGTGTCTTCTCAGACCTCTGTATAAATTGAGCCTAGTCAGAGCTGTTCCTGTTAATGGATGCAACAGCTCCTCCCCCGGCTGAGCTCCCCGTTAAATGGGCACCTGATGGAACTAAATACTCGGGCATCCACATCCATAGAGAAAAGGAGCAGGTACTACAACAAAATTACGGGCCAGCTCTGTCAGATCTCAATGTACAGGTGGAGCGTTGGATAAAACTATCTTTGTCAATAGCTGGGCGAATTGCAATTATAAAAATGGTTGTCCTGCCTCGCTTTCTATAGCTCTTCACTAACATCCGACGTTTGACCTTGTTGGTAAGTCGCTCCCCCACCACACAGCTCCGCCTGTGTGTCCTGACCCTGCCCTAGCTGCCGCTGCTGTAGAAGTTGAGGCCCTCCTCCACCCGCAGGCTACCACCTGCGCCTTATCCCTGGTGGCCACTGGTAGGCCTTAGGTTTGTATCTCTGACGCTGTCTGTCTGTTTTCCCTGTACTGCCCATATTGTCTTCTGGTGTCTGTGACCGCAGTTGCCTGACTCCCTCCTGTGCCTGCATTCTTATCTGTGCCCGCTTTGCCTTCTGTTGCCCCCGCCACTGATTTGTGCCCGTTTTGCTTGCCCCCTGTCCCCCTCAAAGCCCCTTCATTTCTGCGACCTCTTGCCTTCTGTTCCCCCTAGCTGCCCCTGATTGTGCCCGGTTGCCTTCGGTGCCCTTGCCGCTCCCATTCCCGCCGCTGCGGCCCCACCCCCCTCACTACCCATTTGCTGCCCCTGCCTCCCACCTCCCTCCTCCCAGCTGCTCCTCCCTCCCACATCCCCATATATGGCGGCCGCTGCGCAGCCACGTGCAGCGGGCGTGCCACTGGTGCACCCAAGGCACGCCTAAGGCAAGCCTTTCTGCGCCCGTACGAGCCCGGACTGCTCTTAGCGACAGAACCCCTGGTCCCCGCACATGCCACGACAACCACCACCGCTACGATGCCAGTACACTCCACGCTCTCAACCCCGGACAGACCCACACCTTCTTCAAGGCCGCCCTGAAACGCACACCCGGTCCCTTCACCTGCCTGAACTGCAGCTACACCAGCCTCAGAGCCGCTGAACAAACCGCCAAGAAAGACCTCAACCACCTCTGATGCATCCTACTGAACATCTGCTCTGCACGCAGATACGCCGTCGAGCTCTGGGACCTGCTCGACACATCATCCCCGAACGTCGCCTTCCTGACAGAGACCTGGATGAATGACTCCTCCGCACCCGACATAGACATAGCCATCCCAGACGGCTACAAGATCACCCGCAGAGACCGCACCAACAGAGTCGGAGGAGGAATCGCCATTGTCCTCAAGAACAGCATCAGGGTCTCGACCAGCACCGACGACACTCTCAGCACCGCCGAACACATGCATCTCCAGATCCACACAGACCCCAACTCCACCCTCAGAGGCACCCTCATCTACAGACCCCTCGGACCCCGACACCAGTTCAGCGACTCCATCGCCGATTTCATCGGCACGCACGCCCTGACCTCCACTGACTACATCCTCCTCGGAGACCTGAACTTTCACCTTGAGAACAACGACAGCAACTCAACACCCCTGATCGATAACCTCGCCAACCTCGGACTGAGGCAACTCGTCACAACGCCTACTCACTCCGCCGGCCACACGCTTGACCCCATCTTCTCCGCAAGCCCCCATGTTGCCTTCAGCCACACCACTGAACTCCTCTGGACTGACCACCGCTGCATCCACTTCTCCTTACAGAAACCCACCACACACCACCGCACCCAACAGATCCCTCGCCGCTGCTGGAGAAAAATCACCGAAAACCAACTACACACAAACCTCGCCTCCAGCCCAACCACCGAACCTTCCAACACCGACGACGCTGCCCACAGCCTCAGACGCTGGATCGATGACTGCGCCAACACCCTCGCCCCGCTGAAGAAACCCCCCCACAGAGACACCAGCAAGAGGGCCAGCTGGTTCACCCCAGAACTCCTAGCCTCCAAGCGAGCCTGCCGGAAACTAGAGAAGAGATGGCATAGCGAACAGACTCCGGACAGCCACGCAGCCCACAAGGCTGCCACCCGCAACCACCATCACCTCATCAGGACTGCCAAGAGGACCTCCATCAAAGACCGCCTCGACAACAACGCACACAATAGCAAGGAGCTCTTCAACATCGTGAAGGAACTCTCCAACACCAGTTCCAACACCAATGACATCCCGCCGTCGCAAGACCTGTGCGACTCCCTCACCACTTTCTTCCACCGCAAGATAGCAGTCATCCACGACAGCTGCAACACCCAGACAGCCCCAACAGACAGCAACACAACAGACTCTCCGCACACCATCGACCACGACCCCCTGCTAGCCTGGACCAGCGTGAGCATCGATGACACCATCAAGACCATGAGCACAATCCACTCCGGTCCCCGTCAGACCCATTCCCGCACCACATCTTCAACAAAGCCAACAGCTCCATCGCACCCCACCTGCACAACGTCATCAATCTCTCTCTCGAGACTGCGATCTTCCCAGAGAGCTGGAAACATGCCGAGATTTACTCTCTACTCAAAAAACCCAAGGCAGACCCTAGAGACCTCAAGAACTTCCGGCCCATCTCTCTGCTCCCGTTCCTGGCCAAGGTCATCGAGAAGATCGTCAGACAGCTAGCCCGATACCTCGAAGAAAACAGAATCCTCGACCCTTCCCAGTCAGGGTTCCGCAGTAACCACAGCCCACAGCACCAAGACCGCCCTCATCGCCGCCACCGAAGACATCAGGATCCTGCTGGGCAACGGTGGGACCGCAGCCCTCATCCTCCTGGACACCTCTCCGCTGCCTTTGACACCGTCTGCCACCGCACACTACACGCACACCTCCACGCCGTAGGGATCTGAGACAAAGCCCTGGAATGGACCACCTCCTTCCTCTCCGGCAGAACCCAGAGCGTCCGCCTCTCCCCATTCCGATCCGAAGCCTCCGAGATCATCTGCGGCGTACCACAGGGATCCTCTCTCAGCCCGACACTGTTCAACATTTACATGGCCTCGCTCGCAAACGACCGCAACATAATCTCCCACGCTGACGACACTCAACTGATCCTCTCCCTCACCAAGGACCCCATCACTACCAAAGCCAACCTCCATGAAGGAATGAAGGCCGTCGCCGACTGGATGAAGATAAGCCGACTGAAGCTGAACACGAACAAAACGGAGGTCCTCATCCTCGGCTCCAACCCTTCAGTCTGGGAGGGACGACTCCTGGTGGCCGACGGCACTGGGGGCAGCCCCGACACCCACAGACCACGCACGCAACCTGGGAATTATCCTCGACTCAACGCTCTCCACGACCAAGCAAGTCAATGCCATCTTCTCCTCCTGCTTCAACACCCTCCGCATGCTCCGCAAGATCTACAGATGGATCCCAACAGATACAAGAAGAACAGTCACCTAGGCCCTCGTCAGCAGCAGACTCGACTACGGAAACGCCCTCTACACGGGAGCCCCGACCAAGCTCATCAAACGACTGCAACACATCCAAAACGCCTCAGCACGACTGATCCTCGACGTACCACGCCACGGCTACATCACCCCCACCTGAGAAACCTGCACTGGCTGCCCGTCAACAAGAGGATATCCATCACGTTCCTCATCGACACACACAAGGCACTCCACAAGACCGGCCCAGCCTACCTCAACAGACGACTTTCCTTCTACATCCCCAACCGCCAGCTCCGCTCCGCCGACCTCACACTCGCCACCGTCCCATGCATCTGAAGAACAACCACCGGCGGGATATCCTTCTCCCACCTCGCCGCCAAGACCTGGAACACCCTCCCACTGAGCCTACGACAGACCCAAGACCTGCTGACCTTCAGGAGACTACTCAAGACCTGGCTGTTCGATCAGTAGCGCCCCCCTCAGCGCCTTGAGACTCTCACAGGTATGTAGTGCGCTCTACAAATGTTGATTGATTGATGGATTGAACATCCCTATTCCCTTAACACAGTACTTTTTCAACACACTAGGAGGAACCCTTTTGCGATTATTATGGGCGGGAACCTGTCCCCATATTCATTGGGACAACACTTACACTCCCTTATGAGCGCAGGGGTCTATGTATCCCTGACCTACATTTATATTATCTAGCAGCTCAATGCCATTACACATACCGTTCGTACCATCCTGACACTCGAATACCCTATTGATGCCCTGAAAGAGTGGTTCGTCAAAGAATCAGGCACACCCAGATTCTACCCAAGGGAATCCCACTCGACGATATGGACATACAAACGGTGTCCTTTACCTGTTGGGCATGGCACCGTATGCACGGCACATTGGGAGGTGGCCCCCTCTATTCCAATGCCATCCCGCTGCATGACAACCCTTGGCTCCCTCTCGCTAGGGAGAAACTAGTCCAAGGCACCCTTCATAGGTATGACTTCCACACTATGGGGGACTTGTTCCCTGATGGGCATGTTACTACCCTTTTGGATGGACCATGGGATAGGGATATTCCGTACATGGACCAATTTATTTTCAGGAGACTGCGCAACAAGTTACGATCGCTCCACCCTTCCTATCCACTCCCTCCTGATGATTTTGCCCCACTGACAATCTCGACTACCGAGAGAGGACGCATTATTATTAGACTATATGAATCCGGTCTTGAACTAAAACCCAACACTACCAATAGAGTGCGTAAAGTTTGGGCGACAGAACTCCGGATGAAAATCAATGACAAAATGTGGGCATACTGCTGCACACAGATGCAGCACATTTCTATCTGTCAACACCACAAATTGTTACATTTTTACATCGATATTATATATCCCCATCCGATATTGCTAAGTTTGACTATACCAGATCTGATGCCTGTGCTAAGTGCCAAGATGCGGGAGCTGACTTCGCACACCTCGCCTGGACCAGCTCTATAGTAGCGGCATACTGGGTGACGGTGTTCGAACGGATCTCAGGTATGACGGGTGCAGGGATTGCACCTTGTCCACTAATGGCATTATTGGGATATACCCTCAAGGTGTCCATGGCGCTGCTACTGGCTAAAAGAGAGGTTGCACTGCGATGGAGTAGTGCTTGTTTCCCCACAGCTTCGGGATGGCTGGGGAGTATGTGTCATTGCTAGAAAGTAGGGGAGGAGTATGCACAGATGCAAACCCTGATCTCACATCCCAAAAACTTCTGGGCCCCTTTCCAGGCCTACCTGTCATCTATAGAGCGGAATGAAATACAGCTCAGCATTCATGTCACTTTATACATGTCTCTGCGCTATCTGATGCCTAGAGTATCCCAATGACTAGTGCCATCTGGCTGAAGCATAGTTAATACTGTGAAATATTTGTAAATGGAATGTTACATGTCCAAATGGAATGTTACATGTTCAAATAGGATGGTCGAACTTTATTTTTTCATATATTATTTGACAAGTGTGATGTGCATACATTGTTGATATTAATTTGAAATGCTCAATAAAAAGTAGAAAAAAAAGGATGTGAGTCTGCCAACAAATGTACAAACTCAACTCAACTCTATGCTACTCCACTGTACAACACTGTCCTCCAGTCTATACCAGTGTATATCACAGTAGTTTATTCTATGCTGCTGTATGCCACTTTGACACTCTATGCCCCTCCACTCTACCAAAGATTAATCCATTATATGCTACTCCACTGTACAACCCTGTACTACAGTGTCAATGAGTGAGCCATAATATTTAGTATACCCTAAGGGAACTGGATGTAAAATCTTCTGGAATGATGTAAAACATCTGAAACGATACTGTAGCCTGCTATCAAATAAAAGACAACTTCAGGTGGTCAATGGCTAAAGCGTAACCCATGAAACGTATGTAGATCCGAGATATTGCAGCAATGCATGAGCCATAATATTTGGTATCCCCATTGTAAACGATGTTGGAAAGCAAAAGGAATGCCGCTATTTGGCATGGAAGTATTGTGCTCACCCATCCAACATAAGACTATGTCAAATTGAATCCTGCTAAGTTCTAACCCAAGAAACACAGGGGATACTGAATATTATATGCGGTATGGGCCATTATATATGGTATTCCCTAAGGGAACCGGACGTACAATCTTGTGGAATGATGTAAAAAAATGTGAAAAGATACTGTAGTCTGTGATCAAATAAAAGACAATTTCAAGTGGCCGATGGCTAAAGGGTAACCCATGAAACGGAGGGGATACGAGATATTACAGCAATACGTGAGCCATAATATTTGGTATCCCCATAGTAAACGATGTTGGAAAGCAAAGGGAAGGGAGCTATTTGGCATAGCAGTACTGTGCTCACACATCCAACATAAGACCATGTCAATTTGAATACTGGTAAGTTCTAACCCCAGAATCACAGGGGATACCGGATTTTAGAGCCGGTATGGGCCATCATATACGGTATCCCCTAAGGGAACCGGATGTATAATCTTGTGGACTGATGTAAAAAGTGTGAAAAGTTAATGTAGTCTGCTATCAAGTAAAAGGCGACTTCAAGTGGTCAATAGCTAAAGAGTAACCCATGAAACGCAGGGGATACAAGATATTACAGCAATGCGCGAGCCATAATATTTAGTATTCCGTAAGGGAACCGGATGTAAAATCTTGTGCAATCATGTAAAACATCTGAAAAGATACTGTAGCTTGCTTTCAAATAAAAGACAACTTCAGGTGGTCAATGGCTAAAGCGTAACCCATGAAACGTATGTGGATCCAAGATATTACAGCAATGCATGAGCTATAATATTTGGTATCCCCATAGTAAACGATGTTGGAAAGCAAAAGGGAGGGTGGTATTTGGCATAGAAATACTGTGCTCACCCAACCAACATAAGACCATGTCAAATTAAATACTGGTAAGTTCTAACCCCAAAAACACAGGGGATACCAGATATTATAGCCGGTATAGGCCATTATATGGGGTATCCCTTAAGGGTACCGGATGTAAAATCTTCTGGGATTCATGTACAAAATCGGAAAAGATACTGTGATCTGCTAGATAATAAAAGGTAACTTCAACTGGTGAATGGTTAAAGGGTAACCTATGAAACGTAGGGGATAAGAGATATTACAGCAGTGCGTGAGCCATTATATTTGGTATCTCCATGATAAACGATGATGGAAAGCAAAAGGAAGGGTTATAATCAGCATAGAAATACTGTGCTCATCCATCCAACATAAGACTATGTCAAATTGAATACTAGTAAGTTCTAACCCCAGAAACACAGGGAATACCACATATTATAGCCGGTAAAGGCCATTATATATGGTATCCCCTAAGGGAACTGGATGTAAAATCTTGTGGGATTCATGTAAGAAATCTGAGAAGATACTGTAATCTGCTATACAATAAAAGGCAACTTCAACTGGTGAACGGCTAATGGGTAACCAATGAAACATACGGGATACGAGATGTTAAAGCAGTGCGTGAGCCATTATATTTGGTATCCCCATGATAAACGATGATGGAAAGCAAAAGGAAGGGTTATAATTAGGGCTCCTGGTTTTATGGTATTTATTTTTTTGCCATTTCCGTCTGTATTTATCCATATTTATTTTTTCAGCATTTTATCTGTATTTATCCACATTTATTTTTCCCACAAGTAAAAGACGACGCTGCAGCTAGTATTTTTCCACATTTATTTAAATTGACAAGAAGTGTATTTGTGAGGGGGTGGGGCAAATTTTACTATTTTCATTGGAGCATTGAAAACGACTTTTCTTGAGAAGCTATCACCAACAGGTGTGTGTGGGGGGAAGGCAGTTCATGGGACTTTATTTCTTGTTTACTTATTTAAAAAATGTATCTATTTAAAAAATTATATAGACTGGATAATTGTAATTTTAAGTTTGTTTTGCCATGTTGGCATAATATCCAACTTAATTAACTAAACTGAAACTGCACGCTCAATATAACATTAATAAATCCTGCTGTAGTGTGGGAAAAAAAACTAGGGAAAACGTATTGGCTTTTCTACGCAAAGTATATATGAGATACATAATTTTATGTAATGGTTCAGTGTCCATTTGAGATGTAATACAGTCCTGCACTGCAATGCAAGTGATCTATAGGAGGTGGAATGATACAAAATAACAGCCTATGGCCAGAGGTGAGAAGGAAATGGTCTTCACCTCAGTCGGTTTAGATTTTAAATATTTGGAAACAATAGGTGTATAATTGGGGCACTGTTAAGCCGGGCCTAAAAAGAGTATATCTGGGCTTACTAACTGCATAATGTCTTCTGTACATAGGTAAGGGTGTCATAGCATAAGCACCTACAGGGATCAGCGTTCATACTTGGGGCAAGTACTGAGAACAGAATGATAATGATATCTAGGGGTGTCCTTCCCTCAGAACACCTCATCACAGTAGCAACGAGAGACTTTCGTACTAATCCCGGCTTCCCAACTAGGCCGTATTTCCGTGCTCCTGCGCAAGTCACTTCGGCTCCTTACCTCCCCTGACGAAACTCAGTTAATCTATTGTAAAGGGCACTTAAAAGAAATCTTTCCCTTTTAAATAATTTGGATATGGGAACTGGAGTATGGAGGAAAATAACGTTATGTCTGTCATGATGTCACCGGACCTGTAACTAATTAAACATCTGTTTTTTCCCATGAGGCTGAAAGCATGCTTCACACGTCTTAGACACGGCGACCTTTCTCTTTCACAATACCTCCTCCCTACGTTGTGTGTGGCAGCCCGGACTGAGACTGCTTCCCGTGCACACACAGCCACACCCGAGTACTTCACAGGTCTTTAAAAGACCTTTTGCATGTTAATGTGGCTTTGTTGTTTTTCGCCCCTTCTTAGAGCCCCTGCAGCTCCACTCTGCCACAGATGGCCGCATTGCATTCGCCGACTAGTGATGTTCCGCATAACACCTATGGTAAATATGGCCTGGAAACAGACGACACCTGCCCCCGACATCCGAAGCCACCGGGTGCGTAAAACTTTCTCTGGGGACTCAACCTCCACTGCAAAAAAGTACTGTCACACAATGTCATCAACCGATCCAAGCCCTGCATGATGACTCAATCTCACCTCAGAGGAAGCAATGCAGCATCCAGCCAAACCAGCGTCCCCCAACGGACAAACAAACTCTGCATGCATGCCAAGTGGCGCTGGACGGCATTAGGACACGGAGCCCCAAGAGACGATCCGACTCCACCCGTTGAAAACCCACAATACTAGCAAACAACACCATCTCCTCACTGCAGTTGAAAATAGCATGGGGTCCTGCACTCCAATCTCATGAACTGATTGCCGCCTGCTGAGTGCACCTCCATGTTTCTACGGATGTGAAGCAGTGAGCAGTGAGCGCCGGAGTTCACCACAACCCAATAGACATGCGTCGATTCCACGGCCTCCGAAAGACTGCATGCATCCACCAGGATACGAACCGGTGACCCAACGTCAGGCGCGCAGTGCCCATTGGACTCAAAGGGCTTCAGCCCCCTCCATCCTCTCTGGCAGCCCGGGCTGAGACAGCTTCCCGGCACACACAGCCGCACCAGAGCACTTCACAGGTCTTTAAAAGACCATTCGCTTGTTAACGAGGCCGTGTTTGAATACTGATAACACCAGAGGTGATTGCTCTGTGAGCAATCACCATACCAATCCTGTTTTCAACTCTCTGCTGGAGCATGGCAGCACCGCAAAATGTGCTAGTGTTTTCCCGTTTTTACATATAAATACAGACAAAGGAAAACTTGTTTTCCGTCTGTATTTATATGTAAAAATCTGTTTAAACGGAAAACCGGGAGCCCTAGTTATAATCAGCATAGAAATACTGTGCTCATCCATCCAACATAAGACCATGTCAAATTGAATGCTGGTAAGATCTAACCCCAGAAACACAGGGAATACCAAATATTTTAGCCAGTATAGGCCATTGTGGAATGATGTAAAAAATGTGAAAGGTTACTGTAGTCTGTTATCAAGTAAAATGTGACTTCAAGTGGTCAATGGCTGAAGGGTAACCTATGAAATGTAGGGGATACGAGATTTTACAGCAATGCGTGGGCCATAATATTTGGTATCCCCATAGTAAACGATATTGGAAAGCAAAAGGAACGCCGCTATTTGGCATGGAATTACTGTGCTCACCCATCCAACAGAAGACTATGTCAAATTGCGTCCTGCTAAGTTCTATCCCAAGAAACACAGGGGATACCGAATATTATAGGCGGTTTGGGCCATTATATATGGTATCCACTAAGGGAACAGACATACAATCTTGTGGAATTATGTACAAAATGTGACAAGTTAATCTAGTCTGCTATCAAGTAAAAGGCGACTTCAAGTGGTCAATAGCTAAAGGGTAACCCATGAAACGCAGGGGATACAAGATATTACAGCAATGCGTGAGCCATAATATTTAGTATCCCCTAAGGGAAACAAATGTAAAATCTTGTGGAATGATGTAAAACATCTGAAAAGATACTGTAGCTTGCTATCAAATGAAAGATGGTCAATGGCTAAAGCTTAACCCATGAAACGTATGTGGATCCGAGATATTACAGCAATGCATGAGCTATAATATTTGGTATCCCCATAGTAAACGATGTTGGAAAGCAAAAGGGAGGGTGATATTTGGCATAGAAATACTGTGCTCACACATCCAACATAAGACCATATCAAATTAAATACTGGTATGTTCTAACACCAGAAACACAGGGGATACCACATATTATAGCCGGTAAACGCCATTATATATTGTATCCACTAAGGGAACCGGATGTAAAATCTTGTGGGATTCATGTAAGAAATCTGAGAAGATACTGTAATCTGCTATACAATAAAAGGCAACTTCAACTGGTGAACGGCTAATGGGTAACCAATGAAACATAGGGGATACGAGATACTACAGCAGTGCGTGAGCCATTATATTTGGTATCCCCATGATAAACGATGATGGAAAGCAAAAGGAAGGGTTATAATCAGCATGGAAATACTGTGCTCATCCATCCAACATAAGACCGTGTCAAATTGAATACTGGTAAGTTCTAACCCCAGACACACCACATATTATAGCCGGTATAGGCCATTATATATGGTATCCCCTAAGGGAACCGGACGTTCAATCTTGAAACAAGTGGCTAAAAAGGCTATAAAGGGCAAAGTGAAGGGAAGGGGCCCCAGAGGTTCATCTAGCCAGCAAGGTTTCGGGGGGCTCTCCGGGCAAGTTCCAGGCCCTAGTTTTGCAGCGAATGAAGACCCTGTGGAGGAGGAGGGTAGGCATAGCCTTAGTCAAAGGCGAGGGTCCAGGAATGTGGAGGCAGTCTCAAGTGCATATTCGTGTCGAGGACCCCAGAGAAGGGGCCCATCGAGAGGGGCAATAAGGGACCACACCCTAGGTCGTATTACCCCCTCATTGCGCTCATTCTTCAATGTGCTGCCTCAGGTTTTAGATATATACCCTCCGGCTGTTCCCACATCCCAGTCTCCCTCTCAAGTCATCACTATGACCGAACCTTCCCCAGTTTCAGCTTCGGCGCCGGCCCCAGCCCCAACTCTTTTCTCAGGGGGGGTAGCCACTACAGGGGGACAGCAAATGCTTGGTGAGGTTCTTGTTACTTCCCTCCCCAGAGCGGGTGATAAGATGAGTTTAGAAGCTGATATATCGGGGCCCACGAACTCCACGGCTCCCCGCCCTCCTTCGCTTACTATTCAGAGTGAGATCGTTGTGGCAGGGAGGCCGAAGGGAGGGGAAATGTCACTAGAAGATATCCTCACTTCTATGAGGGAAGAGATCAGGAACGGGTTTCAGGTCTCTAATGGAAATCAGAATGAGATTCGGGCGGCTTGCGAAAATTTGGAGAGGAAAGTCGACGGACTGTATGCAAGAACTGAATCTCTGGAGGGCTCAGTGGGGATACTTAAGAGCACCTTGGAGTCAGCAGAGGTAAAGATTCAAGATCTTCATAAGGAAGGGGACGTTCTGCGGGAAAGGGTTGAATCTCTGGAAAATTACTCCCGTCGTAATAATCTCCGACTCCTCAAGGTGCCGGAGGGCAAAGAAGCGGGGGATCTTAAATCTTTCGTTGTGTCCTTGCTAAAAGACTCTTTAAAACTAGACGAGACATCTGAGGCTTTGATGAAAGATATTCAGCGGATACACAGAGATCCTTTTCGGTTAAATCCCGTCAGATCTAAACCTAGGAAAATTTTGATTAACTTCAATACATATACCCTCAAAGAAACGATCTTAAACTCGGCATTGAAAGTTAAATCATTACAGGGCCCAGATTTTTCTTATGAAGTTCGGTCAGACCTCTCCAAAGTTACCTTGGAGCGACAGTGGGAACTTGGACAAAGGATGGACAAATTTAGAACATTAGGTGCAACGGTGCAGATGAGGTTCCCTGCGTGTCTGCGGATTATGCATAATAACAAAATGCATAACATTAGATCACCAGACGACGCGGATCAATTACTGGACTCTATTAAGGCCTCAATGGGCGGTCATTAGTTGGCCGCTGTTATATTTGGAGTAATGACTGGCATCGGGTCAGTTCTCTTTTTCCCCTTTTTTTTTTTTTATATGTATCGGGTATATATCGGATGCTGGATCATCAAACTATTTTTCATATCTGGCCTAGGACTAGGGAAAGAAGGGAGAGGGGACAGCAGGGAAAGGAGGGAGTGGATGGAGTGGGAAAGGGGGGAAGGTGAAAGGTGGGAAATATAAATAAAAAAAAAAAAAGCAAAAAAAAAAAATATACACACTAATCTAGCTTCTCTACACTATTTGAAGGGGAGAAGAAAATGGAGTGGGAAAAAAAATAAAAATTAAAAAACATAAATATACACCATGTATATCACGGCAAAATTAAAACCTATAAGTAGCAAGTTTAGAGTAGCTTCTTTTCACCTTTTCTAACATCTTACTTTTTTAATTCTTCTTTTCTCCGACAAGGAGGTTTAGTTTCGTTGGGCGTGTAAGGGGGTGTGAGGGGGGGCGAGGACGGATTGAGGACGTCAAACTGGCTATTCAGCTTGCCAGTTTAAGTTGGGAGGGGTTCTCTAGGGGTGGTGAGGGAGGGAACAGAGGGAAGGGGGCACAGGGTGTAAAGGGGAAAGGGGAAAAAATCAAAAATGGTCCACAAAAGCCAACCTTCTTCGGCTGTTCTTTTTGGGTAGGAGAGGGGGAGGTTTTTTTACTTTACTGTCAGACCACCTTTATTTCTGAGGCAGGGATTTGTGATCTAGGTTTGGCCAGCGGTTTGGGGAGGTTACAGGGGGTGAACGGTCTGATATGAGCTCATTGCATTTCTTATCCTGGAATGTCAATGGCCTGCGCGGGAAGGTTAGAAGAGACCGTATCCTACAATACTTAAGGGACTCTCCTGCACAGGTCATTGCCTTACAGGAGACACATCTTCTTAAAACTGAGATCACGGATATTTAAAAAAATCAGAAATGGATTGATAATTGTGTCGCTACAGACCAATCAGCAAATATAAGAGGGACTGTCTGTATTTTTAAAAAGAATGTCAATGCCAAAATATTAGAGCATAAGGAGGACCACAGTGGTAGATGGCTTATGTTAAGAGTCTCATTAGGTGGAGCTACTTACTCATTGATCAATTATTATGGTCCAAACCAAGATGACCCCTCGTTTCTAGACCTCATCCGAAATCACTTGCTAAATGTAAATGACCCTATCATTTGGTGTGGTGATTTTAATGTCGTGCTGAATCACCAACTCGATAAGTCCCCAAACTCGAGGGTCAGTGTGGCTTCTAAATCCAGGCAAATACTAATGTCAATAATGGCACAATTGGGTTTAGCCGACATATGGAGGGAAAGGGCGGGGAACAAATTGGGAGTTTCATTTCGGAATCTCAAATACAAGCACAGATCAAGAATTGATTATGCTCTGTTTAGCTATTGTCTTAAAGACTCATTAATGGATATATCATATCTTCCCTCTCACCTCTCCGATCATTCAGCTATCTCTTTTACTTTGAAGTTAGGCCAGTGGTCAGGACATGTGTCTTGGTCATTCGACCGGTCCATCCTTCATGATGAGGACGAAATTAGTTTTCTAATAGCTGAAACTAAGTTTTTTTTAAGAAGTGAATCTAGATTCTACCTCAATCCCCATTGTATGGGATGCTCTGAAGGCTTTTTGGAGAGGGAACATTACTTCTAGAGCCTCCCAGAGAAGGAAGTTATACAGGGAAAAGATCACAAACATAGAAGCCGAAATGAAATCCATTGAACAGCAACTCAGTACCTCTATAGGCTCAATAAGTCAGCAAGGAAAATTAGCCCACTTAAAAACACAATTGGAGTGTATTTTACAGGAAAGGGTGGCTAGCCGATGGGAGGCAAGTGAAAATTCCCATTTTGAGTTTGGGGAAGCAGCTGGGAGGATGCTAGCGTGGAAAATAAAAGCAGACCAAGCAAAAAAATATATTAGGCAGATAAAGTTGGAAGGCGACCAAAGTCCTCTTACTGCCACCTCCGAGATAGGCAGAGCCTTTCAGGAATTTTTTCAGGCCATCTACAAAGATGATATCACTGATGATCCTTTTGCAAGGAATTCTTGGTTAGATAAAATATCCCTGCCGAGTCTCACCCAGCTCCAAAGCAGCTACTTGGAGTCAGAAATAACCGAGACAGAGGTGAGAGAGGTTGTTGGGCAACTTAAGCAAGGAAAGGCAGCAGGCACAGATGGCTTACCAGCTGAACTATATCGTGCCTTGTCCGAAGGTATAATTCCAACGTTGACGGTTCTGTTCAATAGTATTCTGTTAAAAGGGAACAACCCTCCCAAATCATGGAATGATGCCATCATAGTCCTGATTCTTAAACCGGGGAAAGACCCGACTGAATGCGGATCATACCGTCCGATATCACTTCTGAACAACGACTATAAAATTTTTGCGGCCATTATGTCAGCTAGATTGGGCAAGGTTATACCTTCAATAATAAATCAAGACCAAAAAGGGTTCATAAAGGGCCGCCAGTTGGTTGACCTTACGCACGATTTAGTCGGGGCCATAGATATTGCCTCTAGCCTCTCTCTGCCATTAGCCACTTTCACGTTAGACGCAACAAAGGCCTTTGACAGGGTTAGTTGGCCTTATTTGACTGCGGTATTAAAGAAATTCAAGTTTGGTGAGAATTTCTGTCAAGTGATCTCTCTTCTGTACAAGGCTCCATCTGCCAGACTCTTGATTAATAACACCCTATCGGAACCTGTAAATATTACAAGGGGGACAAGACAGGGCTGCCCTCTTTCTCCCCTTCTCTTCAATTTGTATATTGAGCCTTTCGCTCAAGTTCTACGGGAGGAAGTTAATATCCCCTCTTTTAAATATGAGGGGTGGGAAAGACGGGTAGCTCTTTACGCGGACGACATTCTCATTTTTACAGTAGACCCGGGCTTAGCCTTTCCAACAGTAATTAAGTGTGCAGAAGAATTTGGGCGGATCTCTGGATATGAGATTAACGCCAGCAAAACCGAAATTATGGTGTGGAATATAAACAATACACATCTTAAGGTGACACCCTCAATGAGATATCTCGGTATCCAAATTACTCAAGACGTGGGGAATATTGCACAAATTAATTTGGATCGGGTCTTTAAAGATTGTCAAAAAAAACTAAAAGCGTGGTCCTTTCTTCCACTTACTATTCTTGGTAGAACTAATTTAGTTAAAATGGCTATCCTCCCCAAGTTTACTTTTTTATGTAACACTATCCCCCTGGCCTTCGACCCTAAACAAATAGACAAATTTCAGCGGGAAATAAACTCCTTCATCTGGAAGTACAAAGCCACTAGATTGGCGTGGAAAAAATTACGAAGGAGGAGGGAAAAGGGTGGGTTGGCACTCCCTGATTTACAGTATTATGCTTGGGCTTTCCAACTATCTTACTCCCGTATGCTATTGAAAGTGCCTTCTAATTCCTCGATAGGTCTAATGTTTAAAGCCATGCTGGTTGGGGCGGATCTACCCTGTCAGAGATTTATGTTTAAGTTTGGAGATCAAAAGTTTTTTAAGAAGATTAAATTAAAGTCTCTTCAATCTATGGCCAGTATCTGGGCTCAGATCAAAAAGAAAATAGGGCTGTCTTACTTTTCAAACTATGCCCCGGTGTGGGACTCCCCGGGTTTACCAATGTGTCTGAGGGATGGGTTGGCGTCCCCCCTGATACATGCCGGTATTGCAAGGTGGGGAGAGTTGTTGGTAAATGACGCACTGTTGACATGGGATGCACTAAGTGATAAGGTCGGTCCTGGGCTATCAAGATTTAAATATATGCAGCTTGAGAGTTGGGCTCGGGCTCTAGCTAGGAAAGCTGTCCCGCTGGGTAAATTTAGTAATTTGGAACAGCAGCTTGTCGTCAGGCAGGCGGGCGGCAAAGAGGTGGCTTTTTGGTATTGGAGCATTCTGGAGGAGGTGGATGGGGATTTTAGCCTCCCTGACCAACTATGGGGAGAGGAGATGGGGCGACAGTGTGAGCAAATATGGCTTACTTCACTTACCATCCTACACAGATTAGTCAAACCTGCGTGGTTAAGGCGCAACCATCTATTCACCGTTCATCTCGCTTATCTCTCTCCTTTAAGACTATCAAAATTTCAGCCAGGAAAGAGATGTAACAAGTGTAACCTCTTGAATGCTTCGGATACACATATGTTTAAGGATTGCCCTTCTATCTGTACTTTCTGGGAGAAAATAAAGGACACACTGGACTCTATACTTAATTGTTCTGTGCGCATTACTCTGTCATTGGTTATCTTTGGCATAGACGAAAACATACTGGGGCAGGCAAGATTCTTCCTTTTTTACGCCATTCTCTTGGCAAGGCGCCAAATATGTAGGTTTTGGGTAGATGCCGTACCTCCATCACATGGAGATTGGCTTTCATCCTTGTACAGTAAATCTAAGCTGGACCTGGCTAGACGTGTCAACAAAAACAAATGTGGCCTTTTGGGACCTTCTGTTAAACTGGTCATAGGAACGCCGGGGTTTTTTTTTTTTTTTTTTTCTTTTTTTTTTTTTTATTTCTTCCCCGGGTCCTATGATTAAGCCTTGGTTACTCTTTGGATCATGAACGCCGGTCTCATGGTTTAATGATTCGCCCCTCCAGGCTGAACAGATCCTTGGATCGAGTAATTAAGCTATCTAGCTTCCCTCACCATGGAGTTATCTTCCGCTACTCTGTGAATTGTGTCCTGGTATGCGAGTCGACTTGAGATCCTGAGTTGTTCTCCCAGCTCGCGACACACTAGGTGGCTGGTGATTCCTACAAGAGGGTTAATAGCAAATGAGGACAAAAAAATAAAAATAAAGACCATATCAAATTAAATACTGGTATGTTCTAACACCAGAAACACTGGGGATACCACATATTATAGCCGGTAAACGCCATTATATATTGTATCCACTAAGGGAACCGGATGTAAAATCTTGTGGGATTCATGTAAGAAATCTGAGAAGATACTGTAATCTGCTATACAATAAAAGGCAACTTCAACTGGTGAACGGCTAATGGGTAACCAATGAAACATAGGGGATACGAGATATTACAGCAGTGCGTGAGCCATTATATTTGGTATCCCCATGATAAACGATGATGGAAAGCAAAAGGAAGGGTTATAATCAGCATGGAAATACTGTGCTCATCCAACCAACATAAGACCGTGTCAAATTGAATACTGGTAAGTTCTAACCCCAGACACACCACATATTATAGCCGGTATAGGCCATTATATATGGTATCCCCTAAGGGAACCGGACGTTCAATCTTGTGGAATGATGTAAAAAATGTGAAAGGTTACTGTAGTCTGCTACCAAGTAAAACGCGACTTCAAGTGGTCAATGGCTGAAGGGTAACCTATGAAACGTAGGGGAGACGAGATATTACAGCAATGCGTCAGCCATAATATTTGGTATCCCCAACGTAAACGATGTTGGAAAGCAAAAGAAACACCGCTATTTGGCACAGACATACTGTGCTCACCCATCCAACATAAGACTATGTCAAATTGAATGGTAAGTTCCAAGCTAAGAAACACATGAGATATCGAATATTATAGGCAGTATGGGCCATAATATATGGTATGCCCTAAGGGAACCGGACGTACAATCTTGTGGAATGAGGCACAAATTGAGAAAAGATACTGTCGTCTGCTATCAAATAAAAGACAACTTCAAGTGGCCAATGACTAAAGGGTAACCCATCAAACATGGCGGATACGAGATATTACGGTAAAGGCTTAAGCCATTATATTTGGTATCTCCATAGTAAACGATGTTGGAAAGCAAAAGGGAGGGTGATATTTCGCATAGAAATACTGTGCTCACCCATCCAACATAAGACCATGTCAAATTGAATACTGGTATGTTCTAACCTAAAATACATAGGGGATACCAAATATAATAGTTGGTATAGGCCATAATATATGATATCACCTAAGGGAACCGTACGCACAATCTTGTGGAATGATGTACAATATGTGAAAAGATACTGTAGTCTGCTATCAAATAAAAGACAACTTCAAGTGGTCAATGGCTAAAGTGTAACCCTGAAACATAGGGAATACGAGATATTGCAGCAATGCATGAGTCATAATATTTGGTACCCCCATGCTAAACGATGTTGGAAAGCAAAAGGAAGGGTGCTATTTGGCATAGAAATACTGCGCACACCCATCCAACTTAACACCATGTCTAATTTATTCCTGGTAAGTTCTAAACCAAGAAACATTAGGGATACCACATATTATAGCCGGTATAGGCCATTATATTTG
This sequence comes from Triturus cristatus, assembly GCF_964204655.1. Classification (NCBI taxonomy): domain Eukaryota; kingdom Metazoa; phylum Chordata; class Amphibia; order Caudata; family Salamandridae; genus Triturus; species Triturus cristatus. Next base: position 295,480,046 of record NC_140579.1, read on the forward strand.
GTATCCCCATTGTAAGCAATGTTGGAAAGCAAAAGGAAAGGTGCTATTTGCCTTGGGAATACTGTGCTAATCCATCCAACATAAGACTATGTGAAATTGAATACTGGTAAATTCTAACCCCAGAAACACAGGGGATACCAGATATTATATCCGGTATAGTCCATTATATGGAGTATCCCTTAAGGGTACTGGATGTAAAATCTTCTGGGATTCATGTACAAAATTGGAAAAGGTACTGTAATCTGCTATATAATAAAAGGTAACTTCAAATGGTGAATGGTTAAAGGGTAACCTATGAAACATAGGGGATAAGAGATATTACAGTAATGTGTGAGCCATAATATTTGGTATCCCCATAGTAAACGATGTTGGAAAACAAAAGGAAGGGTTATAATCAGCATATAAATACTGTGCTCACCCATCCAACATAAGAGAATGTCAAATTGAATCCTGGTAAGTTCTAACCCAAGAGACACAGGGGATACCAAATATTATAGGCGGTATAAGCAATTATATATGGTATCCCCTAAGGGAACCGGACGTACAATCTTGTGTAGTGATGTAAAAAATGTAAAAAGCTGCTGTAGTCTGCCATCAAATAAAGGACAACTTCAAGTGGCCAATGGCTAAAGGGTACACCATGAAACATAGGGGATACGAGATATTACAGCAATGCGTGAGCCATAATTTTTAGTATCCCCTAAAGGAACCGGATGTAAAACTTCTGAAAAGATACTGTAGCCTGCTATCAAATAAAAAACAAATTCAAGTGGCCAATGACTAAAGGGTAGCCCATCAAACGTGGGGGATACGAGATATTACAGCAATGCTTAAGCCATAATATTTGGTATCCCATAGTAAACGATGTTGGAAAGCAAAAGGGAGGGTGATATTTGGCATAGAAATACTGTGCTCACCCATCCAACATAAGAGCATGTCAAATTGAATACTGGTATGTTCTAACCTAAAAAACATAGGGGATACCAAATATAATAGTCGTTATAGGCCATAATATATAATATTACCTAAGGGAACCATACGCTCAATCTTGTGGAATGATGTACAAAATGTGAAAAGATACTGTAGTCTGCTATCAAATAAAAGACAATTTCAAGTGGTCACTGGCTAAAGGGTAACCCATGAAACATAGGGGATACGAGATATTACAGCAATGCATGATTCATAATATTTGGTATCCCCAGAGTAAACGATGTTGGAAAGCAAAAGGAAGGGTGCTATTTGGCATAGGAATACTGCGATCACCCATCCAACTTAACACCATGTCTAATTTAATCCTGGTAAATTCTAAACCAAGAAACACAGGGGATACCACATATTTTAGCCGGTATAGGCCATTATATTTGGTATCCCCATTGTAAGCGATGTTGGAAAGCAAAAGGAAAGGTGCTATTTGCCTTGGGAATACTGTGCTAATCCATCAAACATAAGACAATGTGAAATTGAATACTGGTAAATTCTAACCCCAGAAACACAGAGGATAATAGATATTATAGCCGGTATAGGCCATTATATGGGGTATCCCTTAAGGGTACTGGATGTAAAATCTTCTGGGATTCATGTACAAAATCGGAAAAGATACTGTAATCTGCTATATAATTAAAGGTAACTTCAACTGGGGAATTGTTAATGGGTAACCTATGAAACATAGGGGATAAGAGATATTACAGCAATGTGTGAGCCATAATATTTGGTATCCCCATAGTAAACGATGCTGGAAAACAAAAGGAAGGGTTATAATCAGCATATAAAAACTGTGCTCACCCATCCAACATAAGGAATGTCAAATTGAATCCTGGAAAGTTCTAACCCTAGAGACACAGGGGATACCAAATATTATAGGGGGTATAAGCAATTATATATGGTATCCCCTAAGGGAACCGGATGTACAATCTTGTGGAGTGATGTAAAAAGCTGCTGTAGTCTGCCATCAAATAAAGGACAACTTCAAGTGGCAAATGGCTAAAGGGTATACCATGAAACGTAGGGGATAAGAGATATTACAGCAATGCGTGAGCCATAATATTTAGTATCCCCTAAGGGAACCGGATGTAAAATCTTGTGGAATGATGTAAAACATCTGAAACGATACTGTAGCCTGCAAGCAAATAAAAGACTAATTCAAGTGGCCAATGACTAACGGGTAACCCATCAAACGTGGGGGATACGAGATATTACAGCAATGCTTAAGCCATAATATTTGGTATCCCATAGTAAACGATGTTGGGAAGCCAAAGGGAGGATGATATTTGGCCTAGAAATACTGTGCTCACCCATCCAACATAAGACCATGTCAAAGTGAATACTGGTATGTTCTAACCTAAAAAACATAGGGGATACCAAATATAATAGTCGGTATAGGCCATAATATATGATATCACCTAAGGGAACCGTACGCACAATCTTGTGGAATAATGTGCAAAATGTGAAAAGATACTGTAGTCTACTATCAAATAAAAGACAACTTCAAGTGGTCAATGGCTAAAGTGTAACCCATGAAACATAGGGGATACGCGAAATTACAGCAATACGTGAGCCATAATATTTGGTATCCCTATAGTGTATGATGTTGGAAAGCAAAAGGAAGGGTGCTCTTTGGTATAGGAATACTGTGCTCCACCATCCAACATAAGACCAAGTCAAATTGAATCCTGGTAACTTCTAACCCGAGATACCAAATATTATAGGCCGTAAAAGCTACTATATTTGGTGTTCCCTAAGGGTATGAATGCAAAATCTTGTGGACTGATGTACAAAATGTGAAAAGATACTATAGTCTGCTATCAAATAAAAGGCAAATTCAATTGGTCAATGGCTATAGGGTAACCCATGAAACATAGGGGATACGAGATATTATGGCAATGTGTGAGCCATGTTATATGGTATCTCCTTAGTAAATGATGTTGGACAGCCAAAAGAAGGGTGCTATTTGCTATAGAAATACTGTGCTCCTCCATCTAACATAAAGTGATATCAAATTGAATCCTGGTAACTTCTAACCCGAGAAACGCCTGGGATACCAAATATTATAGGCCGTAAAGGCTATTATAATTGGTATCCCCTAAGGGTACCGGAGGCAAAATCTAGTGGAATGATGTACAAAATGTGAAAAGATACTGTAGTCTGCTATCAAATAAAAGGTAAATTCAATTGGTCAATGGCTAAAGGGTAACCCATGAGACCTAGGGGATACGAGATATTACGGCAATGCGTGAGCCATAATACTTGGTATCCCCATTGTAAAAGATGTTGGAAAGCAAAAGGAAGGGTGCTATTTGGTATAGAAATACCTTGCTCCCGCATCCAACATAAGGCAAAGTCAAATTGAATCCTGGTAACTTCTAACCCGAGAAACACTGGGGATACCAATTATTATAGGCCGTATAAACTATTATAGTTGGTATCCCATAAAAGAACGGATACAAAATCTTGTGGAATGATGTACAAAATGTGAAAAGATACTGAAGTCTGCTATCAAACATAAGGCAATTTCAACTAGTATATGGCTAAAGGGAAACCCATGAAACATAGGGGATACGAGATATTACTGTAATACGTGAGCCATAATATTTGGTATCCCCATAGTAAATGATGTTGGAAAGCAAAAGGAAGGGTGCCATTTGCTATACAAATACTGTCTTCCTCAATCCAACCTAAGGTGATGTCAAATTTAATCCTGGTAACTTCTAACCCAAGAAACACTTGGGATACCAAATATTATAGGCCGTATAGGCTATTATATTTGGTATCCTCCAAGGGTACCGGATGCAAAATCTTGTGGAATGATGTACAAAATGGGAAAAGATACTGTAGTCTGCTATCAAACAAAAGGCAATTTAAACTTTTCAATGGCTCAAGGTTAATCCATGAAACATAGGGGATACGAGCTATTACAGCAATGAGTGAGCCATAATATTTGGTATCCCCAAATAAATGATGTTGGAAAGCAAAAGGAAGGGTGATATTTGGTATAGAAATACTGTGCTCCCTCATGCAACATGAGGTGATGTCATATTGAATCCTGGTAACTTCTAATCCGAGAAACACTGGGGATACCAAATATTGTAGCTGGTAAAGGCCATTATATTTGGTATCCCCTCAGGGAACCAGATGTAAAATCTTGTGGTATGATGTAAAAATGTGAGAATGTATTACAGTCTGTTATCAACAAAAGGCAACTTCAACTGGTCAATGGCTAAAGGGTATCCCATAAAACATAGGGGATACAAGATATTACAGCAATACATGGGTCAAAATATTTGGTATCCCTATAGTAAACCATGTTTTAAAGCAAAAAAAAGGGTGCTACTTGGCATAGCAACACTGTGCTAACCCATCCAACATAAGACTATATCAAATTACACCCTGGTAATTTCCAACTCGAGAAACACAGGGGATACCAAATATTTTAGGCCATATAGGCTATTATATTTGGTATCCCCTAAGCGTACTTGATGTAAATTCCTATGGAATGATGTACAAAATGTTAAAAGATACTGTAATCTGCTATAAAATAAAAGGCAAATTCAAGTGGTCAATTGCTAAAGGGTAACCCATGGAACGTAGTGGATACGAGATATTACAGCAATGCGTGAGCCCAAATATTTGGTATCCCCATAGTAAATGATGTTGGAAAGCAAAAGGAAGGGTAATTATTGGCAAACGAATACTGTGCTAAGCCATCCAACATTAGACCACATCAAATTGAATCTTCGTAAGTTCTTACCTGAGAAACACAAGGGATACCAAATTTTATAGGCGGTAGAGTCCATTATATATGGTACCAGATATTATAGCAGTGCAAAAGCTGTAATATGTGGTATCCCCATAGTGCAATATTATGGAAAACGGAGGGAAGGATGCCATTTGGCAGAAAAATAATTTGTTCACCCAGACAACAGAATGTCATGTCCAATTGAATCCTGGTATGGTCTATCCCGGGAAACATAGGGGATACCAAATATTATAGCCCTTATGAGACATTATATTTGGTATCCTCCAAAGGAACTAGATGTGAAAGCTTGTGCAATGAAATCAAAATTGTGAAAAGAATGATATAGCAGTGTGCTAGCAAATAAAAGGCAACTTAAGTTGATATGTGGCTAGAAGGTAACGCTTGAAAAGTTGGGTACTCTAGATATTACAGCACTGCAGAAGCCATAATATGTGGTACCCGCGATCTCATTGCCATCACCTGGTGAAAGTCTCCTGACCACGGGCGAAGCGCTGCCTGCTCGCCCCAATGCGCTGAACTCTTCGAGCTACAGGACTGCTCCTGTGCAAAGGGAGCCATCGCGGGTGACACCGCTTCATCTACAACGTTGGGAACTCCAAGTCCCAGAAGCCCCTGTGCACCACTCACGCCTCTTAAGGCGCTCTACACTCCCGCTGCACGGGACCCGCAATCTCATTGCATCACCTGGGGGAAGCCTACCTACCACGGGTGAAGCGCTGCCTGCTCGCCCCAACGTGCTAAACTCTTTGAGTTACAGGACTGCTGTAGTGTAATTAGTGTAATCTACTATCATATAAATGGTAACTTGAATTGGTCAGTGGCTAAAAGCTAACTGTTGAAAAGTAGAGGATATAAGAAATTACAGCAATGCTGGAGTAGTAATGCCCGGTTACTCACCGGTAATATCCATTACTCCGAATCCTGGTCTTCCCGTCCCATTCCTTAACAGTGAGCAGCTAGTCTGCTCCCCAGAAACCTAAAATCTAGCAGAGCTTTTCAGCACTTCCCCCAATATGGTGCCACCAATCCGGTGAGGATAAAGGGAGAAGTGCACAACATCACATCCTGAGAATATCAAAGAAACCCAGAAAACAAAAAAACAATTACCAGAAACAAAACCACTGGGAGGGATGGAAGGGCACAGGAATGGGACGGGTAGACCAGGACTCGGAGTAATGAATATTACCGGTAAGTAACCGGGCATCACCTCCTTATCCAGTCTTCCCGTCCCATTCCTTAACAGTGAGCCAATACCCAAGCACACAGTGATTGTAAGAAAAAAGACCAGAAAGTGCGTCAGACAGGTCAATTTTAATCAAAAGAAAGCAGTACAAATCACAAACTATGTACAGCAGTCAAAACAAAAGCTCCAAAAGCAGCCGAGGCCGCCATCCCCAACTGAAGACGATAATGAGAAACAAAAGTATAGGGAGAAGCCCACGTGGCAGCATTACAGATGTCACGCAAGGAGGCACCCTTGAACAAGGCCCAGGAGGAGGAGACACCCCGGGTGGACCTACCCTGGATCGCAGAAGGGAGAGGACAGTGAGCCAACTCGTAAGTCGACACAATAGCACCCTTAAGCCAACGAGACAAAGTTGGCAAGGAAGGCTGAAGACCCTTCCCAGAGAGGCCGTAGGTGACAAACAAAGAGTCAACCATCCTAAAACTCTTGATCTGGTCCAAATAGATGTGGAGAACCCTCAGCGCAACCAAAGAATGGAGAACCACCTCCTCCGGGGAGGAGGGATCCGGAAAAAAGACAGAGAGGACAACATTCTCCTGACAGTGGAAAGAAGACAAAACCTTGGGCAGAAAAAACTGATTAGGACAAAGAACAACCTTGTCAGAGCAGAAATGCAAAGGGGGGTGGGAGGGCAGCCATCAAAAGACCAAGCTCACCAACCCGCCACCCAGAAGTAATAGCCACGAGAAAAAGAACCTTAGCAGAAAGGAACTTAAGGTCCACTGAGTGCAGAGGCTCAAAAGGGGGCCTGGTCAAGGCCTGGAGAACCAGGGTAAGATCCCAGGCCGGCACAGGAGTGTGAGAGACAGGCCGCTGAATCAAAAAACTCTGCAAGAGGAGAGCCATCAAAGGGGAGATAGAAGAAACAGAAGAACCCGTAAAAGCCAGAATGGTAGCCCACTGCGCCCAGAGGATGGAATCAGTGAGCCTCAGGATAAATCCATCCCGCAAGAAGTCCAGCACCCACACAGCCACACAGGAGGAGGAAGACAGACCCTTACCAAGGCACCAGGAAGAGAAGTTCTTCCAATGACGGTCATAGGACTTCAAGGTGAAAGGGCACCTAGACAACTGGATGCACTGGGCAACCTCAACAGAACAACCCTGACCCAACAAACTCAGCCTTTCAAGGGCCAAACCCCCAGCTGGAAGCGGCGCAGGGAGGATAGGTGGAGAAGAGGAGCCCTCAGAGGGGAGGGACACTGGGGAAACTGCCAATGGGGGCACACAGACAGTCAGAAGAAGGGGAACCAAGGCCAACGGGACCACTCCGGCACCACCAGAAGAACCTCCGCCTGGTCCAACCGAATCTTCTGGAGGACCCAGGGGATCAAGGCAAACGGCGGCAAGGCAAAAAAGAAACCCAGTGACCACGGAACGGAGAAAGCGTCTATCGCCCAGGGCAGAGAGACGGAACGAGGCTGCAAAAATGAGGAAGTAGGGCAGACTCCTCCGAAGCAAACAGATCCAGCCAGGGAAGGCGGAACCAGAGGACAATCTGATCGACCAGAGCCTGGGACAGACACATTGTCACAGAGGAAGGGAACACCCTGCTCAGGGAGTCCGCAGGCCCATTCTCCCTCCCCGGAAGATAGACAGCTGTCAGAGTCAAGAGACTCTGCTCGGCCCAAAGACCAATCTTCTTGAAAGAGAAACAGAGACCGGCACATGCCCCCCTGATGATTCACATACGCACAAACAACCTGGTTGTCGGTTTGAACAGAGACAGCATGGCCCAGAAAGAGAGGAGCAAACCATAGCAGGGCCAACCAAACCACCCGCAGCTCCTTCCAGTTGGAGGACTGAAGAGACTCTAACCGGTACCAATGACCCTGAGCCTTGGAAGCACCCAGGACCGTACCCCAACCCACGGCACTGGCATCGGTGGACAACAACCACGGCCGGAGGGGGGAGGTCTAATCCCCGGGAAAGAGACTTAGCGGACAACCACCGATGGAGAGCAGCCCGAATCTCTGGTGTGATGGGAATAGGAGCCTCGTAATTCCTAGAAGCAGGATCCCAGTGGGCCAGGACATGATGCAGGAGGGGATACAAATGCTGACAGGCCCAAGGGAGGAGATGCAGAGTGGAAGCCATCTCCCCTTGACTCCGTAACCAGAGCCGGCCAGAAACATGGAACTGGGACAGAACCCAAGAAAGGCGACGGAACAAATTCAACTGTCTCTCCTGGGAGAGGTACACCATCCCCAGATCCATGCAGAAAAGGGCCCCCCAGGAACTTCAGGGACTGGGAGGGCAGCAGGGAGGACTTCCGGAGGTTGATGAGGAACCCAAAGGACTTCAGAAGACGACACATCTGGTCCACATCCGTCAGAGCCTGAGAGAAAGAAGGAGAAACAATCAACCAATCATCCAGGTAGGGGAAAACCTGAAGACCCCTGGAATGGAGAATACCCACCAGAGGGGCCAAGAGCTTTGTGAAAACCCGTGGCACCGCTGAAAGCTCAAAAGGAAACACTTGGAACTGAAAATGGCGAGAGTCCACAGCAAAACAGAGATACTGGTGATCACAGGATGGATAGGGACTTAAAGATAAGCGTCCATGAGATCCAGGGAAGCAATGAAACACCCCGGCAGCACCAGATGCAGGACAGACAGCAAAGTCACCATCTTGAAAGTACTCTTGGCAACGTAGAGATTGACTATTTTCAGATCCAAGACAGGGCGCAGATCCGTCGTATCTTTCTTGAAGACCTGAAAGAGGATCAAATAACAACCCCTGCCCCGCTTCAGAGGAGGAACCTCCACGACAGCTGCTTTCTCCAACAGAAGGAGCACACCCTCCAGCAAGGCCGCCCGCCTCACAGAGTGACGGGGCAGGGAAGTCTCCCGAAAGATCAGCGGGGAGGAGAGAACTCAATCTGATAACCCGCCGACACAGTCTGCACCGCCCAGGCATCCGGAAGAGTCAGCCACTGATGCAGAAAGAAGCGAAGGCGACCCCCAACCGGAAAAGGCAGACAGTCATTGTGCAGGAGAAGGGGCGGGGACAGCACTGCCGGCGGGGGCCCGGGACTTGACACCACCCGGGGCCCCCTGGCCACGTCCCCTGCCACGAAAGGGTGCAGAGCACCCCGTGAAGAAGAAGAACCAAAGTCACAGCGGTAGCCAAACCCCAGCCCCCGAGAAGGAGGGCGAACTGGAGCCACATGCTTGCGGTTTCCTGCTGACTGTTTGACTAAATCCTCCAGTTGGGGCCTGAACACCCAGGAACCCACAAAGGGCAATTTAAGCAGGACCGACTTCTGAGAGGACTCAGCCTTCCAAGAACGCATCCAGATATGATGCCTAGCAGCAAGCGAAGCCCCAGAAGCAGCCGCTGCGGCACCCAAATTGTCAAAAGAAATGTCCGACAAATAGCGCACCTCGAGCTCCATGAGGGCCAAGAGAGCAGAGGCGTAGCTAGAGCTTGTGGCGCCCGGGGCTATCCCTCAGATTGCCGCCCCGGGGGGGGGGGGGGGGGTTCTTGGGGAAAAAGGAGAGCAAGCACTTGAAAGAGGACCGAGAGACACGTAGTATCGCTGCTAATAGTTACCTCGGTCATGCAAGTTACATGCACATACATACATGACACGGTCCAAGGCTACAGAGTTGAATACACCGGTGACTGGCAGTACAAAAAGGAACACACAGACTGCATGATCTATCTGGGGACTCAGAAAAACCGCATGTGACATCCATCAGAGAGCTGCGTGAACAATTACCTGGTAATCCCCTCAGCACAATGCAAACATGCACATGCATGACACTGTTCAGGGATCCATCATCTACGGCTGACATTAAATGACTATTCATCATGGTCCCCCCATTAAAGCAGTGCACTTTGTGATCTGCATGGTACATGTTCTTTGCAGCAGGCACATTAACCCTCTGTGCTACCTTTCCAGGAGTCAACCCTTCCACTACAAAAAACTCGGATCTCTCTCTAGGAAGAACATTAATCACCGAAGTTATCATGACATTTTTATTGTTTCTGAAAATTGCTGGAGGCCAGGAAGGAGGCAGCAAGTTTTTTTTAAACCATAATATACTTGCAAACACTACGCACCCACCCGAAATAGGTTCCCAGTGAGGTCACACCGTTCACACTGCCCTAACCTGCTCAAGATTCATGCGACCTCAGTGACAGAGTCACAGTGACTAGATCACTGTTGCTCTAGGGTGTGCTGCTTCGTAGGCTTACCCGCAAGACTGGAGATGAACTTCAGTATGGATTGTGGTAGACAGGCCTTCAAGGTTAACTCACAATTGACACCACTAGGGTACACCTGCTTGTGCTAAGACATCAAGCCTTCTAAGGTCTAGTGGAGCCTTCTAATGTCTAGCATGGGAATATGCTCCCTCAGTAGAGTGGTCTGGTGGACTGGTCATGAAGGCTGAATCCAGTTCCCCAGTTCCCCAGTTCCAAATTCGACAGCTCTGGCCCTAGTGCCACATCCTCTCCCCCACTGAACACCATATTTGCCCACTGAGAGAAACTCGCACTGCCTTCAGCTATAACCTAATTGTGCCCGCTATAAACACTTGGATGTTGCTCAATTCAAATTATGCACTTGATAAGAGTAATATGCTGCCTAAAAAGAAAAAGTAAAAGCAAACACTCATAGGGAATGCAAGATTAAGTAAAGCATGTGAAATGTAAGCAGAAACAACATGGTTACCTTAACGATCTCTCACTCACTATTCAGAAATCAGCAAGTGATTTTACCTGAAAAGTTAAGGACATGACTACAGGGCCCTGAAGGTAACCGTTTCAAAGTCCATTGCTTATATCCTTACAAAACGTAAGCAGTATGGTTTACAAAGACCACATCCATAAACACAGAGCCATGGTACACATTTTATTTCCAATCCACCCATCAACCAGGTATTGCAGTACCTCCAGGAATGGTACACTTTCCCACCTGGGAACAACAATGCTGTTCAAAGAAAGACGAGAAAACAAAAGTAGCGCTTCACTGGCAAACTCTGTAAAGTGAGGCTGATGTGTTTGGATGTGAATAAAACCAATCTGGCCACTTTGCCACCACTCTGTCTTGCTTTATTTAGTTATGTATTTATTTTTCATATTTAAAACCTTCTATTTCTCTCCATCCCGCTGCACTTTGGAATAGAAAAATGTCAGAAAAGGGGCCGATTCGCAAAATCGGCCCCTTTGCGACTGGTAATAAGCCATTTGGGATGCATCAAGCCCAAACCCAATCGCAAAATAGGTAATTGCTAAATTTGCGAACACCTATTTTGCGAATGCATTTAGGGTATCGCAATTTGCGATTCCTTAAATGCAATGCAAGAAGTGATCTGAGATTGCGACTTAGCATTAAGGAATCGCAAATAACCACTAACTTCAAGTTGGTAGTAATCTGCAATTCCTTAGAAAAATGCTAGAAATTGCATTTTTCTAAGTGCCATGTGGCGCTTTGCCAGTTTTGTGGATAAATCAGGGTGGCCTTTTGACCTCCTATCACCCTTGAAATTGCATGCGCAATTTGCAATTACATTTTTGGTAATCGGAAATTGCAAGTGGTTTCCCATTCATTCCTATGGGCCTCTAGGCCCATAGGAATGAATGGGAACACATTCCCAATTACCGAATCATAATTTGCGATTCGCTAATAGGGAATGTGTAGTAATCGCAATTTATTTAGCGATTCCTACATGCGTAGGGAATTGCGAGTCCTTAAAAGCGATTCCTTAAAAATAGCTTTTAAGGAATCGCAATTCCTTACATTGATGCACGTGCCCCATTGTACTTTACTATAGGAAAAGACATTCCACAACTGAATTTTAATAGTCATGATCGTATGTGGTGTCACTTCATAGCACTACAGCCAGTGGCGTAACGAAACTTGAGGGGGCCCCCCTGCAAAGCACAATGAGGGGGCCCCCCAGTGGCCCAGCCCACCACCTACCACTTTGATCCACCGACAAAAATAAGCAGTCACCTAAAACCGTATTTTCAGCACTTATCTGTGCATACTTCGAACAGCAAATATAAATAGAATGCACTTTAATTGTGTTCTAGGGCTGCATGAATGATGAGATCCATGACTGATAATTAAAGGAAACAAAGACAGAAAAATCACATTACAAATGAATACATACTTTTTTATTTATAACACTATTTAGTGCCAAGACAAGGTCTTTTCAGGCTCTTTAAACACATGGCTGGCATTTTTCTTTTGGCAACCCTACTCTATATTCCTTTTCATGAAATGCATTCTCACACTACAGCAGTAAATGTAAATTTCAAATGCAAGGAATAAGCAGAGTGGGGGGGGGCCAGGGGGTACTGGAACCAGGAAAAAACTTAGCCTTGGTAACCAGTTCACAAAGGTATGTTGACTGTGCACCTCAGATATAGCGTACAGCTGATGGTGCACTGTAGCACCCAACAACACTTTTCGATAATGTACATCACATGCAGACATGGAATAGCACACACTGGGTAGAGCTTATATAGCACATAGCTCAGAAATACCATATAGATGGATGGCACACAGCTCCCAAGAGCATTGTAAGTAGTTTAAAACACACGCAAGCACACGCAAGCATCGAACAGAACGCTCTGGCCAGACCTTGCATACACCCCACATAGCGCAGATATGCTATTCGGCTGGCTGCAATGTGGCCCGAAGAGCACTTTTCAATAGCATGGAACACACACAAACTTCCAACACAACACATTAAATAGAACATTTTGCTTACATCTAACTAAGCACAGACATGGCATTTGGGCCGTGGGCCATATTTTCCATAGAATGCTTTATATAAACATAAATAACGTACCATAAAATGTAATTGCTCCCCCTATAGTTGTGTGGCTCTATCTATAACTTGGTCATCAGATTGTGCTACAACAAATACGATGATGCTGGGCTGGTAAACTGGAGAGAGAGGGCCAACCCATCTTCACTACTGAGAGGCTCAGAAGTGCATCATTTAATTTATGAGGCAGGCCGCCTGGCCGCAGGACTGATTTGAGGCAACTGGTGCAACCATGCTGCAGCTGCGAGCTACAACTACTGCGCTGATGGCCTGACTTTACGCCACTCTACTCTATGCCACTGCACTTTTGGGTAGAGGTGCATCAGTGCATGTGCTGTATGTGCCATGCCTAGAGGTGGATCCAGGAATTAAGGGAGGGGAGGTGGACGGGACCTCAAGACGGTGTAGCGATTGGTGGAGCATTAGCTTCTGTACGAACTTCATAATAAGGTAGAGATTTGTTATGAGGTCGGATGTTGTAAATAAAAATATTAATCTCCAGGGTTGACTTTTGAAACTGCCAGTAATAATTGATTCCAGAAAAGATTCATCTGTTAAACACTGCATGGATGGTCGAGCTATGACGGTCACGTGTCCCAGCCCATGCTGATGGCAGTGGAGGAAATGGGTTCCATTGAAGACATGGAGGTTAAAAATGATGCTGTGTGAGACAATCAACTTTTCAAACTTGAGAATGTGTAGGCGACAGACTGATTCACCTGAGGCCTGGCCTGCAGCTTCAGTGGCAGGCGCGAGCAGGCAGCAGAAGACAGGGAAACGTTAGCATTGGCAATAATTAAATTAAGTCCGCACCTGTCCGTCCTGGGCCGCACGGTCCCTCTCAGCCGCCTAACCTCACGCTCACTCTAAATTGCGCAAAGTGACATGCGCATGAGAATGACCAGCCCAACCATAGTATGCACCACCCTAATTTATGATGAGGCGGCCGCGCTTGCAACTACAGGGAGCATAATGTAAGTTATGTAACTCCCAGCATTCGAGAAGATTCGGATGTGTGGAGTGCTAAGTGGTTGCTGGCTGCGCCGCAGCCGCGAAGTAGGCCCCTGGTGCGCGGGGGCTGCAGGGGCCTGTTACGCCCCTGGGGGCAGTGGAAAAGGAGAGCAGTGCAGATTGTTAGGGATACTCAAAGCACAATATGTTGTAAAGTAAAAACATTTTCAAGAACTTCAAAACAGAGAGGAGAGAGAGAGTGTGTGTGTATGTTTTTGTCTGTGTGCCATAGTAAAAAATCCTAGGTGAAATTCGACAGACACCTCACCATACCCAACTGAAAGTACCTGTACCCAAATATTTAATATAGAATACATTAATTGGGGAGTAACACCCCCCCACCCGAAGCTGCGCCCTGGTGGGTTATGCGTGCGCCTGTAGCAAACACTGGGTTGTAATGTTTAACAGGCAGGACCAACTCGGCTCTTTAACCTTCGAAGTGGATGTGATGGGTAACAATGTCACCTAATACTGAAGTAACATGATACGGTTTGCGTGAGACGCTGCATAATCGTTCAATATTTCCATTAATAGTGACAATGGACAGTCCTTACCCATGGTGTTGAAAGCCACAACCCCATGAGCTCCACAAACTCCTTTCTCCGAGTTTACGACCGACCATGAAAGCAGCTCCGGCAGCGCCAAGAGGGATATTCCTTCTGCGGGCTGCTTCCTGGTTGCACGCCTTCTGCTACAAAGTTTGCTAATACCGAGGCTTTAAGCGGAGGGAGCGTGAAGGGCGGGCGGTCAGCGCCAGTCATGACATGCTAATGGGACCGGCCAGCCTGTGGAGAACATGTGAGGTGGGATTCCTGGAGCGTAGGTACGCCAGGGGCGCCCAGAGCGGGGAGAGCGAAGTGGCATTTATGGGCCAGGGGCAGAACGTCACCAGACTTCGATTCAGCTGAGCCCAACCATAGTATGCTCCACACTAAGGGGGAAGGCCGCACATCAATTCATTTATGATGAGGCGGCCGCGCTTGCAACTATGGCGAGCGTAACATAAGTTACGTAACTCCCAGCAATGCATCCGAGAAGGTTCAGATGTGTGGAGTGCTAAGTGGTTGGTGACTGTGCCACGGCCGCGGAGGAGGCCCCTGGAGCACGAGGGCCCCCCGCACCGTGGAGGCTGCAGGGGCCTGTGTTACACCCCTTGCTGAACAGCAGCCAAACTGGTGTACAACATGGCTAAAACACATTGCCAAAGCCAATAGCTCTCATATAGGCGGGACCTATTGGTTTTGCCAATGCTCATTTTTAAAATGCTTTATTCTTTATTGGAGTCTCAGGCATATTCTCAAAAGTACTCATCTAGCCAGGTCCACATTTATTGCCCTTTGATGTCGCTCTGGTGGGTCATGCCCTTCATTCGCTTTTGTACAAATCCCATTGGGTGCCTGTCTTTCTGCTTTCAGAATTGGAAACCCATAAAGTTTCTCACTAGCATGTTACCTCAAGTATTGGCTTCCAATTCGAATTTGTCATGGGACGTAGTCACTGCTTGCCAAATTGCATGCATGGAAGAATTAGATGTGCAATAAAGTGAAATGACATCTCATACTTGAGACATGTCCCATGTGTTAAGTGAAGCTAGGCCCCCGCACCCTTGCTCGCTGATACCTGGGTCCAGGGTGGTTGGAGGTGCCGATGTCCAGGGGTGCACTGATGAAATCAGCGTCCAAGCCCTTCGGTGACTCCTGGAAGGGCAGCTTCAGCATGGTGCGGATTCCTGCAGGGCAGGCCACGGTCTCAGCACTCGGGGGCACATTGAGGGGAGTGCCCGAAGCGGTGCGATAGGGGTCAAGAGGCCAGAGACCCCTTGGGCTCAGGAGGCCCGGTCTGTCAGAAGAGGACAGTGCAGTCTGAGGAACGGGGTCCCCTGCAGCACGCGCTGCTCCTCTGCCCCGACACATACATAGCCGCCAAGATTTCAGATTGCTTATGTGTGGCATTTTTATAATTTCAGTGTAATTATGAGTGACATTCAACGACTATGAGTAACACTTTCTTGCGAGCAAAATCAAATAAAGAGGCAAAAATGGCCACGGCACTTGCCCCTCTCAACCATGCACACAACTCTTTCTCAGAACTTGCAAGGCTCCAATTTTTACCTGCGTCAGACTTGCAATGTGCATATTCTAGTGGTCGGAGTCGCAGATGGGACATTGGAGCAGTAGAATACAGAAGTCACTATCCACCACTGCGCCAAAAGGACAAATTTTAGAGATTGTATTAATCAATCAAAAATTGAATGAGATTAATGTAAAAGAATGCCTTTCTCATTTATTTTGCTTGAGCTGTGTGTTCTTTGGCCAGGCTGGGAAGGAGGGTCACGGGCTGCAGAAGCATGCAGGAATTGAAAGATGTGTTTCGATCCAAGGTCGGACTGTTCTACAGGGGCAGTTAGCCAGTGCTGAAGGCCTGGTCTGCCAGGTCAGTGTGTGCGCTGGTTTTTTTGTCTGTTTGTGGCCTGTTTTGTGGTCTGCTGTGCCGGTTTTCACTGTTGATTTGCCTGTTATTAAAACAAACATAGCAATGTTTAAATTCATTAGGTTGTCTATTCCTTGCAAAATACTTGTATGACGTATATGAGTGAAACCTGGCACTATTTGGAAGCACTTTTACTTTGATGCCTGTGCCTAATGTCTGTCCCAGTCTGACTCTGGTCGAAATGGACAGAGAATCACTGGCAGTGTGATCTCTCCTCGCTGGGAAGTGTGAATTAGTGTTAATTATCCAGTTTCTGCAGGCCTAGACAGATAGTGGGGAGAGGAGTTGGCCTAATGGCGCTCGACCTGGGTTCGAGTCTCGGTAACGACGCTGAACATCCTGTGATTCTGGGCAAATCACTTAATCTCCCGTGCCCAACAAAAAAAAAAATGAATGTGTCCTCATGTAACGTAACTGGAACTGTTGCTATGTAAAGCGCTCTGATACCTCATTGGATTCGGGACAAGTTCGCGCAAACTCTGCAAAAAATAAAGTAATAAAATAGTGACACTCGCAGGCCCACGTGTGCCCCCTCCAAAAACACCCATCCACAGCAGCACGACCTTTTTAATAGCGGAAGACACAAGACACTGTTAAATCCGACCCCTAATAGGAGAAGCTCCACAGTAACACGTTATTGAAAATGCAGAAGGAGGCCTGAGCCTGCAATGTGAGGGGGTTATTGTTAAACAAATAGGCATTTTTATTACAAAAAAGAATCATATCTACCAACTAAAGGGGGTATAATGAGGTCAGCACACCTGCTGCCGGTAGCTCTGTGAGTGGGACGGGGAGGGGGCGGACTCACCCAGCTCATCCTGCTCTTTGCTTCTCTCTGAGGGTGTTGTCTCGATTTTACTCCGTTTTTTAAGGCTCGAGTCTGCAGGAATAATGGGCCCTTTTTCTGTCATCGAACAGAGAGCTGGACAGCTGCGAAGAGAAGCAGCCTCACTCTGCCTGTATCTCCGGCTCCCGTCACAGGCTCCAGCACTCTCCTTCGACCGGCCCGGCTCGGAAATAATTATTTGCTGGCAGGGGGCTGCCATAGATAATTTAGCCCCACAGCAACAGGCGGCCTGGCAGCCGGAGCAATCAGTAGTGTTGCCAGCCAGCCGAGCACCATGATTCTGGTGCAGCCCGCAAACCAGTGAGCCCTGCAGCCAGCCTCTGCCTCCAATTTCCCTACAAAATGAAACTCTCTGCGCCCTGGCAGCAGGACGTACCCTTACGTCCCCACTCCCCCCTTCCGGCGCCAAGGCCAAGTTGTTACACGCAGCTCCACCCCGTAGGTATGCGTAAAAATCAATTTGTGCATCTCGACTCTAAAGAAGTGCTCTTTAATTGTCAAATTTGGGCGTTCAGAACGCTCGAGTTTGACAATTAAAGATCACTTCTTTAGAGTCGAGATGCACAAATAGATTTTTACGCATACTATCGCTGTGAGCAGATTATGCAATGACGGACTGGCTGCTCAGAAACTGCCGCCGCACATGTGTCCACCGCCCCCAAAATAGTGCCGCCTGGGGCGGACCGCCCCCACCGCCCCCCCCTAGCTACGCCAGTGCAAGAGAGAGAAGGCCTCAACCCCATCCTGTAAAAGAAGAGCCAGGGCCTGGAAATCCTTCAGCAGGGACTGGACCACGTAGTAGGAGTAGGTCGTCGCTCTGACTGTAAAGTTGGAAGCAGCGTATGAACGCTTCACCGCCCCCTCTACCTGCTTATCCACAGCGTCAGCAGGAAGGGCATCATCAGACAGAACCAAACCCTGCGTGGAAAGACCAGCCATCAAATTGTCCACCTTGACAGACCGAGGGAACTCAGTGGCAAACCCTTCCAAGGAATAACGCTTACCCAAAAAGCGAGGGAAGACGGACTTATCCACATCCTTCCACTCATGAGCAAGCACCTTGCGCACAGCACCATGCAAGGGCAAGGACTCAGGGTCCGGCTGGTGATTAAGTAAAAAAATTAATCCTCCAGGACATCAGGCACAGGAGGAGCGAAACCCAAATTGCCACGCAAATGATCAAACAAGTCAGAGAGCTCCACACCCTGAACAAAGCGACCCCGCACAGAATCATCCTCCTCAGTCCCCACACCGTCAGCCGAAGGGTCAGGCTGAACAAGAGACCCACGAGGCACCTTGGCCGGAGGACCAGCCACTTCCCGAGCATGGAAAGCATTAGCAACAGCCTCATTAATCCGGAGGCGCAGGGCATCTAGAGTAGGAGCGGCAGCATCAGTAGCATCCATGGCAGCGCAAGCAAAGTGCAAGGGGCACCAAACACAACAGCAGAGGCGGGAACCAACAGAAAACTGACCCGTTTTGAAAGAAAACGAAGTCCCGAGGCACCCGACCTCTCGCGGTACCAGGCAAGGGGGCAGATGCATAAAAGAGCGACCGGAAACCCAAAAAAAACCCAGGAGGCAGGAATCCCAAAAGGACGCTCCGTGCCGTCAGGAAAGACCGAGAAACCTCGCCCACTAAAGCAGGGTACGCTGGGACCTCGCCGGAGATGTGCATGTGTATACCAGGTGAGGAGCCAGCAAAAAGAAAAACAGGCACAAGCGATCACTAAGAAGGCACAGTAAATGCTCCCACAGAACAACAAGAAAAAGGGTGGCCGCTACAGCGGGCCACCAAAAATATACATAAAACAATAGAAGGGACACTTACCCGACCAGCAGCTCCGCTACGCAGAAAGGCAACTGACGAGGACAGAAAAAAAGGAACAGGATGTGATGTTGTGCACTTCCCCCTTTATCCTCACCGGATTGGTGGAGCCATATTGGGGTAAGTTCTGAAAAGCTCTGCTAGGTTTTAGGTTTCTGGGGAGCAGACTAGCTGCTCACTGTTAAGGAATTGGATGGGAAGACAGGACAAGGAGGTAATATGTGATATCCACACAGTTAAAGAAGATGGAAAACACAGTAAAGGGTGCTATTTGGCAGGAATATACTGTGTTCATCTAGCCCAAAGTATGCCATGTCAAATTGAATCCTAGTAAGCTCTAACCCGAGAAACATAGGGAACACCAAATATTACAGCCCTTGTAAACCATTATATTTAATATCCTCAGAAGGACCCTGATGTGAAAGCTTGTGGGATGAAATCACAAATATGAAAAGACACAGCAGTCTGCTATCAAATTAAAGGCAACTTGAGTTGAAAAGTAAGAGAAATCAGATTTTACAGAAATGTATGAGCTGTAATATGTGGTATCACTTTAGGAAAAGATGTTGGAAAACTCAAGCAAGGGTTCTATCTGGTAGAAAAAGTAATGTGTTTGTAGAGCCAACATAAGGCCATGTCAAATTGTATCTCTGGCAAGTTCAAGCTTCAGAAAAATAGGGGCTACCAAATATTACAGGCTGTACAGGCCATTATATTTGGTATAGTCCAAAGGAACCAGATGTGAAAGCTGTGAAATTATATCAAAAATGCAAAACAAGACTGTAGGCGTCTAACAAATGAAAGGCCATTTAAACTGGTCAGTGGCTAAAAGGAAACCTTTGAAAAGTGGAGACAAAGATATATTAAAGCATAAGCAATTTTGTTTGCTACCCCCATATAAAAAGATATTGGAAAACACAAAGATCGGTACACATTGTTAAATATGGAAATGTCTCGTAACTTACCCATTACTAAATGTGAAATACAAAATGCTATAGAGCAAAGGGAGAATGTGCTGTAACCAGTAGCACCCAAGATTGGCTGCTAGTCACTAACCAGACCAAGTAGAGGGAGTATCCACCACCTAAAACCAAATAACATATTGAGGCTAAGGATATTTTTTAGCTTTCAGTTTAAAAAAAAAAATTGCAATGTTTCCCCTTGAATTTGACATGCCCTTCATTTTGCACCTGAAGCAACCGCCTAGTACACCTATAAACTCTGACCGTAACTTTTATTTTTTAAAGTGAAGCTTGCACTGCAGGTATTTGAATGTCTGGATTCTCTTTGGGTTGTTGACCATTACACTGTTCATTGCCACACAGCACTTTTAGTGTTCCCAAGCCAGTCAGTCTTCTCTTTTAAACTACAAGAGCGCTTTGCATGCTGCAATTTTTCAGCCATACTGTCAATCTTAAAAGAGAAACTAAAAGTCCCAGAATGCTCAATGTAGACTAAAAAGTGAAGATTTACATCTCATCTCTCATAATAAAGAGAGACTTGACACTGGGGCTGCACCAGAAACAAATATCATTTGGTTATGTTTACTATTCTGAAACAGCCAAGTGTTGGCACATGAAAATGTATTCGTGTAAAATGCCTTATATTCATTTGCAACAATTATGCTTCCTTTTAATAATCATTGTAGGAAATGACTATATTTTGTGTGGCGTCCCTCCAGAGTTTTCCCATATCTGCTTTGCTGGCTTTACAACTCTGTGCAGTTTACCCCTGCTAGTAGAGTGCCTGTGTGCCCTCTTAGATATGGTTAATTTGGCTTATTCCTCATTGGAATATTTAACTTGCTTGGATGTCTCTACTATATGATGTAGAAAGTGAACACAGGGTCCGGAAATGTAATGGCACTAGAGGACTGCAGTGCCTATAGTGCCATCAACTACAGCGGCAGGGCAAACATGGCTTCAGGCCTACCCTGTGTATTCCTGACTGCTGCACTGTAAAAATATACTGTGCTTTCATTCAACAAAACGTTTTTTGTTAGGTAAAATAATTTCTTTTAAATATCAAAAAAGTCACTCCTGTGTAGGCCCTATAGCACACAAGGCAGTGTGCATGGTCTATGAACGTGGAACAGGAGAAATATACAGTTAACAGTAGAAATATACAGTTAACATGCTCTTATAGTGACTAGCACCCAAAAGCTATTTTTACTGTGAGAAGGCTCTTGCTATCCCAAAGGGAAACACTGGGAAGCGATTGTAAAAATAAATGTTGGTATCTCCAGTTAGGATCCAGCTACAAAAATTATGAAACAACTATTTTCTATTAGTTATTAGAATCCCAACTCAACAGTGTGAAGTCGTATTTTCAATGAATATTAGGGAAAGGTATATTTTAGAAAGTAAAATTTGCCCTGCTTGAAGCTGCTCGGGCTAATTTGCATACTCTCATAAGCAGTGGCACAGCCAGGAATAAGCCATGATGACCATAGGCAAGGTAAAATGGCTTGGGAATCAAGAGTTGTTTTTCTTTTCCCCTGGCAGTAAGACCAGTGGGGTTGTCCCAGGAACTTAATTTACTTCAAAGGAGTGTCCCGTGTAACAGGCAAATGTTTGGTAACATCTGGAGAGGTCTGGGCTTATGTCCTTCTTATTAGGTTGGCCCCATATGCTTCCTCCAGAACTGGTGTAGGGTGACCTCAGAGAAGGAGAGTGTTGATTTCCCTGGTCAGACATCTGGGAGGGCAGTGCACACAGGCTCTGCATAAAGAGAAAAGGATTTCTCCATCTTGGATTTGAGAGTGAGGGGGCACTGTGGGTTTGTTTACAGAAGGGCAAACAGGAACAGTTTTAAAAGCGGGTAGGGTTACCCCTAGGAACTTTTACCCATTCGCTTTGGGCGCCATTAGGAGCAATACACTAGTTGGTACCAACATTAATATGGAACCTCAAGAAACTCTTTTTAATCATACTTTATGGACCTGTGGAAGAAGAGAACAGGACCAGACCTGATTTCTGTAACTAGAGCAGAGCCTTGAAGGATTGGACTTGCTTTCCCTTGTAACCGGGACAAAAAAGTAGACGCCTATTGACCTGTGTAGCTATAGGGACACAACAAGCTGCAAGAGGACTTTTCCATAAAGTGCCCAGCTGACTAATAACAACTGGACCTGACTTGGAACCTGCTGATGGCCTCTCCTGGAGTGAGTCTTGACTCTCAACTGTTGTTTCTCAGGTCCTGGAAACCTGAACTGTGTCTAACTGCACTTGTCATACCACCTCTGAAAAGTTGGGACCTACATGGTTTTAGATTTCCAGTTCTCAGGAGGACCGGAACACACAAACCCATTCTATCCACCCAAGGCAAAGCCACGCTGGTTTGAAGAAAGTGGTTTCTCCCACTTGGAGCTTCGTCGCATCAGCAAATCAGTGGGCCCTGATCGATAAGGTACCGGGTCTCATGGAACTCATCGTCGGATACAGCCTGGCGGCTTGATCCACTGAAGGATTTTGACTTCAATTTCAGAGTCCCAAGGAAAAACTCTACTGTGGCCATTGACTATCAATGGTGTGTAATCCTTTTAAGTGCTATTATCACTATCCTTGATTGTAGTTTCAAATCCGGTCCGGGCTTTCCAGGGAGCCCGCTGAGAGCCGATCACCATTGTTTGCTAGAACCGCCATGGAGCAGTAGCTGCGAAAATAGGCGGACGGACGGAACCTGCAGTTTCTCTCGCTCCCTACCCGCCTCTATGGCCTCTACAGCCCGCTTCTACAGCTTCTGAGGCCTCTATGGTCTCTACGGCCTGCACAGTTCCTTACTCCTCAGCGCGAGGCACTAGCTCGCACCCGCACCGCACCACCCTTCCGCTGACCTCGCAGCCCGCCCGGTAGCCCGGCTTCCCTGCTATCAGCTGGTGCGACCCCGGCCCACCCCTTCCCAGTTGGAGCTGGGAGCAGGGCGCTGGGACCCAGGTGGCGGCAGAGGTGGCAGTGGTGGCGGTACAGCTGTGCAGCGGGAAGACTCACCAGGGTCTATCAATCAGCCCGCTGTGAGAGCGGAACGGAAATGGAGAGTGCGTTGTGGTGCGTAGAAGTGCGGTGTGGCTCTATGCCAGACACAGCCACCACCAACCACGTCCTGCTCGCCCTTCCAGGTGACTGCTGCTATCACCCGACAGCCACATAGTCAGACCGCCACTAGATCACCAGGACACCCAAGAACTGAGTTGAGGTAAGATGAGAGGTGGGTGAAGAGAATTGTTGTGGATTGTGAGTGCACTGGAAGAGCATTTGGAGATCCCGCTCACCCGCCCAGACCCAGGCCCGCAACTTTAAAGAAACTCCAACAGCCCAGCCCGACCATCTAGCTGGGGGAGCTGGTGAGCGGGCCCACAGTCGCTGAGGCTGCTGGAGGCTGCTGGGGGGTAGTACGGCAGCTTAGCAGGTGGCATCACATCAGCTCTCCACCACAAGAGCCCAGTGCAAAGATCAACCATGCGGACCAGAAACTCAAACCTGGTCAAGCACCAAGACAACCATCTCCCTCACAAAACCGCAAGGCGGCAAAAGTCCAAGATTCTGTATCCCCTAGGCAGAGGGTGTGCCAAACCCGGATTATTCCCTAGGGATGGGCCGCAAATGGGCGAGTCGCTAACCGCAACTACAACCTCATCGGAAAAAAAGACCATACATACAAGTGAAACTACGGCAACTGGTAATAGCAGCAGTATTAAAAAGAGCACAACCACCACCAACAGTAACAGCGACATAAGAGCGTAACTTGGCTACACAACTTCAGAAGATACATTTGGTGAATCTGGCAAAGCAGCCCACACACCCGTGCTGAAAGCACTGTTAGAACATTGGCAGATGCCTACAAATATGCAGACAAATATGCAGACCCAAGTTTAGAACTTCAACCAGACGATCCACTTTCTCCAGAAATAACTATTGTTACGGGAAAAAGAGCTCCATAAACAACAATGGATCTAGGCTCATCCAGCTCCAACAACCCAGCACGTCAAACTTTAGGGACCGCAAAAATGGACCACATGGACGAGAGAGACAACTTTTTTATTGCAAACGAAGTACCAGTGGGTACCACCCACTACCAAAATCAATACCAACAGCTAAACTTGGCTCCCCTGATATCCCAAGGGGGCACATTAACAAATAGTCAGTTAATTGACCAGCCGACTGCGTCGTCCCTAAAGGACTCAAGCAATGCCTCACTGCCTAGTCAAACAACTACGTCAACATTGTCCAACAACAATGACAGGGCTAAAAAAGAAACAAGTGTAGCATCAAAGGCATCCCCAATGACTACTCATCCCAACGCCTCCAACCCAAATCAAATTAATCTCCTGGGGCCATATGTAGGTGGGCTTGCATTTACCACTTCATAAATACCGAATTTTACCGAATCGGTATTTATGAAGTGGTAAATGCTATGTAGGTAATGAGTCGGTAATTATTACCGATTCGTTAAAATTCGGTAATTACCGAATCGGTATTTACCGATTCGGTAATGAGGCATACCTTCCCATTGATGGGAAGGTATGCCTCATTACCGAATCGGTAAATACCGATTCGGTAATGGGGGGAACACATGCAAGGGTGGCAGGGTGTCACAATGACACCCTGTTGCACCCCTGAAACGGCCATGTGTGCACATGTGGCACACATACATGCCCTAAGGGCATGTATGTCTGCCACATTGCACACTTGTAGGCGCTTTGAAATGCATTTCCACATCCATTCTTCATTTACCACCAACTATTAGTTGGTAAATACCGACTCCAAACATCACCCACACACTCCCCCTACATCTCATTTCTGTATTCGGAATTTACCGAATCGGTAAAATTACCGAATCGGTAAAATTAACGAATCGGTAATTTTACAGATTCGGTAAATTCCGAATACAGAAATTGTCCCCCTACATACCAAAAGCCTAAATACCGGTCGGTAACGGTATAATTACCGAAAATCGGCCGTTACCGACCGGTATTTGGCTACCTACATGAGGCCCCTGATCTCTTAATTTCAGAATCGAGTGAGGGCTCTCCTCAGAACCAAGAACCAACACGGGCACACACAGAACTCCTTTAAGGCTAATGAGGAAATATGAATTTTGTGATCAGTTATGTCCCCTATCGTAGACCCCAACGGCTCCATGTGCATGCTATAAGCACATGTATGTTCCCTCCTGCTCCAGTTCTGAAGACGCAAATATATGTGCGTCCACCGTCAACATGTCCTCTTTCAGATCCGCCATGAATGGGTCAGATATTCCATTCCTAAGTATGAAAGGCCACCGACTTTATGTGGTTCACTTTCCACATTTCACAGATTCAGGCGAGTAGGCCCGAATTCTGTCATCAAGCCTTTTCCTGCCTTCTGCCTCTGAAAGCTCCAGTCTGAGCCTGCATCTGTGACCATGAACTTTGTCTTACTCCTTGCGCGGCTAACGGTGCCTGATCCAGCCTGTCGCCTGCCAAAAACTGTATTTCACCTTCGAGATTATCTCCTTCGCTCCTCATCCGATGCATTCCTGTCTAGCAGTTTAGGTAAACATTCCTCCAGCTACCGTGCAAAGGGGCCAGGCCTCGCTGTCCTCATGCAAGTAATTCATAGCCCCGTTACCATGGAATATTCCTACCCCCTCGCATCTAGTGTAGACACTTAGACGCTTGTACACGCACTAACAGTCAGTATAGTCAGTATAGAATAAGATTCTATCCTAAGAGACCTTTCCTTTTGGATAACACAGTTCTTTAAACATAGGATATTAGATATGATTTGGAATTAGGTTGACATAACCCCAGACTTCTGTCTCCACATGTAGAGCTAAATGTCAAGTCCCCTTCACCCTCTAGTTGCACGTCAATCACACGTCATGCGGCTGCGTGCGCATCTTTGCCAAACATTTCTGCTGACATTGCAGGATTCTTTTATGGATCCACCCACTTGTGACATCATGTTTAATGACGTTTCTTGAATTACGCCCTCTATTAGCTACGTATGCACCTTTTATCAGCTGTTACGCCTCTTGCATCTGTTTCACTGTAATGTATTTTCTATAAAACTGCCTATCTGTTAATAATATATGCTCCCTTCCTTCCTGAACTTTCGTGGTGATGGAACAGAAGGCCCACAATTCGAATTGTCTTCCTTTGTATAGGAATAAAGCCTTTCAAAACCTCTAATACCACGGATTCTGCCTCTTATATTTACTGAGTTATTCTTAATTGACTTTACCGCATAAAAAATAGTACCGGTAACGAAATATTTACCACACTTCAATCGGAGCCTTTTGATTCTTCTTCTGTGCCGGCTGAGTCCACAAGTCAACAACTCTCACCCACATGGCACCCTAATCTTTCAAACTCCAGCTTTCTTCCACACGCAAATGAGCCTTGGATCCTTGGTTCTCCTAAAAAGGGAGCGGAAATTGGTCTGCAGCCTCATAAAATCGAGAATAATCTAGCACTAATCAACAACGCCTTGATTTCAATGGCAAATGCTGCCATAATGCATGCAGACAAATTGGACACTCAAATAAATATACTGCAAACAATCGCTGGACTGATCACTGGACTAGATTCAAAACTGGAACACTTAAATTCCCTGATGCACAGAGCCCAGGCAAATACGGCTTTAATGGTCAAACAAGAAGATTGTGGATGTAGTCCAATACTGCAGAATCTGGAAAAGCTCCCAGAGATAATGAGCACCCTAGTTAAGGACCTCTGAAATGAAGTCAACAGGCGACCAAAAACCCTATACTCCCTGCTCCAACAAAACACAAAGCCAACCACAAGCACGAAGGACTTACACACCAATGATAAAGAAGCTTCGCTCGAAATTACAGGGGCCATGGGTGACCAAATAAATAGTGCAGAAGAACCTGACACAAAAACCTGCTGCAATTTAGACAATGGTCCAGGAGCTATCTATGAGTCAAAGCCCATAACTTCAGACAACCAACATTTGTCTAGAAAAAACAAGAAAAACAAAAAAAGTTAAACAAATAAAAAAAAATCAAAACCCATAATGAAGGGTCTATCTTGCATTGGCTCCAGCTGGAAAACAAGGATAATGAGGATCATAATAAAGAACACCGTGAGGTAATTACCTCTTCTCAAAAAACAACGCCAAACAAAAAAACTTCAGGCATACAAACAGACGGCACAACCAACAGCAAAATCATCGCTCTAGGCACCTTAGGACAACCTTTGGCGCATCAGTCTAAGTCCTTGGATACGACTGACCAGAAACCTAGGTGGCACTTTAATAATACACAAGGGCCACAAGTTGAAGAAGCAAACCACGAACAAAAGAAAAATCTGGAATCTAATTTAAAGTGGCCTGCAGTGCCCAAAGCGGACAATGTAAGAATGAATAGCATCAATCAAGGAAAATCTAACCCATGAAAAACAAATAAATGTGTTCCAACGCCAGCAACAGACCATTAGGAGCCCCAACTAACAAACACACCTATTAATTATAGGGAGGTGAAGTCCATTCAAACATGCACCTAAGATCCATGTTCGTCCACTGCCCACCACCATAAGCTCTGGAGCAACGCTCAGCAGACGGTAGTAAGCTTAAATATTCACGGGGAAGACTTGGATACCCAGGCAAAATCAACTCGGAACTCCATAGAGGCCCCTGACGCGCAGGAGGCAACTCTCCATCAAAATTTGCCATTTACTGACCAAACAAAAGACAAAGAAAAACTAAAAGTCCTGCTGTATCCTGATTACACCTCGCTGGGGAAACAGGACATTCTTAATAGAGGCAATCTCCTGAAGCTTTGCGTAAACATTCCGGGCTTAGAAAAAATAAAAACTACTGACATCGACAGTGTGTCTTTCCTCGCCCCTGGATCAAGCGAGACAAATGATATAACAGAGATAATCTTTGCCAATCTGGCTATGGCCGAGACCCTGAGAGGAAATAACAAGCAACAGGAAGACTGGGATATAAAAACGATGACCCTATCTGCTATATAATACCCAGCGATCCTGAAAAGTAGAGACCCGAAGGAACAGCTTGTACCTCAAGAACCGAACGATCAGAAAAGGACGCTCAAAAAAGATTCAATCTGGCCAGCAATAGTAACTGGATCTATTCTCCATGGCACCAAAGGTGGATCAAAAATAACTCTGACCAGCGATAGCTCTATCAAAACAACAACACGCGCAGAAGGGGGCAATCGCTCCTGTTCAACCATGGGGAACATCAGCAAAGATATTCGGAGACTCAAGGGGGATCTCCATATACATTAATCACTCATTGAAAGTACACTTTACAGAGTTAAAGAACTCTTCAGACATGTTTCTGGCTGGCACTCTTAAAGGCCTTAATACAGTTGATGGCCCCCTATTAATACTTCTGATTAACGTCTATTACAACCCCCACGGGCCAGGCCCTAAGGACAAGCTCACTCAGTTGATAACTGAGATAGAAACTCTGCTTCTACAGTTTGCATCTATGGAACCCATTATTCTTGGAGACTTCAATACGCACAAAATAGGGGCCACTGTATCACCAAACCACCGCTCAGGGAGCACCAGGATTTTCAACGCCCTTATGCGGGCATACAATTTGGCAACAACGCACTCTCTATCGATAAAGTATAAGCCTGGGGCATTCTTTGCACCCACTTACAACAACCAGACCACAATAGACTATATCTTATTAAGTGAGAGATTACAAAAACTCATGTCAAACTACACTGTGCACCCACGGAGTGAAAGCGACCATGCCGCCTTAATTGTTCAGTTAACCATCACAGCAGACACTCGCCACTTTCTTCGCTGCATTGGGGCATCCAAAGGGGAAGAACAGCATAAATTCCTCCGAAGAATCAAATGGGGGCCGATGGCAATCAATAAATTTGACTCTTGGAAACAAACGTGGACAGGCTGGCAAACCGGCTCAAATAATGGGGGTATCATAGATGAATGGGACCATCTCACCTACGAACGAGTCTCATTGCTTCGGGAGAGCACCACATCTAGAACTCCCACAGATTCATCACATACCCTAGGACACGTCCCAGCGATCAAAGAAAAGCGCCAAACAATTAAATGCCAAACGCAGAGTCTATCAGAAATCCGGATCAGAGTCAGTGCTTAATTTGTAAAATATTAAGTGCCAGGGCTCTGACTAGGAGGCCACTGCAGCTTGCACCACCCATGACCCCTGTCATCACTGCCAAAACAACCACTAACCATCTCTCTCGCATGTAAATGCGACAGTTCAGATTATTCTAGGTCCCCAAAGCTAAAGGAATGGCTGGGGAGGCAAGTATTAGTAATTTTTTTAATGTATATTGTTTTCCTAAACAACTGTTAATCTGCTGATCTCTAAATTACATGAGCAGCGCCACCTTGTAGCAGACTGCCCTAAGTGTGGTGTTGACAATTAGATCCCGGTGCTGAGCACCGGAAACCAATTAAGTGCCGTTGCTCAGCACCGGACAGCGCCGGCTCAAATAAAGCACTGGTCAGAGTCTGCCAAAATGCAATTTAAAATAGCTGCAAAAAGCCACTCAAAACAGGTCTGGAAAGCAAGACGTGAATACACGGAGGCAAAATGGCTGAAGATCTTTGAGCTGTTGGCACCGTGTAAATCTCAAGAATTTTGGCAATACCTAAACAACCTAACCCACGGGGCCACTAACAGAGAATCCACTTGACGTGGGCACCTTGGTAGCCCATGTGAAAACTCTGTACTCGGACGATTCGAACAAAACTCCTCCAAATAGCCCCACAACATAAGGGGAGGGAACTGGCAACGCCACAGTTGAATGGACCATACTTTTGGATGATTTAACCGTCCCAGGTAAAGGACTAGTCTGCACAACTTTAAAAAAGTTTCAACACAATGGGGCGCCTGGCCCCAACGGGCTGCCTGGCTCCTTCTTCAGGGAAGATACAGACTTTTGGACGGAAAATTTGGCTCAGTTATACGCCGATTACAGACTTCTGGGGGATGTTCCAGATTCATGGAGGGGATAACTGCTGCACCCAATATACAAAAAAGGGCCTAACACCGACCCTAAGAACTACCGCATGATCGCCCTGTTGGACATTGAGGCCAAGGCTTATGCAAGCACTCTTCTGGCGGAACTAGTGGACTGGGTTGGCACTGAAGGCCTCTTGCCCTTCATTAAGACCGGGTTTAGACCAGGGGGCTCCACTGTGGACAACATCATCACCCTGTCATACTTAGCCCAACAAGCGGTGGCCCATCAAACCCTGCAGCTTTTCGCCTGCTTAATTGACTACTCAGCAGCCTTCGACAGGGGTAGATCACACCACCCTCTGGCAGAAATTTGCATGCTGGAATATCAGTCCGTCTTTACTACAAGCCATTAGATTGCTGTATTCACGAACCTGGGTAAGGGTCAAACTCTCGAGCGAGATTGCCACAGAGAAAATCACCACGGATCCAGGGCTAAAGCAGGGCTGCGTTCTGGCCCGATGCTTTTCAATTTATATACAGCTGACATGGGCCAAGCCCTGCACAGAGCCACTTTAGCCACCCCCTGGATCGGGCACACAAAGATCCAATTGATGCAATACGTTGATGATCTGGTTCTTTTGGATTACACCAAAATCGGCCTACAAAAAGCACTCACAGCCCTCGCAGTCTACGATGCCAAAAATAAATTGGTTGCTAACCCAACCAAGTCTAAAATAATGAATTTTGGCCACTATCCGAAAACAAAAATGGCAAAGTGGAGGTTGGGTTCACTGACTTTGGACTGTGTACAACATTATAACTATCTGGGGGCTTGGCTTAGTGAAACGGGCCGCCCACGGGTCCACCTCCACAAACTGCAGCAGAAAAGGAAAAAAGGTCACCTACGCCCTCTGCAAATTACACGCTACCCTAGATAGTCCAACAAGAACGACCATTCAAAGAGTACTCAGGGCGAAACTACCACCATACCTCAATTATGCGCAAAAGGCTTTTCCAGGGAAATTTGCAAATGACCTAAAACAAATACACTGCACAGCTTACAAAAAGCTATTTCGTCTACTAGTCTGTACCAGGAACAACTTAATTCATCTGGAATTTAATCTTAATCAACAAAAACTGGAAGAGATGGCGACCCTGAGCAAATACTTTTATCAAACAACTTCAGCACAGGAGAACTCTATGAAGGCTGTTATAAAACGCATCTTCCAACAACCTGGCAATCCTTGGTTTGCCTGTCTCGCCTCCGCCAAAGACCTCCTGCAACTTGCAATAGAGAACTGGGATCCCAGCATAATCAAGTATGCCACTATTAAAAGGACAATAAAAAAGCAAGTACGTCTACGTTCTCGCACTTTGGATATGGAATCCTTGGTAGCAAGAGGCTTCCACGAGACCCAAAGCCTCCCCCAAACACTGCCCAGCCTCAAACTTCATCTTACACAGGATGTGGGGAGACAAGCCCTACATAGAATCTTAGCTCCCAGACTACATCCTCTCCCTCTTAAAGAACTATATCCAACTGGGAAAGTAAGGCCAGTCATCATGGAGTGCGGCCTTTGCAACTGCAAACAAGAGTCTCTGGCCCATATTTTACTCTGCTGCCAGGTGCTGCGTATAGTCCGCAGAACCTACTTCAGGCCATCCTCCACCAACTGGGCACTCGCACAGCAAAGGAGGCAGTCCATCGCCTCTATACGTTGGATACAGTGAAACATATGGCCAACTTTGGCAAATTTGTCCACTACACTCGTATAAAACTGATGGACACCTCCCCCTAGGCTGTAAGGCGGGCACTGCTGGGGCTGCCATCTGTCCACTTCTTCACAACAGACTTATTTAATATAAAAGACTGATTATCACCTGATTGTTTTTTAATCTGAGATAGCAAAGGGAGTTTTAACATTGATGTGCACATACACTTGCTTTTTTAGATTTTTAGATTTTTTTACACTATTTCATTGTATAAGCTGTATTTTTGTAATGGTTT
The DNA here is from genome assembly GCF_964204655.1 of Triturus cristatus. Lineage (NCBI taxonomy): Eukaryota > Metazoa > Chordata > Amphibia > Caudata > Salamandridae > Triturus > Triturus cristatus. Next base: position 295,511,957 of record NC_140579.1, read on the forward strand.
TAAGTAACCACACAAATAAAGAATTCATTCATCCATTCACTTTAATATTTTAAATTCATATCTGTTGTATCCTTTAATGGATTAGTCTTGTTTTGGTGTCATTTTGCTTATTAAATTTTACTTTATTTTTATAATTCGGTTTGGTATTTTTATTTCTTGGTGCTTTTTACTTTATTACTGTTCTGACAGTGGATAAATAAGTCACACATTGCCCTAAATTAAGCCTGTCTTATCTACACCATTCCTATCAGCGGGTGGAGCTTAGGTTACTTAGTGACTTTGAAGGTCCATGCTGTCTCGAGTTGTGATAATTTCTTGAGGTGTATAGTTGTTCACCCCAAATATGAATCCAATTTCTTGCAATCATAGAAGAAATGCATATTTTTAAAGGACTGCTTTGTGCGTCCTTGTTTTAGGTGTAAATATCAAAAGGAAAAGAAAAAAAATAGTTGTATTGCTTTTTAGGTTGAGTCTAGGGAAAGCACATGTGCTGTCTGGAAGACCTGTTATATTGATAAAAGGAGTTTGCTCCTGCCTGCTGCTTAACATTGGTTCAGTCCAGTGTCGCTCTTCTTTGTTGCCTCTTAAGTGGTTCATGCAGCGATACCTCACTTCAGTTTTTCGCAGAGGAGCACTGCCTAAATACAGTTTCTTTCCGCTTGCATTCTTCATCTGTTGTTGGGAGAACAATTTTTTCTTATTGTTGCAGAGCGGCACGCCATACTTTATCACTGTGCAACAAATGTAAAGCGCAGCTCGTATGTACAGACACCCATCCCTGCATTTCTCTCATTACCAGCCCATAACCCCCCATTTCTCTCATCAGTCAGTGGTGAGAATAAAATATTGGAGGCTCGCCTGTGAACTTAAATGCATGTAGTCTGCACTCCCACAGTGCCTCTGCTAAGAGCTGTCTCGCTTCTTTCGCTAGTACTTGTTTTGTGTTGCTGCCACTGTATTAGGTTTGCGAGCCCTAAACCATGACTTCACTTAGTTTGCGATCCCTTAAACAAGATGGTGCATCCTAAGCTGATTACCTTCAGCATTGATAGTACCTTAACTAATATGGCGCCCTTAGGGTGACAATGTACGGGTGCTGCGCTGGTCAAAATAATCCAGTTTTTGCCTTCCTTCTGCCTCCGGTGCTGGCTTAGATGCTCTGGAAGGCAGCAACGAGCCCATGGGGTCCACGCTGCTGCAGACGCAGCAGATGAAACTGGGCCTGGCGAAGCTGGAGCAGGCAAGGGGCCTGGCCTTGGAGCTCCATTTGTTCAGGTAGGGCAGGGGTGGTGGGCTGTTCAGGCAGGTACAGCATCACAAGTTCGGCAGGAGTGCTTTTTAATACAATACATACTGAACACCTGAAACTGTTATCTGCAACTTTGCAAGGCATACAAAATGTTTCTGGATCGTGTTTTGGGTATAGTTATACTTCTAATTTGTGAGGCTGGACTATTGTTTTTTCAGAGCGCAGTGAAGCCTTATTTCTACTTCGTAGTGCTTCAGCGAATGCACTGGTTAGGTGTTTGGTGAGAGAATAAGGACTTTCACCTAGCCCACCAACTAAAGCAGTACATTAAACATTCTGGGCCGTACTACAGATGAGTGCGCCAGCGCTAATTGTCGCTGTGCGCCAGAGTATGTCTGTGCTTATGTGCATTTGCGTCTGTGCGCTAATACAATAAGTGCAAACGCTTATAAACACAGAGTTCAAAGTCTTCACCAACATCATTGCGCATTACAGACTGATCCTCTGTAATGCCGTTGGGAGCATAATCTGGCGCACAGTGACAATTAGCGCTGGCGCAGTCATCTGTAATACGGCCCCAGAATATGATATCTTTTGTTTGGTCTTCCAACAGAGATACTGGGAAGATGCTGCTGTGAAGGCTCACTCGGTAATGTTGCAGTCCTCAAAACAAAAAGACGGTAATGCTGCCCCTGCTGTGCCAGTCATGCCATCCCTTCCTTGCCCTCACACAGTTACAAGTTGCAAGGCTCCGGAAACATGCAGCATGCTTTTTGTGTGCATGACATGCACCAGAGAGTTTACAAATAGGCCTATATTTGGCAGTCTCAATGCCACAGAGTGGCATAATTGTGTTCATCAACAGGGCATTGTCAACGTGTCCTTGCAACGTGCAGAACACCACATGCAAGTGCTATAAATGAGACCAGTCATGAGACTTTTCCTTCATCAGTCATAATTAGTAACTGTCTCTTTTTGATGGGACACAGCATTTAAGATTTGAATGGGTTAAACCAGCGTCCAAGTGTAATACTGTGTTGGAAGACTGCAGATTAGGCAGGCATCCAAGCAACTGACAACGAAGCATAGATTCGGGGTAAGGGCACAAAACCACCACCAACTTCTGATTTGTAAATTGGATTTTATGTTTATTGAGATCTGGGCCACCATGTAGCCTGATATATCATCCAGTCTTGACCAAAGGTCCAAGTACAAAGTACAAAACTTTCCTTTTTATAAATATTTCCCTATGTATCCATCTTTTTCTTTCCATACCAACCATCGGTAACTTTCCTACCCATGCATCACCTACCATCTTTTCATTCAACTGATCACCCAGACATCCATGCATGTACTCATATAGCTATCCATCCTTTCAAGCATTCATACAAATAGCTATCATTCCACCAACCCATCTATCCTAACTGCACCTCTGCTTCTTAAATGCTCACATTATCTGGATGGTAGCCACATAATTCCACTACACATCACATACACCGACTCTACTCTATAACACATAAATATTTACATTTACAATGTCAATAGCTTTAACTCTCGTTTTCTAACTGATCACTCCACTTATCTGTTTTGTAATTAACACATAAATAAAAAAGATTGTCATTTACAATGCTAATAGCTCAAACTCTTGTAAATACGAGACCTATTTCCTTGCAAAGAAGTAGCCGCCATTGTCCCGGGCTGCTTGGAAAGTGAACGCATGCATGGCGCGCTGAATGTTGCAGGAAAGCCTGTTCTGCCTGCAGCAGGAGAAACTCATTTGAAAACCAGCATTAGATTGTACTGTGCAGCATGAGGCATAAGCGTGCACCTGGTTCTGTGCGTGAAAACCAGACATGTGGGAAACCAGCATTAAAGTGTGCTGTGCAGCGTGAGACACAAGTGTGCACAAGGACCCGTGCCTTAAAAACAGTATTATGGAAAACCAGCATTAGAGTGTGCTGTGCCGCATGAGACATGAGCGTGCACCAGGGTTTATGTATGAAAACTATCATTAGGGTGTGCTTTGCAGCGTGAGGCATGAGAGTGCACCAGGATCCGTGTGCCAAAACCAGCCATGTAGGAAACCAGCATTAGAGTGTGCTGTGCAGTGTGAGGCATGAGCGTTCACCAGGATCCGTGCACGAAAACCAGCTGTGTGGGAAACCAGCATTGGAGTTTGCTGTGCAGCATGAGGCATGAGTGCGCACCAGTATCTGTGTGCGAAAACTAGCTATGTGGGAAACTAGCATTTGAGTTTGCTGTGCAGCACGAGACATGAGCGTTCACCAGAACCTGTGCATTAAAACCAGCCCTGTGAAAAACCAGCATTAGTGTGTGCTGTGCAACGTGAGACACGAGCGTGCACCAGGATCTGTGCGCAAAAGCCAGCCATGTGGGAAACCAGCATTAGAATGTGCTGTGATGCGTGGAACACAAGCGTGCACCAGGATCCGTGAATGAAAACCAGCATCAAAATGTGTGCAGTGCTACGTGAGACACAAGCGTGCACCAGGATAAGTGCATGAAAAATACCCCTGTGGAAGACCAGCATTACTGTGTACTGTGCAGCATGAGACATGAGCGTGCACCAGAATCTGTGCATAAAAACCAGACATGGGGAAAAGTAGCATTAGAGTGTGCTGTGCAGCATGCGACACAAGTGCGCACAAGGATTTGTGTAGGAAAACCTACCCTGCTATGTGGAAAACCAGCATTAGAGTGTGCTGTGCAGTGAGTAACATGAGCTTGAACCAGAATTCCTGTACAAAAACCTGCCACGTAGGAAGCTGGCACCAGAATGTTTGCCATGAGCCACCAGTCTGCACCAGGATCCGCGTACAAACAAAGGCAGTAAGGGAACTAGTCCCAGAATGTGTGCTGTGTAGCCTGAGACACGAGCGTGCACCAGTATCTGCATATGAAAACCAGCAATGTGAGAAAAGAACATCAGAATGTGTGCCACCAGTGTGCACCAGGAACCATGTATGACAACCATTTGCAATACAATAGGTGTCGCATTTGCCAGAGTTTAAGCTATTGGCAGTGTAAATGACAATGACTTTTATTTATCTGTTTTGCTAATTAACACGTAAATAAAAGGCATCTACATTTACAATGCCAATAGTTAAAGCTCTTGTAAATGCCAGACCTATTCAAAGAAGCGGCTGCCATTATCCCTAGCTGCTCGGAAAGTGAAAACACGCACAGCACACTGAATGTTGCAGGAAAGCATGGTGTGCCTGCAGTAGGAGAAACTCATTAAAGAAAATAGTGGTTACAGACTAAAAAAGACGTACCATGTAACAACTGAAGTAAAAGGGACAGTCCTATTGGGTGGTTACAAATGAAGACAAGACGGTACTAAGGAGGGACTTACAAGCCTATTAACGAATCAGAAGCCAGCATTTACGAAGGACAATGACAAAATACAATGGCAAATGTGGGAGGAGAGTGGGCGGGGCTTCTATTCCATGCTCCAATACATCATGCCACAGAGTAGCGCATGCGCTACCCACGCTCAACCCAAAAAATAAGTAAAAAACATTGTCATTTACAGCGCCACTAGCTCTAACTTTCACAAAAGTATGAGACTGATTGTCTTGCCAATGCTTGTTTAATTGGCATGGACACAAAAAGACAGGGCAGGTGGTAAAATGCCAAGTATGTTGTATGAGTCAAACTGTTATTCAACTTATTTTGCAAGTTATATGTTTGTCATTAACACCTTCATTATATGAAAATCAAAACACTTTCTTTCCCCATTTTAATACTTTGCTTTTTTCATTGCCTTTTTTTTACCTTTACCCTTTAATATTTCACTCGTTTTGATATTATTTTCCCCTTATTTGAACCCTGCCAATAGTTTCTATTCTCTTCCCCTCATGTTATTTCGTTACGATTCGATATGCCGCTGACCGCGGCCCCCGCAGGGGGCCAATCGGCGGTCGGTGCCTTAGTGCCCCCGGGGCACCGGTCACCCCTCCACACCCCCTCCCACTGGGGGGGGGGGCGGGGACGCAGACCGGAGCCTCCCTCCTCGGGCTGGCCGGAAATAACGCGCAATGCGTGTCACTTCCTGGCCCTGGTGTGAGGGGGAGGCTATTTAGCCTTCCCCCACCCTCCTGGCGACCTCTTTGTCGCCCACCTCAAGGGTTCGAGTCTCGAGGTCCCGTCCACAGCATGTGATTCTGGGCAAATTACTTAACCTCCCCGTGCTTCAATCTAAATGTAAATACGGTACTATGCAAAGCGCTCCAATACCTCCGGGTCGAGTTCGCGCTATATAAACATGCACAATAAGAACCCTTCTGTTAGCTTGTCACAGGAAAGGGCAGGAGTGGAACTATGTCTTCACGGGTTGGAGCTAGGCGTGAACCCTAGGCCGCTCTCCCTAATTTGCCGGTGATATGTGTTTTATTCCCGGTTTGAACTGGCTGCATGCTCTGCTGCGATTGTCCTAGTGCATGGCTTCCTGAATTAGTATTGGTCAGTACTACGTCAATCTACCCACCAATACCACAAAGGTATTGCAGTATAGGTACCATACAGTGTACGACGTGCCTATTGGTGTCACGCTTAAGGTCCCGTGCATGGGTATCACGAGAAGTGGAACCCTGTCAGTCATGCCAAATCAGTGTAGGGTAGAGCGCTCATTACATACGGTATCGACCATGTGTCCGTCGGCCTTTCGCCCGCGGGGCATACTTCTCAATGGCGGCGGCCCTCGCGAGCAAAGTAAATGAATGGGGGTGCGACGGCAAAGAAGCCGCACACCCTGCGCCGGGGGAGCCGTTAGGAGATTAGCGTCGGTTCATGGCCCTAATACACCAGCACTGCAAAGCTGGGAGCTGCCTGGGTCCCCGCGGATCGCGGGCGGTGCAACCCCGTGGCGCTCCCTGGATAAGGTTATCGCCCCCCCTCCCGTCGGCTATGCTGCCGTTGAGGGCGGAGGGGGGCATGCAGTGGGCTGCGTGCGGTAGGCGTGGTGACCTGCAGAGGTGGGGTAGTCCGACGAATGCGAGCTGGACGCTGGTTTAGGGAAGTGAGGTTCAGCCCCTTGAGGTCGGGTCCGCATTATGCGATTGCGGGCATTACTGAACCCCGCACCTCAATGGATAATTGGTACGAATCTTGTAAGCTCCCCGTGCTTAAATGTGTAATGTAAATAAGGTGCTCATGTAAAGCGCTCCAATACCTTCGGGTCGAGTTCGCGCTATATATTTATGCAACATGTATTGCTGGCTTCCTATAAGGCGGATACATGATACAAAGGCATGCATTGTTCACATTACGCAATTGCGGGCATTACTAAACCCCCCGCACCTCAATGGATAATCTGGTGCGGTGCTCACGTGATATGGTACGGGGAGCGGGTAATATGGTCCGATTCTCTTAAGCACCCCCTGCTTGAAGGTGTAATGTAATTACGGTGCTCATGTAAAGTCCTCCAATACCTTCCGGTCGAGTTTGCGCTATATAAATATGCAACTTGTAATTGCTAGCCTCCTATAAGGCAGATACATGACACAAGTACATGCATTGTTCACATTACGCGATTGCAGGCATTACTAAACCCCCCGCACCTCAATGGTTAATCTGGTGCGGTGTTCGAGTGATTTGGCACGGGGATCGTGTTATATGGTACGAATCGCTTGCGCTCCCCGTGCCTGCATGGTGTAATGTAAGTACGGTGCTCATGTAAAGCGCTCCATAGACCTTTGGCGTCGAGTTCGCGCTATACAAATATGCAACATGTATGGGCTGGCTTCCTATAATGCAGACACATGATACAAGTGCATGTATTATTCACAAGAATTTGCTCGTGCCCACATTCGCGTGCATCAGGTGATTCCGGGCATTACGACACCCCCTGCACCCGAATGGGTGATTTGGTCGGTGCTCGTGTCCGGCGCTCTAATAATTTTGCGCGCATTACGGTGTGAGCTAATCACTAAATCCACCGTGCCCGAATAGGTATGCTAATACGGGGCTCATGTACGACGACTGCGAGTTGGACGCTGTTTGGGAACTCAGGTTCCGCCCCTTGAGGTCGCGTCCGCATTATGCGATTACGGGCATTACAAAACCCCGCACCTCAATGGATAATCACCTCAATGGATAATCTGGTGCGGTGCTCGCGGGATCTGGTACGGGGATCGGGTAGTATGGTACGAACCTTTTAAGCTCCCCGTGCTTGAATGTGTAATGTAAATAAGCAAGTATCTGCTGGCTTCCTATAAGGCAGGCATTGTTCACAAGATTTTGCTCCAATACCTTCGGGTCGAATTCACGCTAGATAATCATGCAACATGTATTGGCTGGCTTCCTATAATGCAGATACATGACACAAGTGCATGTATTATTCACAAGAATTTGCTTGTGCCCACATTCGCACGCATTGTGTGATTCTGGGCATTTTGGCACCCCTTGCACCTGAATGGGTTATTTGGTCGGTGCTAGTGTCCGGCGCTCTAATACTTCCGCGCGCATTACGGTTTAAAGGAATTTCGGCATTCCACGCACACGTATGTGTGACACGTTGCTCGTGTTCGGCGCTCCAATGCTTGCACGCTCATTACGTGATCCTGGGCAGGACTACATCTCCCGCACCTGAACTGATTAATGTGGTACGGTGCTCGTGTCCGGTGCTCAGTTACTTTGGCGCGCAGTTGCGCTATGGACAGATGCTTCTTCCCCCCCCTCAACCGGTGTCTCGAGAAGGCATCGCCGGTGTGCGCACACGGGTTCCCGAGGGTCGCGGACCTGGCGGCTCATGATCTCACTCCCGTGCCCGAATATGTGTGTAAATATGGTGCTCATGCACAGCGCTGCTATACCTTCGGGTCGAGTTTGCGCGATATAGAAGGGCTATTTACAGCAATGGTCACGCAGTCCGATACTGACCACACGTAACGCTTTGTAACCTTATTGACCACGCAGCATTCGCGACATTCAGAATAGGGCCGGTAGTTGCACCAAAGTTTACGGTTGGTTCCCACAGACTTGTCTGCCCCCAAGGTTATCCTCTAGGGGTTAGAACTCGAGACTAAGGGGGCATCTCCTGCTTCGGTGTCACAAATAAGCGCCAGCTCCGCTGGGGTGGAGTTGCCATGCAGGTCCTGCCACCACTGGGTTCCCCCCAGGCGATGGGATCAATCTAAGTGGGAACACGAAGTCTACGGTCTTGGGAAACTTCCAGCGGTAGGGCATTTAGCAACAGATAAAGTATCAGCGTGTAGGTAACAGACATCTGCTCTCCAGCAGCACCGTGCCCTGGGAGCACGCGCGTTGCCCTGACTCTGAGGCCTACCCATATGGGGGCCGAGTGGCAAAACAAGTAAATAGGTTCCATAGCTGGGTGAAACCACCATCATTTGGAGATAGGCCCAGGTAAAATAGGGTTTCTTCATGTCTAGAGGACCATTGCGGTTGGGGGTACCCCCCAACGGAATCACTGGTCGCGTACTGCAGCTGCAGGAGACTGGGATCCTGGTTTACGGACACTTTTACCGCGCTCAGGGAGTGCTGCCAGCCTACATATGGTGCTGCTGTCCCAATAACTGGGGTGTCAGCGGGGAAAACACAAGGGGACTATATGTCTATAGAACATTTGTCACGCCCAGGGTGCACTAAATCTCTACTTCAACGGAATTTGGCACCGCTGGGGATGCTCGGGGTTGGTGGGGAGGGCACCCCCCCTGCCACCCTAGTACTAGGGAGCATGATGAGAGGGGCGAAGTAGGACTTAGTCAAGTCTCAATGCTTGAACTTTACAGACAGCGCGCAATGCTCAAGCCAGACAGATTCCCGAAGCTGGTATGCCTAGGGGGGTTTCACCACTGAGGGATCTGTAGGGGCATAACTCCCATAAGGAATAAGGGATGGTGGGCAGGGGCAAGAGTCATCCCTTGCCCATAGTCACGCGCTGGCAGCTAGGAGCACTCCTGTGCTCCAGGTTTAGCAATCAGAGGGGACTGGCCGAAGGTGAAGTAAAACCCTTCTCGCCTTAATAGCCAAAGAGGGCAGGCCCAGAATTGTGTAGAGGTGTAACCTTCCCGCTGGGGGCGAATAGTTCTTGGCACATCTTCGCAGGCCCAACGGGTCCTTTATTTCAGCAGACCCTCTCCGATTGGGATGGCGTCTCGGGCTTTAGGGACATAGAAGGGGCCATCTACAACACCAGGAGCTATAGCTCACTGGTAAGTCTTGGGCCTGTGGATATAAGGGATCTCACAGGGTTTGAGTCCCTAGCGCTGTCACACTGTCATGAGGTGGCAGAATTTCAAACTCTTCTTTCTGCTAGGGTGGTTCCCTTCCAGCTAGTTGCAGGAAGCCCTAGATAGGAGAGGTTGCAGGTAAGACTATAGCGGGTTGGTGGGGGGCCCTGGCTGCGACGGTGAGCCGCCTCCAGGGCTGTGGCGGAGTTACAGGGCGATCTGGAAGCAGGCCGGTACAAAGGGTACCTCTGCGCGGCACCATAGGAGGTGCCTGAGCCAAAACCGAGGAGCCTCAAGGGAGGTCCCGGAAGCCGTGTCGGCGCCCCGCTAGTCCTGCGGGCGGTTGTGGGCCTGAACAACCGGGGGCTTGCTATGCGACGCTCCGCCCCGAGAGGGGGGGCGTGAGTAGAATTACCAACGGCACATGATCGTAGAAAGAATCACCTGGAGGGCAGCAACGGCGGGCATCGCTCCCGCGCTGCCCGGCTCATCAGGCGGGCAGGCGACCCAGTTGGTTGCCTGCCCTTGGATCGCCCGTAAGATAACCCACCCATTACATATTCTGGAATTATGTAATAAACCTGCAGCATTGTTACCCAACACCAACTGTCTTGTGTGTGTCATTTGGGTAACCTATTATGGGGGAGGGGGGACAGCGGGGTGCCCCTGGGGGTACTATGCCGCTGACCGTGGCCCCCGCAGGGGGCCAATCGGCGGTCGGCACCTTAGTGCCCCCGGGGCACCGGTCACCCCTCCACACCCCCTCCCACTGGGGGGGCTCGGACGCAGACCGGGGCCCCCCTCCTCGGGCTGGCCGGAAATGACGCGCAATGCGTGTCACTTCCTGGCCCTGGTGTGAGGGGGAGGCTATTTAGCCTTCCACCACCCTCCTGGCGACCTCTTTGTCGCCCACCTCGCCATTTCCCTCCCTACCGCTTACCCGGCGTAGGCGTTAGGTGGGGGGGGTTTTCTGAGCGTTGCAATGTTTTCTTTTTCGTTGCAGGCGGAGTTACAGGGCGATCTGGAAGCAGGCCGGTACAAAGGGTACCTCTGCGCGGCACCATAGGGGGTGCCTGAGCCAAAACCGAGGAGCCTCAAGGGAGGTCCCGGAAGCCGTGTCGGCGCCCCGCTAGTCCTGCGGGCGGTTGTGGGCCTGAACAACCGGGGGCTTGCTATGCGACGCTCCGCCCCGAGAGGGGGGCCTGAGTAGAATTACCAACGGCACGTGATCGTAGAAAGAATCACCTGGAGGGCAGCAACGGCGGGCATCGCTCCCGCGCTGCCCGGCTCATCAGGCGGGCAGGCGACCCAGTTGGTTGCCTGCCCTTGGATCGCCCGTAAGATAACCCACCCATTACATATTCTGGAATTATGTAATTAACCTGCAGCATTGTTACCCAACACCAACTGTCTTGTGTGTGTCATTTGGGTAACCTATTATGGGGTAGGGGGGACAGCGGGGTGCCCCTGGGGGTACTATGCTTCAGCAATAGTTTCTTTGCTTTCACAATGTTTATTAATTAATTGATATTTCCATTGCGATTCATTTGCTCTATTTATTTCTGTCTCTCTTCGTGCAAAAGTTTCAGGCGATTTATGCCAGAGCCGAGTTTGGCATCCAGTTGAATCGTGTATCCCCTAACTCAGCACGAGCAGTGATCAGCTGCTTCTGTCTGAACCTGCCCGGGCTGAGTTTCGTTTCCGAAAAGTGCCGAAGAGAAGGGGATACACGATACCGTGGGGATACCTGATATTACACAACACCGGCCGAGAGTGCTGCACAGCGTGGCGTCGGCATTCCTGCCTCGAGACCGGTGACGCTAGATACGCCGAAGGAGCACCAGCGCGGAGGCCGTCACACTCAGGAGAAGAGCCAGCAAACAGTGAGTGCGCTACCCGGGGGCAATATAAGACTGACCCCACGCACGTGCATGACGCGCTGCCACACCCAGCCTGCAGATAGAAGCCCAATTGCTGCCATGCTCACGGAGCCCTGTGCATCCTCTAACAGGGAAAACAGCACGTGCCCCAGGCCCTCCCAGCCTTGAATATCAAGCACGTCAAGGTGCCAGCCTGCCCAGACTCAACTGTGCCTGTACAGCACAACACCTCTGCCCAAGCCTGTCAGAGTAAGGCCACCCTCTCAACAAGGAACTCCTCCACATCCCGTGTTCCACCTGGGCCCCACTCTTGCATAACAGCAGATGCCCATACTGAGTTTCAGCTACCACCATGTGCCGGGCCCACCATATCACGTTGTCCCACTGGGGGATCCAGCACCCAACGCGGTCCACCCACCCGCGCAGGTGATCACGCAGCACGCCCCAACAGGTGCTCTGCCCCCGTTCAGCGAAGCAGCTGACCCCACTACAGCGTCCACAAGATGGAAGACGTGGATCGGGTGACTTGAGAACTATTTCATCGCGACAAGAGAGACGGATGGGGTGGTGAAACAATCTCTGTTGCTTCACTACGCAGGAGAAGACGTTTATCTCCTGTTCAAACTCCTCCCGAACACGGGTGGACCAACGGAATACGACGCCGCTGTAGTGGCCCTCAACGCACATTTCCACCCACAGCTCAATCCCGACTTTGAGCGTTTCAAGCTGCGCCAAGCCCGACAGAGGGAGGGAGAATCGATCAACGTGTTCCACGCCCGACTGAGGGAGCAGGCCGGCACCTATGTCACGGAGGATAGGGCCACTGAGGAAATCCGCGCACAAATTATTCAAGGGGTCCGCAGCAAAATCCTACATGGACTGATATTACGACAACCGAACATACCCCTCAATGACATTCTAATCATGGCCAGGACGCACAACCTCTCGGCAGCCAGGGCCGATGAATTGGATCTCGCATTAACACAATCGTCGGAAAAGCTTGTGGCCGTGAAGATAGAAAGGGTCGACGCAGTAAGATCACTTGACAGAGAGACAAGGCCACCGACCCGACAGGGCCCTACCACAAAAGGCCAATGTGGATACTGCAGACGTGAGGAACACCATCCCCGTGCGTGCCCCGCCCAGGGGTGAACATGCTCCAATTGTGGCATCCCGAACCATTTCGCTTCTGTCTGCAGGAGACAGCTTCAACGCAAGGACAACAAAGGAGGGAAGCCCATGCGCAAGCACGTGCATCAACTATCAAGCGCCTCACTGGCGTCATCAAGCGGGACCAGAAGAACCGACAACGCCACATACCGGGTGGATGACACGTCCACGGAAGACGAAGAGGCCGAAACGTATATGGTGTCTTTCACCAAAGACCTGAAGAAACGAAGACAACCACAACCCACGTGCATCGTAAAGATAGCCGGATCGGAGGTGAAGGCGGTCATTGACACGGAGGCATCAGTAAATGTCATGGGGGTGCAACAATACCTCAAGCTACGACCTAAACCAGAGCTGACACCATCCAAAATGAAGATATTCACCTACGGGAGTGACTCGCCCCTGCTGCTGCGGGGAAAGATGACAGTCCCCATTCAGTCAGAGGAGAGCGAGAGCCTCACGGTGGTCCATGTCATCAATCAAGAAGCAGACACCCTGCTTAGTAGCCATGCGGCTGAAGACCTAGGGCTGGTGTCCTTTGCGAGAAGCGTGCAAGCAAACCAGACGGAGGAACTGTTGAACCAGTTCGCAAACCACTTCACAGGCCTAAGACGCATCAAGAGAGCCCGGTGAAACTTCACATTGATCAGACAATCACCCCTACAGTGCTACATCACAGACGTATCCCGTTTCATCTCAGGCCTCTGGTTGAGCAGAAACTCCAGAAGCTGGAAGACCAAGGGGTGATTGAGAAGGTGTCTGGAACGACCCCGTGGGTGTCACCCATGGTCATAGCTGAGAAGCCACAACAACCAGTGAAGATGTGGCTATGTATATATATATATATATGCGCCTCCCCAACAAGGCCATCCGACGAGAACGCCACATCACGCCCACAATAAACGACATTGTGGCCGATGTGAATGGGTCCAAGTGGTTCTCAAAATTGGACTTAAATGCCGGATACCACCAGTTAGTGCTCGACAAAGCCAGTCGATACATCACCACGTTCAGCACTCACCTGGATCTTCGGCGGTACAAGTGCCTCAATTTCGGGATATCCTCGGCAGCAGAGGTGTTCCAAGATGCCGTGAGGTGAATTCTAACTGGTCTGCCGGAAGTTCTGAATGTAAGTGACGACATTCTTGTCCACTCAACCACAGCTGAGGAACACTATCGGCACCCGAAGGCCATGATTCAACAACTCCAGGAGCACAGCGTCACCCTGCACAGGGAGAAATGTCTCTTCTTCCAGACGAAGATAGAATTCTTCGGCTCCCTCTTTAACCCCTTGCATGCCCGCCCCTTTCCCCGCCCAGTGCCGCGCTTTTTATTAGCGGGCGGAGTTCATGACGAGCTGGACTCGTCATGGGCACAGCGCCACCGCAGCCCATGACGAGTCTAGCTCGTCATGGGCACTGAAGGGGTCAACCAACAAGGCATACAAGTGGACCCGCGGAAATTCCAGGCCATCAAGGACGCACAGCCCCCATTAACGGTGTCAGAAGTCCACAGCTTCCTTGAGATGGCCACACCCTGTGGCCAATTCATCCTGGATCTGGCCACCATAGCCAAACCCCTCCGGAACCTGACCCGGGCGGAAGTCCCGGAGAAGTGGGAACAGCGTGAAGAGGAAGCCTTCCAAAAGGTCAAGAACACCCTACTCAAACACACAACGCTGGTGTACTTCGACCCAACCAAGCGAACAGAGCTCCTGGTGGATGTGAGCCAGGTGGGCCTCGGAGCAGTGTTCACCCAGGAGCAGGAACCAGGGAGGCGGGCCTCATTAGCCTACGCCAGCAAGTCCCTCTCGCCCACAGAGCGACGCTACGCCCAGATCGAACAGGAGGACCTATCCATCCGATGGACATGCCGACATTTTCATCTCTATGTCTGAAGTCAGCCATTCAAAGTAGTCACGGATCATCAGCCGCTGGTACCCCTCTTCAGAGGGTCAGCACCTCACCCGCCTCCACAGCTATCGGGCTTCAACAACGTGACATGGAAGTTGTGTACCCACCCGGTGCCAAAAATCTGGCCGACGTCCTCTCTCGACACCCACCCCCAAGGATAGCCAAAAGGAAGACACCGAAACCCTCGAGGCCCACCTCAACATGATCTCGGTGACTACGTACCCGAAGGCACTGACCCTAGCTGACGTCATAGCGGCTGTTCAGCTAGATCCAGTACTCGTTAAAGTGTGCCAAGCTGTCCAAGGAGGGAGCTGGAATCAATTTCTACAAACGGCTAATGACTGGTCAGGACAAGACCGAGAGTATCTTATCAAAATGTGGAGGGTCCGACATAAGTTGAGTATGACTCAAGATGGGAACTCGCATCGCCATCCCAGCCGCACTACAACATCAAGCAACCCAGTTGGCCCACGGAGGACACCAAGGGATGGAGAAGATTAAAGCCCGGATGCGGGAAAAGGTATGGTTCCCGGAGCTTGAAGGCCGAGTCGAGGAGATGGTGAGGAAATGCCTGGCGTGCCAACTGACTGCCCCCCCCCCCCATCAAGACCGAGAGTCTGGAAAAGCACTGTGGGAAAAGATAAGCATTGACTTCAGGAGCTTCCCAGATGGGCGGGCGACTTTCGTCTTAATGCACAGTTTCTCGCAGAGGTTGTGAACTCCACCGCATTTGCAGGGATCGTCCCGGTGCTGGAAAAGGTATTTGCGATGTTCGGGGGCCCCAGTGAAATCAGAAGTAACAACAGGCCCCCGTTTCAAGGAGGAGAATACCGCGACTTCATGAGGCACCATGGGATACAACACCGCCACATCACCCCTCAATGGGCGCAGGCCAACGGAGAGATTGAAAGATTTATGAGGACCCTGAATAAGACCCTGTGAATCGCTGTAGCGGAGAACACAGATCCGGAGCGCCACTTGCAGTTGTTCCTCCGGGAGTACAGGAGCACACCCCATAGCACCACACATCAAGCCCCGTGGGTGCTGCTATTCAGTGGACCCCGGCTGGACACTCTCCCAACCTGCCCGGGCTGGAATCCACCCCCGTACAGTGAAGAAGAGACCCTGGGGAGACGGGAGCGTCAGAACCAGAAAGCAAGTCTCAGAAGGAGGGCCAAGACCCGTGAGTTGGTGCAAGGAGATCGAGTGCTGATGCGGGACCTTAGGCCAGGAGGAAAGTTCCGGACATGGAACGAACAAGGAAGCTGAACAGTAGTGGCCATCAAGGGGACCATGATCACAGTGGAAAGGGACGGTGAGGAAGTAACCAGAAACATATCATCAATCAATCAATCAGGGGAATTGTAAGCGTGCTACTCACCCGCGAGGGTCTCAAGGCACTGGGGCGGGGTCCATCTAGCCGAAGAGCCAGGTCTAGAGGGTATTCCTGAAGGTGTTCAGGGAGGGTGCTCGTCTGATGTCTGCCGGTTGTTGGTTCCAAGTCTTGGCTGCAATGTGGGAGAAGAATCTTCTGCCTGCTTTGGCTCTGTGGATGCATGGGGTTTTGGCCAGTGCAAGGTTGGAGGATCGTAGGTTTCTTTTGGGTACGTGGAAGTTGATTCTGTCATTGAGGTATTTGGGTCTTTTGTTATGTAGGCACTTGTAGGGGTGGGTGAGGATTTTGAAGGTGACTCTTTTTTTCACAGGGAGCCAGTGGAGTCTTCGTAGGTGCTGGGTGATGTGTTCGTGCCGGGGGAGGCCAAGGGCGAGTCTGGCGGCGGTGTTCTGTATTGTCTGGAGTTTGCGGAGCAGGGACTTGTTGATGCCGGCGTAGAGTGCGTTTCCGTAGTCCAGTCTGTTGGTGATGAGTGCATGGGTGACTGTCTTCCTTGACTCAGGGGGGATCCACTTGAAGGTCTTGTGAGGATGCAGAGGGTTTTGAAGCAGCTGGAGGTGACGGCGTTGAACTGGCGGTCCATGGTGAGTGATGAGTCAAGTATGATGCAGAGGTTCTTGGCGTAGTGCGAGGGGG
This sequence comes from Triturus cristatus, assembly GCF_964204655.1. Taxonomy (NCBI): domain Eukaryota; kingdom Metazoa; phylum Chordata; class Amphibia; order Caudata; family Salamandridae; genus Triturus; species Triturus cristatus. The sequence continues at coordinate 295,528,417 of NC_140579.1, forward strand.
TTGGTGGGCTTCCGAGGGCGGTCGGCCACCATCTGCTGTCATATGCTGAGGGGGTGGTGCAGAGGATGAGGACTTCTGTCTTCTCTGCGTTGAGCTTCAGGCAGCTGTTTGTCATCCAGACTGCGACGTCTTGCATTCCTTCCTGAAAGTTGAGTTTGGCGGTGGTGGGGTCTTTGGTGAGGGAGAGAATGAGCTGGGTGTCTTCAGCGTAGGATACAATGTTGAGGTCGTGTTGTCAGACGATGGTTGCGAGTGGGGCCATGTAGATGTTGCAGAGTGTCGGCCTCAGTGATGACCCCTGTGGGACTCCGCAGGTGATTTTCGTGGGTTCGGAGAGGAAGGGTGGTAGTCTGATTCATTGGCTTCTTCCAGTGAGGAATGATCGGATCCAGTCCAGGGCTGTTCCTTGTATGCCTGCATCGTGTTGTCTGCTGACTAGTGTGCGGTGGGAGACGGTGTCGAAGGCCTCTGATAGGTCGAGTAGGTTGAGGGCTGTAAATTGTAAATTGTAAATGTAAATTGATACTTGTATAGCGCACTACTCACCCGCAAGGGTCTCAAGGCGCTTGTACGAATACCGCTGTGGAACCCATCCTGGCTTTCCCTGTGAGGCGTTCACTCCTGGGCACCCCCAAGGTGGAGGCCAGGCATCCTTAGCGTTGTGGGGGCCGTTGTGGAGATTAAGCAAGCTATTGCCCAGAGTTGCAGAGTGGGACTCCATGATTGGAATGGCACCGAGGCGAGAACTATCAGGTCCGTGGAATGTTTGAGCCCAAGACCCACCGAAGCGGGGAATTGAACTCTGGTCCCGGGCTAGACCTCTGCATCAGGGTCTGCCGCTCTAATCATTGAGCCACACTTCTCCTGCGGAGTGGCCTTGGTCCAGAAGGGTGCGGATGTCGTCTGTGGCGGCAAGTAGGGCAGTCTCTGTGTTGTGGTTGCTTCGGAATCCGGATTGGGACGGGTCGAGGATGGCGTTCTCTTCGATGAAACATGTCAGTTCCCTGTTGACTGTTTTCTCTGTGACTTTGGCTGCAAACGGGAGGAGCGAGATGGGCCGATAGTTCTTGAGGCCGGTGGGGTCAGCTTTGGGCCTCTTGAGCAGGGGTCTGACTTCTGCGCGCTTCCAGTCATCTGGGAAGGTTCCTGTTTTGAAGGTGGTGTTGATGGTATGTTGTAATTCAGGTGTGATTGCGTCGATGGCTCTGTGGTAGATGTGAGGGGGGTAGGGGGCGGTTGGGGACCCCAAGTGGGTGCCTTTCATGATCGAGGCAGTGTCTTCGGTCATGATTGGTGTCCAGTTGGAGATGGTGGCCCAGCTGGTGTCTCTGGTGGGCAGAGGGAAGTCTGTGAGGCCTGGAGGGTGGTCGACAAAGTTGTTGTAGATGTTCTTGATTTTGAGGTGGAGGTAGGTTCCAAGCTTGTTGCAGAGATCTTGGGATGGAATGATGACTGTGGTTCAAGGAAGTCGGCGAAAGCACAGAGGAAGGTGGCGAGCCATGTGCAGATGTGTCGGAAGATGGACACCAGTGGCCAGAGATCCAAGACACCCCATGAAAAGACAATCTGAGAGAAGCGAGTGAGGACCCCCAGGGGGGCGCAGCCGCTACACCTGGCATGGAGGAACCTTCCAGACCAGGCGAGCCACCTGTTGCACAAATTCAAGGAAGAGGGGCCCACACTCGGTATGGGTTGAGAGACAATTCTGTTCCCAGTTCTCGTTTGAGAAACTTTGCATGTTGAGCAGTTTAAGAGACATTGCACGTTATGCAGTTTGAAAGACTTTGCACGGAAAAGCAAGGGACTGAGTTAAGATGGGAGTTAAGATGGCATGTAATGTTTTAAGCGGTCCAGTTTTCCGCCGAAGCGTGGGCCGGATATGTTGCACCCACGCGCCTGGACCAGGCGGTGCCCGAGCACGCTAATAAAAGCAGGGACGTAGCCGCACAGGGTCAGTCCCGAGTAAAGTATATTCCTGAGTGAGTCTCATTTATTTTCCAGCGCCTAATAGAGAGTGTCCCCTTACGTGTGCCTAGCAGGGCACTAGCAGCGGGGAGTCACCCCACCACAAGCAGGAGATGGAAATCTCCTCTGGCTCCCTTAGTGACTGGCTGGCGTGAGGAAGTTATAGATTGGGGCACAGCTGAAGGGCAGGACTTGCGTTGGGAAGATTACCATGGGCTCAGGCAGCAGCCCATAGCTATGGCATGGGATGCCTTTCTGGAATCCTTTAGGTCACAGACGGACGAGGGTTAAACACTCTTTGGGAATGGGACAGGGTCTTCCAATACACTTTCTGGGTTTCCCCACCCTGCATCCCACTCAGACTTCAGCGCATTCTCGAGACGATTCTCCCAATCGATGGGGCCGTGTATCTACATGGTCCCTCTCCATTGGTTACTTCTCCCCTCCTCCCTCCTCTCAGCCCTCCATACAGAAGTCTAGTTGGGGTTAGGGTGGGGGGTGTATGTTGTTTCCTTTTTTCCTTTTCCTTTCTCCCTTTTATTGTCATTTGGATTTTTTAAAGGACCTGCATATCATGGGAACAGATACATCTTACAGCTAAAGACTGGCCTTTATCTACATCTTTATGTATCCTTGTGTTATATTATTTCACTGAACAATGAGCAGTGATGGCACTTTCTGTGCAGATGGATGATGGGAAATGCAAGGGCGTCACTTCCTGTGCAGATTGATGATAGGAAATCCAGGTATATGACTTCCTGTGCAGATGGACGATAGGAAGTGCAGTGGAGTTCCATCCTGTGCAGATTGATGATGGGAAATGATGTAGTCTTGCTTGGCTTCTTCTTTTAACGATGGTTTTAGTGGGAAAACAGTTATGTCACGTCTTGTGCCGATGGATGATCAGAAATGAAGTCCTCATGCTTGGCTTTTTTCTTTTAAAGAAGGCTTGGCAGTAAACCAGTGACATCACTTCCTTTGCAGAAGGATGACGGGATTTGCAGTAGTGTCTTCCTGTGCAGATGGATGAGGCGAAATGAAGTCCTCATGCTTGGCTTCTTCTTTTAAAGGTGTTTTTAGGTGAAACCAGTGATATCACTGCCTGTGCAAATGAATGATGGCAGATCCAGGGATGTCACTGCCTGTGCAGATGAATAATTGGACATGCAGTGGGTCACTTCCTATGCAGATGGATGATAGGAAGATTTGCATGATTCTTTAAGGCTCAAGCCACCAGAGGTTTACACAAAGATAATTATTATTTTTAACTAACATCTAAGAGTTTGACTAAATAGATTAAAAGGGCCTAGTTATGTATACATTTGCAAATGTATTAGTCTGCATCTCATGTTTAGCCAGTAAAATATCAAACTATAAACTATAAATTAGTTTTTTATCAAGATTATTAAGATGTAAAGTTATGCAGTGTAGCGTTTAATGTTATATTTGTGTTTTTAAAAGGGTAATGCAATTTCAATTCTTGTAAATATTTATCATACTGATGGAAAATCCTAAATTATGCATGTTGAAACTGGATATCAGACTTTTCAATGAAAACATTTACATAGAGGTACATTACAACGCATCAATTGCAATGATTACAACGATAACATTTACATCACATTGCAATGTCCGTTTATGGAACATATATAGCGCTGACAATGCTCTCAACATTCTACGTGCACAGTCTGGTGTTGTGTTCATATTCAGTAAACAATGCATTTCATGGATGTTTTAAAAAACTGGCTTAAGATCATGCTGCAGTACAGAATGTACTAGTTTACACATGACCTCTTGACCACAGATAAAGATGACCTCTGCCTTCTGATATTGGTGGACCTCTCAGCGGCCATTTACACAGTCGATCATCTCACCCTCATAGGCACCCTGGAGGTTTGAATGGGATTCATGGACAGTGTGCTTCGATGGTTCTCCTCATACTTTTGCAACCAATACTGATTTGTTCAGATGGGCATATTCAGGTCAAAAAAGATCCCAATCACCTGTGGAATCTCTCAGGGCTTCATTCTGTCTACTGTCATCCTCAACCTATACATTGAGACTCTTGGAGGAGCAAATCCGAGTTATATTGATCGCTGGAGTGTGTCGTGCGGGACTGGTATGTTTGTCTGTGAAACCTGTCTATCCTTGTGGTTTCTCCCACTCAACCATGCTCCCTTATTCCAGAAGCCTTTGTTGGAGCACCATGGAGGGCCGAAGTCCTGGCTGAGGAACAGAAGAGCACAGACCAGCAAGTACAAATCAGGCCACAACAAACCTGCCTCCCTAAAAAAAAAGCAGGTAGCCCTCCACACAAGGTTTTGGTATATGGTATGGTCATTTGGGGTCAAAGCTCAGTCAGGTTCAGCACACGCCACAAAGCAAGCCAGGTTGCATAATTTGATTGGAGCCACTCTGGACACACAATGAAAGGCATAGTTGCACTGGGCACATAAGGGGTTAAGTCATGCTGGACATGTGATCAACGGATGAGCCATGAAGCGGCACTGGACATATGATGAACAGCACATTCACCCTGAGTACACCTTTTGCTCCAATCCTGGTAGCTCCCTGGGCAGTCTTCTTCTGTGGGGCCACCTCCGGCACCCTTCCTCACAGCATCCAGAGTGGCAGCTCCTTCAGACAGGCAGCTGAACCCCCTCTGTTTAGAGTCTTTTGCAGGGTTCCTCCCAGTACCCCTCTTTCAGCATCAGCAGTGCCCTTTCAAAAGCAGACCGTTAACAGCAAGTTGCATATTTCTGGTGTAATGTTTACTCACTTCCCAGTAAGGTGGCAGTGAAAGACTTTAGTCATGGATTGCAAGAGATTCTCCCAAAACTTGCAGGATACATCCTCTACTGGTCAATAAGAAATACTAGACAAGACTTACTTTACTTTACTTTACTTCTACTATTTCCCCTTTTGCCTCTCTTTTCTCTGCCTGCTCCATTTGTCTTCCTTCCACCCTGTCTTTCATTCTCATCATTTTCTCAATCCGGCCTCCTAATTTTCTTCTTCAATACTTGACTCACTTTGTGCTTTCCTTTCTTTCTACTGTCCTACATTACCCTTTTCAATTTCTTCCCAATACTGACTCTTTGCATCCCTCTGTCCTCCCTTTCTTCTCTCACTACTTCCTTCCTTTGCTTCCCACCTGTCTTCTTTCCATTCGTTCCTTTCTCCCTTTTTACATTTCTGCCTTCCATTAACCATCCATGTTCAATTATATTGATCTAGATGACCATTCATTTACACATTGGTTGCTGAATGTTTTTCAAACATTTCAAAGATCACAATTGAAACATTCTTGCTGTAGGAAATGACCATCTTTTGAGTGGTGTACCCCCTGATTTTTGCCCTATCTGTTTTAGCTGGCTGAAGAGCTCTGTGCACTTCACCCCTTCTATCCAATAGTAAAGTGACTGAGCTCTGCCTTTAAACATGGTCAAATTGGCATATTTAACTTACCTATAACTCCCTAGTATACGGTACATAGCATACCCAGGGCCTGTAAGTTAAATGTTACTAGTGGACTGCACCACCTAGTGCGCAATCCAATCTGTGTCAGTGCAAATATGGCTTCAGGCCTACTATTGTTGCCTGACTGTAGTAGTGCAAAAACTGCAATTCGATCTATCAAAATAAACCCTTTTGACAAGTTAACCCCTACTTTTAAATATTAATAAGGTACCCCTTTGTAGGACTTACAGCCATAAGGCAGGGTGTATGGTATTTAGGAGGACATTTAGAAAATCAATGTTAGCATGTCCTTACATTAACAAGCGCCCACGATCAATTTTTAACTGAAGGAAGGCTGGCTGACCCAGAGATAAACACTGAGAAGCAATATTAAATACTAATTCTGCTATCTCACAGTAAGGACCAGCTAGAATTATGATTCAGCAACTCTTTTTAATCTTTATCAAAAGACCAATTTGATGGTGATTTCAGGTTTTTGAAAAATATTTCAGAAAAAGATATTTAGAAAGTTACCTTCATGGGCCTAAAGGCTCCGCAAGTTTATTTGCATTATCCTCCAGCTGCAGCCCTCTGAGTGCACAAGCCCTGAATGAGGAGCGCAAACTGCTGCTAGAGTAGAGACAAAGGCCTAGGTGTGGGACGTGTTTTTGTTCCTCTGGCAGTACGACCATTTGGACTGTACCCAGGAACATATATTAATTCCAAGGGGCCCCCCTTTTCACAGCCAGAAGACAAATGACATTTGGACAAGCTCCTTCTTTTTCCCCCAGCCAGGCAGCACCAATCCCAGTAGGAGAGGAACTAGCCTCAGAACTGGTTTGGAGTGACCATGGGGGAGGAGGCTACTCATTACACTGTCCACCCCTCTGGGTGGGCACACAGGCACTACACAAAGGGGAGAAATATTTCACCACCTTGGATTTAGACAGAGAGGGGCACTCACTGTTGGATTCTTTGAAGTAGGGTAGACAAGAACTGCTGCAAAAGTGGATAGGGTTGATCTTGGGAACTTTTACCCCACTGGTTCAAAGGTTAGGGACGGTCCAGGTTTCACCCCCTCCCACTAGCTAATGCCGGGCATAGACAGAGATTTGCCTTGCACACTCTTGGGAATACTTTCTGGACCTGCTGCCTCTGATCTGAGTGAAGCCCTGAAGGACTGGACCAGCCCTCTCTGGTACCCAGGACAATGAAATAGACTCCAAGTATCATAAGACTGAGTTTTCATCCAAGCCACAGGGTTACAGCAAGCTTTCCAGCAACTACATAGATGACTATTTCCAACTGGACTCTGCTGTTGGCTTCTGCTGGAGTCAGCCTTGGCCCATAACTGCTGTTATACGTCCTTGTAGCCTTCGTTGTGTCTGGTTAGATTTCTTCTTCCACACCTGAAAACCTGAGACTTAGACACGTCTTCAACCTCAAGCTCTCTGTAGGACAATGACAAATCTTCCATGCTGATCTGACCAAGGTGTGTTGCAGCAGCAGATCCGATTCAGCTGGACCTCATGAAGAAGGTATATGGCACTGTGGACCCCTCTTTGGTTCCAGCCTGCAGCCTTGCCCCACTTAAAGATTTCGAGCTTAGAAAAAGTGACTATGTGTGAACATGGAAAACTTGACTGGGCGAAGGTGCCACAAGTATCTGTCTGGCGAGGGACGTTTGCATCCAACTACTATCCAATCTCATGGAGCCCTCATTGCTACCCACTGCTGGATCTTTTGTACTTTCATATTTTTTCGACTAAGTCCCAAGGTAAAACTTTCAACCAGGTAGAATCTGGTTTCTGTATCTGACCCATGCTGCATCACAGTCAGCCTCAATTGGCGTGTTGGTCCCAATCTTCCATGACCAGTTAGCAGCACTGGCGCTTAATGCTATTTTCATTTAAAACTTTAAAAATTCATTTCTCTGATTTCCATTATTGGATGTTTGTAATTGTGGTGTGATTTCATTTATAAAAATGTACTTGTTTTTTCTAATTCAGTTGTGAATTTTATTTTGTTGTATTTTGACTTTTATTACTGTTTTGGCACTCGATAAATCCTTTACAGTTTGACCTAAGTTAAGTCTGTCTGCTCTGTGCTATAGGTATCAGGGGGTTGAGTTCATGTTCATTTAAAGACTTTGATGGTGCACCCTGACAAGGATTGTGACTGTTACTTGAGATGGTTATTCACCTTCCTTCTCAAGTAACAACCCAATTTCTTACACTTGCCATACTAAAAATAATATTCACAATTTATGACGCTCTATCTAAAATTCCTTAGATAAAAATGTAATTAGTTAGAAGAGAAGCACTCAATGTTTAACCATCTAGCTAGGAACAGTAGACAACATGAGTAAGCTACTCTTTAAAAAGTGAGATCTGGCTCTCAGAGAAGTGTACTTTTGTAAACATTTTAAGAGTGAGGTTCTGGGGGAACTGAAAGCTACAGGAACAAGCCACACTGCAAAAAAGCAACAGGAAACACTTGACGGCTAAAATTGCTGATCGGCTTCATGGGACACCAGTAAGCAACCAATCAAACAGCATTCGTATAGTGCAGCACTGTCACTTCTAGGGGTATCTGGGTGCTGTATCTCAATCGACGAGCCAGATATTGAGTCTCTTTCTGAAGTCTGCAACGCGGGGGCTGTACAAAGCTGGAGGGGAAGTTAGTTCCAGGTCTTGGATGTGACGTAGGAGAAGGAGCTCCCACCACTGCGGCTGTGATGGTGTGGGGTATGTGTGAGGAAGAATGAAGAGGAGCGCAGGTGTATAGAAGGCTGGTAGAAGTTCAGTCGATGGCTGATGTAGGCAGGACCTAGGCCGTGGAGTGCTTTGTCGGTGTGAAGAGAGGCTGGCATCTCTTCTGGATATAGAGCCAGTGGAGGTCTCTCAGGTGGGGGTTAGGTGGGTTTGTTTGGGACGGTCCAGGGTGAGTCTGGCTGCAGTGTTTTGTATGGTCCAGAGTTTTCTGAGGAGCTGCATGAGATGCTGGCATAGAGGGTGCTGCCGTAGCCGAGGCGGCTGGTGATGAGGGCCTGAGTGACGTGCCTGAGTGACGAAGCAGCACAAGCAAATTTCTGTATTTATTTATATTTTTTATTCTAGTGAAACTCTATGAATTGGATCACGCCTTCGGTTTGGAATGATGCACATTAGTATTATAAAGTAGATATGTTCCTAAGATCCAGCAGGTATGAAGCAGGTACACGTTAAATGAAAACAGTAATTCCACCAAAAAACTGCATCAATTGAATTGTAGCAACTATCTAGAGGGTGCACCAGAGTGGATGCTTTTCATGGTCTTCAAGGTGTTTTCTGTCGTGAGCGGGGTCCATTTGAGCAGGATCCATTTGAGCAGGGTCTGTTGGGTGGCACTGCATGAGGGGGTAGCTGGAGCAGTGAGGTGGGCTTGGTTGTCGAAGTTGTCATAGGTTATCTTTATCTTGTGGTGGAAGAAGGTGCTGAGTCTGTTGTAGAGGTCTTTGGAGAGTGGGATGTCTGTTGTTTCACTGCAGGGTTTGGCGAATTCCTTGATGATGGAGAAGAGCTCTATGGTGTTGTGTGTGCGTTGGTAAGAATTCTGTCTTGGAGGGATTTCTTCCTTGTGCATTTGATGAGTTGGTTGTGTGCGGTGGTGGCTGCTTTGTAGTCGGCCTGTGTTTCCAGGGTTTTGTTGTTCCTCCATGTCTTTTCAAGCCGTCTGCAGGGTCATCTGGATTTTTGGAGTGCAGGAGTAAATCAGCTTGCTTTCTTGCTGTGTCTTGTGGTGGCTTTCTTGAGGGAGGCGAGTGTGGTAGCGCAGTTCATGATCCAGCGGTTGGGTTTGCATGCTGCGGTGTTTGCATCTGACAAAGGTAATGTAATGCACCTGAGCTAGTCCACACACCAATTGGTTAGCTTTTTAGAGGGTGCATGAAACCTTGTAACCTGGATCTGATCCCGGCTTCCTTACTTTGCAGCACTGTGTGATCTTGAGCAAATTACATAATCCCACTGGAACCCTGTTTACTATATTTGCCAAAAATAAGAGTTTTCTGAAGCAGGTCAGAATTAAGAACCACACAAGTAAGGGAAAAGTGACGTTTATTGGGGTTCAAGTACACTTGGGTGAAAAAAACTTGAAAGGGTTATTAATTTGCAGGAAAGAAGGTGAGCACTTGTTTGTCTTCTGAAATGAAAAACACATGGCACAACAAAAGCACATTTCACACAACAATGCTGACTCTATAAAGCTGTCTCACATGCACAAACGCTTTGCTTTGTTTCACACACGCACACACTCACTCTCATACTTACATAAGCAAAGACACACATAAACACAACAATGTTAACATTTTCTATTTACCTACCATGCCTTCTCGTCTGCTTGAGGTCGCAGGGACGCCTTCTCCACGGCGGGCTAAAGCCACGAATCCGACAGGTCAAGACTCCTGCTCTCTAGCCTGCAAATAGGAAGATTGATTAGGCAGAAGGGGTGGGATCAACGCCCTGTTTCAATTTCCAATAAGGCTGTACGTCCCATCCCTGTCAGAAGCTGGCAAATAGGCTTGCGCCCGTAGAATATGGCGGACGTTCCTTAGCTCTCCCTGGTTGCGGGGGAGAACGACTGACCTAGCGCGGCGTTGACCGCCTACACGGACCTTCGGATACGCATCTCGTCTAGCGGAAGAGGAGCTGCACTCAATGACGTGCTTTTAGACGGCGGAACCATCATGTAAGAGCCGCTTTCTTTATTTGTTTATCGGAGCGGTTCCGTCACAGTACCGGCTGCCATTTCATGCTGCGCGCTGAGAGGAATTTTGCCGCGCATTGCCCTCACGGAGCTCTTCACATACCACAGGCATTCTTCTTAGCTGCCTGGAACATCCGCTCGCTGCCACAATGGAATGCTTCCTCTCTTGTCTATCTGACTTCTTTTAGAGGTATACGTTTTGCACACAATAAAATATTGATTTCCCTGTGAAGCTTGTTTTGTTTGAACAAGCCTTCAGGAACATAATTTTTGATCGTTTTTTCTCTGCTCAATAAGTCTATGCTGCCATCTAGTGTCCAACTGCCTCAAACAGGTAAAGGACAATAATTTCGTAACAGGGAATGGCATGGTTTCTGTGGATTGTTTCACTTTGTTCCTTTTGTGGGGAAGAGCGTCTTTTATATCCAATTGCACCTACTCCTTAAAAAGTACTACTATTCTGATGCAATCAACCTCACAGACTTTCTGTAAGCTTCAGTCTGCCTCCCCATCTTAAATGATTTGCAGTTTATTCCGTGGAATATCGCAGAAGGGGAGAAGAAGTAACAACAAAATTTCGGATAACTTCAACAGAAGGTGTGAGTAGACTGAAGGAATTTTTTCTCGATGTAAGGTGCGCACTTCTTGTCTTTCAATGATACCTGAACGAATGTTACTGTGAATGTAGTTGGAACTTGCAGAAGATGACATATGTACCTGTTACCTGTGTTACTATATCATTCCGATGTTGAGGGGACGTGGTCAGTGCCCGATGAGAGAGGCTGCGTCAGAGTAAGCTCCCGGAAACGGCACGACAACTTGCGTTCATAGGCTTTTTGATCTGTGACTGACTACAGGCTCGCTCCGCGGACATATCGTGCATCTTCAGAAACTTTGTTTGCCGTTCCCCGGGACAGTAACCGTCGATTTCTGCACGAATCTTCATGGGGAAACTCCGGAATTTAAAGTTGGCTACTCCTTCTCAACTACCTGTGGACTCGGATTCAGATTCTCCTCCTCGAGACATGGTGAACGCCACAACACCAAAAACAGATCCAATACGGGGAGCCATTCCAAAAGCGCGCAACAAAGAAAAGCTGTCATCCTCTCTAGCTTCCTCTAAGCGCTTGAAGAAGGACCCATCATCCCCAGGGAGTAACTCCTCATCCGCTTCCATGGATCTAATTTTGGAAGAGCTTCGTGCGTTCAAACCCTTTATGGAGGCTACCACAAAGAACATGCAGGCCATGCAGGAAAAATGGTCATCTTTGGAGTCGCGTGTTCAGACCTTAGAATCCTACACAGACTCTTTGCAATCCTCTTGTTCCCACATTCCGTCAATGGAGAAGGAGATACTTCTACTTAAACGCCAGACGGAGGATTTGGAAAACAGGAATCGTAGGAATAATCTACGCCTCTATGGTCTTCCAGAACTTACAGAAGGGTCAAACCCCATCGTCTTCTTCCAATCCTTTCTGGCCAAGATCTTAGAAACTCCAACTTTAACCTCCGTTAATATTCAAAGAGCTCATCGCCTTGGCCCGAAGATCGCTAGTAAACCCAGAGGTGTCATCATGCTATTCCTACAATTCACTGACCTCTTACAGGTCCTCACAGCCGTCAAGCTCAAGAAGCAAATTATGTGGGAAGGTCATCGCCTCTATCTATCACAAGATGTTTCCAAGGCTACTGCAGATCGTAGGAAGAAATTTTTGGACATGCGGCCTCAGTTACGGGCCCTAAATGCCAGATATGGACTACTACATCCTTGTCTCTTCAAGGTCACCTATAAGGACAGAACAACCACGTATGAAGATCCTGCGGCCGTACAGGCGTTTCTCCAACGACATGACCCAGATGTTATGGATGTATCCAGACCTGGTTGACAAGTCCTGCTTCTCCTTATTGGAACTCGTTGTGTTATGATTCTGTTGTCTCTCCACTAGCGTCCATGTTGGAAAGCCATGACTGTCTCTTCTTCCGACAGCCGCTTTACTCTCATGTGTCCCCTCTGTGGTGTTGTGAAGTGTAGTATAGTTCAATTGTAGTTAGTATTTTCTTATTTCCCTGTGACACGTCTTTCCCTTTAATTGCATATCTCTTTTGTTTCTACAGGCATTTCCTTCCTCCTCCCTGATGTGCCATGTTAATTTTTTATACAGTGCGTTTTTGGAGCCATGGTATTTGAGATCTGTCTGTATGCTTTGGATGTTGTCGTCGCTGTCTCCCGGCGCCATCGCTCCATCTTCGTTTTTGAGTTTTTCGTTCCGTAAGTATGTTTTTCAGTCGTTCGTTTCGAACGTGTACTGTCTTTTTGTTGGTTTTTGTCTCTGTCCTCCTTTCTACAACTGATCTCTTACCTTTTCCTCTTTCCTCTCTTTTTTCGCTTTCCCTCTCCTCTCTCTTCCCCTCCTTGTTCCTTCCTTTCCTTGAACTCAGTATCATTCTCATAATGGTTCTTTCTTTTCTTTCCTTTCCCTTTTTCCCTTTTCGCTTTTTCTCCTTCTGCCCTCTCCCCTTCATCACTTCGTTTAAATGTTCTCAGTTTTTTCAAGTTATTTTTTCTGCAATAACAAGCATGTTGCTGTCAGCTGTCTCTCTTTGCTGTTCCATTCCGTGTTACATCATGGAACGTTAAGGGTTTAAACAATCCCATTAAAAGGCAAAGGGTTTTATCACATTTAGCGAGATTTAAATCTGATGTTGCCCTCCTTCAGGAGTCACATCTCTCTGAAACGGAGGCTTTGAAACTCAAGCGTTGTTGGGTGGGTCGTGTTTTTTGCTCCCCCACAGTTTCCAAGAAAAATGGTGTTGTGATTTTATTACATAAAAAGTTAAATGTTTCTTCAATCTCTCATGAATGCGATGTTGATGGTCGGTGTGTTATTGTTACACTGCTTATAGATAATATTCCTATCACTCTTTTTAATGTGTATGCCCCAACTGGAATTGATCAATCATTTTGACCCTCTATCTCAACTAAGTTGTCCTCCCTCTCTGGAGATTATATACTTCTTGGGGGAGATTGTAATCAAGTTGTTGATCCCTTCCTTGACCGCCATTCCAATGTTAAATTTGTCCCCTCTAGGATGCACTCTTAATTTGTTAACACCTTTCAAAATAATGCCTTGGTGGATATTTGGAGACTGTGTAATCCTGATCTTAGAGAATATAGTTTTTACTCCCCTCCACATCAATCACAGTCCCGCATTCACCATATTTTCCTTAGTAAATCCTTATGCCAACACGCTATTCGCTCTGATATCGTTTCTATCCTAATCTCGGACCATGCCCCAATTCATGTGGACCTTGACCTACTTCCTTTTTATCCTCACTCTGGCAGATGGCGTTTCAACAATGCTTTGCTTTTGGAACCTACTTTTTGTTCTGAATTCACTGCCTTTGCCACTGAATTTTTCCTTCTCAATCATACCCCTGATTCCTCTTTTGTTACTGTTTGGGATTTTTTTAAAGCAGCCTCTAGGGGTTTTATTATTAATTTTGTAGCCCGACGAAAGAAACTTCGAGAAACCAAGTCCGAGCATATTTTAGCCAATATTAAGATTTTGGAGCTTGACTATCATGCTTTCAAATCTGAGACCTCTCTTAAAAAACTTATTGATGCGAAAATCTCCTTCAATAGGTTTACAACTGATGCTGCCTCTAACCTTTTGTTAAAATGTAATTCCAGATATTATGGAGGTAAAAACAAAATGGGGAAACTTTTGGCCAATTACTTAAAGATAAGGAAGAAGCGTTCAAAGATTGAATCCATTAAGACTTCCGCTGGAGACTCTTGCTTTAAGGATAAAGACATTCTTTCTGAGTTTGTTAAATTCTATGACAATCTTTACACCCCCGAACACATCCCGGAAACTACGGATCTTCTTTCATATTTTCATTCACTTCCCTCCCCCCCGGCCTCTCATGTTGATTTCACTGCCCTAGAACGGGACATTACGCTTTCTGAAATCTCTCATGCCGTTTCTAAATTATGACAGGGTAAATCTCCAGGTCCTGATGGGTTCACTATTGAATTTTACAGTCACTTCGCCTCTCTACTTCTCCCTAAACTATTACTCTTATTCCAATCCTTCCTTGCAGCGGGTTCTTCCAGCGGTACCTGCCAACAGGCTTTAATCTGTCTAATTCCCAAGGAAGATAAGGACCACTCGTTATGCAAAAATTACAGACCAATTTCCCTGGTCAATACAGATCACAAGATTTTGGCAATACTTTTGGCACTACGCATGGATCCCCTTTTACCCGATCTCATTGGTCCTGAACAATCAGGTTTTGTCAAAGGCCGCCTCTCGTCTGACAATTCCCGTGTTTTTCTTAATATTCTTAGCAAGGCTTCCTTTTTGTCACTTCCCTTCGCGGCTATTTCTTTAGACGCGGAGAAAGCCTTTGACAGGATTGGATGGGACTTTATGTTTCAGGCCTTGCGCTGGATCGGCTTTTCTTCCAAATTCATCTCTATAATTTCTTTACTCTATTCTAATCCCCAAGCTTCCATTTTTGTTAACGGAATGACCTCGGATTACTTCTCATTACACAGGGGAGTACGGCAAGGCTGTCCTCTATCCCCCCTACTTTTTGTTCTAGCCCTGGAACCCTTTCGGACCAGAATTCGTCTGGACAACAGTATTTCTGGTTTTAAATTCGTTTCACGTCAGGTTAAACTGTCGGTCTACGCTGACGATATTCTTTTCTACTGCTCTGATCCTATTTCCTCTATTCCCTCCTTTCTCCGGCAGGTGTCTTCCTTCTCCGCGGTCTCTGGCTATCGCCTCAATGCTGATAAATGCGAGATTCTACCTCTAAACCCTAGTTGTCAAAAGCATCTTTTTTCCCAAACGGGTTTCTCATGGCAGCCATCTAAGATCAAATACCTGGGTGTTTGGTTCGCCCCTCTCTTGTCTGATACACTCAAATTTAACTTTGATTATATCTTCAAGAAAATGGACACGGCTATCCAACGTTGGAACCCGCTCTTTCTGTCCTGGTGGGGTCGGCTCAATTCTATAAAAATTATGTTATCACCTCTTCTTCTATATACCACTTCCATGCTTCCAGTACATATTCCAGTTTCCTTCTTTAGACGGATTGATACCTTGTTGCTGAAATTCTTATGGAATGGTAAACGCTCTCGGATAGCTTTGGCTTCATTGCGCAAGGATAAGGCCCAGTCTGGTGTACGTTTTCCGGATTTCAGAGAGTATCATCGAGCTTTTTCATTGAAGCAATCGATCCGTTGGTTCTCTTCTGACCTTCCGCACCATCTGCTCGTCTGGTTAAGTATGGAATCTTCCTTTCTTTCCCCTTTTACCTTTCGCGAGTACTTATCCTTCACGTCTCCCTTGGTTCGCTTTCGTTCACCTGTTATTTCTCATTCCCGCACTCTCCTTCTCCCTTATATATCATCATCTTATCTGTCTCTCCTTTCCCTTCACGAACAACCGATATGGCACAACTCTCTCTTCAAAATACACAATCGCACTATCTTTTGGAAGACATGGTACTCTAAAGGATTGTGTTGGATCTCTCAACTAATTTCCCAAGATACTCCTCTCTCATTTCAAGAACTTAAATCCTCTTTTTCACTGCCCTCCTCTGCTCGATCACAATACAATGCCCTTCTCCCAGTCCTGATCTTATATCTTCGCTCCTTGGCTCCATCTAACGCTATTCCTTTGGATCGCAAAGTTACCTCTTCATTATTGGAAACATCTCCCTCAGCCTCTGCCATCTATAATTCTTTTCGATACTCCATTAACAGACTAAAATCTAAAATCGAGATTGCATGGGAATTGGATCTTTCTCAGGATTGGCCATTACCTTTTTGGGACAAAATATGGGCTAGAGCTGCTAATACTACCCAAACCTTATATTTTATTTATACCAGAACTTTATGTACTCCACACACTTTGTCCCGTTTTTCACCTGACACATCCTCTATTTGTTGGTCCTGTCCCTGTCCCGATGCAGATCTCAAACACATGTTGTTTGAGTGCCCTTCTATCTCCACGTTTTGGTGCCTAGTCTGGACGCAAATACAAAAGATATTCCAACTTCAGATTCCCTTCTCCCCTTTGCAAGTTTTTCTAGGTTCCCTATCACCAAGCCTTCCACAATCGCCTCCCCATTATCTATTACTTGACCTTTTAATTGCTGTGGCTTTTCATACCATTACTTCTAATTGGAAACAGGCTGCAAATGTCTCCTACCACTCTTGGTGGAATGCAGTTTACTTCCATCATCGCCTAGATACTAATTACGTATCTCCCGTTTCCCTAGCAGTTAAACGCGACTTGATTTGGTTCCCTTTGGTATCCTATCTCTCCTCCTCTGCTCCAATACACGCTTCTCCAAACCCTGACACAGTTGAGGTGCGTAAGCCACCATGATTTTCTTGCTACATTATTGCCTTTTGCTATGATATCACGTTCTATTGTATTATATGGTATTTTTTCATTCTTATACATAGGTTTTGTTCTTGTATTCTTCATGCTTGTCATATTTGCTTTTATTGAGAGCTTCTATGGTATTGCTTATTCTATGTATTGCTTACCATGATGAGTATATCCCCTTCCCTCCCACCCCCTTTTTCTTTTTTCCTTCAATAAACTCAAACTTAAAAAAAAAAGAAGCTGGCAAATAACTTAGAAACCTTCCAGTGCAGTTTGGGCTGGCTTCCAGCTGGATAACAGGGGCTCACTGGTTAACAACACCCTGGCACGTCCATTTTAGCAGCTGTACTGTGACGAGTGTAGGATGCGCGGTACATCTGCTAAATTATATGGATTGTGCTTGAGTATGAAATCGTATTTGACATATACCCTCACATATTTCTATTCAATAAATCCATCTCCAGACCACGTGACTAACAAGGCGATCTGGAGATTGGTCATGTTCCAGCCTGCACATTGCTTACTCCTCCTTCTGACACCAACTGGAGGTTCTTGGGCTGTCATGCACGCTGCCAGCATGCATGAAAACACAATCATGTTTTCATGGTCGTTTTGTCATGTGATCTGCCAGTGACAAGCAGGCAAACAGGGGCAATGTGTGGGGGCTCACAAGTGACAGGGTGCCACCTAATGCCCCTACTGATAATTGCCACTATTATGATAGGGCTAGCAGTACAACCACCAAGGATGGGCATCACCACCCTATGATATTCATTAAAAAGGCCAAGAACTGCCACCATAGCATTATACCAAAGACAGGCAGTAGGCATGGAAGTCCAACTTATGCAAGCATTATTACAATGCTGAGGGTGAACTGCATCGTGCCAGGGTTACTAACATTATTCCGTGAATTACCACCTATAGGACTGGGCAAGCATTTTGTGAGGAGCAGAGTTTATCAAGTGTTGGATTCCTCCAATATGCCAAAAATATGCATAAAATGCAAAGGCCAGGTGTTTCCCTAGGGTGGACCGTGGGGCACCATCCCCCCATGTCAAGAAATACCACCACTATGACAGGGCCAGTAGAGGGGGTTCTGAACACAACGTTTTGTTTCCTGAAATTTTTATTTGAAAAACTATGACCTAAAACAAGAAAAATTAAGCTTTGAGGATTAGAACAAGAAATGAGTGTAAAACTGAAATTGGGGTAAAAAAAAATATTACAAAAGGAACAAAATACTTGGGACACTTTGTACTGTATGCCTTCATGGTCAATAACCCGTTTTCTAAAATCCTCTCCCTTTTGATTATCATGTGTCCACAGGTGCTATAATGCTAGTATTACTAGTTTGTCACGGTTTTGTGACAGCTATGGGCGCTTAGGGTGCAGGTTCACCCACTTCACCTCCTAATGCTCTGAAGGGGGATGATGAGCCTTGACCCCAGCACCATCTTATGCACAAGCTTCTCCTGCACCTCATGTGCTCTCTATATTGTCTCGGGTGGCATATTTTTATATTCTGGGCCAAAGTGGTCCCTCCGTAAGTATATTTGCCAGGTAAGCTAAGGTCTTGTTGTTAAGGGTTTTAGAAGTGATGCGGCTGGTCCAGAAGATGATCTGAGCGAAAGAGGGAGCCAGTGTAGGTCTCTGAAAGTGAATGTCATGTGGTTGAATTTCTTTGAGCTTATGAAGAGCAGTGCCAGTGTGTGTAGGACACCTTTCAAGGGTGCTAGGTTGGTATTGGGGTGACCACTGAGGAGGGCGCTCGCCCTGTCCAGGTGTGAGAGGGCCGAGGCTTATTTTGAAGCCATCTTCTTTAAGAGGAAGTTGGAACTAAGCTGTCTTGGACTTCCTAGCGATGAATTGTTTTAACAAGAGATCTATGTCAAACGTGAACTGCTGAGATTTTGCGTAGTTTGTCAGCTGAGGTGGAGGGTGGTTGAAGCTTAATACGTTTAAGTTGGAGAGCCAGGTTTGAATATGGAGTTGTTTGGTGCTGTTGGAAAACAAGAGGTTTTCATCTTTGTGGGGTTTCTCTTCAGTAAATCACATGACATCTAAGATTGGAAGAGTTCCAGGCATAATTTCAGGCTGTATATGTTGCTGCTTGAAGGTATTTTTAGGTAGAGTTGGGTATCATCTGTAAATATTCATGGATCTTGAGGTTATTGTCTGCAATGTAAGAAAGTGGAAAATTATGTAGTATGGCTTTGTAGCCTTACCATGTGTTATTATCACAATACCCTAAAGATGCAGAGGCGTAGCTAGAGCTTGTGGTGCCCGGGGCTATCCCTCAGATTGCTGCCCCTGGGGGTGGGGGTGCTGGGGAAAAAGGACGGCAAGCACTTGAAAGAGGACCGAGAGACACGTAGTATCGCCGCTAATAGTTACCTCGATCATGCAAGTTACATGCACATACATGACACGGTCCAAGGCTACACAGTTGAATACACCGGTGACTGGCAGTGACTGGCAGTTCAAAAGAGAACACACAGATTGCATGATCTATCTTGGGACTCAGAAAAACCGCATGTGACATCCATCAGAGAGCTGTGTGAACAATTACCTGGTAATCCCCTCAGCACAATGCAAACATGTACATACATGACACTGTTCAGGGATCCATCATCTACAGCTGACCTTAAATGACCATTCATCATGGTCCCCCCATTAAAGCAGTGCACTTTGTGATCTGCATGGTACATGTTCTTTGCAGCAGGCACATTAACCCTCTGTGCTACCTTTCCAGGAGTCAACCCTTCCACTAGACAAAACTCGGATCTCTCTCTAGGAAGAACATTAATCACCGAAGTTATCATGACATTTTTATTGTTTCTGAAAATTGCTGGAGGCCATGAAGGAGGCAGCAAGTTTTTTTAAAACCATAATATACTTGCAAACACTACGCACCCACCCGAAATAGGTACCCAGTGCGGTCACACCGTTCGCCCCGCCCTAACCTGCTCAAGGTTCATGTGACCTCAGTGACAGAGTCACAGTGACTGGATCACTGTTGCTCTAGGGTGTGCTGCTTCATAGGCCTGCCCGCAAGACTGGAGATGAACTTCAGTATGGATTGTGGTGGACAGGCCTTCAAGGTTAACTCACAATTGACACCACTAGGGTACACCTGCTTGTGCTAAGACATCAAGCTTTCTAAGGTCTAGTGGAGCCTTGTAAGGTCTAGCATGGGAATATGCTTCCTCAGTAGAGTGGTCTGGTGGACTGGTCATGAAGGCTGAACCCAGTTCCCCAGTTCCAAATTCGACATCTCTGGCCATAGTGCCACATCCTCTCCCCCACTGAACACCATACTGCCCCACTGAGAGAAACTCTCACTGCCTTCGGCTACAACCTAATTGTGCCCGCTATAAACACTTGGATGTGGCTCAATTCAAATTATGCACTTGATAAGAGTAATATGCTGCCTAAAAAAAAAGTAAAAGCAAACACTCATAGGGAATGCAAGATTAAGTAAAGCATGTGAAATGTAAGCAGAAACAACATGGTTACCTTAACGATCTCTCACTCACTATTCAGAAATCAGCCAGTGGTTTTACCTGAAAAGTTAAGGACATGACTACAGGGCCCTGAAGGGAACCGTTTCAATGTCCATTGCTTATATCCTTAATAAACGTAAGCAGTATGGTTTAAAAAGACCACATCCATAAATAGAGCCATGGTACACATTTTGTTTTCCAATCCACCCATCAACCAGGTATTGCAGTACCTCCAGGAATGGTGCACTTCCCCTCCTGGGGACAACAACGCTGTTCAAAGAAAGACGAGAAAACAAAAGTAGCACTTCACTGCAAAGTCTGTAAAGTGAGGCTGATGTGTTTGGATGTGAATGAAACCAATCTGGCCACTTTGCAGCCACTCTGTCTTGCTGTATTTAGTTATGTATTTATTTTTAATATTTAACACCTTCTATTTCTCTCCATCCCGCTGCACTTTGGAATAAAAAAATGTCAGAAAAAGGGCATTTCCCGCAAGAGTGTTTTTCTTTTTTGGATCCATTTCACAGGGAAGCAACTAAATGAAAGAAGGAAAGAGGTTGTGAACCGTTTCTTCAAGTTACGTTTTTCAGTAAGTGAGGAGCAAGACAGAAAGAGAGGGAATAATAGGAAGAGAGGGGGACCAGCTGCCCGCACAAAAAAGAAGAGGACATTACCCGAGTCCTATTCCTTCTCTGCCCGTCCACGAACGCAAGCCGAGCCTTATCTGAATGCCTTTGTCCGTCCCCATAATAGGGACGCCTGGGGCGGACCGCCCCCACTGCCCCCCCCTAGCTACGCCACTGTAAAGATGGTCCTTGGATTCACACTAATAAATCCTTACCTCACTCCTGGTAGAGTGGCAAAGAGCAACCAGGCTTTTCTAGAGGTACACGTGTTAAGCATTTCAGAGTACCAATTTGCACGATAAGTAATTCACATGACTTGCGAGAAATCCAACTCCAATTTATAACAATGTACTGTATTTTTAACTAAATTTAGACACCAAATTGAATGGAATAGCATATATATAACTGGTATTATAGATGTTTGAATCAATATTAAATAAGTGCAGTAAAATACATAGACGAAATAACATTGCAGTCAAAAGCAAAATCCACTTGTGAAAATCGGTCACTTGTAGGTCGAGTTACTTGGCACCATTATAGAGTTACAGTCACGCGGGCCCCAGGACCAGACCACAACAGTGAGATCAATTTGACGTAGCCCATGGAGTCCAGGTGCAGAGTTCTTCTGGCTCGCCTTGGTGCTGAACTGGAGCCGCAGGTGGTGGTAATTTTACCGCTTACATGGTGCTGCAAGAAACAAAATGCTAAATCACAACAGGTACACAGCTGCTGACATTGGATAATGGTTACATGGTGTTCTTTGTAGTGGCAGCGTCAAGTGTGGGGGTCGATTACCGGATTGGCGACTAACAAGCATTGGCAGCAGTGAGCACAGCAAAAACTTTCTGGAACTTCACTGGTTCTGGGGAAGTAAAGTAGTGGCCTTAACCTTCGAGGCAGGTGAGACTACAACTCCTACAGTGCACTGGACCCCCTGCATTTGGACAATCCAATGACCAGCAATTCTTTGGACCCAGTGAGAGTTTTAACCTGCAGTTTGCAAGGAACTAGTGCCACTAGTCCAGGGGAGACTGAGGGGGTGTCTGGCTTCCACAAGGGTCCCTCTCGTCGGGATTGTCAAGTTTTAGCAAAGTCCTTCTTCTGTTCATAACTTGACCGGGCAAGAAACCGACCTAGAGAATTATTTAGCATTGTCAAAAGCCAAACTGCCTCAGCCCCCCAAACTTATGGCTACGGTCGAGAGATGTGAAGAAATTGCGAGCTTCTTCTCAGATAAAATCAACAAGATTGATCAATCCTTCATTCTAACGCCCCTCCCTTATGGCCAGACACCCTTCTTTAACATCCCCCCTAATTCTCCTTCCTCCCTTTACTTTCCCCCCGGACTCTTCCCAACTCCCCCCCTTTGACACCCCTCATGAGCCTGACTACATCGCCCCCCCAACTAAAAAACAATGCATTCTTGAGTAAGTTTTGTCCAGTTTCGGAACGGGATGTTTTCAACATCATCTCCAAACTTAACCCTTCCTCTCATACCAAAGATCCCCTTCCAGCCTACCTTGTTTAGGACCTAAAGCACATCATTGCTCCTTATTGGACCACTATCATCAACTCCTCCCTAACTACCAGTAGTGTCCCTGCCTCCCTCCAACTAGGACAAATTACCCCCACCATCAAAAACGCTACAGCTGACCCCAATGACTTAAATAATCTACGCCCTATTTCTAACCTTTCTTTCCTATCTAAGGCCCTAGAAAAATGCGCTCTGCTCCAGTTAGACAAACATATTGAATCATTCAACCTCCTGGATGCTTTACAATCAGGCTTTCGAAAGGGCTGCAGCACGGAAACAGCTATGCTCAACATAGTCGATGACATCCACCACTCTCTAGACAAGGGTGAATCTTCCCTTCTCATCCTTCTCGACCTCTCTGCAGCTTTTGATACTGTCAACCATGCTGCCTTACTCAACATTCTCAAAGACCGTTTTGGTCTTAATGGCGCTGTTCTTAAATGGTTCACCTCCTTCCTCCAACATAAAACCCAACAAATTAAAGTCAGCGACTGTCTTTCCAAACCTCTGCCTGTCTCCTTGGGGGTCCCCCAGGGTTCTATTCTCTCCCCCACTCTATTCAACATCTTCCTGGAACCCCTCACACTCATTCTTAAGCAAGCAAAAATCAGCTACCACCTTTATGCTGATGACACCCAACTTTACTATAAGATCAAATCCCATGCAGATATCTTGCACCTTAACGTTGCCTTGTCTAAGATCTAATCCTGGTTCCATCACAACCACCTAAAACTTAACCCTAAAAAAACAGAAATCATTCTATTCTCTCCTATAAACAACTCTCTCCCTACTCTACATTGGATCTCTGACATCAAAGCTCTTAACTGCTCTCTCTCCATCTCTAGCTAAGTCAAATCCCTCGGCATTAGCATCGACCAGAACCTCACTCTTACTCCCCATATAAAAAATTCGGCCAAAGGCACTCTCTTCACACTCCACCATCTTAAAAAAATTAAACCCTTTATTCCTGCCGATGACTTTAAATCAGTGGTACAATCATTGGTCCTATCTAAACTCGACTACAGTAATGCCACTCTCTCTGGAACTCCCAAAGTCCACCTCGCCCCTATCAAATCTGTTCTCAACCTTGCTGCCAGGCTTATTACTGACTGTAAGCGGTTTGATCACATCTCCCCCGTCCTCAAAGACCTTAAATGGCTTCCTATTGAAGGCAGATCCACTTACAAGACTGCCTACATCACGCACAAAGCCCTCCATCAAAACACCTTACCTCTCTGATAAACTCCACAAGTCGGGCTGTACCAGAAATATGAGGAGCACTAACGCTCTCATCCTAATCCCACCCTTATTAAAAAAGAAATCTACACAATCTCGCTCTTTCTCTGGAAATGCACCTGCCGTATGGAATGCTCTCCCTAAGGAACTACGCTGCAACCCCTCCTACCTCAGCTTCAAAAAAGACCTCAAACTGCTCCTTCTCAACAAATACTGGGGTCCTTAATTACATTGTCACTGGATACATATGCTTACCCCTGCCCTAACTCTTTCATTTATGACCACCTCTCCCCCCTTTTCTTAGCATAGATAACTTCCTTCTGCCTCCATCCCCCTAACCCCTCACCCTCCTTAGTAACCCTACTCTTTCTCTCGCTCCCCCATCCAATAACTAACCTTTGCTTTCCTCCACGCCTATTATCTTCGATATGTTGCTAGATTTATGACATCTCTGTTAACTCTTACCTCATTTAAACCAACCATTGTATGCCTTGTTTTCTGACTTATGTGTATAAAAGTTATACTGCAATTCTGTATTACCTAATCCTGTAAAGCACTCTGATACTCTTGGGTCCAGCCAGTGCTATATAAAACCTTTTTAAATAAAATAAATAAATACGAGGGTCATTCACTCAGCTCCAAGTCTGTTGCCTCAGGGACAAAGTATCCCTCTTGTGCTTTTTGCTGGTGGGCAAAGTCCTGTTTTCAGGGACACAGGTCTCCTCTTGGTCCTTCTTTGAAGTAAGTTGCTCAGATCTGAGGTTCTGGTGTCTAGATTTAGGGGAGTTAGGCATGTGGGAGCTAGTAGCCAATGGGCAGCTAGTCTGCCCCTTAGGTGACCTCATCCAATGGTGTATGTCACCTTTTCTACCCAGAATCTACTATTTCTGCCCCCCTAAAGATACTACAGCCCTTGGGACTTCTTTACCACCTATACACTGGGTATCCCTGGTACAATATACCATGGACTTATAAGGGGTAAAGTCTCTGTCAATTGGGATTGCCAATTTATACATATAATAGTTTTAGGGAAAGAGCACTAGACTGGAGACTGGTTAGTAGGCTTCAGAGTACTGTCTAGAGTCGAAATACAGTATCTAGTAGTCCAAATGGGGAAAAAAGTGGGAGAACATCTGAAAAGAGCCCTGTTTTCTTACAGTCTGCAAGAATGGAACCAGGGGATTCCATGAAGAGGGTAAAGATGATGGGAAAGACAATAGAGCTTTGGCATACTGCACAGGAAATGGGGAATGTCTGCGATTGTGTGGAACCTATTTGTACACGCTGAACCATTTGATGATAATGCTACATGGTTTTAGGGTGTTGATTAAAGACAGTTGGTCGCTGTATCAAAAGCTACAATCAGGCTATGCAGGACAATGTGGCAGGGGCTGTTCCTGTCACTGCGAAAGATGGTGTCATCAACTGTTGGACTGTGGTAACAGTGTGCAGCATGGTCTGGAGCCTCAATACTAGCCCTGCAGAAGATTATTTTTGCTGATGTGCTCCTTTAGCTGAGTGGTGACATATTTGTCAATCATACTCCCTATGAATAGTATAATTCAGTTTTAGGTGTACAGACCAGCCTGCCCACTGTAAAGGTGTGGCCAGCCATCCCGGGGGTGTACACGTCCTACATAGCTAATTTCTCACATTGCCTGGGGTAAGGGGTAGGGCTGTTTCTTTCGTAGGAGGTCAGCCCAGATGCATATCAGAGGTGGTGCAGTCTTTGAAGTTCACTGCTCTGATTTACTAGCCTACTGGGCTACTGGGGAGGAGAGAGGTGTGACCTCCTTCCTGCCGAGCCTTTGTTTCTGGCTCCTGGGAGTGATCACACTGCCTGGCACGAGGTCAGAATACTGTCTTGGTGGCAGCAGGCATGGAAAAACCTGGGCTACTCATCCAGAGCACAGTAAATCTGGGGGCAACCAGGGGGCAACCTCTAAGGTGCCACCTGGGTGCATGTCACGTCACCCAGGGCACGAGAATTATGTCAGGAGTGAGAAGGTACGTTTTTTGATACCAAACATGACGTATTTTAGTGGTACCGTAATGGAGCTGCCAATCTCGAGTGTGCCCAGTTGGCAGCCCAAGTTATCCTATGGACTGCTAACACATTTACTGGTTTCCAATCGGGAATGCCACTATAGGAACATATAAGCTTGCACTTATATGCCCACACCTTTAATATAATGCACCCTGCCTCCTGGGCTGAGGAGACCTATCTTAGAGATGCCTTACATATATTAGAGGCAGTGTATGTGTTTGTTGAAACAAACACAAAGTTCCCTTCTCCTTCTACTCGGAAACCATGAGGATTTGATCCTCTAATTGGATTGGTTAACTTAGCTATAGTAAGGCCATACGCTGAGATATAATAAGACACATTTTACCAGGTTGCTAAATTTACAGACAAAAATATATATAATCACACAGAGAATAATCAATTTCTAATCAAACATATGAATTCAAAGGAATGTATTATCAATATGTTATTCAAAAAGATCATATTCTATACAATTGATATTGACAAAGTTAAAAACACATTAAAATCATATAGTCATCATATTTTTAAATAAAAGGAAAACAATATGTGCAATAAATACATGAAGAACAACTGTCGATGCGGCGTTTCGGTGCTAAGGTGGATCGTCACCTTCTTCAGGACAATAGTTCAATATTTAAAAATCTGAATAGAATGTAAAAAACTTTATTAGAAACAGATTTTCTTAAAACATTTTTTTGTTACATTATTCACGATTTATTTTTAGCAACCTAGGAATAAATCTGCATAGAAGAAAAGTGTAGGCCAAACATCCAATAGGCTTAAACTCATTAATTTAAAACACAGAAAAAATATTCAAACGTAATAGTTTAATACACCGGGTCATATTAATAGTAAACCTGTTACATACCTATTGATTTATGTGGAAGCTCCTATATTTGCCTCCAATGAAGTTTTGGATGGGTTCCTCGTCTGGTTTTTACAGTCTCATAGGTGCCGGATAATACTTTGAGGGAAGAGTATTCCATTTGGATCAGACCCTCTAAATATTGTCTCATTTCAAATATAGAACAGCCTGAATAAATGTACCCCTATAATTTTCTTTGGAGGGTCTTTGTTTAGTTCTCACTCTTCTATTTCTATGAATCCCTTCAAGGCGTTAATGTAATACCTACAGGGGTATGCAAAAATATGCTATTTGGAATTATTTAAAAAATTTATATATACCCCAAGGTTTTTTCATTTTAAATACAGAGCCAACTTCACTTTAAATTGCTAAAAGATAAAACCACGTTTTAATCGTGTGGCTTACCTTTATTAGTCACACTTCGATGGGATCACTCACAAATAACTTTTATATTGTCAGGTCCATCTTAACTCAAAATATAGATCTGAAAATATTTTTTTATAAAGAATCACTTGTTACAGAGTATATTAAATAGAAAATTCCAGTCAGTATAAGCAAATTAAATTTTACTTATCTCACCTCTAATTAATATCTTGTTTATTAGATCCACCCACATTTTCTTCTTTAGGGATGCTGGTTCCAGTTAATTTTAGTTCTGGTCCAGATTTTATTCTACAGAGACAACATAAGAATGTATACTCAACTATTGTTCAGACTTTCTAGATTTTAACTTGACCTATAACTGGCAATGTTATTTTATAGTCAAAGTTAAGTTAAGTACTTATGTATTTATTCTTCAAAGCTTGTATATCAAAAAAATCATCTAAGTCTACCTTCATTCTGTTTAAAGAGATATAAACATAAGAATTAGCATTCCCTCAATGGTCCCACTTACCAGGTATGAAGTTCAAAGAACAAGCATCCCTCTTGCTGACCTGCCAAATTGAGTCTGAAAGCAGTGTTGTTTTCAGGCTCCTTATATACTCCTTTAGATTGCCTAATTAGGGCAACCGGTCCGGTGAATGACATCACGTTAGATTAAGTGCACTGAAATACCACTCAACCAGGGCGGCCATTTTGAAATGTGTTCTAGCCTCATGCTGATGAATTATAACTGCCTGTTTGTTTGATTTAATACTAAAATGCCCAGGTCATGGCATCTGCCATTACCAACACCTTGTTATGCTCTCTTAGTGCGATTGTCTCGCTGAATTTACAGGGTCAAAATATTAAACTTAATACCCCGTTTTAATCGTAAACTAATGCTATCATAATTAAGAGTGTGACGCGGGAATCGCGTTAGCATCAATCCCCTACATATCATTTCTTTAATAATGAAAATATCGCTAAGCGAACCATGCACGGAGCGGGCTATGTTCAATAATGTGCCCTGCTTTAAGGCTCGGCTGCGGCGGCCATATTGTAATATACTGTGGTCTAATACCGCTCAGTTATGCCTACCTGTAAATTGTATTTATTTATGAAGCACGTATCCTCTGGTTTGTAATAATGATAATATTAATTACTCTTTATTATGCCCTAAAATTGTCATATTGCTAAATCATTCGGATCATAGTAATGAGTTTAATTACAATTGTACCGCCATGTTGTGTTAATTAATCGCGCAGTACGGTAATAATACCTGCAATATACTGTTTCATTTTATATCTTCACGAACTCTAGGTTCATACAAGGCGAACTGAAAATCGACACAGGGGCCTGTCCATTATGGTACCCCATGTGTTTTGTGTAAACTTGTGCCGTAATGGTGTTTCACACGTCCTTCACTATGACGGCCATCTTGGTGCAGTGTCATATTTATCTTAGACACATCAATGCTCTTTAACTATAAAGCATATTGACGTATTGTCAGTTCCTGTCGCCACTGTAGGTATACCCGTTTTATTATTCTTTTTACATAAAAATGGTGGCACATATAAATGGTGGTACATAAAAATGCAGGTAATCAGTTCTGCAATATCATAGGGATTAAGACCCTATAGATATGGAGATCAAAATGTTTGTTATGTAGAGCAATATACTGTCTCCCCGAATATTATTTATTATATCCATAAATAGCAGGACAACCTTTTTATCAATGCGCTCCCGGAGTCTCAGGGACAGAGGGCATTTTATATAAATTTGTAAGCATGTTTCCAATGGCTTTCTTTCTATTAGTTTGCTGCTATTTGGTATAATGGCCTCATAGGGCCTGCTGTTGTTCGTGTTTCTATAACTTATTCTCATTTTTATTACCAAAGATTCAGACCGTGATCTCTCTGGTGGTAATTATTTGTAGAAATGTTATAATTCGGTAATCAAATGGCTCTTTACATCAGAAACACGTCTGCTTTGGAAAAATTCAGGCGATATTATTCGGGATTGTAACTGAGGGACATGGGAATATACTATACATGATCTTAAATAATTCTTTCCCATTCTTCCCTACTATTCAATCCACATCTATATGTATTAAATTTAGACATGTAGTATTGTTCCCTCTTTTTCCTTTTTGTTCTTCAATCTCCTCCTCGCATATTCATTTGTACTACCTCAATAATGCTCCACCTGAGTTCTTCAATTTTATGTGCCCTTTCAGTCCAGTGTTCTACTAAGTGGGCATTCTGGCGTTTGGTTCGAATCGATGATTTATGTTCATTTAGCTTCAATCTTATTTCCCTAGAGGTCTCTCCGATGTAGGCTTAGCTGCATGGACATTCAATTAAGTAAATTACATTTTTGGTTCTGCAATTCACTAAGGGGCAGATTTATGAGCCCCTTGCGCCACTTTTGCGTCACTTTTCCCATGTTAAAAGTGACGCAAAAGTGGCGCAAGGGGCTCATAAATCTGCCCCTAAATTTCTATGGTGGTGAGTTATTTCATTATATGTTATTGAGGTACCTTTCATGATAGTGGCACAGTTCTTACAAGATCCGTAAGGAAAATTGCCTTTAGGGCATGAACGATCTATTGTGCAGATTTGGTTTCTATTGCTTGAGGAGGGATATGTATGTACAAGGCAATTTCTAATTGTTTTATTTCTTCCAAATGCAAACAATGGTTTTGGTAAACGATTGGAGCCACTATTGTTTAAAAGTTTCCAATTCCTATTTATGAGATTTTTTATTTTATTACTTATACTTGTGAATTTAGTAACACAAACAAGTTGTTTCTGATCCTCCATTTGCTTTATTTTGGGTTCAAACAAGCTATCTCTATTATAGTAATTAGCTCGTTTGTAGGCTTTCTTAACCATTTGCTTAGGGCAGCCTCTATCAATGAATTTTCTGGTTAATATTCTAGCACGATATTCAAAATCTTGCATGCTTGTACAGTTTCTTCTAATTCTGACAAACTGTCCGAAAGGAATACTATTTCTCTGAATGACAGGATGATAACTCTCGAAATGCAACATGGTGTTGCGGTCAGTAGGTTTAGTGTATAGTTCCACGAATAGTGTGCCATTAGTGTCCTTAATTTTAATGTCCAGAAACTCGCACATATTATTACTGTAGGATGATGTTAATTTTAAATTCTCATCCTCAAATTTTTTTGATAAACACATTTTTATTGATTTGACAGAAAGCACCAACCTTACATCAATACACCATAATAACACAGGAATATATGCAACATTCTCGTTAACCCATTTTACAGGGAAGGAGGAACACACAGCGATATACGATCAAACATTCCAGGTGAGACTAAACCATTCCCCCCAACCATTTCCCCCAGACCCTTAGGTATTTCTTGGGACACCCACGTGCTTCGTATATGTTGTTTTCCTGTGTGGCGCACCAGTCAACCCCGGCTCGCCATTTCCCAATGCTTGGGGGATCAGGGCACTTCCAGGAGGCCGCTATATCCCGCTTAGCCACCACCATTGCCGTAGTAAAAAACAGTTTCTCATTTCTAGACCCATCCAGCCCGTCCGTGATGCCCAGAATCGTGTGTTTTGGGTCATGTGGGATCTCCCACCCTAGTATCTTGTAAGTTCCTCTTCAATGTCCCCCCAGAAGCGCGTCAAGCGTGGGCAGACCCATACCATGTGAAAGAAGTCGGCAGGCTCGTACCACATCGAGCGCATGTGGGGGTCGGGCAAAGGTAGTAGAGCTGCATCATGCGCAATTTGGCAGAGGCGGTGACTGTCCTGGGGGCCATTAGGGCATCACGCCAATCCTCCTCCTCCAGAGTGCCCACCCAATCCTCCCAGTGGGCACGTAACCAATCTAGAGATGTTGGGGTGTTATTGATTAATGATCGGTAAATTCGAGAAATGCCCCCCTCCCCAGGTCCCCAAACATAATCTGTGCCTCAGGCGGGCTGGGGTCAGGAAGCCGTGTACCCGTCGTGAGGTGTACTTGAAGAGCATGGTGCAGCTGCACGGATTGCCTGGTTTGAAGGTCCTTGAAGGAATGCATGTGGTCACTTACCCATACGTCACCCAATTGTGAAATTCCTATAAGATCCCAGGCTCTGAAACCCCGCAGCCCGTTGACCTCCCTGAGCCAGGTACCCTGCCACAGGGGCGTGCATTGGGTCAGTTGGGAGGTATTTGGGTGTGTTCAATAAAATCTATGACTAGGTTAGCCTGTTTTAGGTTTAAACCTATATTAACTGATAAAAACCCCACTGAAAGGGAATGAGCCCTCAACAGTATAAACATATAACCACTGATAAACACCTGCACAACCACAAACTATATGCTATTCAAATAAAGGAAAAGGAGAGTGTATGAGTCATTTTTATTTATTTCTGAAGGGGCCAATAAAATTTAACTTTGCTATACAATGTTCGGGCGCAGCAATGGGATTAACGTATGGCGAACTGCCGAATGGAGAGATCTCACTGGCAGGACTCCAGTCAAGGCCGCAGGGCCAGGTTGATACCCAGGAACGTGAACAGGCTCTGCGTGAGCAGATCGCAGATATGTGGGATAGACTGGACAAATATACGCTTACTAAATACCAAAAGATTGTATGCAGAGGGGGACAAGTCAGGCCGACTGTTGGCATGGATATTGCGCAGGGAACTATCACTGATCACTATCTTGCGCAGCAAGTCGAGCGAGCTGGTCTATACCCGTGCAATTATGCTGGAGCTATTTCGGCAGCCCCTGGAGAAAGTGTACATGGCTGACCCTTCGGTTAAGGCTGAGTCCCACGTTCCATTCGTGGAGGGTTTCTCATTGAGGAGGCTGTCCGAAGAAGCTAGGGCAGAAATGGGTGCGCAGATTACCGAAGAGGAGATAGTGGAGGCAATAGCAGAAATACCCAAGGCTAAGGCTCCGGGGGGCGATGGGCTACCAATTGAGTATTATCAGGCATATATTTCGAGAAGTTAGTGCAGCCATTGCTCCAGACACTTAATGAGTCCTTTGATAACGGGATATTGCCTCCAACGATGCGTGAGGGCAAAATATGTATGATTCCTAAGTTGGGTGGAGACAGCCAGGACCCAACAGCATACCGACCATTGACAATGATTAATACAGACGTTAAAATCCTATGCAAAGTTCTGGCCATAGGGCTGGGACCGCACATGGGCATGAGACACAGGTGGCCCCTGAGGATATGGCACTGGTCTCCATTGACCTTGAAAAAGTGTTTGACACAATGGACCAGGCCTATCTGTTGGAAATTCTTAGGATATTGGGAGTTGAGCCACGGTTCAGCAGATGGGTAATAATACTCTACACGAACCCAGCAGTCAGGGTACGATTGGGTCAAACTAGCTTAGTGCAGTGGTTGCTGGGGCAAGGCACACGGCAGGGCTGCCCCCTGTCGCCACTGCTGTTTGTTCTGGCTATACAGCCTATGGTGGTATGGGCTAGGCAAGACCAAGGTTGCTGGGGCATACAAGTAGGTAATGGCACCCACCGTATCTCGTTGTACGCGTATGGTTCATTGTTCTATGTTGCGTCTCTACGAGAGGCAATTCCAAAGCTGCTGCAGCTGCTGGATCAATTCACAAACTTCTCAGGATTACGCATTAATAGGCATAAATCCTTGGCGTTCCCACTGGCAGTGTTAAGAGAATCTAGGGTGGAGAGGCTGCCTAGTCTGGGAGTGAAATGGGAGACGGACCACTTTAGGTACCTGGGGGTGGAGATAGCGCATGCAGAAGCAAAGTTATTTCAATTGTATATGACTAGGATAATTGAGTCCCTGAGGCATTCAGTAGAATTTTGGAACACATTGCCATTGTCCCTAATGGGCAGAATAGCAGTGCCAAAGATGGTGATGCTACCTAGATATCTGTACGTCTTACAGAATGCACTGTGTGCAATTCCCGCGAAGGTGTTTCGACAACTGAACTCTCTACTAATATCCCTGTTCTGGGTGGGGAAACGTTGCAGAGTAGTGCTACAGGTCCTTTCGAAGCAATATGAAGAGGGGGGCGCTGGGGGTGCCTAGGTTTGATCTATATTATTTTGCAGCGCACCTTCAACATGCGGTGCAATGGTTAGATGAGGGTGACAACTGGGAAATGCGCTTGCTTAGCGGCCGGGTGCAATCAGACAGCCTACCTGCTATTCTGAAGGAGGGTGCAGGGGCAAGTGTAGAACTACCATATGTGGTCGAACAAACAGCCCTCTTCTAGCAAAAAGTTATGGAACGGGTGTTGGGGTGGGCTTCATTTCACCCAGAGCTGCCCATCTGGCAGCTAGCCCCACTACGAAAGATGGTGGAGAGCATGTCCTTCCAGGCTTGAAGGAAGGGTGGCTGCATGGTGTTGGCAGGCTTGTATATGAATGACACCTTCATTAACTTTGAACAGGCGTGCAAAGGATTTGTCCTTGGCCCGGGGCAATATCTCCAATACGCGGGCCTGATGGAACTGGCTAGAGTCACGTGGCCCACTTAACCAACTATGCCCCAGACTACTGAGACCCTAGATATACTGCTAACATGTGGCAGTGGGAGTAGGCTGGTGTCATTGACGTATAAGCCTATGAGGGTGGATTCTGGGTCCTCAGCCTTTAAGGAATGGGATGCTTGGAACAAGGATTTGCAGACACCATTGCCGGAAAAATCTGGGTGAGTGTATGCTTGCTAACGCGCAAGGTATCTTCTAATGTCCTACTGAAGTTATTGCATTATAATTTTGTGCAACGGGTGTACATGACCCCTGTGAGACTCCACCATATAGATGCTAGTCGGTCGCATGAATGTTCCAGATGTCACAGCCCATTCGGGGTTTATGCACCTGGCATGGGAATGCCCAGAAGTACAGCAGTATTGGTTCAATGTAGTAGCGAGAATTGGTGAAGGGGTGGGAATCCTGTTAGAAGCCACACCAGAACAGTGTCTCCTGGGGCTGGTCCCGCAACGCAGGGGCGAGGAGTTGGCCTAATGGCTAGGGCGGTCAACCTCAAATCTGGGGAACTGGGTTTAAGTCTCAGCATTGACGCTGAACATCCTATGATTCTGGGCAAATCACTTAATCTCCCCGTCCCTAACAAAAATTAATGTGTCCTTATGTAATGCAGCTGGTGCTATGTAAAGCGCTCTGATACCCGATTCAGGTCAAGTTTGCACTATATAAAACCCTGTAAATTGTTGGGTATTTTTGAACGCAAAACAAAATGGTCAATAAACTAACACAGTTAGCATTAGCATTGGCGAAGCGGAGGTTGGCTATCCGCTGGATGGGTGAACGGGCCCCAGCATTTGAATGCTGGGTAAGGGATGTGGGTGAGTGGCCCCCGGCGGAAGAACTGCATATGAAAGCCTGTCGTAAGGATGAGAAGTTGGAGGAGGACATTGTAATTTGGAGAGAGTTATGCAGGGAATTGTTGAATACAACGGGGAATGGAGGTGAGTAGGACAGTGGATCTGACAGTAGTAGTAACATGTACAAATTGATGCTTGGGCAACACCCTAGCTCAGTATGCTGTTAAGCATATTGGTATGCCATAAATGTATAAATAATTGTGAAATGTGTATAGGATGCAGTTGCGCAATGGAAATAAGTCAAAAGAAATAACCGTGGGTAACTCTGTTGTAGGACCGCTCGGTTATGGTGTGAAAAATTGAATAAATAAAGTTTAAGAAAAAACAACTTTGCTATACAATGTAGCAACAAGAAAGACTGAGCTAACATGATTCTGATTTAGTTTTGTTTTTTAGGGATGTCACTGATATTTTGTTTCTTCTTTCTTTTCTTTTTCAGCTTTGTGGTCTTTGGTCTGAAGACGCTGGGTTTAGAACCATGTTTTAGGTCTTATTTAATTATTTTATCAACTGTAGAGAATCAGGAAATATCAAAATCATATTTGATATTTTGCCTATGTTTGATTCTTTTACTGAAAGGTAAAATGGCTGGTTTCATAAGAATCTTTCTCAAAATGCACAATCACATTTACCCACAGACAGAGAATGGGTGAAACATTTTGTTACGTTAGCTCCCTTTTCTAATGAGTTAGTATTGATAGTAGGTGAATTGCCAAAAACCCCAGGCTTTAAAGATTCAATGCAAGGTGTACTGATATACCTTTATGTGAAAAGAGTGCTTTCACCAAGCATCTGGGATAATGGTGAAAACATGTCACCAGACATTTGGAATGGTGCTGCACAGGGCCGGACTGGTAACCAAAACCAGCCCTGGCAAACTGCTCGGCCGGCCCCCCTGGAGGGTGGAGGGGGGTGCGGAATAGCTGTGTGCCAGGGCCGGTTTCGGACGATTTTGTTACAGGGGGCCGATATTGATGGCCCCTGGTCACAAAAACGGCCCCCAGGGGCCCAAAACCGGCCTCCACCCTGGCAGCACACCAGGAAAACGCCCGGTGCCCGATATGGCCAATCCGTCCCTGGTGCTGCAAAACGTTTAACAAAAATTGGAGTGATGTTGTTTGAATTTGCAGTGATTCAGCTGCGTATAAGAAAAAATTGTGCGATGACCTGTCAAAATCGTACCTGAGCTGAAGTGCTTCCCTCTAACAGATCCTTGCCACTTGCTAGATGGTATGCTGAAAGCATATTTACAATCTTCTGAGTTAATGAAGAATGCTATTGATTTTGTAGTCCACTCTGGTGCACTGTTTTGTTATGTGTGGGAACTAAAACACAAATATTTCTCATTTTGTGCTTTGTGTGGCATCAAAGAAAGAGTCATCCTAACTGTGCCATTTAGCCAGTGTTTCTCAGTTGTAGAGGCAGTGATTGCTATATTATCCATGTTGTGACAGTTTACAGAATTTTTGCTTAGTGATGATGCCAAAGGCAAGAAATGGGAGGATCTTTGATCACATTTTGAGAGTAATGTGAAAAAAAGTACACTCTACTGCATTCTTAGATTTTTACAGGAAAACATGACTGCTGTAGTGGACATAATAAAAAAACTAGAGGCTAAAAACACCTTTGTCTACCAAGTGTTCATTATAATTAGCGTAAATGTGAAACATCTTCTTGAGAGTAGGCCGGGCGACCCTTTTAGTGACTTTGGCACTGCAACATGTTCCATGTTAGAATGCTTGACACTCGGTAAGCAGTAAGTAAGTAATGTTGAGAAGCAATTCAGAAAATGTTATTTTACAATGCACGAGAAATGGCTTGCAATGATGCACAGAAATGTCCCTTCACAATCTATGGCATTTGAAGTCAATGAAGCCTCTCTGTGGTACTCTGCACAAGTTCTAGATCCCTTCTGTAAATGGGAATTTCCCCAGACTTTAAAATGTACTGCTTAATTTTTTAACACTTCAATAACTCCCAGGGCATATGTGCCCTGTAGTGGACATAATTAAAATCTAGAGGCTGAAAACACCCTTGTTTACCAAGTGTTCAGCGTAATTAGTGTAAATGTGAAACATCTTCTTAAGAGTAAGCTGGGCAACACTTTTAGTGACTTTGGCACTGCAACATGTTCCACGTTAGAAGGCTTGCCACTTGGAAAGCAAAGAAATGTTGGGAAGCAATTCAGGAAATCTTATTTTACATGCATTAGAAATGGCTTGCAATTTTGCATAGAAATGTCCCTACACCAACCATGGCATTTGAAGCCAATATAGCCTCACTGTGGTACTCGGCACAAGTTCCAAATCCATTCCGAAAAGGGGAATTCTCCCCGGACTTTGAAAAGTACAGCTATTTTTTTGACCACTTCAATAACTCTGAGGGCATATGCGCCCAATTCAAAGCATATGTTGCAGAACCTGTCTCAGAGAATCGCAATCTTCAGCCTCATTATTGGCATGGAATTCTATGTCAGTGGCCAGAGTTTGCAAATTATGTACTGGCTGCTTTGGCGTTGCCCGTCTCCAGTGCCAATGTTGAAAGAGCCTTTTCACAGATAAAAGTTTACATGGGAAGGAAAGAGCGAGCACGCATGGCCAATGACTCACTGAAGAAGTATTATATGGTGAACTGCAATAAGTTTGATTTGTAAAAATGTATTTGGACCTCACATACACTGTACATACAGTGTCTATATACCATGCACTATCAGAGCAGAAAGCAAGCAATAATAAAAGCAAAACATTCCAAACCACCAGAAAAACAGTGTTTCTGTTGTTTTTAATGGCCCAAAAATGTGTAACCTCTGATGACCACCGTTTTTTTAAGGTATTGAAATCACTGAGAAAAATCACCAGAATTTACCAAAAATAGAAACTTAAAACAGGAAAACCTATCTATTGTATGCATTCAGTTAACGATTGCATGTCAAAGAATAAAGACATGCGCTACAGAGCTCTGTGTGTGGTGTGAAGATTTGTGTGCTCCAGAGCTGGCGTAAACGCGAAAACTGGCAATGAGCAGGTGATATGTGCCCTAATGAAACAAGATTGCTCTCCCTGAGAGTTCGCCGTGGCCCAGCAAACTGCTTGTGCATGCCACAAGAAGCTGTCTACGGTTGGCATATGTAGAGTCAAGCGCCACTCTAGCTCTTACAAGGCCCTCGAAGAAGTTCAAGGCCCTACTGAGGAGCACAGTCAGAAAGCCCACCAGAAGACTACTGGTAAGGCCCAAAGAAGAGATACTGCTCCACATCGTAACACAGAGCCCTCGTCCATACAAAGCAGAAACGCTAAAGGCACAACAGCCAGGTACAAAGGAGTGCTAAAGGTAGTGACACCCAGGCACAAGAAAGCTCTGAAGGCAGACGACCAGGTGCAAAGAAACGCTAAAGGCAGAGAAAATCAGATGCAGATAGTACAAACATACTTACCAGTACAAGAAAGAGAAGTGCCACACGACCTTGAATCGGATGTGACAACCAAGCCCGGTTAAGCCGCCAATCAGTGCAAAGTGGCAAGTAGCATCCAGTACACCAAAAGGCGGTTGGAATTGTGAAAAGTTTTAATGGCTGCTAAAAGAAGCACAAAGTATTATGTACCTGCGTTCCTGAAATCACCACCACCATTTGATAACACCAAAAAGCAAAATATTGGCATCAGATGGACAGCATGGATCGAAACGTTCAATGACTTCATAGATGCTCTAGAAAAAGTAGATGACAAAAAGATCATTAAATACTTAAAGAACCTTCCAGGTGATGGAGTGAAAGAAGAGATGAAGAAAATACCACAAGCTGAGGAAGTATTGTACCATCAAATAAAAGAAACATTAGAAGCCAAGTTCAATTCAATACCGAATGTCGACTATGAAAGATACATTTTCAACCAGGCCAGACATCAAGCTCGTGAAACAATGGATTAGTTTGTCAAAAGACTCGATGCCCTCATCAAGCACTGCAAGTTTAGTGAATTCAATGATGAAGAAGCCATGGGTCTCAGAGTCAGCGATGGGTGTCTCTCTGATTCGTTGAGATGGCGCATGCTAAGACAGAGACTCAGTCTAGAAAAGGTACCCATGGCTGAGGAATGTACAGATCAACATGCTGCTGATATGGAAGCTGGAACAGCCCAGAATAAGTAAGCGTTGACAAGGAAGGGTACGCAGAAACACAAAGTGGAGTACCATTAGATGATGTCTCTAAAGAAAAAGAAATTGTTTCCGATGTGGATTCTCATTCCCACAGGAAGGTAAATGTCCTGCCATTGGACAGAAATACAAAGGCTGTGGGAATGAAAACCACTTCATAACGGTTTGCAAAGCAAAAGAGAAACCAAGTGGATCACGACAAGAAGAAAAAAGCATTGGCATAGCCAATAGGTCTCGCCTTTGGGACCTTATAAGTGTTTAGCCATGCAACAGTTGATGTTGTTGCACCAAGGATATTGTGCTGCATAACTAAATACTTATAAGGTCCCAAAAGCGAGACCTATTGGTTATGCCAATGCTTGTTAACCTTGTCGTAGAGAAGATAATTAAAACATATTTTATCACACCCATGCACAATTCTAGTATAGGTCTGCCAGTTTAAGTAAGAGAGAATGTAAATATTGGCATAAAGGGCATGATCTCACCCAAATTAGGGAACCCACATCTAGGACACTGCTCAACCAGTGAACAGTAGTCCTTTTAGACACTTCGCAGTGCCACTGGTGAAGCATACCATTCAAGGTAATTGATGTTTTTAGGTCTCGCCTGATCCAGCGCTTGCGCTGATCTGGCCGAGACATTTTGTAAACAGGCTTTTTCGAAGTGCTGCCGTGGCCTAAAGCTACAGTGCACGTGAACGTGCACGCGCGCCCTCCGTTTCACGCGATCGTAATCGCGATTGCGATCACTTTCACTTTCGCGGCCGCGTTGCCAAAGCTTGTTTTGTTTTTCTTTTCAGTTTCGCAACTCTTGCAACCGATGAGTGCCAGCCATACCCATCAATAGAGAAAACAATAAAGAAGCACACTAAGGAAGACAAAAAGCCCCTCTCACAGGCCCATTTACTTTGCTACTGCACTTATCTCTGATCAAAGCCACTAGGATCCTCGCTGTCTCCTGCGCCTTGGCTTTTTCATGTGAGTGAATCTCCCGAGCAAGCAAATTATCTGGCTACAAAGCAGTTATGATAAGCTACCTCCCCGAAAAAACTTGACATTTTATGAACATGAAAGCAAGCTATGTAATCTGCATCCGCGGTTCATTCAGCAGCAAAAATACCCCGTTAAATATAACGCATTTTTTAGGCTGCAGTCAACCTCCATGAAGATACAGTTTTCGTTAAGCCTGCGCGCGCTTTTTAGGGGCTCGTGCCACGCAAGCAGAAGCCGAACGAAAGAGGCGTCACAATGCCACAGGACAGTAAAAATTGTATTATTAAACATTTCCATAGTGATGCGTGAGAGCAAATACAAGTACTGGGTAACGGTTGATGAGCTAACTGAGTGGGTTAAACATGGGATGCAGCTGATGCTTGCAGTTAAAATGTTTAAATCTCTGAAAGGCCAGCACATCCTTCTGATGCTCGTAAAAGGAGTGCTACTCGGGCAGGCAATACTAGTGCGACTAGGACTTTGTTTGAGTCAACAATTAGTAAACCTCAGTTGGCTTTTCAGAATGGCCACCAAGTATGCAAATAATCTCCAGTGAAATTCATT
Source organism: Triturus cristatus (assembly GCF_964204655.1). Lineage (NCBI taxonomy): Eukaryota > Metazoa > Chordata > Amphibia > Caudata > Salamandridae > Triturus > Triturus cristatus. The sequence continues at coordinate 295,568,253 of NC_140579.1, forward strand.
ATATGCACATTTTCCTTCTGCATAGTCATTGTGCATGGCCTGAGTCAGGGTTTTACAACTTACTGGTTTTACAAGCATGGCTCTGTGGGTAACACAATTTGTGGAGCACACGTATACATGGTAAATCCGAATATTATTATTTATTTGGAATAGGGTCGGAGCCTCCCATGAGAGCAGAACTGTGCAATTTTGTCCTTACTGTTTGGGGATTTATTGGTGTGTTCTAGAACCAAAAATAATTTGCAAATTTCACGTTCTATTCGGTCAAGTAGGAAAGTAATGTTGGGATTCATACACTATATAGATAGACAATGGGTTGATGTGCCTGGATGCATGTGGTAAAATAACGAAAGGGGGCATGTTCAGCCTTGCAATTACAACTGAGCTTAAAGAGATTGTGAAGTTGTGAGAACTACTCACCGTGAATAATGTGGAAATCTGTGCTAGAGGAAAATCATTTTATGGGGATTTTACTTGTTGCTGTTTTTCTTCCCATTTAATCTAACATACACTTCCCTCAAGTGTAGAACTCCGGCCATCCCCGTCCTTCTCCTGTTTGTTAGGTCTCGCCTTGCTATCGCGTAGGCGATCGCAAAGCGAGACTATTGTAAGCGGGTTTGAAAAGTGCTCCCAAAAAGCGGATTGCATGGCTAGCACGCTCACAATCACGTGCATCGTACCGCCATGCAATCTGCTTTTTGGGAGCACTTCAAAGGGTCCGCTCCCCCGCCTGGAATGCGCTCCCCCGCCCCCAAGCGCGCGCGCCACGCTCCGCCGGGCTTTTTTTTTGTTGTTGTTTTTTTTTACTTTAAGCGCTAGGCGCGCGTGCGGCCAATGCTTGTTGTTAGTGTGCTAGGCTAGCTAGTTGAAGTCGTAGTGTTTGGCCTAAATAAATGCAAGCATGACAATTTATAAATGCAGCTAATTTTAGAACGGAACCCAAGTCCATGCATGCGTCATGCATTCAAGCACAAAGGATGTCACCCGGCTTCCCTCATAAAAAAAACACGTCATACTCAAACTGGTGCATTTAGCAGCACTGGAAGGCGAGTGGCTCGCGCTCAAGTCTAGTCATAAATAAATGCAGCGTTTTAAATAGCACTAGAGCGGAGTCCACGTCTGTGCCAGGCTGACCAGACCACGGATGACCCCCCTCCCCCCGGGCTGAAGAGAAACATTCCCCCGTGCTTCGGCAGCGATGTCTTGGAAGGTGCGCGGCGCGAGCGTCGCGCTCAAGTCTGGTCATAAATAAATGCAGCGTTTTAAATAGCACTGGACGCCCCACTCTTCTCATCAACCCACCGCTTCCAGCTGCTCCCCCCTTTCTCATTTCCCATGGATTTTTAATTTAGCTTCGAGAGCGATGGTTCTCACGTGATAGAGCCCGTGATAGAGCCCTCCCGGAGACGGTCGCGGCCACGTGGGGCGGGCGCTGCTTATCTCTGACTGGATGTGACATTCTGTCCAAAGGTGAGGGGGCAGGGGCTGTCGCCACTTTGTCCTTTACGAGCGGACACACCGCAGCTTCAAAGGGACCTCCCTTCCTGCATCAATCAAACCTTTCCCCGTTGAGTGCTTTTCCAAGACCAAAGCCGCGTCTGGGCCGCTGACTTCACGTTTCCCCGCCATGGGAAATGGGGTGTCACAGCAGGAGGTGCCTTCTCGCCTGCAACTAGTTAATGGGAAGGGGCGGGGCCCAGGGTGAAGTTCACTGTAATGGTACCCAGGGTAGGCTGTTCTTTTAATTGCCCCCACCCCTTGATATGTGCAGCGTTTACAACCCTTCCCAGACTCGAATGCATTTTGTTCTTCATTCCTTGCTACATGTTGTGTGTGTGTAATGTGCAAAAAGTGCGTGCAATGTAAAAAGAAATGTGGTCTGCATTAAATAGCGGTTTCGTTGCTTTAATTCCTCGTAAATTAAAAACACAACTTTATTATACAGAGGGGACATTGGATAGACCGCAGGTTTTATTACCAACAGTATAATATGGTGGGACCCCACGGCAATTGATTATTTTTTGTGCTTTATTATAGCGCGAACTTGAACCGAGATCATTGCAGCGCTTTACAGGAGGACATAGGCAGTTTAAGTGATTTGCCCAGAATCACAGGATGCGGAGTGAAGGCCAGCGCTGGAGCACTTGTTGCTAGGCCGCATGCCCTCCGTCAATACGCAGTGCCGGATTTTAACACAGGCTGATTACATTAACTGTTTATAGTGACTCATTTACTTCCAGGTGAAGCAGTTCACGTCAGCGCCTCAGGTTCTTCCTTTGCACCACCTCATAGGACACTCGTTCCTCCCGGGTCAGAGTGCACTTCTTCGCTGACCTGGTCCCAGGCCAGTCTTAGGGTTGGTTGTTCAGGTCCCTCGGCTGTCCAGGCAGAGACTGGCGTCCTGCCAGCAGCCCCGATTGCGTGGCACTTCAGAGGATACTGTGCCATACCTGTCTTTCTATTCTTGCTGGGGCTGTGGTCATTATTGAGTTTGAACAGCCCTGTAACACTAAGAAGATTATTTAGAATAAGTCCCGCTTAAGAGGGCCCAAAAGAAAGAGGGCTGGCAGTGGCGTTACAAATTTGCCGAACCACGCCCTCTTTTCCTTGTATCGTCACCACAAAAGGAGCAGGAAGTCCTGGAGTAATGTTGCCCCCCTCACCCATTCAGGGAGGAGAGTCACCATTGTGGCTGTAGCGCCCCCCCCCAATATGTCCCAGTAGTGAGGACTGAGGCAGTGTAATTGTGCTCTACTGTATTCGGCTCATTCTGTCGCCATCTTTCCTGCACGAGGCCTTGACTGATATGTCGTTTTGACAGTGCATTGCTTTCTGTATATATAGAGGAGGCATTGGGTCCGCTCCTCCAATCACTGACTTTCTTCAACCAAACAGTTTCAGCCACTGGCTAGAGTCTTTGTCAATCAACTCCTGCGTCGGCCCCGTGGCCTATCCATCTCTCACCTAATGGTATTGCCTCTTTAGATATATCCTTCTGCCGCTACTTGAGTCCTTCCATTGATCTTCAAGTGGGACTATTTTACAGCTATAACCTTCTGTATCTGCTGGCTCCCTTGTGCGTCTTGCACTAATGTTTTAATGCAGCATTAGTTTAGCACATTAAACAGAGAACTATTGGGTTTGCCAGTGCTTTTTCAAGTGAAAATACAGTGCTGTGTGCTTGTAATGGGCGAGGCAAAGGACTTATTGCAGACCTCTGCAGCCCCAGCAGTCAAAGATCTATGAATATCTATGCGATATGGGGTTCTCCTCGCCACATTCAGAGCAGGGTCCCCTAATTATTTCACGTTAACCTGCTGTTGGGCAGGGCTCAAAGACATACTTGGCAGAAGGAAAGAGGTCCTGGGTCAAAGCACCAGTGCTTAATTTGAGCGGGGGGTTCCGGGGCTCAGCACCGGCACTTACTCATCAACACCAGTTAAGGACACATTCATTAGTCCTTAGGCACAGGGAGATTAAGTGATTCACCCAGAATCACAGGATGTTGAGCCAACGCCATGAATCGAACCTGGGTCCCAAGCTCGGAGCTCGGCAGCTCTGGCCACTGCGCCACATCCCCTCCCACTTGTAGTTTTGTTGGTTCTGTGTTAGGCCAGAGCTAACAGGAAAAATAGACTGGTGTAAGCTGCCTCCTGACGTGAGCCACAGCACTTATTTTTTATTACAAATTAACCACTGCAAAGCACTGCACCCCCAAGCATTTGCAATGCAATAGATCTCGCATTTGCCAAAGTTGGAGCCATTGGCATTGTAAATGACAATGCCTATTATTTTCTGTTTTCAAAAACAACACATAAATAAAAGGCATTGTCATTTACAATGCCAATAGCTCAAACTCTTGCAAATGCGAGACCTATTGCATTGCAAATGCTTGTTTCTAGTAGTTGTCCAGTTCTTGCATGTTTATGTGTCTTAACTGAGAGCATACGACAGAACTTTAACTCGTCTCACTCCTTATTAATTATGTTGGGTACTTGTGTAATTGTGAGAGAAACATGTGATGTTCCTTAAGCTACCACCATTCTCCCTTTTTAGGTCTCGCCTGACCCAGCGCATTCTCTGGTCTGGCGAGACTTATTGAGAGGGCTCCAAAAAGTGCTACCAGGCCAGCCTAGAGCTACAGTGCATGTGCGCGGGTGCGCGCGCCGCGCTTGACCGCGATTACTTTGACTTTCACGGCCGCACGGCCGCTTTGATGTTTGATCGCGATCACATTCACTTTCGCGGCTGCGCTATGGTCTTGGTCTGTGGCTCTGTTATAATGACAGTTTCTGGAGCGCCTTTCATATTCTCGTTCCGCTCCCCTTGCAGTATTGCAAATGCGATAATTTTTCACTGTTGCTTGATGTATTTAATTAGGAAGGCAAGGCAACGAGTATTCGAACCTTTCTTAAGCCCACCCCCCTCACGACAAGCACGGGAGAACATTAATTTCACTCTTAGTGTTAATACGCCAGGGTAAACTCATTATCACCATTGTGTTTTTTTGTTTTGTTCAATTTTTCTAAGACATGGTTGTTTTGACAGGTCTTTACTCATAGACCGCCCCGGGGTACCGACGGAGAGAGCGGGGCCCCCTTCCCTGAGTAGACACCAGGTTGAGGTGAGGGTATCACCCAGAATTCTGGGGTACCCGGTTTTGACATCCACAGAGTTCAACCGGTGGTAGGATTGTCTGTAATATAATAATATTTTTATACTTTCACACTTCTTTCATAGTAGCAGCAAATTAGGTCCTGATGAATGCCCTTGATACTATTTAGATCCCAGTGGGCAGAAACATGTCGACCAGATACTATGGACAATGAGCATAATGACAATGTATTTATGCTAAGTTGCCATTTTGCCTTTTAATTCTGGCAGAGGGACTCTACCAATTAAAGCACTTTTGAGTTTCTCTAGCCATTTTTATTCACACTTTTTTTGATTTAGTGCTGCACTTTTTAGAACCCCTCTCACGCGAAGGAGAATTCACCTTTCGTCATATCTGGTGGAGATCTGATTGCAACCCTTGTATGTCACTTCTCTTTACTCGCGATCAGGTCGCTCCATCTAGACCTGGTGCGGTGTATCAAGAGAGGCAGACCCAGATGATGACAACACACTGACTCCTCGGTGATTGATGGGTTCTGTTCCCTAAAGGGTTCTTCTCTAACTAGAGATGTCGGAACTAGTGAATATGCTTTTTGTTTATCTTTGTTGACTCAGCACCAGACCCGGGTTGTCCAGTGTTATAGTGTTTTGACAGTGTGACATTGCAATATTGTATATTTGTAAACAAAACACGGTCGGTACCCATGATTTGCTGTGAGGTTTTTGTACGCTTTTTTCTAAGGAGATGAAGAATATTTCCTATTTTTAGCATATTACTTCTCTGTGATTCTCCTAGCAGTGCTTTTAGTTGCAGAGCGGTGTGTTTATGGCTTCATAGCATGTGTTTTTTTATTTGTATTCAGCAAGCAAGCATTGTGCAGTGGAATGAGTGTGTGGACAGGTTCTTGACGGAGTAATAGAGCTTGATTCTCTAAATAAAGAGCAAGGTTTGCTTTCATGTACATTTCCATTCGTTTGACTTTTTATTTGCAAAGTAGTTTTCTCCACGAGTGCCTGTTTATGCAGTGTACAAAAAAATGTTAAATACATTTTTTTGTGATATTTCAGTGACATTTGTGCAATAGACGTATAAAATGCAAAGGAACAATTGGAAAACAAGCACTGGCAAATTCAGTACTACTTCCCTTTTTGGTCTATTGGCTTTGCCAATACTTGTTGCTGATGTTGTGCACACTGACAAAAAAGGAAAAGGTTCGAAGACCCAGCTGCTCTTGTACCCCAAGTTTCTGAATTATACCTCTCTAACCCTCCCCATGTTCTACCTCCTCTCTGCCTCTACCTGATGCGTATCATTCTACCACTGTACTGTTTACATTTCATCTGTACATCTCCTCCATCTACTTCACTTCTCTCTACCTCTCAGCCCTCTCCCCATCTCACTACTCTACCACTTCTCTGTACCTCATCTTAACCTAACGCCCATCTCTCACCTCTGATTCTCACCGTTCGCATCTTCACTTCTCCACCTCCTCTTTCCATTTCACCATCTGTTCCTGATACTTCATCTCTCTCATTACTTTACCCATTTCTTGCTATGTCTCCCATTAACTTTTGCCTCGCTTCTCTCTGCATCTCGATCTGATTCAACCCACCATCTCTAAGCCATAACTTTTTCTACTTCACTCTCTGCCTCTCTTTTAAGCTTACTGGTTACTCTACCTCACCTTTCACCTACTCGTTCTTCCCTTTACTCTTTACCTTTTTTTCTGCCTTACTACTTTCTTTATCTGAACGTCTTTCTCTACCACTTTTCATTTTGTCCCTCTTTACTGCTCCCGCCTATACTTAGCTCATTGACACCTCACTACCTGTCTTCCCCATCTGTCTCTCAAACTACCTCCCTCTCTATACTATTCCATCTGCCTTATCCCAAAACCACGCCTGTCTCTCTGCCTTTCCGTATCCTTCTCTTTAGCTACTTCATGTTTCTCTCTTTAGCTTAAGTCACTCCCTACCTCATTTACCCCTCTCTTTACTATCACTTTACCAATCTTTTTACCGCTCTGTCTTTTGGCTGTTTTCTGCCCCCTCCCATTTCTCTCACTCAACAGTCAGGTCTAGCCACAGAAACAGAGACAGAAGGGAGGAGAAGAGGGACATGACAGGGGTAGAGAATTAAGGAGAAGATGTTCAGGTTCCACCAGATGAAACGGTGAAAATTGTAAGAGCAGTGCTTTGATTTTCACTGTTGCAGCGAGCATGTTAGTTGTGATCGGTGCTTTATTTATACGTATTAACCAACGAAACTGCAATTTCAAGGGCTGTGTACTTGTGTCTTTTTCCTGCACTCGTTGACAACACAGGAGCGTGAATTTGCAGATAATGCTTTTAAAGTTGTTCTGAAAAGGGACCCTCAAAATACGTTTTGCCTAGGCGACACAAACATGCGTAAATTGGCACGGCTCTTAAGGTCCTGCCTGTGGGACGTTCAGCCTATATTCCTTACTCCAAAGCTCCCAGAAGCCCGTCCCTTGCTTGTGACAAGTTGAGCTCTGCCCCTTCTGAGTATTTGTGAAGGCACACCTTTGTACGCCACCAGCTGCTTTAGTTCCTGCAGCTCTCCAATTGAAACTGAAAGTTTTGAAAACTGGAGAGCCGATCAAACTCGTAGAATTTACATGTGCTTTGTTTGTCATGCTTCTGGTCAAAATCGCTTTAGAGCCTTTCATCTTTTAGGGACAAGTCTGCATTTGTGGTCGAGAATGCATCTGCTTGTCTGTGCTGCTGCCGGTTGTAACGGTGTGTGAAACTCCAAAAACAATTTTTATCCCTCACAGGTTTGCCATAATGTTTCGTTTTCAATTTGCAAAAACTATTTTTTTCCATTTCGTTTTATTTCAGTTTAATTGAACGTGACTTTCTCATTGTATTTCTTGGTGGTGTTTCATTAAGCTTTCATTAAGCTCCTGTATAACCAGGCGTGTCTCTTTTAGTAATGCATGCATTTCCTTTGCCTCTGATTTCTCAAGTGGTAGTTGGAAAATTGAAAACACTGGTGAATTTTAAATTGTATCAAACTTGGACCATTCATTATATGTAACTATTCAAGCATATTACTGCATTGTTCGTTTCGGTATACAAGTAGACATACATGCGTGCAGCATTGGTCCTCCCAAGCGATACCTACTCTTTTCATGGGAGTGAAGATTAGTCCTGTGGCACATGTTGTCTTTGCGTTATGTTTTCGTTAAGCTTGTTCACAAAGCCGTGGACCGAGGTGTCATTAACTATATAAGTACCATTCAACCCAACACCCCAAAGAGACGGGTCTTTTAGGATGTTATTAAGCACCTCACCATATGTGACTGTGAGGATATCTGAAAGTCCTGAAATCCCAGAACTCGTGGGTTTTAGACCTCAGCACACCCACTTCCTGTGGTGGGTTAGCACAACCCTCCTGTTCTGGTAGGTGCCGGTTTTAGAAGCTGCTCCGGTCCTAGCTCTTGTGTGCAGCTCACAGAGAAGGAGGCAGCTTGTTAAAGCGCTTGTGTGTGATGGCAGGTGCCAATCTCTAACAAGAAACCATGCGGGAAGAAGCCCTATGTTTATCTTTTGCAGCGCTACTATTTATAGGTTTTACATTAATGTACATTGCACTTATATCATACAACGTTTTCAACAATAAAATGGTTGCAAATTACCTTTAACTATTTATTATTTTTTTTGCAGATTTCTGCGCTGGGGTAAATGTTATCCAAAAAGAACAAGCATTGGCATAGCCAACAGGTCTCGCCTTTGGGACCTTATAAGTGTTTAGTTATCCAGCACAATATCCTTGGTGCAACAACTTCAAGTGTTGCATGGCTAAACACTTATAAGGTCCCAAAGGCGAGACCTATTGGCTATGCCAATGCTTGTTTTATTCTTAGTGTTCGAGATGGTTGTGCTCTTCCTGTCTATGTTGTACCTTTATTGTAAAGGTTGGTATTAAACAAACCAATTCATTTTGCCAATGCTTTATTTTAATACATAACATAAATGAATGATTGAACTGTCACAAAACATGTGAGCAGAGTTTACTTTTGATTTCATGTGAGAAAAAAGCTGTTTCTTCAAAATGGACTAGACTTCTTAAAATTGTAAAACATAACTGACAAGTGCCTCCATAATGCATAACACCTGCAGCCAGTTCTAGCATTATAGCCAACGCCACTTTGCATTGTGGGGTTTTGAGCCCACCACGAAAGTGTTAAATGCAAAACTATGCGATATACCCTTGACTGAAAGGCCAGAAGTTGCTCACGGTATAGTATGTCATAATGCTACTTGGCAAACTTGTAAAATGGTAAATACATTTCACTTCCTGACTCTCTGTGTTTATACCTTGTAGGCAATCAAGGGTTAAACAGCCCAGTAGGTGAGAGGACAGATAGCATTTCACATGTAGATGTGAGCATCTCACTGCTTATGGGCTAACATACTGAGAAAGGAAAAGCAAACAATGTTGGGAGCCCTCTTCTTGAGCCAATCGTTTGGGATGAAGCACATGCTGCAGGTGCTGCCCCGTGGGCCAAGTGCAGCATTCTATATAGGAGCTGGGAACACAGTTTTATAAATATTTGAAGCTCTTGAAAGCAGTTGTTACTGTTACTAGTTGGAAGGATAGCTTTAGGAGTTAACGTTTCTCCAGCACAGAGATATGTGCAAACTGCAGAATAGATATTTGAAAATTGTTGAACTGGGACAGTTTTTATTTTTCACACAACCATCATTTATGTGTTAATAAACTCAGCAACAGTTAAGTAGCGTTCACATGCCAAAGAAAAGTAATCTCAAACCCTCTTGCTCCTCTTCTGTTGCACTTCATGCAACGCTGCTCACCAAAGACGGCAGTAGTGCAATTTGTTGGACAGTAGGTATAAGCAAAAAATTGAAAAGTATTCATTTCAGTATTTGATAACTAGGTTCCTTTTCTCAGTTTATCAGTGACTGGTGGATTTGCTCAGCTTTCCCTTTAAATGTAATTGATTTGTATTTCTCTGGAGAAAGAGATCATCATCTGCACCGTTTCCATTTACTCTTGAGTTCAATTAACAATCTGCCTGGTTTGCAGCAATCACCTCCCTGAAATCAGATATTTTTTGCTATCAAGAATTGAAGGTGACACTCTTCTTATGAAACAAAAGATGCGACTAGAATCGTGCATTATTCTGAGGTTTCTAATTATCATAACTATAATGGAGCTAATGGTAACAAGTGAAACAAGCATTTGCAATGCCAATTGGTCTCGGCATATGAATTAGTTTAGTGGTGTAGTTGCTATTATAAATATATTGATATACTGTGTTTAGTATCAGATGAATAAGTTAGCAGGTTAGCAATGACTTTAGAAGTAGCAGAATAGTAATGCAGCAGTTTTAGTAGTAAAGCAGTTACAGCATGAGCACTAGAGTAGTGATAGCAGTTAAGTTACCAGGAGAGCAGTGATAAAAGTTAGCAAGAGAGTATTAATAGTAGTGTTAGTAAAACAGCAGTGATAGTAGTGCACAGACATGCCTGCCTGTTGGGGCCTACAGGCCAGTGCACACAGATGCAGGGCCGCAGAGCCAAATGGGTACTCACTGTTACAGGCCCACGCACTGTCACGATGGTTCAGGCAGCAGCAGTGCTCCTCTGTAATGCACCCGGTTATCTCATGGAGTCACTGTAGGCAATCAGCGTTGGAGCAGCAGGCCAGTCCACCATGCCTCCACAGCCTCAATAGTAGGGAATGGGATGCAGTTAGTCGGGTTCGTTCAGCACGTCATCTGGCTCCCTCCAGGGTGAGCAGTTAATGGTCCACGATGAAAGATGTGCCCACCGGGATCATAATTACAACTGCACGAGCGGCGGTCCCTGTCGGAAGCCCACCGCGGCCGCCAGGGACAAGTCGCCGCGCAGAGTGGGAAGCTGGGTAGGCCGCAGCACGAACTCCCCCGTTAGGCCCCGTCTCCACAGCAGAGAGTCGCATCCGACTCGGGTTTCAGTCAGGCAGGCCTGGGTCATCTCTTCGCCGCTGCACTGCACTACCAGCCAGCAATCCCAGGTACAGCTCCGCAGGCCCCACAGATACTCCACCGGTCCGCTGCCGAACGCCTCAGCTAGGATATGTTCCTTGACCAAGTGCGGCTCAGGGAAGAAGTCACAGCGACGGCCTGAAGTCCCTGTGGGTGTGACCAGCAGGCAGGGCTGGGTTCGGCCGTGCGTGCCCCGGGAAGTGCGATACCAGGCGCGGTTTGTACTACGGGCGGCTCCGGAGCTCAGGAGTAGGCTTGCGTTGTGCAGTAAAGCAGCGGATGGCAAGCAACATTGAGCAGAAAGCAACAATAAAAAAAAGAAAAATTGCCAATCAACTATTCAAAAATAAAAAAATGAAAGTGCAAGGAACCCGTACTTAGGCGGTGCTCTTCTGCCTACAGAGTAAGACTATTGGCGTGCATGCGCGCGATGTAAAGCATCGCGAGCATGCGAGAGTCTGAACAGGTCAGGCAAAAGAAAGTGCGAATGCAGGCAACCAATCATATGAAAAAAAAGCATTTACAAATGCAATAGGACTCATATTTACGCGAGTCCTATTGCATTGTACACAAAAATGCGGGCGCCGAAGAAAGCAGGAACGGAAGTGGGTGGGGGGGTGGTGGTGGCCAGAGAAGTCACAGACTGCGGGAGGGAACAAGGGGAGGCAGGGGAACAAAAGAGTTGCTGAAGAAAAGGTACTGATAGCCATGGAAGGATAAACATGACGTCATAGCAGTAAGGAGGCGGGACTAATACGCCGGCAACCAATCAGAATGCAGCATTTCAGATTTGAGCCAATCAAAAGCATGGGCAGAAAGTGGGCGGAGCTTTACCCACAATACTGTATACAGCATCTCTCGACGAGACAGCGCATGCGCTGCCTAGCCGAGACCTAAAAGGAGACACTCCCATTTGACTACATAGTTACATTTGTGTTGTCTCTCAAGGTGTTATGAAAATATATGAACTTGAATTCGTTTGTACAGGATTAGAAACAAGGCAACTAAACAGAAATTGGTAATTGTGTTATCTAGTAGGGAAGGATTAGTGATGATAATGATAATTTACAAACAAATTCAATCATACAAGATTTTAAAATTCAAAGTGGTTTCAATTTTTTGCTTAATTTCTTATTTTAGTTATAGGAGTAGTAAGATAGCGCAATGCTATAAATTTATATGCAACTCGTTCTGAGTTTTTTGTAATCATTTTTGCTAATATGTGTTAACATTTTCGTTTTCATAGGAAATGTCTTCAAAACATACACTTGACTTGATAGTTACATCACACATTTTAATTATTACATTTTTAGCCCTAATGAATCAAGTAGTCGATGAAACATGGTTGGCTGAAATCGTAGGTATTCTAAAACTTCTGTTACAAATCTTAAACATGAGTGTCTTATTTATACATCTATAACCTAAGAGTTTATCCATTCAAAAAAGTGTCTGAGGTGAAAACGTAATAAGTCATCATTGAGTAAAGCCATCTGATGGAGAGCATAGGGCAAATTCATGTGATTAGCCAAAAAGCACACATTCTTTGTTTGCAGCAAGCGTATAATATGTTTTTTTCTATTTTAATGTTATAAACTGAAAAATTGCAAATTAGAGTTCTTAGATGAGCCCTATTCGTATTTATAGTCTACTGATCAGTGGTACGTTTATTTCTGTGTAACAGTTTAGCTCTCTGTGAAGAAGCAATGCTACAGCAACTGCTATAAGGTAGGGCACCTCTTTCTCACAGTGATATTAAGACCTCTTCTTGGAATTCTATTAACCTGAATGTGTGGGATTAAAACGGTTTTACTTTTTAGGTCTGTCTTGACAGCGCTGCTATCTACATACCTAGAGGCAGATTTGCAAGCCACATGCGCCACTTTTGCGACACTTTTAACATGGCAAAAGTGACGCAAAAGTGACGCAATGGGCTTGTAAATCTGCCCCCTATTGTTTTGTCAGGACTCAAAATGCAAGCCAGGCCTATTGGCTTTGCCAGTGCTTGATTATTATATAGTCTTACAATTAAATGTAATTCATGTTAAACATATGAAGTCAGTCGGAAGGCTAGGAGACATGAATAGAACATGTAAATGTCCATTTTCTTGTCGCAATGTATGCACGTAAAAACAACTAAAAATCGCCAGTTATGGTAAATCGGCCTCCAAATGGACAGTTAGTGTGCTTCATAAATGACTGTTCCTTTTCTTTCATTTAACTTGCAGAGGCCTAACTAATTGCATCAATTGCATACATTTAATGTAAAATAACATTCTAAACATTTAAGCAAAACCACCGTATGAAGCCTGAGTAGTTTTTGACATTCGAATCTGTTTAACAAAAGAATAAGAAAGACTAATGTTTAAAGGACATTTCAAAATGGACTCCTTGGGATGACAACACGTCGAACCACCCTCATGAAAATCCTTAGCTTTTAACAACGGAAGAAATGTTTGCAGTAAAAGAAGCATCCAGCTTCAAAGCGGCTCGAGCCATCCTGGTGAGCCATATTATATGTAATCTCAACGCAAGGCTGATTTTCTTTAATAGAGCTCTCTGCGCAGCGCTGTTCTTAGGCCCGTCTGAATCTCCTTCCCGGCTCCATGTTATGTCCTCAGTGAGCATTACTGTTCGCAGAGCCTGTCATTTCTTAGCAGAATGAGAAAGGCTAAAGAGATAATATTTCAATAACATACTGGCCTGATCATAAAATAACTCAATGGAAATGTGTAACCGCCTGAGGCAGCGCAGCAGGATAGTCAGCAGTCAGCGCATTTCGCTCCGGTTCCATCTTTTTTTTTCGTAGTTACATTTTCCTTGTATATCAAACATCCCCTCTGGTCTTAGTTATGCTTTTATTCTAAGACAAGAGCCACGGCACAAAGACCCACGGAACTTGTTATGATAGGTTACCGCAGGGGAGATACAAGTAGGTGCCGCAGCAGCAACATTGAGGAGGACAGGCCTGCCACATCCATCGACCTTTCGCCGTCTCCTCGCTCGCGTTCGAGTTGCTAGGCAACCGGATCACCACTCTAAGGTCTTAAATGCGGAACATAGACCAAGAAAAAAAAATTGATGATGGGTGATATTATGAAGTAAAGCAGATGTTTCACAGTAGGAAATATTTCAATATGTTCCGTGGTTCCCGCAAGCAGTTAGTAGGGCACCTTTGAAGGAAAAATAGTCAAGACAAAAAGAAATGTCTAGTGCTTCATCTCATCCTGCTTTGCTGCTTGTGCTGTCTCTGCCTCCCCTTGTCTAGCATGCGCACGATGTAAGGCATCGCACGCATGCGAGACAAAGAGTGCGAATTCGCTCACCAATGAGACATCAAACAAGCACTGAAAATGCAATAGGGCTCGTATTTACGCGAGCCTATTGTTTTTTACACGGAAGTGCGGGGGTAAAAGAAGGCACTAACGGGAGGAGATGGGGGGTGATTGTGGCGTAAGAAGTTACAGACTACGGGAGGGAACGGGAAAAGGCAGGGGAACAAAACAGTTTTTCTAGTAAAGGGGCTGATAGCCTCGTAAGGATAAAAATGACGACATGGCCGTCAGGAGGCGGGACTAAGAAGCCAATCACCAATGAGAATGCAGGAATTATGATTCAAGCCAATTAAAAATAAGGCTGGAAAGTGGGCGGAGTTTCCCCTACTATACTGTATACAGCATCTCTCGACCACACAGCGCATGCGCTGCCTAGCCGAGACCTAAAAATGTGGGCCAGAAAGTCCCAGAAGCATTCTACCCACACCCACATGGTCAAACAGTAATATCAATTGAGGCAAGTAGAGACTAAACAAAGTTGAGTGTCATCAATATCATCTTCCAAAGGCTCTTCAACGTCATCATTGAGTTTACATGAAGAAGATGGATGTGCAATGGTGATGTTGACTGCAGAATTACGTACACATGTAGGTCAAAGAAAGATCGCCATGTGAAGCAACCAAACTCATTTGGACAGTGCCCCAAGATCACACTAAATGTGAATGGCTGTCCTATAATTTTTATAATACACAGTGATGAATCGATCAATATCATGCCAGCAGAAAAATATAACGAACTGTCTCCGGTACCACGTCTAACACCATCGAAGACAAAGGTGTATGCATGGGCTGCTTCTACACTATTACAGAGTCATGGGTCCTTCGTAGCGACCACGGGACACAAGAAAACGACAATACAAGCACCACATCATGTCCTGCAAGTTACTTCATCAAGTGCATGTGCATTGATATCAATCAATTATTTATTTATTTAATTTATAAAGCGCCTGAATCACCCCCGAAGGGGAATCTCCGAGCTGTGGGAAACACAGCAGTCGATACAGACCAGATGTCGAAGACTCAGAAAAGCTGTGTTTTAAGAAGTTTTCTAAAAGAAGATATTCTGAGCATTTTCAAAGATGGATCGGACGTTGATTCCAATAATGGGGGGCTAAATAGAAGAATGCTTTACCACCCGTACACGCTTTTCTAAAATAGGGAGTCACAAGCTGGGATTTCCCAGCTGATCATAGGGTTCTATTTGGCTGGTTTGAGATATGTTTTTCAGTTAAATAACTGGGTCCTCTGCCATTCAAAACTTTGTGTACAATGCAGCATATCTTGAACTTAACTCTCTTGCGTATCGGTAGTCAATAAAATTGTTGCAAGAGGGGAAGGGAGGCTGTTCTGGCTCCTAATGAGACGGGCAGTGGTATTTTGTACCACCTGGAGTCTACTTAGTGAAGAGTTGCTTGCCATAATCAGGAGGGCATTACAGTCGTCCAGGCGGCTCATCACTAGTGCCTGAACAAGTGTTTTTCGCACACACAGAGGAGGGAAAGGAAAAACTCTGCGCAAAAGGCTCAACATATGAAAGCAGGAACCAGCGGTGGCCACCACGTGATCTTTCATAATAAGTTTTTGGTCTAGACAGACACCCAAGTTCTCAACCACTGTCTTAGGGACGGGGGCATTGGCCAACTCAGGGGGCCACCATTCTGGAGACCAGAGCCTGCTCAATGCACATTATGAAATAGTTGGTCAATTCCCGTCATTGTTTCATAGACTAGGGAAACTTAAGACAATAAAAGTGCAATTTCTACTTTGCTCAGCGACACCGATGGATTGCTTTTCATTTACAGGAGGCCGCTGGTTAAGAACTAGAGACATTGTTAAAGCATGACACCATCATACATGGTAAAGTCTAGACAGACAGAGATATGCTCACACTCAAGGATATCATTGCAATGCAATCATGGAGTAAACATACTCAACCTCTCACAGATGACACCGACTATCAAAAATGGAAAAATGTGCAGGAACAATGTTTTGTCATGCAAAAAGGTAATATACTAAGAGGTTTGAGAATTTATATACCTAAGTGCTTGAGGCAAGTCATTGAACTAGCATACGAAGGACATTGTGGCAATGTAGCCACTAAGAGAGCCCTCTGAGACCGAATGTGGTTTCCTTGACTTGATGTATGAGTCGGGAAGGAACTGAAAGAATGTCACCTATGTAACTCCTTATCTCCCAAGAAAACACAGCATCTGCTAAATATGTCTGACATTCCTAAACAAGCATGGGAGAAAACTGCAGCTGATTTCTTTGGACCTTTAAATAGTGGTCATCATCTCAGCAAGACCTCTGATCTCCTGGTCAGGGTCCTGCTCTCCTCCTCCCCTGCAGCTCCACTGTTAAGTGCAGCTGCTCCGTGCACTGTGCTCTGCCTGGTCAGGTAGGTGTTCGAGGCCCTCCTCCACCCACAGGCTCCTGCCTACGCCTCATCCCTGGTGGTCCAGTAGGAGAGCCTTGCTCTTCTGCTGGCTGCTCCTGTCTGTCTTTGTGTTTGTGCCGTTTCTGTCTTTCTGTGTCCGTTTTTCTGTCTTTCCTGCTAGCCTCTTCACTGCATTTTCTATTGTGCCCGTCTTGTTTTTCTGTCCTCTGTGCCCGTTTGCTCTCTGTGCCTTCCCGCCGCTGCTCCCCCCGTGGCCCCTACCCACTCTGCCGGTTGCCGCTCCCCTCCCCCTCCCCTACTTAATGGCAGCCGCTGCGCGCCCGCACACTGCTGGCGTGCCGAGGCCCACCAAAAGCAAGCCCGTCTGCCCCTGTCCGCGACCCAACCGCAGCCAGCGCCAGGAACCCTGGCTCTGCAACCTCCCACTGCTACAACCCCGCTGCCCTCCTCGCACTCAACCCCGGAAGGAACAACAACTGCCAGCAGTTGACGCTGAACACCACCCACGGCCAGTTCTCCTGCTGTCACTGCCGCCAATCCTTCATCTCCGACCGCACCCCCACGGCCCCGCACGGAACGACAACACCGAAGCCTTGAAGTGCATCCTTCTCAACCTACGCTCCCTGCACAGATAAGCCATAGAGATCTCGGACCTCCTCGACACCCACTCGCCAGACGTTGCCTTCTTTACAGAAACCTGGACCAATGCCTCCTCCACCCCCGACATCACAACTGCCATCCCCGATGGATACAAGATCCAGAGGGACGACTGACCCAACAGCCCAGGAGGAGGACTCATCGTACACAAGAGCTCCCTCCAACTCTCCACCTCCAGTATGAAGGACTCCTTCCCCACCACCGAACACCTTCACTTCCAGATCCAGACCAGCCCCAGAACCACGCTTCGTGGCACCCTCGCCTACAGACCCCCGGACCCTGCGCTTCATTCGTCACTACCGTCGCTGACCGCATCACACCCCACGCCATCACCACCATTGACTACATACTCATTGGAGACCTGAACTTCCACCTCGACAACTCCAGCGACCCAAACTCCACCACCCTCCTGGACAACCTCGCCAACATTGGACTGAAACAGCTCGTCACTACACCCACAAGGCAGGACACACCCTCGACCCTATCTTCGCAGGAGGAAACAAGAATCCACTTCAGCCACACCACGGAACCCGCATGGATATACCACCACTGTGAACACTTCCACGTCGATAAACCCACGCCGCCCAAACCTGCACCACGTCCCCCACAAAGGAACTGGCGCAAGGTCACTGAGGAACAACTCAACTCCACCCTCAACCGCGACGCCCCCACCACACTCACCAACACCACCCTCACAGCCAAAGGACTCCACAGATGGATCTCCAGACATCTGCAGAGACAAGCTTGCACCTCTACGCAACCCCGACAGACAACGCCCCAAAAAAGACACTTGGTTCACCGCCTACCTCTAAGAATCATGACGTACCTGCAGATGTCTTGAGAAGAACTGGAGAAACAGCGAAACGCCAAAAGACCGCACCACCTATAAAAACGCCATGATGGAATACCACCAACTCATCAGATCCACCAAAAGGACCGTCACCCAAAACAAGATCCTCGCTAATGCCGGCAACTCTTCAGCGTCATCCAGGACTTCACCAAGCCCCCCAGCGAAACCACAGACATCAAACCTTCCCAGGACCTCAGCGACTGGCTCAGATCCTACTTCCATCTGAAAATCAAGGCACTCTACGACAACTTCAACGACCAGATACACCACTTCCTGCTTGAGCAACGCCATCCAGCCCACCATCTCCTCCTGGACCCCAGTCACCACCAAAGACACCACTTCGACCATGAAAGGTATCCGCTCAGGGGCCCCTAAGGACCCCTGCCCCCCGCACATCTTCCACAGAGCTGCCTCCGCCATCGCTCCGGAACTACAACAAACCATCAACACCACCTTCAAGACTGGCATCTTTCCCGGCGACTGGAAATGCACAGAAGTTAGACCCTTGCTCAAGAAGCCCTCAGCAGACCCCACCGACCTCAGGAACTACCGACCCATCTCCCTCCTCCCCTTCGTGGCCAAAGTCACCGAGAAGACCGTCAATGCACAGCTAACCAAATTAATCGAAGAAAACTCCATCCTCGACCCCTTTGTCAGGACTCACTGGAGGTTTCCTCCTTTTAACGCAACGCAGGCTACCATCTCCCCCCTACTAAATTATCAAAGGTCAGTTCATCCCTCAAGCTGGAGTGCTTGTTGGCACCGATGGAACTCCAAGATGGCTGCCAACATGCACATACTGCAACAGCACACTGCTGTTAGCAGTCTAGTCTTTTAGGCTTCAGAACACCTGGTGGAGTGTGCCTCAACATTCCACTGCGCAGCAGCCAAACCGCACACACACACCACCGGCTCTCACTGTCATAAGCGTTGAAAAGCCAGAGTGCTACCTTGCAAAATCCATGTCACCATGGAGAACATTGACAAGTCAAATCACATATGCACGTATAAAACTCAGCACCAGACACTTGTATGAAATGAGATGGGAACTAGGAACACTGTAAAATAACACTTTCTCCCAAGAGATCACAGGCATACCGGACTGTGACCATGTCGTACCAATATACCAATGTGACACACAAAGACTAGCAAATTCTGCTACCACACATGCCCCAATCTTACAACATATCCTCAGTGGAATTGCACTTATGTCCTTGTTAAAGGTCAAATGTGTACAGGGATGACACACCTGTGTCAGCAACGTGATGGCCCTTGAGTAGTAATGGCCATGTACAGCCAAATCTATACATTATTTGGGCATGCACACACTTCGACATGCACATTGAAATTCATTTGGGCTAGGCAGTGTGCCACAACATCAATCTCTGTCCATGACAACCTTGGACAAAGCAGTGTACAGGCACGCATCCTGACTTACAGTAGAAAATGTCATGTATGTGAACCATTGATGCCTGTAGAAACATAACTTACATTGTGTGTCTCTTCCAAACACAGGTGGTGCTGGGGACACAGCAGCAAATGAAGAGGAGTCCCTGTCCCAGACTCTGGTAGACCCTCAGCTCTCTGGTGTGGATCCGTCTCTGTCCTCTTCGGATGACGACGAACAACCTGGCACATCCGGTGTGAGTCATCATGCAGCACCAGCAGTACCAACATCTGCACCCCCTGTACCCACGCCTCCAGCATCTGGCAACAGACAGGGCACCCCAGCCAACACGGACATACCAAGGCCACAGAACACCGACAGCACAGGGACACAGGACCCCCAGGAAGCTACGGACAACACCACCAGCAACAACACCCAAGGGGGCCCAGTGTCACCTGTACGTGCCGCCGCAGGTCCTACCCTTGTGGATGGGGGTGCTGGGAGAGGTGGTAGGCAGAGGGCGCGCCTTGCAGTGGGGTCTGGACTGCATCATAGATGCGTACCAGGATAGCACCGGAGGATTTGGCCAGGTAGTGGGGATCCTCAAGGACATTCAACAGGAGCAGGCTGCCCATCATGCCCGCATGGAGGCAAAGTGGGATGCACTTACTGCGGTGCATCGGGACATACTCCAATGCCTCCGCCAGATAAGCACCAACATGTCCACACCTCCCTGTGTGGCCACAACATCTGTTGCTGCACGATCTGCCAGTGCCACAGGGAGGGAGGATGACTCTGACGGAGAGTCCTCTGCACCGCAGACGCCTGCACCTGAGGATCCCCCCCCCCGAAGAAGAAGAGGGGTCGTCCGAAGAAGGACAAGTGAGACGCAGATGTCCATGCACATCCCCCAGGGCCTCTAAACCTGTTCTGGACAATGTTCTTTGTGCGCAAACCGTTCACCTTGTCGTATCTAACACAACTCGCCTACATGACATGGAGGGTTCATGTTGGTCCAATGTAGCAGATGACTGTGGACTTTACTCTGGACATTTCAGCTACCAACACTTCCAACTCTACTGTGAACTTTGGATTCAAAACCCAATGTACAGGACCCACCATCCTGTGCACTATCCTCACACATTTGTAAATAAACTCACCAGTACACTCTACTTGCCTTTGTTGTGATTCCAACTTGTCATGTGTCATGGAGATGTTGATCTGCTAAACAACACAGTGCATGCCAAATACTACAACAATGTAATCACGTGAGGGAAACACACCACTATGGCACCACAACACAGACTCACCATGGCCATGTAACTCATCCCACACAATGATGTTGACCTGAATTACATTGGAATGCACAGACACCACACCTATCCACAGTCAGTGGTAACAATCCCACAGGTGAGGTAAGCACATGTCAGTCAAATGTGGGAAGACAGACAACACATCTAACAAAGCATAGCATAGGTTCATTACACATCAGCAACATGTTTATTCCACAATAGTTGCAAGATAATTGTACGTTACAGTGGACACACGGTCACAAAGTGTCGGAGAATTGAAGTTCAGGGGGGTGTGGCACATCACTTGATGGGAATTGACAACTTCCACACTGGTGTTGGATTCTGGGTGTTGGGGGTCATTTTTGACCAAACAACAGGCAAAGTACCCTAGGAAGGACAGACACAAGACACAGTGAAAAGCACAGCAGAACAGGAGAGAAATGCAATACACATGCACAAAACATGTCAAACCTACACAGAAACAAGTTAGCAGTTCAACACTATTGTGGAGTACAGACCACCTGAAAGGACCCATCACTGCAAGCTCAAACTGCAACAGAGTAGCCCCAACACATTTCAGGCTAACTCAATACATCGACATAACAACCCTGTAAACTCACATTCAGGTGAAGAAGTTGTTGATGAGCTGTGTGCGGACGCCACCCTCATCATCATCATCACTGGCATCATGGTCCAGGCCTGGATCCTCCACAGGTGGCGGAGATAGGTAATCGTCATCCTGGATGAGAGGCAACTTCTTCCGCACTGCCATGTTGTGTAGCATGCAGCATACAAGGATAATTTTGCACACCTTTGCAGGGTCATATGGGAGGGCCCCTCCGGTCTTGTCCAGGCAGCGGAAGTGGCTTTTCAGGAGACCAAAGGTCCGCTTAATCACCCTCCTGGTCCGACCATGTGCCTCATTGTAGTGCAACTTGGCTGGTGTCAAAGGGTTCCTGAGGGGTGTCAGCAACCACGGCATGTTGGGGTATCCGGAGTCACCTACATACAAACAATTGAACAATTAGCTGAGTTTTGAAAGAGGGTGGAATACAACATTGCCAAACACACACAATGGTAAACAGTCAGTGCACACCGACAAGCCAGGCACGCTGGTCTGGCATCTGTGACATCAGCGTTGCAATGCAACTACTCCTCATGATGTAGGCATCGTGCGCAGAACCGGGGAAACGTGAACACATGTGTGATACACATGTCTGCAAGACATACCACCAGAGCATTGATGGAGTGGAAATGTTTCCTGTTACGGTATGCCTGCTCATGTGCCCGTGGTGGTACCAGGGCCACATGTGTACCATCAATAGATCCGATGACGTTCGGCATCCTCCCCACTGTATAAAAAGCATCATTTATTTCAGTGAGTTGACCAGGGCTAGGAAACTTGATGTACAGGTCAAGTAAATGCAACATCCCCTCCAAGACATCGCGTAGCACACGACTGAGCATAGTTTGCGACATACCACCAGCAGTAGCCACAGTGTACTGGAAGGTACCAGTAGCAAAGAAGTGCAGGGCTGACATCACCTTCACCTCTGGGGTCAGTGCTGTAGGGTATGTCCGGCCAGGTAGCAGATGTGGCGCCAACTGCTCCACCAACTCCTCCATCAGTGGCCTGGTGAAGGGGTACCGTTGGATGCAGTCGCGTTCCTGCATGGTTTCAAGGTCTGGGAATGGTCTATGGACAGCTGGTGCCCTGCAGTACAGAGATGAACAAAGGAAGATTGTCGATTCATCCACCCATGTGGCTATGTCCAAGCAAAATATCACATGATAATCATGACAATATACAATGTACTGAGGTGTGTCCTGTTGGGTATGGACACATATGTCACCTACATGCACATCACCTCACATCTCAAGTCCACATGTCTGCATAAGTTCCATGTAGTGCAATGGCCAATCATTGGGCTGTGTCACAGTACCTATGTACTGCTGTCACGTTACAAACACACACCACAGTGACAAGTGAGCCCAGGAGGAGGACTCATCGTACACAAGAGCTCCCTCCAACTCTCCACCTCCAGTATGAAGGACTCCTTCCCCACCACCGAACACCTTCACTTCCAGACCAGCCCCAGAACCACGCTTCGTGGCACCCTCGCCTACAGACCCCCGGACCCTGCGCTTCATTCGTCACTACCGTCGCTGACCGCATCACACCCCACGCCATCACCTCCATGGACTACATACTCATTGGAGACCTGAACTTCCACCTCGACAACTCCAGCGACCCAAACTCCACCACCCTCCTGGACAACCTCGCCAACATTGGACTGAAACAGCTCGTCACTACACCCACAAAGCAGGACACACCCTCGACCCTATCTTCGCAGGAGGAAACAAGAATCCACTTCAGCCACACCACGGAACCCGCATGGATATACCACCACTGCGAACACTTCCACGTCGATAAACCCACGCCGCCCAAACCTGCACCACGTCCCCCACAAAGGAACTGGAGCAAGGTCACTGAGGAACAACTCAACTCCACCCTCAACTGCGACGCCCCCACCACACTCACCAACACCACCCTCGCAGCCAAAGGACTCCACAGATGGATCTCCAGACATCTGCAGAGACAAGCTTGCACCTCTACGCAACCCCGACAGACAACGCCCCAAAAAAGCCACTTGGTTCACCGCCGACCTCTAAGAATCATGACGTACCTGCAGATGTCTTGAGAAGAACTGGAGAAACAGCGAAACGCCAAAAGACCGCACCACCTATAAAAACGCCATGATGGAATACCACCAACTCATCAGATCCACCAAAAGGACCTTCATCCAAAACAAGATCCACGCTAATGCCGGCAACTCTTCAGCGTCATCCAGGACTTCACCAAGCTCCCCAGCGAAACCACAGACATCAAACCTTCCCAGGACCTCAGCGACTGGCTCAGATCCTACTTCCATCTGAAAATCAAGGCACTCTATGACAACTTCAACGACCAGATACACCACTTCCTGCTTGAGCAACGCCATCCAGCCCACCATCTCCTCCTGGACCCCAGTCACCACCAAAGACACCACTTCGACCATGAAAGGTATCCACTCAGGGGCCCCTAAGGACCCCTGCCCCCCGCACATCTTCCACAGAGCTGCCTCCGCCATCGCTCCGGAACTACAACAAACCATCAACACCACCTTCAAGACTGGCATCTTTCCCGGCGACTGGAAATGCACAGAAGTCAGACCCTTGCTCAAGAAGCCCTCAGCAGACCCCACCGACCTCAGGAACTACCGACCCATCTCCCTCCTCCCCTTCGTGGCCAAAGTCACCGAGAAGACCGTCAATGCACAGCTAACCAAATTAATCGAAGAAAACTCCATCCTCGACCCCTTTGTCAGCACTCACGGGAGGTTTCCTCCTTTTAACGCAACGCAGGCTACCATCTCCCCCCTACTAAATTATCAAAGGTCAGTTCATCCCTCAAGCTGGAGTGCTTGTTGGCACCGATGGAACTCCAAGATGGCTGCCAACATGCACATACTGCAACAGCACACTGCTGTTAGCAGTCTAGTCTTTTAGGCTTCAGAACACCTGGTGGAGTGTGCCTCAACATTCCACTGCGCAGCAGCCAAACCGCACACACACACCACCGGCTCTCACTGTCATGAGCGTTGAAAAGCCAGAGTGCTACCTTGCAAAATCCATGTCACCATGGAGAACATTGACAAGTCAAATCACATATGCACGTACAAAACTCAGCACCAGACACTTGTATGAAATGAGATGGGAACTAGGAACACTGTAAAATAACACTTTCTCCCAAGAGATCACAGGCATACCGGACTGTGACCATGTCGTACCAATATACCAATGTGACACACAAAGACTAGCAAATTCTGCTACCACACATGCCCCAATCTTACAACATATCCTCAGTGGAATTGCACTTATGTCCTTGTTAAAGGTCAAATGTGTACAGGGATGACACACCTGTGTCAGCAACGTGATGGCCCTTGAGTAGTAATGGCCATGTACAGCCAAATCTATACATTAGCTGGGCATGCACACACTTCGACATGCACATTGAAATTCATTTTGGCTAGGCAGTGTGCCACAACAACATCAATCTCTGTCCATGACAACCTTGGACAAAGCAGTGTACAGGCACGCATCCTGACTTACAGTAGAAAATGTCATGTATGTGAACCATTGATGCCTGTAGAAACATAACTTACATTGTGTGTCTCTTCCAAACACAGGTGGTGCTGGGGACACAGCAGCAAATGAAGAGGAGTCCCTGTCCCAGACTCTGGTAGACCCTCAGCTCTCTGGTGTGGATCCGTCTCTGTCCTCTTCGGATGACGACGAACAACCTGGCACATCCGGTGTGAGTCATCATGCAGCACCAGCAGCACCAACATCTGCACCCCCTGTACCCACGCCTCCAGCATCTGGCAACAGACAGGGCACCCCAGCCAACACGGACAGACCAAGGCCACAGAACACCGACAGCACAGGGACACAGGACCCCCAGGAAGCTACGGACAACACCACCAGCAACAACACCCAAGGGGGCCCAGTGTCACCTGTACGTGCCGCCGCAGGTCCTACCCTTGTGGATGGGGGTGCTGGGAGAGGTGGTAGGCAGAGGGCGCGCCTTGCAGTGGGGTCTGGACTGCATCATAGATGCGTACCAGGATAGCACCGGAGGATTTGGCCAGTTAGTGGGGATCCTCAAGGACATTCAACAGGAGCAGGCTGCCCATCATGCCCGCATGGAGGCAAAGTGGGATGCACTTACTGCGGTGCATCGGGACATACTCCAATGCCTCCGCCAGATAAGCACCAACATGTCCACACGTCCCTGTGTGGCCACAACATCTGTTGCTGCACGATCTGCCAGTGCCACAGGGAGGGAGGATGACTCTGACGGAGAGTCCTCTGCACCGCAGACGCCTGCACCTGAGGATCCCCCCCCCCCGAAGAAGAAGAGGGGTCGTCCGAAGAAGGACAAGTGAGACGCAGATGTCCATGCACATCCCCCAGGGCCTCTAAACCTGTTCTGGACAATGTTCTTTGTGCGCAAACCGTTCACCTTGTCGTATCTAACACAACTCGCGTACATGACATGGAGGGTTCATGTTGGTCCAATGTAGCAGATGACTGTGGACTTTACTCTGGACATTTCAGCTACCAACACTTCCAACTCTACTGTGAACTTTGGATTCAAAACCCAATGTACAGGACCCACCATCCTGTGCACTATCCTCACACATATTTGTAAATAAACTCACCAGTACACTCTACTTGCCTTTGTTGTGATTCCAACTTGTCATGTGTCATGGAGATGTTGATCTGCTAAACAACACAGTGCATGCCAAATACTACAACAATGTAATCACGTGAGGGAAACACACCACTATGGCACCACAACACATACTCACCATGGCCATGTAACTCATCCCACACAATGATGTTGACCTGAAATACATTGGAATGCACAGACACCACACCTATCCACAGTCAGTGGTAACAATCCCACAGGTGAGGTAAGCACATGTCAGTCAAATGTGGGAAGACAGACAACACATCTAACAAAGCATAGCATAGGTTCATTACACATCAGCAACATGTTTATTCCACAATAGTTGCAAGGTAATTGTACGTTACAGTGGACACACGGTCACAAAGTGTCGGAGAATTGAAGTTCAGGGGGGTGTGGCACATCACTTGATGGGAATTGACAACTTCCACACTGGTGTTGGATTCTGGGTGTTGGGGGTCATTTTTGACCAAACAACAGGCAAAGTACCCTAGGAAGGACAG
This sequence comes from Triturus cristatus, assembly GCF_964204655.1. NCBI lineage: Eukaryota > Metazoa > Chordata > Amphibia > Caudata > Salamandridae > Triturus > Triturus cristatus. The sequence continues at coordinate 295,594,595 of NC_140579.1, forward strand.
ACACAAGACACAGTCAAAAGAACAGCAGAACAGGAGAGAAATGCAATACACATGCACAAAACATGTCAAACCTACACAGAAACAAGTTAGCAGTTCAACACTATTGTGGAGTACAGACCACCTGAAAGGACCCATCACTGCAAGCTCAAACTGCAACAGAGTAGCCCCAACACATTTCAGGCTAACTCAATACATCGACATAACAACCCTGTAAACTCACATTCAGGTGAAGAAGTTGTTGATGAGCTGTGTGCGGACACCACCCTCATCATCATCATCACTGGCATCGTGGTCCAGGCCTGGATCCTCCACAGGTGGCGGAGATAGGTAATCGTCATCCTGGAGGAGAGGCAACTTCTTCCGCACTGCCATGTTGTGTAGCATGCAGCATACAAGGATAATTTTGCACACCTTTGCAGGGTCATATGGGAGGGCCCCTCCGGTCTTGTCCAGGCAGCGTAAGTGGCTTTTCAGGAGACCAAAGGTCCGCTCAATCACCCTCCTGGTCCGACCATGTGCCTCATTGTAGTGCAACTTGGCTGGTGTCAAAGGGTTCCTGAGGGGTGTCAGCAACCACGGCATGTTGGGGTATCCGGAGTCACCTACATACAAACAATTGAACAATTAGCTGAGTTTTGAAAGAGGGTGGAATACAACATTGCCAAACACACACAATGGTAAACAGTCAGTGCACACCGACAAGCCAGGCACGCTGGTCTGGCATCTGTGACATCAGCGTTGCAATGTGACTACTCCTCATGATGTAGGCATCGTGCGCAGAACCGGGGAAACGTGAACACATGTGTGATACACATGTCTGCAAGACATACCACCAGAGCATTGATGGAGTGGAAATGTTTCCTGTTACGGTATGCCTGCTCATGTGCCCGTGGTGGTACCAGGGCCACATGTGTACCATCAATAGATCCAATGACGTTCGGCATCCTCCCCACTGTATAAAAAGCATCATTTATTTCAGTGAGTTGACCAGGGCTAGGAAACTTGATGTACAGGTCAAGGAAATGCAACATCCCCTCCAAGACATCGCGTAGCACACGACTGAACATAGTTTGCGACATACCACCAGCAGTAGCCACAGTGTACTGGAAGGTACCAGTAGCAAAGAAGTGCAGGGCTGACATCACCTTCACCTCTGGGGTCAGTGCTGTAGGGTATGTCCGGCCAGGTAGCAGATGTGGCGCCAACTGCTCCACCAACTCCTCCATCAGTGGCCTGGTGAAGGGGTACCGTTGGATGCAGTCGCGTTCCTGCATGGTTTCAAGGTCTGGGAACGGTCTATGGACAGCTGGTGCCCTGCAGTACAGAGATGAACAAAGGAAGATTGTCGATTCATCCACCCATGTGGCTATGACCAAGCAAAATATCACATGATAATCATGACAATATACAATGTACTGAGGTGTGTCCTGTTGGGTATGGACACATATGTCACCTACATGCACATCACCTCACATCTCAAGTCCACATGTCTACATAAGTTCCATGTAGTGCAATGGCCAATCATTGGGCTGTGTCACAGTACCTATGTACTGCTGTCACGTTACAAACACACACCACAGTGACAAGTGAGGCCTGATGTCTCCCAGGCATCACAGCTCTTTGACATGCAGATACCCAGGGTCCCTGTATTGCCACATGGAGACTGGCCTGACATGGCGTATCATGTACACGCCACAAAACAACCGTGAGTCCCACAGGTAGTGGCCACTGTTGTCTCTGCAGGCCCTACATGGACGTCGCGTAGACACACACACACACCATCAATGTTGATGCACAAACCACATGGATGTTGAGACTGTCCCCCATTGGGCACATTTGATCATCCGCATCTGAGACACAACATGCACACAGACTGTGGGTGTACATCAGAATTGGGGCTATAGGTCTCACTGTGACGTACATACCATCCCACCCAGGACTCAGGGTGTATGTGACATGTCCTAGACATATCCAACCTGCAACTGTGTCCATGACTCATGCCCATAACTGTACAGTTGCACATCACAGTGGTAATGTGCACAACGCACAAAGGATTCTGTCCCCATGAACACGTGCACAGCCTGAAAGTGGCAGCACAAAAGTGCCACACAATCAACCAAATTGTTGCCCACAAAAAACACACAGGTAATGCAGCCTAACATGCCATGGGGCACAGTGTGGCACATGTTGTAGTGTGGTAGGTATGCACCTGAGTCCCTGGCAAGTAATTGTGTGTGGAAGCCGTCAAAAAGTAACACCAATATCAACCGACGCGGGTGACTATGTGTACGCATTGCACAGTTCAGGACCGTGCCGTGCGTACGCTTAGCCATTGACTGCACTGCGAACCGACGCGGGTGACTATGCGTATGCATTGCACAGTTCAGGACCGAGCCAAGCGTATGCTTAGCCATTGACTGCAATGCGAACCGACACGGGTGACTATGCGTACGCATTGCACAGTTTAGGACCGAGCCGTGCGTACGCTTAGCCATTGACTGCAATGCGAACCGACGCGGTTGACTATGCGTACGCATTGCACAGTTCAGGACAGAGCCGTGCGTACGGCTAGCCATTGACTGCAATGCTAACCGACACGGGTGACTATCATGCCTACGCGTCGGGCAGGCATGGACCGAGACCTGCGTACGCCTTGGCCATTGAATCGTATGGAGACGGGTGCATGTGTATTTTCAATCTACGCGTTGTACAGTCAGTTGACCGAGCAGTGCGCACCCATTGGCTCTGGACTGTCATGGAGACGGATGAGGATTCAAAACTTGTACGAGTCGTGCTCTGAAAATTCAGTTGGATGCCTAGAACAATGTTGCAATTACTAGGGTTTTATGAAGGTGAAGTGTTGAACGATGCGGAAGACGTGTACGAGTCGTACATTTCCATGGATTGGCCAGATTCATAGAATGCAACCGTGTTGGACCTATCACTTGGGGCACATGGCACAGATTCTGCCTCTGCAGCACAGATATATGGCTGGATGGCCCCCAGGGAGCTCACTTGCCTGCGCTACATGCTACTGGACCACATCTCTGATACCACTGCTGCTGTCTCTGCATCCTCTGGCTACTGCTATGGCACGTACTCTGGAGAGGGCCCCAGCCTTCACTGAGGAGGAGAACCAGGCCCTGCTGGACGGGCTCCTTCCACAGTACAGCAAGCTGTATGGGAAACCAGGGGAGCAGGTGAGTGTGCAGTCCACTGCCTTCCTAATTGTGCATGTTGTCTGACTAGCAGTACTAGCAGTGTGTACACCAGTGGCAAGCGTACTCACTGAGTCCTTTCATCCCCCAAAGTGTGTAGGTACATGTAATGAACAGGTGTTCTGCAGCTAAAGTGCATTTGTGCAAGCTTAATCTTACTAGGCATTGTTAACATGTCAGACATGCAGGGCATTTGTCCATTTCCATGGGTGCACTACCTGTGTAACTCATTTTCATTTGTGATGACGACATGTATATCCAACTGTGTGCAGCACAAATATGGGCCATGTGTGTTAATGGACTTTTAACTTTGTCATCCTCACAGGTTGATGACCACCAGCAGCAGGAGATATGCCTGACCTTGCCCGGGAAGTTCGATCGGTGGGGGTCTACAAACGCCGGATTCGCAACTGCCCTAAGAGGTGGCAGGACCTTCGGGGCTGGACCCGGAGGATCGCGAGGGTCCAGCTAAAGCTGTCACCTCCTCGCAGGAGGGGCGGACACCGGACCCTGACCCCCCCCACATGCTCAGGATCCTGGCGGTGGTCTTCCCAGACCTGGATGGGCAGCTGAAGGCCAGACAGCAGCAAGGAGGGGGTAAGTCCATGCCTAATCTGTGTACTATGTCTGACATGCTATTTGCAGTCTCTTGGCCTGGTCACACTTCCACATTACGTAGGTCTTGTAGTCCAGTACTCATGTCCCTCAATTGTGTGATGCACCCTCCTCATCTGATCCACAGGTGTGGACCCTACAGTCTGTGGCTTATGTCACTAGGGCACTGTGTCCCTGCAGTCAGCTATGCTTCAGGTTCTGGACAGCATCTAATACCGTGACTCTGTTGTGTGTTTCATGGGTGGGTCAATTGTTTACACAATGCCTGAGATCTGACATGTGATCTGTGTGTGCCCTTGATATGTGTTACAATTGCTGGTCTGACTCGCCACATGTGCCTGGGGTATTTCAAACACACCCATGCAGCAGGGGTCTCCAATTTGTGTGCCTCAGGAGTATGTATATCATGTGTGTCACACTTGCTTAGCCAGCTGACTACTGTCCAGGGCTAAACACTGTTTCGCGTAGACCTGGGCAGTCATGCCTACTCAAGAGCATTTAAAAACACTCTGTAATCTCACTCCTGTGTATCAACTTACAGGTTGGGCTTAGTGACGTGCCTTCAGGTGTCTGCCTCTGTGTCATTGTGGTGTGGCTTCCTTTTCCGGACAACTGGGGTGTTCATGAGTTTGAGGGTCAGCAGGACATCTGAGATGTGACTATGAGAGACAAGACCTGTGTGACATATAGGTGTGTGATCACTTGACAGTGCACAATGGTGTATGCAACTGTGAACTTCAGGCAGCTATGTTTCATGCACAGCAGACTGTGATGTGCTCATGTACAGGGAGTTGTGTTTGCAGAGACTCATATGTCTGTTTTGTATGATGTGGGGTCTTCTGGGTCCGGGATATGTTGTTTGCAGGGGATGGACAAATGCACTTGTCAGCTGCAGAGTTTGCTTTACCCATGAGCTATGATTGTGACACAGTGCATACTGTTGTTGTCTGGATGCCCTGCCCCTGTGACAGGAGACAGTGTTGACTGACTTTCCAGGCATGCCAGTGCCATGGCATTTAACTTGCTAACCTGCATTGTGGTCAAATGTGCTCCATGCACCCCATTGTCGCATTGACTATCAGGACATGAGAACATCACAGTGTGTGTGGCTGGCATGCATCACAAGCATGAGAAATGAGACTCTGGCCATCCCTTCATCCTGACACCTGTACTGAGTCAGTGGCAAGAGATGTGATGTGTGTATAGTGACATACTCCTACATGTTCACTTGCATGTCCAACAAATGTGTGGGTGGTGCATGTCGGCACATTGGGGTATTAGCATCCAACATGCAACAGACATACGGGTGCAAGTCCAGGAGGGATATGAGTGCCATGGTTGATGGTGAGACTGACAATTGGCTTATTCTAAACAGTGTGAGCACTTTGAGCAGTGTTCAGCTGATGATGCCAGGGCTTGCCATGCGATGTACTGTACTCACTGTGGTGTGTGCAGTCAGTGCAGGTGACTGATGTTGTTCTTTTTTTCCTAATTCTATCTAGATACATCCACGGCCACAGGAGGAGGACAGCTCCATGGACCAGGAGGAGCCACAGAGCCTGACTGGGATAGAAGGCGAGGAGTTGGAGGGACCCTGTGGCACGGAGGGCGAGTGGAGCCACACGAGGAGTCCTCAGCACCATCCACCCCAGCTGAGGGCCACAGCAGCTCGGAGGATGACTCCCTTGTGGAGGCAGGAGTCAGCAGCCACCAAACCCCAGCTAGTGAGGCTGTCCCCTCCACCGCCACCACCACCATCACCACCCTCCCATCGGCTCCCCTTCCCAGAGGTCCGTGGAGGCTCCTGTGTTCAGGAGCATGTCTCCTTTGTGCCAGGCACCGCACCCCCTGCCCCTGTGTCCCCTGCTGCCCTGTGTGAGAAGTCTGTGGACTTGCTTCGACAGATCCATGTAGGGCAGACATCAATGCTGAGTGTCCTCCAGGCACACACCAGTCTGTTGACACAACTGGTGTCGTTCATGGAGGGCATTTCATCGGGCATGTCTGCCCTACAGAGGACCAATCAGTCTGTGGCCTCCTCCCTGACGGCAGCAGTGTCCCTCCTCCAACAGTCCCACACCCCTCCTACCCCTGCACCACCCATGATTCCTAGTACCCTACCTGTCCCAAGCACACACACACCAGCACATTCACACAAACCCACAGACACGGGCAGCACACAGACACCCAAACCAAGGGCTAGACGTGCACACAAGCAACCTCAGTGGACTGATACCACACTCACAGGGGATGGTTTGCAGACACACACACAGTCATCCGCAACCACTCTGCAGTCCTATGATACCTTTCCCTCCCAGCCCCCTTCCTTTGCCTCACCTGCAACCCCATCTCCCCAGAAGCTCTTCCTCTGTGACCTTGGCCTCTTCCCCTCCGCCCAGCAGATCCAGCTTACAAGGGCAAGAGGAAGTCCCCACACACAGAGGGGAGTGCCCCTCACACCCGGACACCCTCCCCCAGGCGCAGTCAGACTGAGGCCCCACCCACAAGTCCCCCCGGAGCCGGAAGAGCAAGACCCCACCCCGCCGCTCCACGACAAAGTCTCCGTCCTCCATCCCCCAGGCCACCACTCCACAGGTTCCCCGCCCCATCCTGCCCCAGGTTCCCCCACCCACAGATACACCATCCCCAAAAAGCTGTGGCCCTCCCCCCCACCATGTGTATGTGTGTGTGACTGCTCCCACTCGTCTGGTTCAGGGTTGCAATGTTGGTAGGTGTCAGCATGTGTGCCTTGTGGTTCTCCTTGGCTTCTGCATTGTCCTGGGACTGTGGCAGGTATTCCGAAGGTTACGGGAGCTTTGACGTCATGGCCATGTTCCGCATACTGTGCAGTATGTCTGTCATTCACCAGGGTTGGAGACTGTCCTTGTGTGATGAGTCTGTGCACCTTAGTTCCTCCCAACATTACTGTGTTTGTCATGGGGGCATGTGCAATGTCACCTGTCCATGTGGGCTTCACAGATGCACATTGGTGAAGTTCAGGGTGTGTGGTGTTGAGGGTGGACTGATGTAAATGTTTACATGGATGGGCCCCTAGCTCCCATTTGTCCATGGATGACGGGCCATGCTGAGTGATTTGTGTTTGTGTAGGTGTGATGTACGTTTGTGGCACAGGACACATGTCTGGGTTTCACAGTTTGTACAACATCTACCTTTGTCATCACAGTGGACGTGTCATGCATGCTTGTGTCACCCCAATGCATGGTCCATGGGGGTAGTGCTGTTGTGCGTCAGTCTCTTGCTGTGCTAGTTGCTGTTCAGTCCAGCTTGTGTCACATGTGTCTGTTGTGCTCCTTCTCATCTCACAATGCCTGATTGCCCACTAAGGGGGACCCAATGATGGGTTACTTTTGTATGGCACTGTGTCCACATCTGTCTCACTGTGGTTCAGCCCCCCTCATGTGTTGTGTAGTTGCCTGGGGATACGGAGACACACACACACACATGTTGTGTCAGATGTGCAGTGTGAGGTTGCCTGTTTGTGTTTGTGCATCTGCACCAGTGCATTGGTATTTCTGTTGTGGGCCATTGTCTGGATGTTGTTTTTGTGATTTTTCCTGCTGTCCCTGTGAGTCATATCACATCATTCTGCACATTCATCCTGGTTGTTAGGTCCCATTGCTGCCATGGAATGGGAGTTTGTGACCTGATACCTACAGTCTACACAGGATGTTTTGCTTTGTGTGTCTATTTTCGAGATGTGTGTATGCTTTGTGATGGTCACTTCTGCTTTTGTGTCATTGTACACTGTATGCAATGTCAGCCTCCATGGGTGGTGCTTGTCTGCACATGGCCAAGAGTATGTTAGGGTTTCACAGCACTGTTAGCCTCACCACATCTCTGTGGGTATGGGACACAACCACTACTTTGCCACAAAAGTGTTTCATGTGTTGGAAGTTGGAATCATACATGCTGTTTGGCATTTGCAGCTTTGACCATGATGACACTTACCTTTTGGTCACTGTGATGAGGGGGCTTTTAGACCCCATTACTACAATGCTCAACATTTGCTGCAGTTTGGAACCCCACACTTAACTTTTGTTCTACACAGTGAGGGGGTGTTAGTGCACATTGACATAGTGCTATAGTGATGCTTGTCTTGTGTAGGCCACACTCAGTTTTTGGTCACATGTGATGGTAGTTACATTGTATGTTTGAAGTCATAATCACTGTTGTGGAAATTTGTCACAGACTACACACTGTTGTCATGATGTTAGGGTGGATGTATTTTGCTGACATACCTAATGTTTGTGTATGATGGATGTTTGGCGCATCACCCATCCTATGGGTGGGGGTGGCAGTAGTGCTGGACAACAGGTTCCCTATGAGTGGGGGTGGCAGTAGTGATGGGCAACAGGTCCCCTATGGGTGGGGGTGGCAGGAGTGCTGGGCAACATAGTCCCTATGGGTGGGGGTGGCAGTAGTGCTGGGCAGCAGGTCCCCTATGGGTGGGGGTGGCAGTAGTGCAGGGCAACAGGTCCCCTATGGGTGGGGGTGGCAGGAGTGATGGGCAACAGGTTCCCTATGGGTGGGGGTGGCAGGAGTAATGGCCAACATAAGCCCTATGGGTGGAGGTGGCAGGAGTGATGGGCAACATAAGCCCTATGGGTGGGGGTGGCAGTAGTGATGGGCAACATAAGCCCTATGAGTGGGGGTGGCAGTAGTGATGGACAACAGGTCCCCTATGGGTGGGGGTGGCAGGAGTGCTGGGCAACATAGTCCCCTATGGGTGGGGGTGGCAGGACTGATGGGCAATATAGTCCCTATGGGTGTGGGTGGCAGGAGTGCTGGGCACCAGGTCCCCTAATAGTGGGGGTGGCAGTGGTGATGGGCAACATAAGCCCTATGGGTGGGGGTGGCAGGAGTGCTGGGCAACATAAGCCCTATGAGTGGGGGTGGCACTAGTGATGGGCAACATAAGCCCTATGGGTGGGGGTGGCAGTGGTGATGGGCAACATAAGCCCTAAGAGTGGGGGTGGCAGTGGTGATGGGCAACATAAGCCCTATGGGTGGAGGTGGCAGGAGTGATGGGCAACATAAGCCCTATGAGTGGGGGTGCCAGGAGTGCTGGGCAACATAAGCCCTATGGGTGGGGGTGGCAGTAGTGCAGGGCAACAGGTCCCCTATGGGTGGGGGTGGCAGGAGTGATGGGCAACAGGTTCCCTATGGGTGGGGGTGGCAGGAGTAATGGCCAACATAAGCCCTATGGGTGGAGGTGGCAGGAGTGATGGGCAACATAAGCCCTATGGGTGGGGGTGGCAGTGGTGATGGGCAACATAAGCCCTATGAGTGGGGGTGGCAGGTGTGCTGGACAACATAAGCCCTATGACTGATGGTGGCAGTAGTGATGGGCACTATACGCCCTATGGGTGGGGGTGGCAGTGGTGATGGGCAACATAAGCCCTATGGGTGGGGGTGGTAGTAGTGCTGGCCATGCAACCCCTATGGTGGCCTGTTGCTAGTGGTCAGGATATGGATCCCCTGTGTGTGTGTGAAATTTTGCCGGTACGTGTCATTTGTTTGTATGGTGGCTGTCTGACTTACCGTCTGCGCCTGTTCCTGATCCGGTCATAGATGTACAGTACTGGTATGACCTGCTCGATGGGATTCATGATGTGTTCGTCTCGTACACGCTGCTTGTTGCTCCGTCTCGTACCCGTTGCTAGCTGGTCCGTCTCGTAGCCGTGGTTTGTGTTCTGGCGCGAATCGTACCTGATATGCTTCTTTTCCGGATGCTGTGACGTGCTGTACGTGGCGACCCGTCCGGCGCGTATGATTTGCGCATCGTACTTGTCTGGCCGGAAACTGCTGTGAATACTGCTTCCGGGCAACTCGGTTCGGCGTTCGGCGTTCGGAGGTACGGCTCGGACGGAGAATCAAGGTTGAATCACAGCCTACGTGTCGGTCGGATTTTTGGCAGCTATGCGCATCGTACTTCCTCGCTCCGGGTACGAGTCGGCCGCAAGGTAAGGCTACGACCAGCTCTCGGAGAGCTGTCCGACCTGGATCGGAATCGACCCCTTAATGTATTAGTTATTATTTTTTTAAACATGTTATAATTTTTTTAACTATGTTTCTTTTATTTATATGTTTTATTTACTTAATTTTACATTATTATTAAAACATTTTAAAAAACTATATTTTTAACATCGATATTTTTGACAACGATATTTTTTTTCTCCGATATTTTTGTACTTACCATTATGTAGATAGGACTTCGATATTTTTGACATCAATATTTTTGTAGGTCGATTTTCTGTCTATCGATATTCTGTCAGACATTCCTGAAGGCCCTAACTATTGAGTTTGGGTCTAGGGCTGTTAACGGCCGAACAAAATCTGATTTAGCAGGGGGCCGTACATAGTACAAACAACACACGAACAGAATCAATTTTATTTTATTTGATTTAAGGTTATGGTCGTCTGTCATTGCCATGTGTATTAGGAAGGATAGAAAGTGATCATAATCCTCTCTCCAGGTCTATGTAGGCCATTTGCACGACTATTTCTTCCGTTTCTGGTCTGTCTCACCGTACCAGGGAATTGAGTCTGTGGACTTGCTTCGACAGATCCATGTAGGGCAGACATCAATGCTGAGTGTCCTCCAGGCACACACCAGTCTGTTGACACAACTGGTGTCGTTCATGGAGGGCATTTCATCGGGCATGTCTGCCCTACAGAGGACCAATCAGTCTGTGGCCTCCTCCCTGACGGCAGCAGTGTCCCTCCTCCAACAGTCCCACACTCCTCCTACCCCTGCACCACCCACGATTCCTAGCACCCTACCTGTCCCAAGCACACACACACCAGCACATTCACACAAACCCACAGACACGGGCAGCACATAGACACCCAAACCAAGGGCTAGACATGCACACAAGCAACCTCAGTGGACTGATACCACACTCACAAGGGATGGTTTGCAGACACACACACACAGTCATCCACAACCACTCTGCAGTCCTATGATACCTCTCCCTCCCAGCCCCCTTCCTTTGCCTCACCTGCAACCCCATCTCCCCAGAAGCTCTTCCTCTGTGACCTTGGCCTCTTCCCCTCCGACCCAGCTGATCCAGTTTACAAGGGCAAGAGGAAGTCCCCACACACAGAGGGGAGTGCCCCTCACACCCAGACACCCTCCCCCAGACGCAGTCAGACTGAGGCCGCACCCGCAAGTCCCCCCGGAGCCGAAAGAGCAAGACCCCACTCCGCCGCTCCACGACAAAGTCTCCGTCCTCCATCCCCCAGGCCACCACTCCACAGGTTCCCCACCCCATCCTGCCCCAGGTTCCCCTACCCACAGATACACCATCCCCAAAAGGCTGAGGCCCTCCACCCCACCACTTGCTCTTCCACCCCCACCACCCCCGGTCAGACAGTTTGTTACACTGATGTGGGGACCGTGTCCCCCCTCCTCTGTCCTGCCGACCTCATCTGAACCCCATTCTGCTCCCATTGAGTTAGACACTGCAGTGGAGTCCATGACCACCCCGTCCGACTTGGGCACTGCAGTGGAGACCCAGTCCACTCCATCTGACCTGCCCACTGCAGTTGTGCCGGCACCCACCCCATCTGACTTGTGCCCGACAGCTGTGATGGCACCCACTACTTCAGTCAGCTCCACTGCAGTTGCCAGTGACTCTCCTGCATCCACCACCCCTTCACTGCCTCCTTCTGCTGAGCCCTGATCCTGTCCCTGCGGTGCCTGGCCTGCCCCCATGTATGCCCCTCTGAGGGGATGTCCCCTGTCCTTACCAGTGCAGGCAAGCAACGTGTGACAGTTGGCACTCAAATCACATTGTTGACATTTGGATATGGACTGGCCATTGGCCGTTGTTTGGAAAGGACTTTGCATTTAAAAATTGCTGAATAAAGTTTTTTTCTTTCTCCTTGTGAATTTGATTTAGCTGTACATTATGTTGATGATGTTTAGCATGACCTTGCAGTTATAATGCTGGATTTCCAATGTTGAATACTAAGGTGTTGATGTGAGGTACTCCATGTGGTCCATGAGATATGTATCCTATTCTGGTCGAAATCCATGTCATCCTTTGCAGCTAACTGGGTGTGTCATGATTAACAATTTGTGAACATCTCTGTAAACATTTCATTTGCATGGTCACATCTGTGGCTTGCACAGATGCACATATGATGTGCTTCCCATTGTCCAATGTGTCTATTTCCCAGACTGTGGGCGCATCTCCACTGGACATGTAGGTGTGGGCATCATTGGTGTAGGAGCAACTGGGTCCTCTGGGCAACTTGCTGGACATATATATTGAGTATGTGCAGATGACTTAAGGAACACTCCCATACCCAGGCTGTTGTGACCAGAGCCTTCATTGTGTGGTAACTGATGGTTGACTGACCAGGTGTTCTGCTGACATGACTGAGACCTGCTGGGACTATGTTTGGCACAGCTGAGCTTTCACAGGAGTTGAGTCCTCTCAAGTAAGTGCGTTATTCTGTAACATTGCCTGGGCCCATGGTGTGTGTTGTGTGAGCATGTGTGTTTGTCAACATCCCTTTTCATACACCGGCAGTGTTCCCTTGATATGTTCCTGTTGGTGATGCTTGCTGAGTTGTACTGTGTTCATCCCACATCTTTGCCATGGGCTACCAGATGTGTGGGCGCATGACACACTACTGTTAATTGGCGTTTCATCATTGGGATTTGACAGTTCTGAGTGGTGATGATGTGGTCAGACGCGGATGGGACACAGTCAGGGGTCCCCAAGGCACTTCTTTGTTCGCAATATCATGTAGATGGTACCTTTCAGTGATTGAGACATGTGTATGTGTGTGTGACTGCTCCCACTCGTCTGGTTCAGGGTTGCAATGTTGGTAGGTGTCAGCATGTGTGCCTTGTGGTTCTCCTTGGCTTCTGCATTGTCCTGGGACTGTGGCAGGTATTCCGAAGGTTACGGGAGCTTTGACGTCATGGCCATGTACCGCATACTGTGCAGTATGTCTGTCATTCACCAGGGTTGGAGACTGTCCTTGTGTGATGAGTCTGTGCACCTTAGTTTCTCCCAACATTACTGTGTTTGTCATGGGTGCATGTGCAATGTCACCTGTCCATGTGGGCTTCACAGATGCACATTGGTGAAGTTCAGGGTGTGTGGTGTTGAGGGTGGACTGATGTAAATGTTTACATGGATGGGCCCCTAGCTCCCATTTGTCCATGGATGACGGGCCATGCTGAGTGATTTATGTTTGTGTAGGTGTGATGTACGTTTGTGGCACAGGCACATGTCTGGGTTTCACAGTTTGTACAACATCTACATTTGTCATCACAGTGGACGTGTCATGCATGCTTGTGTCACCCCAATGCATGGTCCATGGGGGTAGTGCTGTTGTGCGTCAGTCTCTTGCTGTGTTAGTTGCTGTTCATTCCAGCTTGTGTCACATGTGTCTGTTTTTCTCCCTCTCATCTCACAATGCCTGATTGCCCACTAAGGGGGACCCAATGATGGGTTACTTTTGTATGGCACTGTGTCCACATCTGTCTCACTGTGGTTCAGCCCCCCTCATGTGTTGTGTAGTTGCCTGGGGATACGGAGACACACACACATGTTGTGTCAGATGTGCAGTGTGAGGTTGCCTGTTTGTGTTTGTGCATCTGCACCAGTGCATTGGTATTTCTGTTGTGGGCCATTGTCTGGATGTTGTTTTTGTGATTTTTCCTGCTGTCCCTGTGAGTCATATCACATCATTCTGCACATTCATCCTGGTTGTTAGGTCCCATTGCTGCCATGGAATGAGAGTTTGTGACCTGATACCTACAGTCTACACAGGATGTTTTGCTTTGTGTGTCTATTTTCGAGATGTGCGTATGCTTTGTGATGGTCACTTCTGCTTTTGTGTCATTGTACACTGTATGCAATGTCAGCCCCCATGGGTGGTGCTTGTCTGCACATGGCCGAGAGTATGTTAGGGTTTCACAGCACTGTTAGCCTCACCACATCTCTGTGGGTATGGGACACAACCACTACTTTGCCACAAAAGTGTTTCATGTGTTGGGAGTTGGAATCATACATGCTGTTTGGCATTTGCAGCTTTGACCATGATGACACTTACCTTTTGGTCACTGTGATGAGGGGGCTTTTAGACCCCATTAATACAATGCTCAACATTTGCTGCAGTTTGGAACCCCACACTTAACTTTTGTTCTACACAGTGAGGGGGTGTTAGTGCACATTGACATAGTGCTATAGTGAGGCTTGTCTTGTGTAGGCCACACTCAGTTTTTGGTCACATGTGATGGTAGTTACATTGTATGTTTGAAGTCATAATCACTGTTGTGGAAATTTGTCACAGACTACACACTGTTGTCATGATGTTAGGGTGGATGTATTTTGCTGACATACCTAATGTTTGTGTATGATGGATGTTTGGCGCATCACCCATCCTATGGGTGGGGGTGGCAGTAGTGCTGGACAACAGGTTCCCTATGAGTGGGGGTGGCAGTAGTGATGGGCAACAGGTCCCCTATGGGTGGGGGTGGCAGGAGTGCTGGGCAACATAGTCCCTATGGGTGGGGGTGGCAGTAGTGCAGGGCAACAGGTCCCCTATGGGTGGGGGTGGCAGGAGTGATGGGCAACAGGTTCCGTATGGGTGGGGGTGGCAGGAGAAATGGGCAACATAAGCCCTATGGGTGGAGGTGGCAGGAGTGATGGGCAACATAAGCCCTATGGGTGGGGGTGGCACTAGTGATGGGTAACATAAGCTCTATGAGTGGGGGTGACAGTAGTGATGGACAACAGGTCCCCTATGGGTGGGGGTGGCAGGAGTGCTGGGCAACATAGTCCCCTATGGGTGGGGGTGGCAGGAGTGATGGGCAATATAGTCCCTATGGGTGTGGGTGGCAGGAGTGCTGGGCACCAGGTCCCCTAATAGTGGGGGTGGCAGTGGTGATGGGCAACATAAGCCCTATGGGTGGGGGTGGCAGGAGTGCTGGGCAACATAAGCCCTATGAGTGGGGGTGGCACTAGTGATGGGCAACATAAGCCGTATGGGTGGGGGTGGCAGTGGTGATGGGCAACATAAGCCCTAAGAGTGGGGGTGGCAGTGGTGATGGGCAACATAAGCCCTATGGGTGGAGGTGGCAGGAGTGATGGGCAACATAAGCCCTATGAGTGGGGGTGGCAGGAGTGCTGGGCAACATAAGCCCTATGGGTGGGGGTGGCAGTGGTGATGGGCAACATAAGCCCTATGGGTGGGGGTGGCAGTGGTGATGGGCAACATAAGCCCTATGAGTGGGGGTGGCAGGAGTGCTGGACAACATAAGCCCTATGACTGGGGGTGGCAGTAGTGATGGGCACCATACGCCCTATGGGTGGGGGTGGCAGTGGTGATGGGCAACATAAGCCCTATGGGTGGGGGTGGTAGTGGTGCTGGCCATGCAACCCCTATGGTGGCCTGTTGCTAGTGGTCAGGATATGGATCCCCTGTGTGTGTGTGAAATTTTGCCGGTACGTGTCATTTGTTTGTATGGTGGCTGTCTGACTTACCGTCTGCGCCTGTTCCTGATCCGGTCATAGATGTACAGTACTGGTATGACCTGCTCGATGGGATTCATGATGTGTTCGTCTCGTACACGCTGCTTGTTGCTCCGTCTCGTACCCGTTGCTAGCTGGTCCGTCTCGTAGCCGTGGATTGTGTTCTGGCGCGAATCGTACCTGATATGCTTCTTTTCCGGATGCTGTGACGTGCTGTACGTGGCGACCCGTCCGGCGCGTATGATTTGCGCATCGTACTTGTCTGGCCGGAAACTGCTGTGAATACTGCTTCCGGGCGACTCGGTTCGGCGTTCGGCGTTCGGAGGTACGGCTCGGACGGAGAATCAAGGTTGAATCACAGCCTACGTGTCGGTCGGATTTTTGTCAGCTATGCGCATCGTACTTCCTCGCTCCGGGTACGAGTCGGCCGCAAGGTAAGGCTACGACCAGCTCTCGGAGAGCTGTCCGACCTGGATCGGAATCGACCCCTTAATGTATTAGTTATTATTTTTTTAAACATGTTATAAGTTTTTTTAACTATGTTTCTTTTATTTATATGTTTATTTACTTAATTTTACATTATTATTAAAACATTTTAAAAAACTATATTTTTAACATCGATATTTTTGACAACGATATTTTTTTTCTCCGATATTTTTGTACTTACCATTATGTAGATAGGACTTCGATATTTTTGACATCAATATTTTTGTAGGTCGATTTTCTGTCTATCGATATTCTGTCAGACATTCCTGAAGGCCCTAACTATTGAGTTTGGGTCTAGGGCTGTTAACGGCCGAACAAAATCTGATTTAGCAGGGGGCCGTACATACAACAAACATCACACGAACAGAATCAATTTTATTTTATTTGATTTAAGGTTATGGTCGTCTGTCATTGCCTTGTGTATTAGGAAGGATAGAAAGTGATCATAATCCTCTCTCCAGGTCTATGTAGGCCATTTGCACGACTATTTCTTCCGTTTCTGGTCTGTCTCACCGTACCAGGGAATTGAGTCTGTGGACTTGCTTCGACAGATCCATGTAGGGCAGACATCAATGCTGAGTGTCCTCCAGGCACACACCAGTCTGTTGACACAACTGGTGTCGTTCATGGAGGGCATTTCATCGGGCATGTCTGCCCTACAGAGGACCAATCAGTCTGTGGCCTCCTCCCTGACGGCAGCAGTGTCCCTCCTCCAACAGTCCCACACTCCTCCTACCCCTGCACCACCCACGGTTCCTAGCACCCTACCTGTCCCAAGCACACACACACCAGCACATTCACACAAACCCACAGACACGGGCATCACACAGACACCCAAACCAAGGGCTAGACATGCACACAAGCAACCTCAGTGGACTGATACCACACTCACAAGGGATGGTTTGCAGACACACACACAGTCATCCACAACCACTCTGCAGTCCTATGATACCTCTCCCTCCCAGCCCCCTTCCTTTGCCTCACCTGCAACCCCATCTCCCCAGAAGCTCTTCCTCTGTGACCTTGGCCTCTTCCCCTCCGACCCAGCAGATCCAGCTTATAAGGGCAAGAGGAAGTCCCCACACACAGAGGACACCCTCCCCCAGACGCAGTCAGACTGAGGCCGCACCCGCAAGTCCCCCCAGAGCCGAAAGAGCAAGACCCCACTCCGCCGCTCCACGACAAAGTCTACGTCCTCCATCCCCCAGGCCACCACTCCACAGGTTCCCCACACCATCCTGCCCCAGGTTCCCCCACCCACAGATACACCATCCCCAAAAGGCTGAGGCCCTCCACCCCACCACTTGCTCTTCCACCCCCACCACCCCCGGTCAGACAGTTTGTTACACTGATGTGGGGACCGTGTCCCCCCCCTCTGTCCTGCCGACCTCATCTGAACCCCATTCTGCTCCCATTGAGTTAGACACTGCAGTGGAGTCCATGACCACCCCGTCCGACTTGGGCACTGCAGTGGAGACCCAGTCCACTCCATCTGACCTGCCCACTGCAGTTGTGCCGGCACCCACCCCATCTGACTTGTGCCCGACAGCTGTGATGGCACCCACTACTTCAGTCAGCTCCACTGCAGTTGCCAGTGACTCTCCTGCATCCACCACCCCTTCACTGCCTCCTTCTGCTGAGCCCTGATCCTGTCCCTGCGGTGCCTGGCCTGCCCCCATGTATGCCCCTCTGAGGGGATGTCCCCTGTCCTTACCAGTGCAGGCAAGCAACGTGTGACAGTTGGCACTCAAATCACATTGTTGACATTTGGATATGGACTGGCCATTGGCCTTTGTTTGGAAAGGACTTTGCATTTAAAAATTGCTGAATAAAGTTTTTTTCTTTCTCCTTGTGAATTTGATTTAGCTGTACATTATGTTGATGATGTTTAGCATGACCTTGCATTTATAATGCTGGATTTCCAATGTTGAATACTGAGGTGTTGATGTGAGGTACTCCATGTGGTCCATGAGATATGTATCCTATTCTGGTCGAAATCCATGTCATCCTTTGCAGCTAACTGGGTGTGTCATGATTAACAATTTGTGAACATCTCTGTAAACATTTCATTTGCATGGTCACATCTGTGGCTTGCACACATGCACATATGATGTGCTTCCCATTGTCCAATGTGTCTATTTCCCAGACTGTAGGCGCATCTCCACTGGACATGTAGGTGTGGGCATCATTGGTGTAGGAGCAACTGGGTCCTCTGAGCAACTTGCTGGACATATATATTGAGTATGTGCAGATGACTTAAGGAACACTCCCATACCCAGGCTGTTGTGACCAGAGCCTTCATTGTGTGGTAACTGATGGTTGACTGACCAGGTGTTCTGCTGACATGACTGAGACCTGCTGGGACTATGTTTGGCACAGCTGAGCTTTCACAGGAGTTGAGTCCTCTCAAGTAAGTGCGTTATTCTGTAACATTGCCTGGGCCCATGGTGTGTGTTGTGTGAGCATGTGTGTTTGTCAACATCCCTTTTCATACACCGGCAGTGTTCCCTTGATATGTTCCTGTTGGTGATGCTTGCTGAGTTGTACTGTGTTCATCCCACATCTTTGCCATGGGCTACCAGATGTGTGGGCGCATGACACACTACTGTTAATTGGCGTTTCATCATTGGGATTTGACAGTTCTGAGTGGTGATGATGTGGTCAGACGCGGATGGGACACAGTCAGGGGTCCCCAAGGCACTTCTTTGTTCGCAATATCATGTAGTTGTCCCTAGATGGTACCTTTCAGTGATTGAGACATGTGTATGTGTGTGTGACTGCTCCCACTCGTCTGGTTCAGGGTTGCAATGTTGGTAGGTG
Organism: Triturus cristatus; assembly: GCF_964204655.1. Lineage (NCBI taxonomy): Eukaryota > Metazoa > Chordata > Amphibia > Caudata > Salamandridae > Triturus > Triturus cristatus. The sequence continues at coordinate 295,613,253 of NC_140579.1, forward strand.
TCAGCATGTGTGCCTTGTGGTTCTCCTTGGCTTCTGCATTGTCCTGGGACTGTGGCAGGTATTCCGAAGGTTACGGGAGCTTTGACGTCATTGCCATGTACCGCATACTGTGCAGTATGTCTGTCATTCACCAGGGTTGGAGACTGTCCTTGTGTGATGAGTCTGTGCACCTTAGTTCCTCCCAACATTACTGTGTTTGTCATGGGTGCATGTGCAATGTCACCTGTCCATGTCAGCTTCACAGATGCACATTGGTGAAGTTCAGGGTGTGTGGTGTTGAGGGTGGACTGATGTAAATTTTTACATGGATGGGCCCCTAGCTCCCATTTGTCCATGGATGACGGGCCATGCTGAGTGATTTATGTTTGTGTAGGTGTGATGTACGTTTGTGGCACAGGACACATGTCTGGGTTTCACAGTTTGTACAACATCTACCTTTGTCATCACAGTGGACGTGTCATGCATGCTTGTGTCACCCCAATGCATGGTCCATGGGGGTAGTGCTGTTGTGCGTCAGTCTCTTGCTGTGTTAGTTGCTGTTCATTCCAGCTTGTGTCACATGTGTCTGTTTTTCTCCCTCTCATCTCACAATGCCTGATTGCCCACTAAGGGGGACCCAATGATGGGTTACTTTTGTATGGCACTGTGTCCACATCTGTCTCACTGTGGTTCAGCCCCCCTCATGTGTTGTGTAGTTGCCTGGGGATACGGAGACACACACACATGTTGTGTCAGATGTGCAGTGTGAGGTTGCCTGTTTGTGTTTGTGCATCTGCACCAGTGCATTGGTATTTCTGTTGTGGGCCATTGTCTGGATGTTGTTTTTGTGATTTTTCCTGCTGTCCCTTTGAGTCATATCACATCATTCTGCACATTCATCCTGGTTGTTAGGTCCCATTGCTGCCATGGAATGGGAGTTTGTGACCTGATACCCACAGTCTACACAGGATGTTTTGCTTTGTGTGTCTATTTTTGAGATGTGCGTATGCTTTGTGATGGTCACTTCTGCTTTTGTGTCATTGTACACTGTATGCAATGTCAGCCCCCATGGGTGGTGCTTGTCTGCACATGGCCGAGAGTATGTTAGGGTTTCACAGCACTGTTAGCCTCACCACATCTCTGTGGGTATGGGACACAACCACTACTTTGCCACAAAAGTGTTTCATGTGTTGGGAGTTGGAATCATACATGCTGTTTGGCATTTGCAGCTTTGACCATGATGACACTTACCTTTTGGTCACTGTGATGAGGGGGCTTTTAGACCCCATTAATACAATGCTCAACATTTGCTGCAGTTTGGAACCCCACACTTAACTTTTGTTCTACACAGTGAGGGGGTGTTAGTGCACATTGACATAGTGCTATAGTGAGGCTTGTCTTGTGTAGGCCACACTCAGTTTTTGGTCACATGTGATGGTAGTTACATTGTATGTTTGAAGTCATAATCACTATTGTGGAAATTTGTCACAGACTACACACTGTTGTCATGATGTTAGGGTGGATGTATTTTGCTGACATACCTAATGTTTGTGTATGATGGATGTTTGGCGCATCACCCATCCTATGGGTGGGGGTGGCAGTAGTGCTGGACAACAGGTTCCCTATGAGTGGGGATGGCAGTAGTGATGGGCAACAGGTCCCCTATGGGTGGGGGTGGCAGGAGTGCTGGGCAACATAGTCCCTATGGGTGGGGGTGGCAGTAGTGCAGGGCAACAGGTCCCCTATGGGTGGGGGTGGCAGGAGTGATGGGCAACAGGTTCCCTATGGGTGGGGGTGGCAGGAGTAATGGGCAACATAAGCCCTATGGGTGGAGGTGGCAGGAGTGATGGGCAACATAAGCCCTATGGGTGGGGGTGGCAGTAGTGATGGGCAACATAAGCTCTATGAGTGGGGGGTGACAGTAGTGATGGACAACAGGTCCCCTATGGGTGGGGGTGGCAGGAGTGCTGGGCAACATAGTCCCCTATGGGTGGGGGTGGCAGGAGTGATGGGCAATATAGTCCCTATGGGTGTGGGTGGCAGGAGTGCTGGGCACCAGGTCCCCTAATAGTGGGGGTGGCAGTGGTGATGGGCAACATAAGCCCTATGGGTGGGGGTGGCAGGAGTGCTGGGCAACATAAGCCCTATGAGTGGGGGTGGCACTAGTGATGGGCAACATTAGCTGTATGGGTGGGGGTGGCAGTGGTGATGGGCAACATAAGCCCTAAGAGTGGGGGTGGCAGTGGTGATGGGCAACATAAGCCCTATGGGTGGAGGTGGCAGGAGTGATGGGCAACATAAGCCCTATGAGTGGGGGTGGCAGGAGTGCTGGGCAACATAAGCCCTATGGGTGGGGGTGGCAGTGGTGATGGGCAACATAAGCCCTATGGTTGGGGGTGGCAGTGGTGATGGGCAACATAAGCCCTATGAGTGGGGGTGGCAGGAGTGCTGGACAACATAAGCCCTATGACTGTGGGTGGCAGTAGTGATGGGCACCATAAGCCCTATGGGTGGGGGTGGCAGTGGTGATGGGCAACATAAGCCCTATGGGTGGAGGTGGTAGTGGTGCTGGCCATGCAACCTCTATGGTGGCCTGTTGCTAGTGGCCAGAATATGGATCCCCTGTGTGTGTGTGAAATTTTGCCGGTACGTGTCATTTGTTTGTGTGGTGGCTGTCTGTCTTACTGTCTGCGCCTGTTCCTGATCCGGTCATAGATGTACAGTACTGGTATGACCTGCTCGATGGGATTCATGATGTGTTCGTCTCGTACACGCTGCTTGTTGCTCCGTCTCGTACCCGTTGCTAGCTGGTCCGTCTCGTAGCCGTGGATTGTGTTCTGGCGCGAATCGTACCTGATATGCTTCTTTTCCGGATGCTGTGACGTGCTGTACGTGGCGACCCGTCCGGCGCGTATGATTTGCGCATCGTACTTGTCTGGCCGGAAACTGCTGTGAATACTGCTTCCGGGCGACTCGGTTCGGCGTTCGGCATTCGGAGGTACGGCTTGGACGGAGAATGAAGGTTGAATCACAGCCTACGTGTCGGTCGGATTTTTGTCAGTTATGCGCATCGTACTTCCTCGCCCGGATGGACCGGCTCCGGGTACGAGTCGGCCGCAAGGTAAGGCTACGAACAGCTCTTGGAGAGCTGTCCAACCTGGAACGGAATCGACCCCTTAATGTATTAGTTATTATTTTTTTAAACATGTTATAATTTTTTTAACTATGTTTCTTTTATTTATATGTTTTATTTACTTAATTTTACATTATTATTAAAACATTTAAAAAAACGATATTTTTAACATCGATATTTTTGACAACGATATTTTTTTTCTCCAATATTTTTGTACTTACCATTATGTAGATAGGACTTCGATATTTTTGACATCAATATTTTTGTAGGTCGATTTTCTGTCTATCGATATTCTGTCAGACATTCCTGAAGGCCCTAACTATTGAGTTTGGGTCTAGGGCTGTTAACGGCCGAACAAAATCTGATTTAGCAGGGGGCCGTACATACAATAAACATCACACGAACAGAATCAATTTTATTTTATTTGATTTAAGGTTATGGTCGTCTCTTATTGCCTTGTGTATTAGGAAGGATAGAAAGTGATCATAATCCTCTCTCCAGGTCTATGTAGGCCATTTGCACGACTATTTCTTCCGTTTCTGGTCTGTCTCACCGTACCAGGGAATTGAGGCTGGCCATCTCGTTGCACCTGACCGATTGATTCTCACTCACACAGCCTTTTTTTAATGCATTTTGGGGCACTTCACTGTCCCGGCTACCTCCAAAAAACACTGCATTTTCAAGATCTGGCCGTGGTGTAATAAAGAATGCCCCTAGCTCAAATGCTGTTTAGTCAGAGTTATTAAAACCAAAGACATGCCCCTTGTCCTTCTGGCCAGGAATGCCTACAAAATGGCCATTACACTCGCTATAATGTTGAGATGACCAGAGATGGAGTGCTCTTAACGATGCCTGTTTAGACAGAGACTTTATTCAATATTGGCAGTTAGCGGTGGTGCCTCATTTGCAATGGAGCCTATAAACAGCGTCGCTGCCTCTGATTGGGTCTATTATTTCAGTAATTTATACACAGATGTACCCCTAATTCTACCTCTTTGGTTCTACACTCCCCCTTCCCTTCAATGCTTTTGTTCAATATTTCGGATGTGGTTCAATCTCTCTCAGCTGTTGCCTTTCCAGGGGAGGGCTGCAGGGCCGGATCGACTGCATTCAAAAAGTCTTCTGTCGCTGCATGCTTGCCAAAATCCAGGACTGAATACTCGAGATAGACATTCTCAGTCCCTTTCAAGCAGGCTTCTGGATGAAAGTCTCCACCATCGGCCAGGCTTCTGCGTTCTCTTGGTTTATTTGTGTACTGTTGTCCTCAGCAAGGACAACCTTTTTATGTTTACTTTGTTGACCTTAGGTTTGCCTTCGATCTGGTCCCACACCCTACCGTCTGGCAATATCTCACTGACTTGAAAATATCCCTGAACATCTTGTCATTTGTGCTATGCTTCCATGAGGGTAACTTTCCATGCATTAGGTAGGGAAACAAGATGAGATAAACAGGATTCCAGTCCTTAAAGGTGTATGTCGTGGGTGTGTACTGGCTCCCACACTCTTCTCCCTATATATTAACAACATTATTTCATTTTTATCTCAGGTTGTTGCGGAAGCTCCCACATTGGCTAGAATTAAAACCCAGATCCTCTTATTCGCTGATAATACGTTGATTTCTAAGACTTCTAGTGGGCTTCAGAAACTCCTGAATCGTTTTGATTAGTTCTGTCACGCTCGAGGTCTGGAGATCAACACAACCAAACAAAACGGATGTTGTTTAACCCCAGCAAATCTTTTAAGAAGAGTATAGTTTTGAGGGGGTTTCTCTTGAGACTGTAGACTCCTTTATCTACTTGGGCTTCCAGTTTAGACACGTGTTGGAAACCTCATGTTAATAAAGTGGCCCTAAAGCTTAAGCAAATTTCGGTGGTAATATTTAAAGAATTCTGTGCCCTCTACTCCAAGTCTATTCTACCCCCACTACGCATTTATGAGGCTAAGACTTTGGGATCGGTCCTCTAAGGGGCGGAGCTGTGGAACCTCACTAATATCGAGATATTAACCAGTGCAGAAAATAAATTCCTGCGTAACCTTGCCCTTCTTCCTCCTAGCACCCCTTTTGTATCCGTAATTTCTAGACATAGAGTAAGAAGTCTAGCTGGCAAAGCCAGGTTACGCCCCCTGTTGTACTGGAGGCATTTATGTCCCACCCCAGATCTCCCCATTATGCTTCAGCCCGCCAGGATGTAATGGAAACAGACCAATTCTTCTAAAGTCCCCTGGCTTATGAACATAGGGCTGTTTTATCTCTGGGACAATCCTGCTTCAACTTGCTTCCCATCTAGGAATTTAAAAGTTGTTCTACTGGGCCTCCAAGCTGGTTAGTGGTTTTCTTGATTTCAAGTCTTTGTGTAGGTCTGAGACATACTGGGATCAGGTGATGGTTCCCATGGGCAGGAAGCAAGGCATTTTGGATTGGCTGACTACACCAGTTTGTGGATCATGAATGTGAACCAAGCTTGCCGTCACAGAGTTTCCATGCCACGGCGACTCACCACCTATTAGAGTGAGTTTTTGAAACCAGCACCTGCGGTGCTAAATAGGGAGGACGTTTATTTACTATGCTGCATCAGGGTTTTGCTCGGGCATACTTGCTGACAGCTGGCTCAGTTTGTTTTTTTCACAACAGATTTTATTGGTTTTTTTGCCAGCAACGTGACCCATCAGAGTCGTATACATACACATTGTTCCTCAGGATAAATTACCTTTCTGTATCACCATAAAAAGAAACCAAGTTAAACATGGTAAACATAAACATGTGCACAGTATGCCCCTGTCCTCCTCCACCCCGACATAAAGGCTAAGATCTTACGCAGTTCTGTCCCAGAGGTCTTTGCAGCAGGATGTGTACCCTAGCTATATTGTCTTATTGATGATCAGCAGTGCGTACAGGCTCTCCCCGGTCCCAATCCCTGGTAATCCGCCCATCTCTGCCAGTTCTTGAAATGTTTTTGAGGACAGCCCTTGGCCTGGAATACCGCAACCTCAAGCCCCAAACAAAAGTCCATCCCCCGTTTCCAAATCACCGAAAACACGGTGGCACATCTGCCTTCAATCGTCATCCAATGCCTCTTTTTGCTAATATGTGACCGAGGAATAATAAGTAATGCCTATAGTGGTTTCCACCTATGCTGTCGGTGCTGTGAAGGAGCAGTTTCGGGGCAAATGGGATGTTCGATGCCAGCATGTCTGCAAGCAGATACCACCCTGCTCCAGAAATGGATCAGCCCTGCTACAATCCCACACCGTATAGAGAATTGTGCCTTCCGTAGCCCCACATCGCAAACATGTAGGAGAGTCTATAAGGCCCATGGGCCACAGACGGCTTCTTGTTAAATATGCCCTTTGAAGATATTTGAATTGAATCCAACTCAACCAGGAAGATATCGCAGCACTACAAAGGGACTCGAGCTTCTCCCCAGTTATTTTCTGTGTCACCTAAAGAGGTCTTGTGACTGTTTTAAATCCCCCATCAGGAGCTTACCCTCTAGCGGGTTGAAGTCTGGAAGCTCTGTGAGGACACGAAGGGATGGAGAAACAGCATGACGTAATTGCAGATATTTATAGAATTGGCTACGATGTTAAATGGTAGAGGCAGTTTCAGTCGATAACCCTTCAAGTATTGCCCGGCGGTAATCGCCTCTCATACCATTCGATAATTTACCAATGAAAGAGGCAGGCGCCGGAGACTGGAAGGCAGGAAACAAAGTTTTATTCCGTCGGAGCAGAACACATCAGATCAGACAGCAAGGTATCGTCACGAGGTGCTCTAACTGCATCTCTGAGACCTGGTCTCTTATACACACGTTTATGACTTTATTGCAGGGTTATTGTACATGGCACATTCTTGAAATTACTTTGATGTATAAAAGAACGTCTTCGGAATCCCCACTTCGAACTCGTTCCCACACATATCTACAGTGGAAGTCCCCACCCCATCTACAGTAGGAGATGGCTATCACGCAGCTGGACACTCCGCCAATTCCCGGGGATGTGTGCAACCGGCCGGGTCTCAGGGGGTAGGGGCTTTGATCCACTGTAATCCCCTTTGATGTGGGGTGTTTCCCTTACAGTAGGGGCAATAAACTGCATCCGCAGGGCTAGGTGATGGCCTGGGATCGGTTCGGACAATGGGGCGCAGAGGAAGGGGGTTATCAAAGAGAGGCATGACCATGTATGGGATGTTGGTCAGGCGTGGGATGTGGTTCCATGGCAGGGTCGCGCAGAATGAGGGGGTTTTATGGCCCGTGTATGAGAGAGTGGGGGTGGCCGGCGCGCGGGGGATGCTCGCAGCGCCAGGGGAAAGCGCTGGCGATCGAGAATGAGCGGGGAGAGAGTGGGGTGCCTAAAATGGCGGCCGTGCGTTCGCTGTGCGTGGCGCTGGGGAGAGGCAAGATGGCGCAGATAATGTTCAGTTACAAGCTAAATTTCCACAGTCCTCCCTTTTAACATATCTCGCCAGCTTGTCTAGTTCGGATCTATCCCCATAATGCTACAAATTTCCACCTCATACAGAGCTTTCATTCGCTCTGTTTCAAAGTCCAAAGTCTTAGGGCAGATGCAGTTCATAAAAAGCGAACATAAAGGTGGCAGACACTGAATCCCCAAGCAACATCCACATAGTATCACAATCGGTATTAGGATAAATGAAAACAGCCTCCATCCCCAACTTTTAATAGTGTCCCAAAACCAACTCCCCAGTGACCATTCTTCTTGCTCTTGATGGACCTCTGCGGATAGTCTGTGGAGGTGTTCAATTGCTTTGTACACTGAGGGTGAGTTATCCGGTACGTAGGTACAACATCTGGACCCAATGATGCGGCATGCTCCTCCACGATCAGCCAGAACCACATCTAGAACGAGGCGGTTCTGAAGAGCCACTAGGCGGACGGCCTGGAGCTCGGCGGTGTTGTTGGCGAGGATGCCGGCCGTAATGTTCATCGCCGTTTCGACTGCCTGGGTTAAGTGGCGGATGGCACGGCTGTTTGCCATTGGACCCCAGAGTGGAACAAGGCCTTTTACTGCGTCCATGAACTGCGCTCCGGCGGAGTCGGCTTGCACAATGTCTTTGGCCCGTTTCTGTCGGTGATGGTTTGCTGGAGCCACATATGTCGGAGGAAGGACAAAGGCGATGTAGCAGGTGCCTCCCCAACCTTTCGGAAGCCAGGTGTAGGCCTTAGTACCACAGACGAAGTACATATTCGGGGAGGCAACAAAGGAAGGAGGATCAACTGAGTCCAATGTTCGGGTGATGAGGCAGGAGCTGTGGCCCACCGGCTGCGCCCCCAGGCCTTCGAGGCATACAAATCCAGTGATGTTGACGACGGATAGGGCCACTGACAGGGTGGCGGCCGTTCGTTTCCGGAGGTAAGAGAAGGTGGGCCTGGCTGGGTTGTTGAACACTTGCATTTCAACTCGTTCTTTGGCAGGGATGTCCATGTGAAAGGAAGTGTTTGATCTCAGAGGACAGAAGGGGGCAGAAGTTCTTCCAGTTTTGTTCAGCCAGAACCCATGGTAAAAGTGTGACATGGTTCTGCTGGAAGTGGCATTGTCCTTGTAGCTTTCCTGCAGGAGGATTAACCAGGCGAGGCAGGAGCCATGGACAGAAAAAGGTGAAGGGATGAAAGGGATAGAGTGTCCAGTGGCATGTGGTAGCAATCCACAGATCCAGCAATTAGTGGCGTTGGCAGCAAGATTGTGTTGGTGGAGCAACTGCACAAAAGAGTTATTCCAGAACTCCTTACGCCTCTCTCGGAGTTGGGGTGAAAGTGAGATCAGATGGTGTTCCTTCATGGTGGTAGGTTGAACGGTGGTCAGCAATGTCTTATGAGCGGGTGTGCTCTCCTCCATGATCCAGAAGGTGACCACGAGGAGAAGGCAAAAGAGAAGGGTAATGAAAAGTGCAATAGTCTTTGAGCTGTGCATTCGGTCAGTCTTTGGGTTTTTGTAGTGGATCTTCGGACGTCCGGTTGCTTCCATCATCTTCATGTCGGGCGCTTCCATCACCTTCAAGAGACTCGGTAGCGGGCAGAACCACAGACTTTGTTTAGTTTCTCTCCTGGTGGCCTTTGAGGTGACTAGGCTACCGCTCTGAGATTTCCACTTAGCCTGTGGTCTGTTTAGCCGAAGTTCTCTCCTTTCGTCACAAGTTATACCCTTCCTTGGATGGCACGGTGGGATCGGGATATCTTACTAACTCAAGTGTCTCTGTATCTGGGCAGCGGCTCAGGGATGGTCGGTCTTTGTCCAGAAGTTCTTCTTGGGCGGTGATGTTGTCCGTGGTTGTCAGGGTCGGTGATACCTTCTTGCAGTGGTGTGCATGCAGCCAATTGCGTTTCCCCTCCACTCGAAGAGCTGTTCGGGTGGTGATCAGGACTTGCAGGGGGCCCGTCCACCGGGGCTCCAGACTCTTGGTGCGCTGGAAGTTACGCACTAAGACGAAGTCACCGGGTTGGATGTCGTGTCCGGGGCCCCTGGAAACATCGGGAATGGCGTGCAGCACCTGCTGATGGATAACAGACAACGTTTTAGTTAGGTTATACAAATAGTCAGACATGAGGACGTCCGGGATGTCGTGGATGGATGTTGGCTTTGGAGCAGCCCAAATGTTCATGGGCCGCCCGAAAACGACCTCGTGGGGGGTTAGGTGGTGTTTAGTGGGGGTGGAACGCATTGATAGCAATGCTAGCGGGAGAGCATCTGGCCATCTCAGTCCTGTGGTGGCGACTATTTTTGCTATCTTAAGCTTCAATGTGGCGTTGTGTCGCTCAACCAAGCCTGCAGATTAGGGATGGAAGACCGCATGGAATTTCTGTTTTACACCCAACCCTTTTAAGATGAGTTGGATAACTTCGGCTACGAAGTGGGGGCCGTTGTCGCTCCACAAAATTCGACAAAGGCCGTATCGGGGGAAGAATTCCTTCAGTAGTACTTTTGCGGTAGTCATAGCGGTGTTGTCATGGGTTGGGTAGGCTTCCACCCACTTGCTGAAGGCACACACAACGACAAGTACGTACTTCAAACCTTGGCACCTTTCTAACTGGACATAGTCCATTTGTAGGACTTCAAAGGGGTGATTGGGGACCCCAAACCCTCCCCGGGGTACAGCAGTTCCTTTCCCAGGGTTGTGTTGGAGGCATACTAGGCATTGTTGGACCAGACGTTTGGCTGAGTCTGGGATTTTGTCGTTGTGCCAGACTTTGGAGATGAGTTCGATCATGGGGGCAGACCCTATGTGTGCGGGGGAGTGTGCCATGGTCAGCATGGGGATCAAGTATGAGTCTGGTAGCAACCATTTGTTCAAGTCTTTAGTTCGCCAGCAACCGTCATCGTCTTTCAATCCCACCCGGGCCCATTCAGTTAATTTGTGTGGTGTGCTGGCTAGTTGGATATCCCTAATCGTTTCCCTAGCATCCTTCCACTTCTCAGTTTGTGACCTGGTCACGTACATACGGGTCGTGGACCTATTCTCGGCTGTGGTTCGGGCAGTAATGTCAGCCAGTGCATTTCCCTGTCCTATAATGTCTGTCACCTTCTTGTGTGCCTGGCATTTGATCACAGCTAACCGTGTGGGGAGGAGGACTGCTTCGGTCAGGGCAGAGACTAGATCTCCATGCAGGATGGGTGTGCCATGTAAAGTCAAGAATCCCCTCTCTTTCCATAAGAGCCCAAAGTGGTGAACTACCCCGAAGGCGTACTGACTGTCTGTGTAAATGTTTGCGGTTGTCCCTGCTGCCAGGATGCAGGCTCGTGTGAGAGCAATTAGTTCCGCCGCCTGTGCGGATCGCTGTGTGATGCGGGCTGTCTCAACAACTGTTCGGGCTGTGGTGACTGCATAGGCAGCTGAGGTGGTGCCATCGGGGAGCTTGATGCATGAGCCATCCACCCACAGTTCTCCGTCAGGGTCCGGGAAGGCAGTATCCCGGAGGTCAACCCTACTCTTGGTTTGTTCGTCGGTGAGGGTCACGCAGTCATGTATAGGGGACGCATTGGGGTCAGCGTCAGGGAGAGGCAGTAGAGTAGCTGGATTCAGAGTGGTGCATCGTTTCAATGTGATGTGGGGTGCAAGCAGAGTCAGTTCGTAACCAGTCAGTCGTGCGCTAGTCAGGTGTTGAGTCTTGGTTTGGTTCAGGAGGGTGTCAACCGCATGGGGTACCAATACTGTGAGGGGGTTCGAGAGCACGATCCCCTCGCTTTGCCGGATAGAGATAGCAGCGGCGGCTACTGCTCGAAGGCAGGCGGGCAAAGCTCTGGCTACAGGGTCAAGAGTGGCAGAGAAGTAGGCACAAGGGCGTTGCTTAGGGCCTATGGACTGGGTTAGGACAGACAACGCACATCCCTCCCTTTCGTGGGTGTAGAGGGAGAAAGGTTTAGTGTAGTCTGGGGTTCCTAGGACTGGGGCCGAGCAGAGGGCGTCTCGTAATTCTTTGAAGGAGGATTGACATTCGGGTGTCCAGGGGAGGGGGAAGGGGACATCTTTAGCCAGCAGGGAAAGCAGAGGTTTTATGATAAGACTGAAATTTGGCAACCATTGTCGACAAAAGGAGGTGAGGCCTACTAGGGACCGTACTTGCTTCTGAGTCTTGGGAACAGGGGTTTCTAGGATGGTCTGAATTCGGTCAGGGGTAAGTTTTCTCCCGTCTTTGGATAGTAGGTGGCCTAGATATGTTACTTGTGGTTGGCAGAATTGCAATTTCTTCCTGGAGACCTTGTGACCGTTCTCCGCGAGGAAGCGGAGGAGGTGAATGGTGGCTGTGACGGCAAGTGGAGTGGTGTCGGCCTCCAAAAGAATGTAATCGACGTACTGTATCAACACCACTCCATCGGGTAGTTGGACTGCATCTAGTTGCCTCTTGAGGGCTTGGCTATAAATACTGGGACTCTCAGTGTAGCCTTGGGGTGCCCTGCAGAATCTGTACGAACGGGCTTTTAAAGTGAAGCCGAACAGGTAGCGGCTGTCTGGGTGGATGGGGATGGAAAAGAATGCGTTCTTGAGATCAATAACAGTAAAGGTGGTGGCAGTGGAAGGAATCAGAGTGAGGATGGTGGTGATGTCTGAGACCACGGGGTACTGGGGTATGACTACTTTGTTAACCTCTCTCAAGTCAACAATGAAACGGTAGGCTTTCTCATCTCCCTCGCCTTGCTTCTTTACAATGGGTAGGATAGGGCTGTTGCAAACATTACTGACTACTTCTTCTACCACTCCTGCCTCGACTAGGGACTCGATGATTTCCACCAATGCCTTCTCGCCTTCGGGCGATATCCGATACTGTGGAAGCTTTGGGAGCACTGCGTCCGGTCAGACGGTTATGTGTACCGGGTCGATCACCATGCGCCCTACATCTGAGTCGGTTTTAGCCCATAGATGTGAAGGTAATGTGTCGAGTAGGGACATGTCAGCATCGGTTATAGAGAGCATACGCCGTGTGTGACAGGGTCTGGACAGATCTGGGTTATCGTGTAGGATGACTCGAACTCCGTCTGGGGAGCATCTGATGGTAGCTCGAAAATGTTTTAGCAAATCAAGTCCCATAATAGCATCGGGGGTGTTGGAGGAGAGCAGAAAGGTCATGTCAGTGGTGTTATCTTCTAAGTCAAAGGAGATTGGTGCTGATAAGGGGTTAGTGGAGGGCGTTCCATCGAAGCCTATTGAGGTTACATGTGAGCCAGACAAGGGTGCCCTAGGAATCAGTCGTTTAGATAACGCACTACGTGTCGCCCCAGTGTCTACCAGGAATGGAGATTTTGTGCCCAAGACCTTAGCAGTGACGTAAGGACCTTGCTGGTCAACACGGAGTTCGACTGGATCCCTCCCTTGCCCCTGGCGGTCCTATGAGAAGTCATGGGTGCTTTCATAGTCGGACTGTTGACACTGGTTTTGTCGGGGGCGATCAAAGGTGTTTGGTCTGCCTGGCCTGTCGTTGATGGCGTCGTTCGTGTACCCTCGTCCCTGTCCTCTATTTCTGGGGTCATATGCTGTGTCTCTGGGGTCCCTATTTTTGTTCATTTCCAGAAGGACCGGGCACTGGGATTTCCAGTGTCCGAACCCTCTACAGAACGCACATTGATTCCCATCTAAGTCTCTCCGTCTGTTGTAGGGTGCAGGGGTATGGTCTCTAGGGGGTAGCTTTCTAGGGGCGGTTGGTTGGTAATTCCCTTTCGGGGGTTCTCTTCCTATGGTTACCCCTTGCAACTGTGCTATCATTACCCTCTCCTTCAGTTCCTTTTTCTTCCTTTCTGACGCCCTATCGTTCTCATTCTTTTGGTTTTCGTAGTATTGGGCCATCTGGAGGATAGCTGCGGGTTTGGAGGCTGCCCAACTACTCTCGCTGGTCTGCAGCTTCTGGGAAACTTCTTGTGACAGACCCTTCACATAATTCTGGACAAAGAGGTGATGTCCGGTTGCAGTGGTCATGTCCTGGCCACTATAATCGGAAAACACAGTCTCGAACCGAGAGAAGTATTCAGACACATCCTCCTGGGGTTTCTGGCGACAAGCCATCACTATTGACCAATCTACCTTTCTTTCTGGGATTAGAGTCTTCAACTTAAGTACAATCTTGTCTGGGAGCTCCAATATGGCTTTCGGGGGTTTCTGTCCTGGTTCTCGCTGTTTATCTATGGTATCGAGTTGTACCCAGGTATATCCGAACGGCTCAGCGTGGTCAACTTTCCGGATTTGTTTCCACACATCAGCCGGCAGACATAATCCGAAGAACAAGTCGATATCTGCTAAAGTCATTATTGTTGAGCCTAAGGCTGTACCTAGTTCGGTGTAGAAGGCAGTCGGGTTCTTTCTTAAGTCGGGTAGAGTTTTTCTAAAGGTCAAAATATCTTGTCGGTCCCATGGCTGGTAGACCCAATTATATACAACCCTCCCCTTTGCATCTTGGTGGTTGATGTCGTCATGTGTTCCCTGACCTCGTGGGGGGACCCAGTAGGGGGCGGCCTCTTTGATGGGCATCATGGTATCAGTCCTTCCTTCCTGGGGCTTAGCCGCTATGGGGGTTTCTGTTTTGGTTGTCTGCCTGTGTTCTTTAAGGTGTCGATAGACCTCGAGTGTACGAGTGAAGAGGTTCGTCACATCG